>NC_141799.1:669062-1335625 GCF_057944985.1 Cucurbita pepo subsp. pepo
ATGATTTATGAACAGTAATCAATCCAAAAAAGAACGCAGTACCGTCGTAGAAACACACAATCTGCGAAGAAAAAAGATCCAGAAACAACACCTGAATACTGCAAGCCCTAAGGGCGAGAGAACAGGTTGGTTTACCAGATGAATCCATATGTTTAGGGATGAATACATGATGATGCTCCAAGCCGAACAGGTTGGTTTACCAGATGAATCCATATGTTTAGGGATGAATACATGATGATGCTCCAAGCCTTAAGCGGTAAAGAACAGGTCGGTATACGAGAAAAACGCTCTCTGATTCAATTCTATACCAAGAGATTTAAGGGAGAAAATATGAATAGAAAAGTCTTATTATAAATTATTTCTATAATGAACGGTTAGATTTCGAGTTTGATAGAGAAATTAGTTTACAAATCAACGGTGAGAATTCGTTTACAAATTAACCGCTGTTATTCATCTATGTGTAACTAACAAGACAGATTCGATCTAAATTAAACAAGGATACTACAAAATTTTATACTACGGTTTAGATTATTCTAATTTAAAATACAAACTTGTAAACATTTAAACTAAAAACAGTAATTATAAATCTAGTCAAATCTATACATAATTAAATATAAAATAGAAAAATGTGCAAAAATAAAGTTTTTCGTAATATTATTGAATAAAATATTTTATATTTTTCGTAGTATTATTATATAAAATATTTTTTAAAATAAAAATTCTATTTAAATTGTTAATTCTTGATAAAAAAAAAAAAAAATCTTACAAAAACAAAATAATATATATCCATCCCAAGCATCACAATAATTATATATGGATATATATATATATATATATATGGATGTAGCCAAGTGGATCAAGGCAGTGGATTGTGAATCCACCACACGCGGGTTCAATTCCCGTCGTTCATTTTTAAACTATCTAGTTAACAGCATTCCCCACTTGTCCGACTCATACAGGGTATTCCACTTATACGACTCATACTTGTCCGACTCATACAGGGTATTCAGTTGCGACTCATACAGGGTATTCAGTTGTTAGTGCTTGTTAATACTGGTTGAGCTATAAAAGAAGAATATATCAGTTGTTAGTGCTTGTTAATACTGGTTGAGCTATAAAAGAAGAATATATCAGTTGTTAGTGCTTGTTAATACTGGTTGAGCTATAAAAGAAGAATATATCAGTTGTTAGTGCTTGTTAATACTGGTTGAGCTATAAAAGAAGAATATATCAGTTGTTAGTGCTTGTTAATACTGGTTGAGCTATAAAAGAAGAATATATCAGTTGTTAGTGCTTGTTAATACTGGTTGAGCTATAAAAGAAGAATATATCAGTTGAGCTATAAAAGAAGAATATATCAGTTGTTAGTGCTTGTTAATACTGGTTGAGCTATAAAAGAAGAATATATCAGTTGTTAGTGCCCCACCACTTGTCCGACTCATACAGGGTATTCAGTTGGTATTCAGTTGTTATTCAGTTGTTAGTGCTGGTTAATACTGGTTGAGCTATAAAAGAAGAATATATCAGTTGTTAGTGCCCCACTTGTCCGACTCATACAGGATATTCCACTTGTACGACTCATGCCCCACTTGTCCGACTCATACAGGATATTCAGTTGTTCCACTTGTCCTACTCATACAGGGTATTCCACTTGTACGACTCATACAGGGTATTAAGTTGTTATTCAGTTGTTAGTGCTTGTCGAGCTATAAAAGAAGAAGTTATTAAGTTGTTAGTGCTTGTTATACTGGTCGAGCTATAAAAGAAGTTAGGCCTCAAGCACGCTATGATGTCAACAACATTCCCCCCTTGTCCGACTGATTCTGCATTTTAAACTAAATCGTTTGAAACTCTTTTGTTAATACAACCAGTATTTCAACGTCGAATATGCCACGAGCACGCTATCATTCAAGAATGGAGATACTTATAAATGTAAGGGAATGAACAAATGAATGAGAGAGTAAAAGGAGCATAAGGTGAAGAAAATGAAAGAAAGCTGACACAAAGGCTTGGACGAGAAGCCCTATATTAGCTGTTGCTTAAATTGTAATGAAAGTAAAATGCAACAGAGATAGAGAGAGAGAGGCTTTCACGTCAACCTTTTAAAAGCCAAAATTTCAAACCTCCATTCATCTTTGGTTCACAACACAACACACACACACTACCCATCTCACCCAACCATGAGAGAACCATGGCAACAACAATGAAAACGAATCACAGCAATCTTACAAATACACTCTCTCGTTTGGTAGATCAGAAGCTAGCTTGAGCTCCCAACCACATGGCTAAGAGATCAGATTTTGCTCAGAAGCTCTTAGATGATCTCAGGTTAAGGAAGCAGCGAATGGCCGCTGCGTCGCACTCCTCCGACCGTTCCAAAACCACAACCATCGGTTAGTAAACTCTTCTAACTTAGATTTCTTCTTTTGATATTCTTTTGAAACCGAATGAATTACTGTGAGATCTCACGTCGATTGGGAAACATTCCTTATAAGAGAGGGGAAGCCTGATCTGTTAGCGGTGAGCTTGGACGGTTACAATCACATTCTGCCAAGCGCTGTCTGTTGATAATTTTGAAACAGATAATATGTTATTACACAAGAATAATCATGCTTCGGAAAATTCAAGAACATATGAAGCTTTTCTCAAGGGAATTATTCTTTTTTGTTTTTCTTTCCATGAATACAAGCAATACTAAAGCACAGCGAAAACACGGTTACCTTGCAAGAGAAGTTCAAAAGGAACAACACCAAAAAGTAGTTATTTCTCTCTTATGAAGTGCAGCACAACAGATCAATTTGATGCCATATTGCTTTTATAATTTGCATAATTATCAACATCACAAAACGAGTCGAGTCATAAAAGGCCTCATACGAGATAGTGTTCCTTACTTATAAACCCACGATCTTCCTCTTAGTTAGCTAATATATCTCGAATGAGCTCTACATGTTGTTTGAGTGTTTTTTCTTTTCAGATGCATATGCTTACTCGAAACAAATTCATAGAGGATCGAAGAACGCTAGAACACACGGAATGGTACGCGGAACTCTACGTAGAGGAGTTGGTTTACAATGCTTCCTTGTTTATCTTATACTGTTTCACGTATGATTCAATGCAGAGTGCTCCCAGTAATACAAGGTATGGTGGAGGGAATAAATCACCAATGACCAATGATACTTCAAATCAGATTGTTCCCTTCACTAGAGGCCGTAACTCAGAACAAATAGGAGACTTATCCATGGCCTTAGCTTTTGCACTTGAAAATGGAGGAAAACTAAGAGGAAATACATCATCTGGAAACAATTTAATGCTGGGCTTCCTGCAACAAATCGGTAGGAGTTCGTTCGAAGTCGGGAAATCGAACAAAAGAGGCGGCCTGGACAGGAACCAAAATGCAAGTGGATATTTTCCAACCATCTCACATCTTCATATTAAGGAGATATCAAAAGGGGCACAGAAATTGAACCAGATCTTGACAACTTGCTCTAATGGAGATTTTGGGAGATGTTCCATAGAAATTGGACAGGAACTGTTGAAGGGAGCTGTGAATTTGGAGGAGTCTTTGAGGATGCTTGTGAACTTGCACGAGGCCTCAGAGCATATGATCAGCCCACAACATAAGAATAGGATTGTACTCTTAGAGAATGAAGATGATATCGAAGAAAATAAAGATGATATCAAAGGGAATGGTCACGAACAGAAGCTAGCGACCCTGAGATACACAGAAGAGCAACCTATAAATACTGTGAAATTTAGTTTCCATAGAAGAACAGCAAGCTGTGGTCATGATATCAAAACTTCAAACACACGTGAGAAGGTGGGGATTTCAAATGTAATTGCAAAACTAATGGGGCTAGATAATCTTTCAGACAATTCAAACTATGCACACCAGGACTCGGGTTCCAAGCGAAAGGTCGCAGATCTGCAGCCAACAGCCAGGGGTATCGGCCTGGCCGAGCCAAGGACTAATATTAAAGAAAGTCGGTCCGGGTCCAAGATTCCAAAAACAGCCATATCAGGTAAAAATTCAGCTGTGGTGAACACCATATTTGATGCAAGTCTTCAAGCCATCACTTTTCGTGGAAAACCATCATGGAAAGACATGGAAGGAATAAGGCCACAAACTAGCCCATCAACACCAACCATCACAATATTTAGGCAACAACGAAACAAGAATGAGACGGGACAGGGAGTCTCGAGTCAGAAGGACGATCTGGAAGGACTTACAAAGCAACTTCACGTAAAGCACAGGGAGAAAAAAGGCACAGATAGGGATGACTATACAGAAGTATTAAAGAACGGAGTGCAGCCGAGGAACGACCGGGACGGTCTTATGAAGCCTCATCACCAAAAGAACAGGGAGCTAAGCACCACGGAAAGGGATCAAAAGAGAGGAGAGCTGAAAAAGGACAGGATGCAGCAGATGAAAAAACAAGAAAGAACACTTCCATTGGAGAAGAGACATCCAGACAACCTTAAATCAAGAATGCAGCACCAGCCGCCAAACAGTCCCAAATACCAGCAGCCACCAACGCTCACAGAGAAGAGAAATCAAAAGAATGGAAAATCAATGGTGCAGGAGAGAAATCAAAAGAGAAATGGGAACACGTTCAAGAGTTTAACAAAACCAGTCCATGACACTTTCACTTTTCCAAAGAAGCAGCAGGATATGAACCATGTCAGACAAAGTAAGAAAAGCTGCAAAGAAACCATCATAGCTCACCACTCTTACGCCCTTCCTAACAATAGATGTCCTAAACATCCTTCCAGAGAAAACAACAGCTTTGATTTAAATAACAAAACAAGCGAGATAACCGACATTAGTGTAGAACAAACTGAGCCAGTTATGGAAGAGCAACATGCTAAGATACATGTGAAGAATGATTCCAAATCTACAAAGATGCCTACAAATAATGAAGCAGATGCAAGAGAACAGCGAATTCCAATACCACAGGAGGTAGAACAAAACAATGATGCATTAGATCGACTGGACGTCGTCAGACCACATGGATCTAAAGAAGTGGAAGCTCATACCATTGAATCCAGAGAAACAATAGCAAGCCTCCAGCCACTTAATAGTGCACAAGATGCACACGAAGAGACTGAGCGGGTTTTGGCACCGCCCAGCCCTGCTGAAGATGAATGTCATAGCTTGAAAGAGCCACAAATATCAGCTCCAAATGAGAGTGTAAGTTCAACTCTTCTTGAGTTGTCAAATTTTAAGTTCAATATATTCTAACTACTTGTTAAACCTTGCCTAATCTTATGCAGTGCCAGAAAACAATCTCAATTAGTACTAGCAATCAGCAAGATCAGAGGTCGGTTTTTGGCAGTGGTGTAATCAACGGCTCCAATATTGTGATAAATGCAGTAGAAGGTAAGCAAGACTTCAATTACCTATCTTCTTATGTTCTAAATTCACCCAAAAATTAACAAAGTATATCCCCCACATTTAACTCTTTATGGCGCAGAAGCAGAGAAATACGACATTAACAAACTATATCCCCCACATTTGAAGCACCTACATAGTTGTTCCAAGTCAAGAAAACAAGAGACACTGACAGAAAGTGAAAACCAACTTAAGCAGACGCTTATAACGAGTGAATGGTTCCTGAATGCAGCAGAGGCACTTTTCAAACTCAACATCCCCAGCTTCATTCTTCATGACAGTGGTCATAGCCATTTAAAAAATGGAAAAAATGTCATGATAGAGTGTAGTTACGAGCTCATGAAGCGAAAGGGCATACGGCAAGAGCTCAACAATCGTCCTAGTACAAACATTTCTTTGAGGTCCAACAAAATAGGATCTTTAGATGAATTGATCAAGCAGGTGCATAGAGACATTGAGGCGTTGAGATTCTATGGTAAGAATGGTAACTTAGAATGTGAATTGCAAGACTACTTGCCCAAAATGCTTGAAAGTGATATCTATAACCAGGAACCTGACTTAAATAGCATGTGGGACTTGGGATGGAATGAGCCCACATTCGTGTTTCTTGAAAGAGAGGAGGTTGTAAGGGGTGTGGAAAAGTATGTTCTGAGTGGACTGCTCGATGAAGTCACAAGAGACCTTGTACATGTCTATCTTTTGATGAAAGGAAAGGGCAGAGAAATTTGAGAAGAAAAATGATTCGAAGTTTGATGCAATTTGTTGATTTTGAAACTTCCCAAGTCTAATGATGAACATATTTAACTCAACTTGTTGGTTTTGGAATTGTAATAGATAAGTTATAGCAGTGTTCTTGAAATTCTGCAAGTCAAGAATGTTCGTAGTTCTTATTTTGCTTCTTTGCGAAACACACCGCTAGCAGGTATTGTTCTTTTTGAGCTTTTCCTTCCAAGGAGAGGTTTCCACACCCTTATAAAGAATGTTTCGTTCTCCTCCCCAACCGATGTGGGATCTCAAAACTCACCCCCTTAGGAGCCCAGCGTCTTCGTTGGCACTCGTTCCCTTCTCCAATCAATGTGGGATCCCCCAATCCACTCCCCTTTGAGACCCAACATCCTTGTTGGCACACCATCTCGTGTCCACCCTCCTTCACGGCTTGGCCTCTTTGGATTTTCCCTTTCGGGCTTCCCCTCAAGATTTTTAAAAAGCGTCTATTAGGGAGAAGTTTACACACCCTTATAAATAATGCTTCCTTCTCCTCCGAGCTGAGGTTGAATCTAAAAAATATGGATCGTGAGGGTGAAAACAGATCATGCCCAATTTCCTACACTTAGATGACATCGATGATCAATACCCATCATTGAAATCAAGCCATTAACTACATTCAATATATAAAAAAGAAGAAATGAATGAACGAATAGTGTTTTGTCTTTGATTGGAATCGATCGACAGTTGTTAATAGTTCGGAAAATTAAGGAAATGCAGAAATAAGTGAACTCAATCGGATAGCTTACCTTGGCGTGATAATGGAACAAAGGATCAATGCTTCAAAACAATGTTCCTCTTCCTGGTTCAGAAAGTATCGAGAAAACCCCATGAACGTCAAATTAGTCAATAGAACTACAGCTCCGATCAGAGAGAGACGTACCGTACATAGCCCGTTGGATTCAAAAGCTGTCTTATATACCAATGGATCATATTCAAAGTCCAACGGATCAGATTCAAAGTCCAACGGATCAGATTCAAAGTCCAATGGATCAGATTCAAGTTGCTTCATCGCCAATTAATCCCACGATCGTAAAGCTCGCTCTCCTTTATGCTTTGTTCATAAAGTAGTGACCATTATTTAACAAGTAATTGAGAATCTAACCTTTTGCCCACGGCGAGTTTTCATGTAAATGCTTTGCTTTCTCACAGCTCAAAGCACCCACAGAAATGGGGTCACGTTTGAGCGATGGGATCACTAATGTTGCTTAATAGCTAAGTAAAAGCTTCGATTTTTTTTTTTCTTGTTTTTTTTTTTTTTTTTTTTTGAGATATTTCATGATTTAATTTATTTTATTGCTAGATATATAAAGGTTGAGATGTAATATTTGGAGAATGATGAAATATATCTTACATATTATATCTTAATATTAGTATATTTTATTTTATTCTTAATATTTAATTAGTTTACATTTTTTTAAAGTATTTAGTTACTAATAAAAAAAAAATATTACTTTTGAAAAACTAAACAAAGGAGATTAACTTTTCATTTTATTTTTATAATATAAATAAGTTTATTTATAGGTGAAAAGTAAAAAGTAAAAAAAATATATATATATATCTTAATTATAAAAAAGTGTTTATTTAATTTTCGGCCCACAAATTCAATTGCTAATGCAAGTTGGGCAACGGTCAAGAAAAAAAGGGCATTTCGGTCATTCACAAAAACATGGACAATAATTTTATTTTATTTTATTTTTTTTAATTTTTCATTGATTATTATATAACATCGACGTTACTCGAGCAAAGCCCTCCACGACTCCCGCCAGCTTCCATTCCACTTCCACTTCTGTAACGGTGCAATTCATTATTTACTGCCCTCGTCGGGCAGCCCGTTTTTCAAAAAGTTCGAGGGCCCACTGAATATTTACAATATTACCCCTGTCCTCTTCCCTTTCACTTATTTAACTTCTCATTCCTCTGCGTCCCGCCTCGAACATATTACAAGCTTTCAATTCAACAGCCATGGCTACCGCTCTTCTTCGTTCCACTGTTTTCTTCTTCGTTTACTCTCTGCTGATTTTTAACATCGCCGGTGAGTTTCTGTTCTTAATTTTTCATTTTTTGTTATCTGTGAATCTTTTATCATCTTCGGTCGCTTGGTTTGATCTACCATTTTGTGTGCATGTAATCTACAAATCTGATTTTCTGGTAATGTTTATTTAGAATTTGAATTGGTTTCTTTGTGAATTTTTTCGTTGCGTCAGTATTTTGGAACATTGATTGTGATTGTGATGAGATTCTAGAACAGGGGAAAGAAATTGAAACAAAGAAAGAGGATGATAAATCTTCGAAAAAGGAATCGAAAGAATTGTTTGATTACCTTGAAATTATCATTGCGCGAGCGGAATTTTTTATTTGAAATGCTTTGTTGTTCAGATTCGCAATCGTTCATCGGAATCAATTACGGTGAAGTCGCCGATAACCTTCCTCCGCCGTCAGCGACGGCGAAGCTGCTTCAATCCACTTCAATCGAGAAAGTTCGACTATATGGTGCGGATCCGGCAATCATCAAAGCCCTAGCAAACACAGGGATCGGAATTGTAATCGGCGCTGCGAATGGTGACATTCCAGCCCTAGCATCCGACCCGAATTTCGCCAAAAATTGGGTTAACGCCAATATAGCCCCCTTCTCTCCAGCGAGCAAAATCATCCTCATCACGGTGGGGAACGAGGTGATAACCTCCAATGATCAAAATCTAATGAATCAGCTCGTGCCGGCAATTCAGAACCTTCATAACGCTCTCAATTCGATGTCTCTGGGTGATATTAAGGTTTCCACTGTGCATTCCATGGCGGTGCTCCGCCAGTCAGAGCCGCCGTCGTCGGCGCTCTTCCACCCGAACTATATGAGCGTGTTGAAGGAGCTATTGGAGTTCAACAATGCCACTGGATCCCCATTCACTATTAACCCATACCCATACTTCGCCTACCGGAGCGATCCGCGGCCGGAGACTTTGGCCTTCTGTCTTTTCCAGCCCAACGCCGGCCGCCTCGACACGAACACCAATATCAAATACATGAACATGTTCGACGCTCAGGTGAGTTCATCGATCTTCGAGCCTGTTCTGATTTGTTTCTTCTTGGGATTTTCAGCTATTTATATATCGATTTTCCAGTAGGATTTAATTACGCCCGTACACATTGGAAAAAATATTTTTTTTCAAATAAATTGACATTGCAATGAAAATAAATAGTGGGTGAAAATGATTTTAATGATATATTTAAGATCAAATAAATAATAACATTTATAGGTCATTGGTTAATTTCATGAAATTAATATTTATTTTAACTTTATATCAGGTGGATGCCATAAGATCTGCGTTGAACTCCATGGGATTCAAGAACGTAGAGATTGTGGTTGCGGAGACTGGCTGGCCGTACAAAGGCGACGGCGACGAGGTTGGTCCGAGTGTCGAGAATGCGAAGGCATTCAACGGTAATCTCATCGCGCACCTACGATCCATGGTTGGGACGCCATTGATGCCGGGAAAATCAGTGGATACATATCTGTTTGCGCTGTACGACGAAGATTTGAAGCCTGGGCCTGGTTCTGAGAGAGCTTTTGGCCTGTTCAAGCCTGATCTTACCATGACCTACGACATTGGTCTTTTGAAAAATGGCCAGGTAACGGAGAAACCCCCAAATAATCCTCTGAAGTGTTTAGTTTTTGCTTTACATTTAAAAGGGTTTTCTTTGTTAGTTTAAAAAAACACATCGGGTGGGGCGGAAATTCAAATCTCGACATCTTTTTTCGAGAATATATGCCTAAATCAATTGCTAGGCTTCGATGGTAATGTGAGGTGTCAATCGAATTCCTCGATTCAAGGATTAGGTGATAGAATTATTGGGAGTGAGTCTCAAGTTGGTTAATTTAGTGGAAGATCATGAGTTTATAAGTGACAAATACTAACTCCAGTGGTATGAGGTATTTTGGGGAAGCCCAAGTCAAAATCTTTAGAACTTATGCTCAAGGGGACAATATCATACAATTGTAGAGAGTCGTGATTTCTAACAGTGAGTTGCTAAATATTCGTAAGTAGAGTTTTGTCAAACAAATTAAGAATATTCTTGGCCTAAATTTTGAAGGATTAGTTGATGGGTGAATTGCTACGTAGGACATTGTTGAACACGTTAAGTATATTCTCGGCCTGAAAGATAAAGTGATGGTGAGTTGCTAGGTAGAACATTGTTGAACAGGTTAAGTATATTGTCAACATGGGTATATAGCATATTAGACATAAAAGAACAGTCACATGGTTGACTAAGATCTCAACTAAACTATTAAGTTGACTAATAAATTTCCTTTTTTTTTTAAAGAATATTAAGGGAACTTTTCTAATTATTGTGAAACGAAGTGTAGAACACTCCAGCTGCTCCTAAAACACCAGTGACGACCCCATCGTCCCCAGCAAATCCATCAGCGAAAGCACCAACAAGTCCAAAGCCAAAGGCAGGAGGAGGCTCATGGTGCGTGCCTAAGGGCGGCGTATCAAACGCCCAGCTTCAGGCCAACTTGGACTACGCCTGCGGCAGAGGGATCGATTGCAGCGCCATTCAACCCGGCGGCGTCTGTTTCGAGCCAAACACCATCGTCGCACACGCCACCTACGCCATGAACCTCTTCTACCAGACCGCCGGCCGATATCCATGGACCTGTGACTTCTCCCAGTCTGCCACTCTTTCCTCCAACAATCCAAGTGAGAATCAAAGCCATTATGAATCTTCATTTTCAAATTTTTAATTTTTTAATTTTTTTAATTTTAATTTTATTGATTTTGCAGGCTACAATGGCTGCAATTATCCTGGTGGGAGCACGTGATGCAATGAGAACAACGGGATTATTATGAATTTCCAGCTCATTAAATATGTATATTTTCTGATGGTTTTGAATTCTTCAAATAATTATGTATATTTTCCGTTGTAAATTGTAATTATGTGTCATACTCATATGAATGATATTCGGAACTGACTTATATATTATTTCGTCAAAAGAAATTATTTTTTAGGTATTTAAAAAAAGTCTTTAATTTAAAAAATTAAAGGAATTTTTTTATATTATAGCTAGGGAACACGACTCTACACAATCCCTAATGTGGCTTTGTTTTGGGCTTTCAAGTCCAATCTGTTAGACGAACCCGACTCTTGATAATGGTAATGATATTGTCACACTTTGAAGGTAAGCTTACCACTGGAGAGAGTATTCCTCGATGATACGATTATACACGCGATGAACCAAATCTATATACACAATCTATAAATTGGAATGAAAAACAGTTGGAAGTTCCGAATAGTTCGTTAACGTCGGGTGAGTGCAAAAAAACACCCAAAAATGTGATTCCGGAAATCGGAGTAGAGAGAGAAAGATAAACAGAAGGAAAAAATGGGTACAAGAGAGAGGGAAAGAGATCTAGAGCTATTGATCCCAGTGGCTACAGTTTCTGAAAATGGAGCCTCCAAATCCTCCTCCGTTTCCACCGCCGCTTTATCTCATCATCACTCCGGCCGTGAGGTCCGTTTTCGCTTAATTTTCTTGCTTAACGTTGATCTTTTTCGCCCCTAAATTTGATTGTATTTGTATCCGAGATTGTTCCTCCGATTTTCGTCCGCGGTTTCTTACTCTGTAATGGTTGAAATCGAGTTAACTATGTATGAGAGTGCTAGATTCACCGAGTCGAGTGGATTATCGATGAACGCGACGCTTTTTTGTACTCTGTACTGGTTTCATTCATCAACCGTTGAACACTAAAGCTTCGGTTCATGGATATTCTAGGCATTTGCTAAAGTCATTCGTAGCTGGGCGTCAAAGAAGTTCATGACAGGATGGTAAAATCTTCTAGTGTTCTTTCAAATTTTTTTGGAATAAATGCATCTTTTCTTTATCCCGAGCATTTCTGGTAGTGTTTATGGATTTATTCCATTTTTGTTGTGTAATTACGAGATGACTGATAGACTCTAACATACGGAGTTTGTTTAGTGACTGTTTTCTCTGGTATACTTCAAGAACAAGAGTTAATTGTGCAGTGTTGATTCTTAGCATTTAGGGCTTTGTTTGCAGCGTAATTCTTCTACCAATCGCTATTACATTTTACATCACGTGGGGATTCATTCGTTTTGTTGATGGTTTCTTCTCTCCCATATATGATCATTTGGGGATCAATATTTTTGGTAAGTTGAAGAGGTAATCTTCCCCCAAAACAGCAGAAGAACAAGTTTTAAAAGGAATTTTCCGCAGTTGATTTTGGGTAGAAATTTCTGCAGGGCTTGGGTTTATTACCTCCATCACATTCATCTTCCTCGTTGGTATTTTCATGTCATCTTGGTTGGGAGCTTCTGTTCTTACTCTTGGTGAATGGTTTATTAAGAAGATGCCATTTGTAAGCTATATTTACACGGCCTCAAAGCAAATTAGTATTGCAATATCACCAGGTAAAAAAGCATTGAAATCTTTACTAATCTGATTTGATAATCGTATTTGACTATTTGATCATCTTCCTCAGATCAAACTTCAAATGCCTTCAAGGAAGTAGCAATCATCAGGCACCCTCGTTCAGGAGAATATGCTTTTGGATTCATCACTTCCTCCGTTATTCTTCAGAGCAGAATGGAAGAGGAAGAACTCTATTGTGTTTATGTGCCCACCAATCATCTCTATCTTGGAGACGTAGTTCTTATGAGTTCCAAGGACATCCTGAGGCCTAATCTGTCTGTCCGAGAAGGAATTGGTATGATCTCTCCCACTCAAACATGAAATTAACTGTCTCATACGAGCATAGTTCCTATATATCAATGTTAATGATCCAAAAAAAATCTAAATAATGTAATAGTCTAAGCCCACCGCTGCTTAATATTGGCTTTCCCTTCAGGACTTCTCTTCAAATGTTTTTAAAAAACCTATGCTAGGAAGAGGTTTTCACACCCTTATAAAAAATGTTTTGTTCTCTTTTCCAACCAATATAGGATCTCACGAATAATTAGTTCATATGTTTGGCGACAAGTATGAGTCTATATCTTAATAATTATGATTAGTTGATATTAGTAGACCTTACGTGTAGTAGAATGTTGAGAATCTTCTGTTGCAATGTGATTAGTATGAACATGGGGTTGGATGTTCCTTTGTTTGGGTGCAGAAATTGTGATATCCGGAGGGCTGTCAGTACCTCAAATACTGACCACAGTGGATGCAAGAGCACTTCCAACAGGTGGAATTCAAAAACTGTGCAAAACCAAAAGCAGTATGGTATGATGGTGAGTGGAAGATGGAAGTTTCTACAGTTTGTCAATTCAGAATGCTGAATGGGCTGTCCAGTGTGCTCCTCCCATCTGGAGCAGCCACCTGCTGCAGCTGTAATGGCGCAAGATTTGGTGCTGCAAATTTTAAGTAGCTCAAATTCTTTAGAAACAAACCGGAAGAAATGTTTATGATTTGGTTGTTTGTTTTTCCTCCAACATTCTTTCTTTAACTCTGTTTAGGAAACAGTCCAACTTTTTTGTGCATACAACTTGAAACCACACTTCTCGTATCTTCATAAATAAATTATTAAATCATGTTAGAAACATCTCAATCAGTTTCACATCCACGCGAAAAATACATAAAGGCATTTAAATCTATATTAACTGATAGTGACGATTCTGGGCGCGCTTATGATTCTATATAATAAATGTATATTGTTCCAAAGAATAAGTTCCGTTGTCGTCCAGCGGTTAGGATATCTGGCTTTCACCCAGGAGACCCGGGTTCGATTCCCGGCAACGGAAATTTTTGTTTTTTTGGTGGCAAAAACATTAAATTATATTTTAAAATAAGTGAGACAAACACCATCCAGCGCATCTAGTGTAGTGGTATCATAGTACCCTCCCACAGTACTGACCGGGGTTCGATTCCCCGGATGCGCAATTCTTTTTATTACTTTATTTGAACAACCAAATACTCAATGAATTTTTCTTATTAAGAATAGATCAAAATTGGACTGACAAATAGTTCTTTCTTTTTTAGGATAAGACAATGAAATGGGAAGCCTCTCAATTCACAAGTATTTTCATAACGATAATATATACTTTTTCGTTCACCATTTGAGACGTCAATAAAAATAAATATATAATCAATCATGTACAATAACACATTGTCCTAACAAATTTTAATTTAGTCACCCACACAATTTTGCCGTTTATAAACTTTTTCAGACGGTTTGAACTTCATAAAGGTGCATGCTAGCCTGTCTTTATGGCTAGTTTGATGTCTCGCGCAGTAACACAAAAGTTTATCATTAACAAATTTTAATAATTGAGAAGTAATAATTTTAAATGAACAAATTGAATTAAACAAAAACTGAAGAAGAGAGTCTAACGTTTGAGAGGATTGAATTAAACATTTGTTGTAGTTTGAATAACAAATAGGATACCTAACAAAAACTATTTGTTAATCACTATACAGTGAAAGGTTTTACACGAAATTCTTAGCTGAAACAGATATATTAATGAACAATTACTATTCAATCTTAAACTTTATTTTGTTACAACTAAATTGGCGCAGTCACATATTTTGACCCATTTAATCATTCATTATATGCAAAATTATTAATATACGAACTGTAAAAAAATGTTATAAATTTTGAAATATATACGAACACGGTTAAAATAGAAAAGAATCTTACAATCTCACCCATCAATACAAGGGATATTTAAATGGGAATTTAACAACGTACGTAATTAGCTTAATTCACAACGAACATCCCTCAGATTTTCACATTTAAGGGTAAATTTAAGAACCACCAGAATGTTAGGAATCACGACTCTCCACAATGGTATGATATTGTCCACTTTGAGCATAAGCTCTCATGGCTTTGCTTTAGGCTTCCCCAAAAGGCCTCATACCAATGGAGATAGTATTCCTCACTTATAAACCCATGATCTTCCACTAAATTAACCAATGTGGGACACTCCCAATCCCAATAATCCTCAACAATCCTCCCCTCGAACAAAGCACACTATAAGCCTCCCCTGAGGTTTATGGAGCTCTCGAATAGCCTCCCCTTAATTGAGGCTCGACTCCTTTCTCTGGAGCCCTCGAACAAAGTACACCATTTGTTCGACACTTTAGTCACTTTTGACTACACCTTCGAGGCTCGCCATTCTTTGTTCGATATTTGAGGATTTTATTGGCATGGTTAAGTTTAGGGCATGGCTCTGATACCATGTTAGGAATCACGACTCTCCACAATGGTATGATATTGTCCACTTTGAGCATAAGCTCTCATAGCTTTGCTTTAGGCTTCCCCAAAAGGCCTCATACCAATGGAGATAGTATTCCTCACTTATAAACCCATAATCTTCCACTAAATTAACCAATGTGGGACACTCCCAATCCCAATAATCCTCAACACAGAATCCGTCTCGGTCAATGTCGACTTTGCGTCAGTAGAAATGGAACGGCTTGCTGTGAATTGCTCAGAACACCACAAAGCCTGGGTTGGATATTGAATCACCTAATATTTGACATGGATAACTACTGAAATATAATGATTTCCCAAAAGAATCAGATGCATTTATGCCAAACAGTGTCTCAGAAGGAATGGTAAAAAAACGAAGTAACGAAGGAAGAACATAGTTCTGAAAATCGATCACAACCCAGCTCAGACGAATGCATCAACTAATCATAGACAAAATTCTCATATGCCCAGACATAATTTCAGGCAAAACATCATCATGGCCAAAACAAATTAAACCCACTTGACCATTCACATTATCAACAAATCCATAGAGAAAAGCTAGAAAAATAAATCTTATTGAATGCTTATAACCATCAGGAACCCACAAGAGGGGAGTGCAGACAATCAACATGGCATCAGTTCAGACCGCCCGTCTGCTTTTTCTCCTCATTGGTCTTTGCAATTCATAGATGGATAAGAATGATGTTGAACAATTGACTGATTTAACAAAGACTACTTAGAAAGAACGAATAAATTATATAATTACTAGGCCACTCGGCTGAATTCAATTTAGAAAACGTAACTTTAGATAATTGGGAAACGATCGCATTTTATATTCTCATGGCAAGGCATCAGATAATAAGCGGAGATGTAGTCCACATTAACTTCAGTGTGTAGGATAAGAATTTGTATGCATCATTTGCCTGCCTCAAACAATTTCAATGGTTGTAAAATCCCAAAAACTTGATCAAATAAATAAATCTTAGGAAAAATAAACGAAAGAAAAGCATTAATGGCATCAGATAATAAGCGGAGTTGAGTCAACACGGAACATCAGTATATCAATAAGCGAAAATGATGTGTTCGTCATATGCCATTCAAACGAAGAAATAGTTCACAAAATCAAAATAAAAGACACAAACGATAAGCAAGGTTTTCTAAAATTTCGGCAGGTCCATTTGACTCCAAGACAAAGATCAATATGAAATGAGCTGGTAAGCCAACCTTTCGATATTTGCACCTATTTTATCCCCTTGATCTTTTCATTGCGATATCAAGAAGAGGGTAAATAAGATGCATCTGTATCATCCAAATAGAAAAACGCAGAACATCAAGTAAACAAAAACCATTCGTGGAACAGAGAACAATCGCTCGATCTGAAACCACAGTGGAACCAGAAAATTTGAGAAGAAATCCGCGGGAAATGTAACAAAATTAGAAGAAATCAAAATAAAAAACGAGAGGAAGGAACTGGCCGCGTTGTAGATCAGAATTTTATCAGAGATCAACAAGGAAGACGAAATTAGGGTTCGAAATTCCAAACTCGAAGGATTGAAGGTAAGAGGTAAGTACGTGAATGCATAAAAAAAAAAAAAAAAAAAAAAAAAAAAATTGAAAAACCAACGATGGGTCGGCGGTGGATATGGAGTTTTGGGTCCGGACGCATGTATTTATAGCATTTAGGAAATTAGGGTTTGGGCTTTGCAGCACAAGGCAGCCTTTTCCTTTTTCCCTATTATTTCCGTTGTTTTTAGAAAAATTCTTTTTAATTTACCTTTTTCTTTTTACCCAACCAACAAATAAAATAATTATTATTTTTTTAAATTTACCCTCACATTTATTATACTAAAATAATAATAAACAAATATTTATTATTATTATTATTATTTTGTTATCTAATTGTGAAGACTCAACCCATAATCTTTATGACGCCTAGGATGTGTGATGTATACACTATTCCAAAATGGTCTATTAATTTGAAGAACATCTTTAACCTGAGATTGGTCCAGGAGTTCTTTAGAGCCGAATAGCAGAAAACAATCCCCCCAACTAACCCACAAAATTAAAAGAATCCTAAATGACTGAAGAAGATAATGAAATAATTTCGCAATTAAATCAAACTCGGGTAAATATTTTCATATGGAGCCTCGAACAAAATTCAAATAAATAAGGATAAGCGATAAATGGAAGAAGTTTCTCGTAGTATAAACAACTAAAAAAAAATTGCATTTATATTTTAAATTTTTAATCATAAATGTCATATTAAACTTTCATCAGCGGGTAAAAAATTTGTCTGTTTATTTATTTTTATTATTATTATTTTTTATATATATATTATTTATTTGACATAGAAATTTTTATAAAATTGAAATATCTAAAAAGAAAATTACCCAATATATGGAAGGAAAAAAATTCCTCAACTTTGTGAATCTAGAAAACTCCATTGGTGTAAAGGGTAAAAGTGTCAAATCCTCCTATATTTACATGTAATTGAAATTCGGTAGTGTCTGGAGTTTTTAAAGGAAAAAAAAAAAAAAAAAAAACTAAATCTAGCAAGAGTTAGTTCTCTCCCGCCTCGCGTTCACCGGTGTTGGATGGGTCCCTCTTCATTTCCGCCGGAGGCAAAAAGGAATCCATCGACAACCCACAAATGTTAAAATCAACCTCTTCAATTTTCCAATTCTCCTCTATTTTCCTCCGGTGGTTGAGTGTCTCGCCGTACCGGTGCAACCTGGCCGTCGTCCGGCCGCTGTGGGCGATGTTGATATTGTCGACGTACTGGTAATCCTCAATGGTGGAAGCAATGCTGGTCTCCCAGAAAACTTCGTTTCGTTTGCCGGCTTTCATTTTGATTAGCTTGGTGTCCTCGAATTGGATGAGGAGACCCGTTCTTTGGCTGAAGTAGCCCCAAATCGTGTGGTGAACAATCTCCACGTGCGGCGTGCTCTGTGATCTTAACAACTCTGATGCCGTCTCCAGCTTTAGAATGAAACAATCTTCTTGGTTTACGGTTCTCTCTCCAATGCACACGGCGCATTCGAACAGATTTGCCGTGTGCCGTGGGTCTAATCCCTAAATTTCATGTTTGTATCAACCAGTGTCAACAGTGAGATGACTAAAAGTCCACCAAAAACAGCGCAATAAGTCCTAATTTGAACTATAATCATTTAGTTAAAACTTTCCACCTTCGTCGGAGAAGAAAATGATCACCTGAAAGAAGCGGCGGAGAGGTCTGGGAGGACCTTTATTGGCATGGCTGGGCTGAGAAGAAGACTGGTTCCAAGCGACCTTGCCGTCGCTTCCGGCGCTGATCTTGTAACCAGACACCACAAGTTCGAGATACCAGAGGTCCGGATTCTTCTGCCAAAGCACAAATCCACCGACCTCACATTTCCCCTTCATCTGAACACTGTCTTCCCCTTGCTGCATCGCCGATCCCAACATCTTCACCTGTCCCACCGCGTACATACTGTTCACCGAGTTCAATGCCGCCTGTCCACCCGCCGCCGCCACATACTGATGCACAATATACTTGGCTGTGGACGCCTCCTAAACATACAAAGAATGCATGATTCGCTTTGATTTTATTTGAATGTGCATCGAGAGAGAGACAGAGAGAGATAAACGGAATCTTACAATGGAATAGTCTCTGACAGAGAAGTTGAAGGTGAGATCGAGATGGACCTGGAACGGAATTAAAGGAGTGCCGACGAGCTTGAGGAGAGCCATGAACTCGTTGTTGGAAGCGGCAGAGAGATGGGAGGAGGATTTTCCATTGTTGATGTTAGTATTCGCGGCGGATTGAGCCTTCATTAAGGCGCGAAGATTCCGCCAACGGAGGGCGGCATTGGTGCCCATATTGGTGAACATTTCTTCAGGGATTGGGACCTCCAGAACCGTGTCGAGTCCATTTTCATGGTCGACATTGGGACAGAGCTTCCTCATGGAAGAGAAAAGGAGACGGATGAGATGAAGAAGAAGAAGATGAAGAAGATTATTGATGAAATGGTTTTGGTTTGAATGGTGGAAGGGGGGAGCGGGATGGCCCTGTCCTCGCCGCAGCGAGGGGTGGGGGGTGGAGCTTTGTTAAGGTAAGCGGTGGTTAATGGAAGTGGGAGGGGGAGGGGGAGGGAAGGGGAGGGGGAAGGAGAAGGAGTGGGATTTTGGGGAGGTAGTTTCTTCGCGTTGTGGTCCTTACGCGTAGGTGTCGTACTTAGAGGTCACGATTTTATGACCGCCCACTCACTAACTGCCTTTCTTTTATTGGCTTCCTTCTTTTTACGCCTCCGTTACCATTCTCAATTGCAAATTCGTCCTAAAAATTAATAATCGTTTGGAATAATTAACTTTTAATGGAATTAGGTAAGAATTAAAAATGTTTTGTTATTCTCTTCTATTAATGTTGAGTCGAGCGTCTTTGTTGGTCCCCTCTACAATTGATGTGAGATCTTATCCTTCGCTCGAGGGTCTAGCGTTTCACTGTCATACGGTTTGGTGTATGGCTCTGATACTATTTGTAACAACCAAAACTCATCCATGTCCTTATAAAAAATGTTTTGTTCTCCTCTCTAATTGACGCGAGATCTTACCACTCTCTTGGGAGCCTAGTGTCCTTGCTGTCACGCCACCCGGTGTCGGACTCTGATACCATTTGTAACAACCTAAACTCACTGCTAGTAGATATGGTGTGATGTCCCACATTGGTTGGGGAGGAGAACAAATCACCATTTATAAGGGTGTAGAAACATTCCCTTAGTAGACGTGTTCTAAAGCCTTGAGGGGAAGCGCAAAAGGACAATATCTGCTAGCGCTGGATCTGGGTCATTACAAATGGTATCAGAGCCAGACACCGGACGATGTGCCAACCTTCTCGCTGTGCCAGTAAGGATGTTGGCCCCAAGGGGGGGGGGTGGATTTGAGGACGGTCCCACGTCGATCAGAGGAAGGAAAGAGTGAGGACGTTGGGCCTCGAAGGGGGTGGATTGTGATGTCCCACGTGGGAGGAGAACAAACCACCATTTATAAGGGTGTGGAAACCTTCTCTTAGTAGACGACGTGTTCTAAAGCCTTAGAAAGCCAAAAGAGGACTCGTTGCATATGGTATTCTTTAGACTTTACCTTATATCTTTTCTTGTTTTAAAACGTGTCGAAAGGTTTAGTTTAAAAAAGAATTTTTAACACAAATTATAACTCTCCATAAAATTTATTTATTTTTATTTTTTTAAATTGACTAGGTTAAAAGATTAAAAAGGTTTTAAAATTTATTTTTATAGAGGTTAAAATTGTAATTTAATTAATATTTTATATATCTAACCTAAAATATATATATATATATATATTTTTTTTTTCATTTTTTATTTTGCTGATTTGGTGGGAGAAGGTCAAAGCCGAGGCAACAGCTTTCTCTGGACAGGGTTAGACCTCGCTTATCTCCGCCGCTAACGATGAAGGCAACCCTGAAGACTAAGTACGACGTAGACAAAAGCGGCGCCGTCTCGACTTTGGCCATTAACGCCGGCGATGTCAAGCTCCGTGCTTCTATCACCGACGCTACAATCATCAACGGCCCTAGTTTAAATGGCCTTGCTCTTGGCGTCGAGAAACCTGGCTTCTTCATGGTCGACTACAATGTTCCCAAAAAGGTACGCCGACTGTTCCACTTTGCAGATTCAAATGGCTCTTTGATGGCTGTGTAGTGGAAATAATTTCATGAAGTTAAACATAATATCGATTCATTGTACTGCCTAATTTAATCTGAAACATATTAGATTTCTCTAGAATTCATTTTCCCCTTTCGCATCGTAAAATCGAATCTCGTGCTAAATTGTTTCGTTATTGCATGCGATTGTACAGGATTTGCGCTTTCAGTTTATGAATACTGTGAAGGTAGTAGAGAAGCCTTTGAATTTGACTTACATCCATAGTTGGGGCGACAACAGAACAGTTCTGGACGGGACCTTAGTCCTTGATTCAGCTAACAAGGTCTCTGCTAATCACGCTCTTGGCTCTGGAAATTGTAAATTGAAGTACAGCTACGTGCACGAGGGGGTGACCACTTTTGAACCTTCTTATGACGTTGCAAAGAATTCGTGGGACTTCTCTGTATCAAGGAAGGTTTATGGCGACGATGTACTCAAGGGTACGTACCAGACTACAACCAAGGCACTGGGACTAGAATGGACAAGGAATTTGAAGTCAAGCGGAAATTTCAAGGTAAGTGATTTTGTCATTATATTTATATAATTGTTTGAATACTTGTTGATTGCGTAGTTCAGAATCTGTGGATATGATAGATAAGTCACGCAAAACGAGGAATTCAGGACAGGACGGTTTATTCTAATTAAACATTTGTTGAGTTTCATATAATGTGATATATTGAACCATGTCTGTGAAGTGCACATCCCTTGTCAAGTTAGAATGGAATTGAACTCTGGCTCGAGCTGCCTACTCTTTTCAGAACACACTCTACTTGCAATAATCTTGCAGTTGGCCAAACAGTGAACACACTCTAATGGCTGCACAGTTTATGAATATTTTTTAGCTCAGACTGTAAAATCAAGCTTTCATTATCCAGTAAATCATCATTCAATGATCATTGCCAAGTAATTTGAGGTATTTAGAGCCTCCCTCACTCAAGATCAATCAAGCCCAAACCAACTAAACCAGTGGATACGCGCCTTCTTCCTTTCCTACCCAGTCTATTTATAGTAAATTTGCACAACTTTCCTATATATCCTTTATACTCCTATAGTGTTCGTAATAGCATTTCTATCACAAAGGATTGGAGATTTGGGAGGAAGTTCTCTAGATTTATGGATTTGAGCTTCCGAGCGGAAAGCTTTGATAAATGCAAAGTTTTATGTCTCATAGAGCCAATGTTGGAGCACTGGGGATCTTCCTATGGACTAATGGGAGTAGGCCCTGATACTATGAATCAAAAGAGACACAGGGTTTCCAATTGGAATCACTTGATTTTCTACTGACTTAGCCTGAGGTAATCTGATGTTTGGTTTGTGGTGAGTACTATTGGGGACTTTGCCATCTTATCTTTGAAAAATCTCCCTCTCCCACGTGGGGGGCTTGAGGAAATTCAGGACATATTTATTAGTCTGGCCATGCGCAAGTGCAGGATTACAAAAAACAAACAGGATGGTCAGTCAGCCTTTTGAGTTAGGCTCCACGTTTCCGAAATTGTTAACTTAACTATTAACTTAGGTTCGAATTGGTTAATAGACTAATAGTTGGGGGCTGAGTTTCACAATGCAGATTGAAGTGTTGCATTGAGATGAAACACTTTCTTTACCAGTAGTTGCAACAGAAGGGTTTATTCACCGTGAATTATATTCAAGATTTCTAGGAAGTCTTAGACTCCCAAGAAAATTTTCGTGTTTTCGGTTAGTGAAAGTATTTCCAGATGATTTCATACCTAGGTTTAAACATGTTATAAGAAGTGTGGCAGTGCACTGACATGGGGAAGTTGAGTAGAGGGAAAATACCTGCAGCCGGCATGGTCGAAGTGGTGGTTCTAGGCTGAGGTTCTTGTTGAGGATCGTTACGAGGAAGTCCCACGTTGGCTAATTAAGGGGATGATCATGGGTAAGGAATACACATTCTTTGATAAAACTCTAGTGGCACCCGAGTCAATTAGCTCAGGTAGTGTATGAGTTTTTCCACAACCCAAGCAGCGATAGCAGCCTTCAATCTTAAGCTCTAGAAACCAAATGATGCTCGTTTGATCGTTTCAAATGCCGACTTTCACGTCAGCCCTTTTAACCCATGTTTTGTTGTGCAGATTGTAGCATCAGTCAATCTGGGAGATGAACCAAAAAGGCCAAAAGTAACAGCAGAGTCGACATGGAACTTCGAAGTGTAATTTTCAAACCAATCTTTGCTTTAAATTCCTGTTTGTGATTCATCGTGGACATGGAGTTTCCTAAATACATTGATGTTTGAGTCTCATAATGTTTTGTGCACTGAAAATGAACGCACCATTGCATCAAAAACCTCACTGATCATAAGAAGTAAGAACTTTCCCAGTTACGCATTTATCTTCATCTGCTCTTGATTCTCAGGAGATAGTTTAGGGCTTTGTGAAAAATTCCAAGAATCGATGAATTTTATTAACTTCTAAGGCAAATAATCGACCAATTATTGGGATTGCAAGGAAATAAAAGTTGTCACGTGCCTCTTATAGAATTCCGTGAACAAAATTAACTTAAAATCATTTATTATTTAATAATTCCATTAAGCTAATAACCTCAACAATATTGGTTAACCCTTAACCAGGAAAAGAAAATATTGATTAATCATCTCATCAAGATATGCCAATCTTTCTAAAAAAAAATAAATTTTAATATTAGTTTTTATAATTATTTTTTTAAAAATCTAATCTCTATTTGTTTTTTCTTTTTCTATAAAGTTCGAAAATTATCATTATTATTGTTAATTTTGATAAAAATTCGACTAATTTTAAAATTTGTTAGAATTATATTTAAACTATTTATAATTTTATTAATTATTTATAGTATTTTAATTACGACAGAAAAAACAATGTTATTATTATTATTATTATTATTATTTTATCTAGGATAAATTAAGGAGGACAATAACCGACAGATCATCAAAAAAATAAAAATAAAAATAAAAATAAAAAAAGGAAAAAAAGAAAGAAGAAGAGAAACGAGTGGGCCGGGCCGACTTTTACATTTATTACCGACAGATCATCAAAAGATTCCGTGGAGTCGTCCAAGAAACAGGTAATTTTGGCGGGCTTGCTCTGCTTTGTTTGTTTGGCCATCTCGCGGTCCCTAAACTATAATAAAAGGCTGCCTTTGCCTTGCGAGCCTTCACAAATATTTTCGAATTCGCTTTGCCGCCACTACAATCTTCTCTTACCGCCTCCGGATTCTTCATCTACTGCTTTCAGGTCAGTCACTTCTTCGTCTTCGATTTTTTTGTGACTTTTTTGGATGGATAGCGACGACGATTTCCAGTTACTTTCGTCTCCCGAGCTCGATTCCCCTCTGGTTTCCGGGAGGAAGTTGAAGCGGTTGAAGAAGGGAAGTGCTGTTGTCTCCGAGGATTTTCCGAGGGTTGATGATCGATTTTCGAGTGGGGAGATGGGGGAATTTTCGAGGATCGATGATCGGTTCGATGAAATGCGTGAATTGAGTGCGACGGAATTTGAAGCGGATGATTCTGATAAATTGAACGGCCAAGATCTGGATGACTCCGATGAGCTTCGACAATCGGGATCTGGATCGAGGGATTTGGATGAAGGTGGTGATTTGGAACCTAATCTTGGTTTGGATGGTGAGGAAAATGATTCTGGAGTGGAGAAGGCCTTGGAATATGATGGTGTGGCAGGAGTTGATGAAAAAGCTGAAGATCAAAGTCTGGGCGTAGGAGAGGAAAGTGGCGAAGTGATGATAGATGAACTGGAGAAGAAACGGCCTAGTTTGGATGCGTTCGAGGACGAGAGAGAAGCAAAGAGGAGGAAATCTAAGAACAAACGGCTCAAGAGCAGTGGGGAGCCTGGAGATTTCAACGAGACTGCGGTCTCCAAAAGAACTCTTGAGAAGGTATGAGTCCTTCAATGTTCTTAACTGTGATAATCTATGTGGATATTTCCCCAATTTCTCGGCGTTTGCTTACTTCATTTGCTTATATTTTTCAGGAGAGAAGAGAATACGTTGAGCAACTCCGCGCCGAGTCTCAGAGACTCTTGCGAGGTAAGTACTATATCTAACTCTCAAAATCATGCTCTAATTCTTCTGAAAAACCATCGATCTTTATAATAAAATGCCAAGCATAAACACCATACTTCCCCATTTACATTCTCAACTTTTTAATTTGATTTCTTGTTAGATACTAGAGGAGCAGCATTCAAGCCCATGCCACTTGTTCGGAAGCCAATATCTTCAGTTTTGGAAAAGATCCGGCTAAGGAAGCTCGAACTCTCTAGGAAGTGGGTATTCTCTTCTTAGCCATACATGCAAATTTAACTATGAACTTATGTAATATTTATGCACGCAGATCCACCATTATCGAGAATGCCATTTTCGACGACGACGATGACAATGGATTCACAGAGGTCGTCATCAAGCATAGGTTATCTGTAGAAGGGAGATCAGATTCTGTAGACAAAGAATGCGAGGATGTGGATCAGGTTGCTGCAGATGTGGAGGACCAAAAAGATTCATTGTGTATAGATGAACGAAGTAATGGGAGAAACATGCCCTCAGACAGGGAAAGGGTTAGATGCTTCCACCTCTCCTTCCCGTGTCATTAATAAGCTTAATTAGTTTATCCTTAAGCAAGCTGTTACTTTTTTTGTCTGGTACACCAATTATTATGCAGCTTGCCCTCACTTCTAAATGGAGTTTTTCACATGCTTAAGAGTAATAATTCTAGTGGTAGAAGTATTGGGTTGGTCTGGTTGAGCCATTACAATAGCTAAGTCTTGAAGGAAGCTAAATGACATGTTATTTTCTTTTTATGTCCTGACTATTTGGCACAACTTATAATTCCATTTTTGGCTGCAAGGATTGTCAAATTTCATGTGTAATGAAGTTAGGATTTCAAATGTGCAACTGACTTTGATGCAGTTGTTCCCTTTATGTAATACAGGCTACCGATGCGACTTCAGAAGCATTTCGGCCTCCTGTTAATGACACTCAGGTATTTTCATTGAGTGAGTTGTGATGATGTTTTGTGTTCTGTCTGTTAAACCTAAAATAGATCATAACTGTATATACTAAAATAGTCTAAGATTTACTAGTTTATGATTTGAAGGGTTTGTTACCAAATCTATGATTTTATGGTTTGTTACCAAATCATAGATTTGGAATGTAATCTTCATTATACGCATCTATAAATACATGAGGTCGTGACCCATATAGGTCATCGTGCCATTCAATCTAACATGGTATCAGAGCCATGCCCTAAACTTAGTCGTGCCAATAGATTGATAAATCCTCAAATCCTCAAATATCGAACAAAGAACTCCTAAAGAAAAGGAGCCAAGCCCCTCCTCGAAGGCAGTAAAAAATGACTAAGACTCCAAAGGAGTCGAGCCTCGATTAAGGGGAGGCGCACTTTGTTCGAGGGGAGGTGTTGGATGATGGAAGTCCCACATCGACTAATTTAGGGAATGATCATGGGTTTATAAGTGAGGAATACTAACTCCATTGGTTCGAGGCCTTTTGGGGAAGCCCAAAGCAAAGCCATGAGAGCTTATGCTCAAAGTGGACAATATCATACCATTGTGGAGAGTCGTGTTCGTCTAACATGGTATCAAAGCCAAGGTTTATTTTTTAAACTCCTCGCCATGTCTTCTTCCTCCTCTCCATCCACCATCTCCAACACCGTCTCAACTACCATGGCGACTTTTGGCCTTAAACAATATCCAATCCCTCTACACCATGTTGTCACAATTCGTCTAACCAAAAACAACTTCATCATATGGCGTGCCCAGCTCCTCCCCTACCTACGGAGTACGAAGCTTATGGGCTACCTCGATGGCACCAATGTTGCACCTGCCAAGCTGATCCCTTCCTCAACTGCTGCTGGTGCTGAGCTGGTCTCTAATCCGGCCTATAATCAGTGGTATGATCAGGATCAACAAGTCCTTAGCGGCCTTCTCTCCTCCATGTCTGAGGAGATTCTTCATGATGTGGTTGCCGCTACTACGTCCAAGGAGGCGTGGGATACCCTGCAGCGGATGTTTTCATCGTCAACTCGTGCTCGCACTACTCAGATTCGTGTTGAGCTTGCCACGTCCAAGAAACGAGATCAATCTGCTGCAAATTATTTTTGCAAGATCAAAGGGCTAGCCACCGAGCTGGCCGCCGCCGGCTCTGCCTTGCAGGATGATGATGTGATCGCGTATCTTCTCGCTGGTCTTGGCCCTGACTATGATCCCTTCGTCACCTCAATGACTACCAAGAGTGAAGCCCTCACCCTTGATGATGTGTTTGCACATCTAATGACGTATGAAGCTCGCCAACTACAACACCAGGCTGAACTTCAGTTAAATCTTGGATCTTCTGCCAATTATGCTAGTCGTGGTGGTCAGCAGAAGAATCGTGGGCGTAGGGATCGCGGTCGTGGTCGTTCTCAAGGTTATGCACCCTCTCGTCCTGCTGGTGATCGTCGTGGCCCTTCTGCTCGTCCTTCCTGCCAGATCTGCGGCAAAGTGGGGCATACTGCTATCCGCTGCTGGCATAGGATGGATGAGTCCTATCAAGATGAACCTTCTTCTGCTCCTCCTACGGCACTGGCGGCTACTTCCTCTTACAAGATTGACCCAAATTGGTACAGCGACACAGGCGCTACGGACCATATCACCAGTGACCTGGATCGTCTCGCTGTGCGTGAACGTTATCATGGAGGTGAACAAGTTCAAGTCGGCAATGGAGCAGGTTTGCGTGTTTTGCATACTGGTCATTCTCTAATTAATACTGCTACTCGTCCTCTTGCGTTGCGTAATATTTTGCATGTGCCTGAAATTTCCAAACATCTTCTTTCTGTTCATAAATTTTCTCGTGATAATGACGTATTTTTTGAATTCCATCCTTGGCATTTTTCTATAAAGGATCGACAGTCGAGGAAAAGTCTCCTAAATGGGAGGTGTGAATCTGGTCTTTATCCTATTAAGCCATCCGATGTCGATAATCTCAAGCACGCCTTGGTGAGCAGATCTACTACTCACGCCCAATGGCATGCTCGTCTTGGACATCCTTCATCTCAAGTAATAAAATCCATTTTGCGTCTAAATAATATTTCGTGTGCTAGTGAGTCATCTTTGTCAGTTTGTAATGCGTGTCAGTTAGCAAAGAGTCATCGATTACCATATACTAGTTTTTCCCATAGGTCTTCGTCACCTTTGGAACTTATTTTTTCGGATGTTTGGGGCCCTGCACCTCCATCTGTTGGGGGTTTTAAATATTATATTAGTTTCATTGATGATTTCAGTAAATTTTCGTGGATCTATTTGATGCATGATCGTACAGAAGCTCCTCGTATATTTTTGCAATTCCAAGCTCATGTTGAGCGCCTCCTAGATACTAAAATCAAGTGGGTTCAATCTGATTGGGGTGGGGAATATCAGAAAATTCATAACACATTTTTTCGTTCCCTTGGAATTGGTCATCGTGTTTCGTGCCCTCACACACATCAACAAAATGGGTCTGCTGAACGCAAGCATCGTCATATTGTTGAAACTGGCCTAGCCCTTCTAGCTCATGCTCATGTACCTATTAAATTTTGGGACGACGCGTTTCTTACAGCCACATATCTCATCAATCGTCTTCCTACTCGTGTCATCGATAAAAAATGCCCCTTAGAGCTTCTTTTTCATACCCCACCAAATTACTCCTTATTAAAAATTTTTGGGTGTGCCTGTTGGCCTCATCTTCGTCCTTATAACAAACAAAAGCTCTCTTTTCGATCAAAGGAATGTGTCTTTCTAGGCTACAGTTCTTCACATAAAGGGTATAAGTGTCTTGACACCGATTCTGGTCGTGTCTATATGTCTAGAGATGTCATATTTGATGAAAATGTTTTTCCATTCAAGAGAGCCTCACCTAATTCTTCCCCAATCATGCAGTCGACGCATAATGCCCCTGATTTGTGCACCTTGCATTTGGGTAATAGCAGTACTAATTTGGAGAATGATCACATGCATATGTCTGGGCCTACTAACTCTTTGGATGCAGAAAATTTGGTGTCTACATCAGCTTCGGAATTGCCGCAACAATCCTCCGCGTCGCTGCCATTCGAATCGGCGTTGGTTGTTCCGCCAATGATTGAGGCATCGGCTTCTCCGCCAGCAGATGATATTGCGCAATGCCCGGTCGAATCCTCGGCCGTTGGTCAACCAACTGCTGTAGCATCGGTTGCTCCCCTCGCAACGGCTGATACGGCCGTCCCCTCAAATGTGGATCCTGCACCTACTACTCATCCGTATGGTACTCGATTGAAGCACAATATCAAAAAACCCAAGGTGCGTACAGATGGAACAGTAACATATCTTGTAGCTCGGTCTTCTGCCTCTGAACCTACTTCACATATTACTGCTATGGAGCATCCCCTCTGGCGTCAGGCAATGAATGATGAATTTCAGGCACTTCAAAAAAATAAGACATGGCACTTAGTTCCTCCTCGTGCTGGTCTTAACGTTATTGATTGCAAATGGGTTTTCAAACTCAAACAAAAGCCAGATGGCTCTATTGATCGCTACAAAGCACGCCTGGTTGCTAAAGGTTTTAAACAGCAGTATGGCGTCGATTATGATGATACCTTTAGTCCAGTTGTTAAGCCCACTACCATTCGGCTCTTATTATCTCTTGCTATTTCTCGTGGTTGGGCTATTCGGCAGATTGATATTCAAAATGCTTTTCTTCATGGCCTTCTTAATGAAGATGTTTATATGAAGCAGCCCCCTGGATTTGTGGATTCTCAACACCCTGGTTATCTCTGCAAGCTGGATAAGTCGCTTTATGGCCTTAAACAAGCTCCGCGTGCCTGGTTTTCTCGCCTTAGCTCCAAACTATTACAGCTGGATTTTACACCTTCAAAGGCTGATGTCTCTCTTTTTATTTTTAACAAAACGGGCATTCAGATGTATATTCTCATCTACGTTGATGATATTATTATCATCAGCTCATCTTCTACGGCTACTGAGAAACTTCTTACACAGCTTCAGGATGATTTTGCCGTCAAGGATCTTGGTATTTTGAGTTATTTTCTTGGGATTGAGGTCCGCCATACTTCTAGTGGACTTATTCTGACACAACATAAATACATTCGAGATTTATTAGCCAGAACCAATATGCTCACCTCCAAAGGTGTGCCCACACCTATGCTTCCCAGTGAGAAGTTGTTATTGAATGGTGGTGAAAAGCTCTCACCTGAGGATACTACTCGCTATCGAAGTGTCGTTGGTGCTCTCCAATATTTGTCTCTGACACGTCCTGATATATCCTTCTGTGTCAACAGAGTGTGTCAGTTCATGTCCTCTCCGACTTCTATACATTGGGCGGCAGTCAAACGAATTCTCCGTTATCTACATGACACTATTGATATGGGTTTGTGTCTTACAAAGTCCAGCACTGATTTGTTGAGTGCCTTTTCAGATGCTGATTGGGCTGGGAATCCTGATGATCGTCGAAGCACTGGAGGCTATGTGATCTTCTTTGGTGGCAATCTTATCTCTTGGAGTTCGAGGAAACAATCGACAGTTTCTCGTTCTAGTACGGAAGCCGAATATAAGGCGGTTGCTGATGCCACTGCCGAATTAATTTGGATCCAAGTTCTCTTGCGTGAGCTCGGGATCTCGCAAGCGCGAGCGCCTAGCCTATGGTGTGACAACATTGGTGCCACCTACCTATCCGCCAATCCAATCTTTCATCGACGGACGAAGCATGTTGAGGTTGATTATCACTTCGTTCGTGAACGAGTATCGACTCGTCAGCTTGATGTTCGACTCATATCTTCCAAGGATCAGCTCGCCGATATCATGACAAAGCCACTGCCAGCTCCTTCTTTTAGCTATTTTAGGCGCAATCTGAACTTAGTAGTACATCGTCCAGATTGAGGGGGGGTGTTAAACCTAAAATAGATCATAACTGTATATACTAAAATAGTCTAAGATTTACTAGTTTATGATTTGAAGGGTTTGTTACCAAATCTATGATTTTATGGTTTGTTACCAAATCATAGATTTGGAATGTAATCTTCATTATACGCATCTATAAATACATGAGGTCGTGACCCATATAGGTCATCGTGCCATTCAATCTAACACTGTCTATATTATGAGCAAAATTAACATGTCTATCATGTTCTAGGAACTTTTTTCTGATTCCCAAACAAGCAATGGAGATGACATATCAGATGAGATGTCCAAAAATCCTCTGCAAGAAAATTTTACGCCGTCTGTATTGGCTATGAATTTAAAGCTTGAATCTGCACCTCTGGATGATGTGTTGGATGAGACATCCAGCAGTCGTCTGCAAGAAAATTTCACGCCATCCGTCTTGGCAATGAATTTGAGGCTTGATTCTGCAGCCATTGATGATGAGTAAGAATGTCATGTACTCATTTGATAAGTTCATGATCCTTTGGTTTACATATTGGTTATATAACTTAACTACTTTTGGTTTTTGTAGATCTGATGAAGAAGATAATGACAAGGAGAATGTTAATCCACGCCCACATGATTCGTCAAATTTGCCCTCATCAGAGAGCGGGGATCCTGTTAAAGCTTTTGTTGATGATGAAGCTGAGGAAGAAGATGACAGTGACCATGATATGCGCTTCCAAGATGAGGAGGAAGACGAGGACTCAGATTCAGAAGAGCTTAAAGATATGATAGCAACTGCGTATGAAGAAAATCCATTAGACAATGAAAGACGTAACGAACTCCATCAGAAGTGGCTTGAACAGCAAGATGCTGCTGGAACAGAAGATCTTCTGCAGAAGTTGAAATGTGGCTCAAATTTTAGCAAACCAGTTTTGCTGGAAGATGAAAATAACGAGGGAGAAAATGATGATCTTGAATTTTGTGAAACAGCTGAAGAAGATTTACTTCCACTGAATGTGGCTCGAATGAACATTAGAAAAGTGAAACAAATGCTTCCTCAAATGTATACAGATGAGGACGATCAGTACATGTCTGATGACGAGGAAACAGAGAGGAGACTAGCAAGAGAACTCATATTTGATAAAGCTGTAAGATTCAAGCTGATCTTTGATGAACTAAGTCTTTTGTTTATATCTATGATGATCTGACCATTGTTCTGTAACAGGATGGAAAATCCACATTCCTGTCACCTGCTGAGGATGAGAGCACCAAACAAGTCTTTGGCCTTATCAAAAAGCTGAACGTTGTGCCTGATATCAAGAAGAGACCCAAAGCTCAATGTAAGATCTGCAAAATGTTTCCATCCATCCCTTATACTGTTTAATCCTTATATTTCGTCTCCATTTATGCAGCGTTTTCGGATCCTATACTGTCCGGTGTGGGCAAGAACACATCTTCAAAGGTATGTGTGTGTATAATCTCTAAATTCAGAAATGCGTCACCTATTTATAAAACTAACATAACATATGTGATGCAGTCATCTTTCTTAGGCCGAAGTTCAAACTCATCTCTTTCTTCATCCCACAAGCATGGATCATCAACCAACGGTCGTTCTTTTATTTTTGGTCGGGACAATAGCAATAGCAGGAGTGCAATTCCAACAATGGAGGAATCTTCTGAGGAGGTAAGCGAATATTACATTAGTTCAATCCAAACTGATCAACGTTCCTTGGTCGGTCGTGGGCGAGGTAACAACTTCAATGGCTTGGCTTTGCAGGGTCAGTGTGAGAATAAACCAACAAGAGTTTCTTCAGCCAAGTTTAGTTACTCTCAAGCGAGACCGAGTGCACAGAACACGGCGACCGAAACTAAATCAGGCAGTTCATTGTTTGATATATTAAGGCAATCTTCTTTGCAACTGCAACGCAAACCGTGCACTTTCGGTGAGGAGTCTACCCAAATGAGCTCTGCATTTGCGTCATTCAAATTGGAGAAGACGCACATGAAGAAGCTAATAAAGACTGAAGGCAGATTCTAATTCTCAATGCATTATTTTGTTTCTGTTAGTGATGTTTGATGCCAATTCCGCTCAACGTTTCGTTGGGTGCTGACTTTCCCCTCGTTTCTGCAAGCAATCAAGATTTTTGGAAGGCCATACAACAAAACCAATTAGAAGGCAAATTTGGCTTACAATTTTAATTACTTTAAATTGGCAGTCTGACATATAAATTTTGTTTTTTAAAAATAGTAGTAAATTCAAGCTCGATAGTTCCAATTACGAAATTAGTCTTTTTTTCTTTCTTTCTTTTTTTTGCAAATATATGAACTTTGAACTTCGTAGGCAGATTTGGTTTAAGATCCAGTGATTGTGGACCTCCCCAGAGGCCCATTAACAGCATCATTTTATCTTTTCTAAGGAAGTTACGAATTTTGATACATTGCCTTCATAACTCCTCTCTCTACATATTCCTATCCCTCTTTTCTTTCAAAGTTGTTTTTTTTTTTCTTTACACCAATGACAGTAAAATGACTCGCTGCTAAAAAGAATGGGAACTTTCAACCTCTCCAAAAAAACCTAAAATAGCCTCAAACTATGGTTAAAAGATAAAAATTTTCTAAAATATTACACAAAATCACTGAGTTGGAACTCGCAGCAGCACAAGGTCAGACAGGAAGGTGGACACCTTTTTTTGCCATGCCATCCAAGGTGTCGTTCAGCGCTTGACAGAGACCAATAATCTGAACAGATCAAATAAAATAATTACAGTGGATCCACATATCAAAAACGAAAATAATAAAATATATACATCTTTCATATCATTTTTTTTCTTCTAAATATAATAAATGCAGATATCTAAACTTGGCCAAAACATATGCCAAGCAATTTAAGTGAACCAGTTTTTAGCTTTCAAATAGAAACGAGCAATAAATGGATAGAAATGAAATCCATTGAAAATACCTGTTCATCCCATTGCTGGAACTCTTCAATATCGTCCTCAAAATTAATAACAGCTTCGACCTGATTAGAAGTTCTATAGGTAAATATAATATATGAAAAATGTTTTGACGTCTAGTTAATACAAATCATTTTACTTTTAATTTATTCATTTATCGGAGTCTGAATGCGACCTCCTTTTTGAGTGAGGGGAGGAGAAAAAAGAACCTGGTCAATTGAACCCCTCATTCTCTCTTCGCAGATCATTCTTGACGCTATCTTTTCAGCCTAAAAACAGAGTCAAATTTAGAAAGCGAAATGAACTTAAATAAGCCAGCCAAATTGAGCATCTGCTTGTAAACCAGAGGCAGCAAATATCAAATCAATTTCTCTCTATCTCCACCAAATACACACGTACACTCTCTACTTGGCATTCTCTAACTAGACCTTGATGCAACTATCCATCTTTTGTAACTTATTTGTCTTGAGAGTAAAATTTTGAGAGCTCCTTAGCTTGAATCTGTAAGGGATCCCTTTTATACTTTTTGTCATTATCAATGAACCAAGCTGTTTACAATTAAAGTAGACCATCCTTGGGCAAACCTTTGAAATCAAGACCTGTATGCTACTATTTGTTGTTCACAAGTCTCAATTACAGATAACTATAAAGAGAGTATAAATTTATAATTATAAACAATAACTATAAAGCACAAAAAGAGCCATAATACAAAGCCAAAGCTAAGAGCCACCTAACATCATTTGAAAGGCAATGTGGATCAACCATGCATCTTGTTCGTGCATAAAGATATAAATTAAACGGAATCATAGGGTACTTCAAAATAAGAGAAGGATTTTTTAGTATTCTTGGAATGTATTTCCTTAAACAGGGTTAGCTGGGACCTTCTTTCAAAGGAGTTTTATAGTTATTCCTTTTCTTTCTTTCTGTTGTTTCGAGTAATTGAGAGCTTTGGTAGGTTACTGATAGGATCCATTCTCTCTCTCCTCTTTATATTAAAAACAAAAGTAGTAATTGAAGGATAATTGTTACCCAAACAGACAGTAAGAAACTAATTTAAAGATCATTAGCAAGGGGTTTACGAAGTTTTGTCAAAGCGTTAAGAATAATAAAATATATCACACCTTACGAGAAGGAATGCCCAGCAAAGTGCCCAACTCTTCAAAGCTGCCACAAGAAAAGCCAAAACATAATAATACAACGAGCAGAAATAGAATAAGGAAGAGAAAGTATACTACAGTTTTACACATTCAACCTTATATTTGTGTAAAGTTTGCTTGCACTGAGAAGATTATGCTCAATCATAGCACGGTCCAACACAGTAAAATTATCTGGCAGAAGGGCTTGCTGTTGAAGTGAGGTTAAAAAGAAAGGTTTTTAATAAATAATTTAATGCAGAATCCAGAAAGAAGTAGAGAGCAAAAACAATAACCTGATGTGGCTTCAGCTCTTTGGCAAATGCATCAATTTCTGGCTTTCTCAAAATTCTCTCCAAGTAAACCTAATAGTTCAATTTTACTCTCATTAATGTCAATTCAACAGAGAGAGAGAGAGAGAGAGAGAGAGAGAGAGAGAGAGAGAGAGAGAGAGAGAGAGAGAGAGAGAGAGAGAGAGAGAGAGAGAGAGAGAGAGAGGAACCTTTTGAAGGATTGGATAGATTTTTAACTTTGAGCAACGCTCATCCTAAGCCAAAATGTCAACATTTAGGGAAAACATATTTTGAAAATCACTCCCCTCCAAAATGATAAGTACATTCCATTATTAAAGATCGAATGACCTTGTATAATGTGGCAAGAACTCGAGATCGCTGTGGTCCAGCAGCAGCCAATATTGTACATGTCACTGCAGCAGATAAAGCTTGTTCCAATGCTTCTTCGTTGATCTCTCTGTGAAAGAAAATAAATAAATAAAGTAACTAACAACATCCATCTCTATAATGACTATACTAAAAAGACAGTGGCCGAAAAAGAATAATAATTACTAAGCAATATCTTTAAACATCACCAAGAATGATTTTACATTTTTCATTTAGAAAATAGTAAGTTTCTAAATTCAACAGTAGAATACAAATCATAGCATTGTGTTGAAACCCATATATTAAAAGTACGTAGGCACGAGACTTTCTTTTACGATGAAGGCACAAAATTGTTCAATACATTGAGAAAAAAAGTTGCAGAAAGGAAATAAAATAATAATAATAATAATACAGTTTGCTTTCGCCCATGCATAAGCATTATCTTTAATACATCACACAAATGATTTTACATTTTTAATTTTGAAAATAGCAAGTTTTTAAATTCAACAGTAGTATACAAATCATAGCATTGTGTTGAAATTCAGATATTAAAAGTAAGTGGGAAAAAAATTAAAAATTTTTAATTTTGAAAATAGCAAGTTTTTAAAATCATAGCTTGTTTAATAGATTCGGGGGGGGGGGGGGGGGGGGGGGGGGGGGGGGGGGTGTTGGGAGGGTGCATGCAAAGAAGGCAGTAAAGTTTGAGGTTAATAGCTCCAAGCAGACTATCTGATATAAATTCTAAAAAAAATAGTTGAAGGCATAAGGTATAGAAGGATCAAATATTATAGGAAAATCAATAAAAGTGGACTATCTTCACAATAAATTTATGAAATTTTCGGACCAAGTCCACAAAATTGTTCAACGTTCATGATAACAAACACAATTAATATTATATCAGTATCATCGCAATTTGGCAGTTCCACTGTAAACTTATAAGGACAGGTGAAAATGATAATCTTTGAGACATATCAAGACATGAATATAGGGGGAAAAAAAACAAATCTCTTCATGTTAACTTTGGTCAATTAATATTTTTGAAACTATTTACAAAGGAGACAGAAATGTAAAATGCTTATTAGTAGCAAACCTAATAAAATGCAAGCTGGCAATTTCTAAAGTGGATCAAAAGTACAAAAAATGTCAAGAATGCAGAGACTTGATGCTTAAGAACTGGAAGAAATGTAAAAATAAAGACACTTTCAAAAAGGGTGCAAATACTTAAGATCGTTGTCCTAAAGACCAGTATATCAGTCAATGATGGGTGTTTAACAAATCTAAACAACATTTATATTCCATGAAAAATAATTTTAAATTTTACATACTCATCTCCTATTTGTCTCTTTTCAATTTGAGAAATATCATAATAACGCAGTGCTGCTTCCAAGAACTTCCTTTTCAAGTCTAAGATCCTAGCATAGCAAACCTGCGACAATGAAGGAGGAGGGGATTAAAAGACAGAAGAATAACTATAATGCCATTCTTAAGTTAATGTCATCAAGAAACAAAAAGCATTTCTAACCTTGTACTGTAAATTCAGGACTTCATGCTGACTATAGCTAACCAAGAATGAAGCTTTATTAATAAACGCCTCAGCGTTAACAGCATCATCATCCTGTCAAAGAAGAAATTGAGCAATACAAGTGCTCAAGTATCTAAGGCTAAATGAACTTCCTTGTCCACGTAAGTATAAACATTAAACAATTTTGCAGATTATATCATTCATTCAATGCAACCTAACACCAATACCGATATGAACCAAAACATCTCAATCATAAAATATGAACTCTCGAGGAAAAAATGAAGAAAAATGTTGTTCAAATTATCACAAGATAAATTCAAGTTGCAATTCATGCCACATTAAAGAAAAATCAAGCTTCATCTATTCTTGGATGGTTACAAATTTAGTGTGGATAATAATCTAGAGTTATGATGTTTCATTAATATACTTTAAGACTTTCTAATTACTGTTATATTTACATAGCGTCTAACTATGGTCATAAAGTGAAAGTTACAACTCTTGAAATGCCTCATGGAAGGTTAAGGGTTTTCTTTTGAGGCTATATAAAGTGATGTTATCTTTGTAAACCAAACTTGGAAAAATGTAGTAAAAAGAGCTTTCGTACTTTCTTTTAGCCAAAAGCTAAGTTTATTTGCAATTCTATGTTAGATCAGATAACATGCTTAGAATCATTCAAGCTTGACATGATCGATCTTGCTTGTGGAGTGATTTGAATTTCAAACAAGTGTTCTTGCTTTAAAATATTTGATCAACAAGGTAATCTGAATCTTACTTTTCTTTGGGGGTGATTCCTAATCATTTTTGGGTTCTTGGATATTTAAATCTAGAGGTCTTATTCTTCAATAAGGTTGTTAGATCAAATTCCTAATCATTTGGAATGAAATCAACTTAATTTGGAGTTTTAGCATTCGGGATCTAGGGTTTGCCTATCCATGAGTTATGAGAGTTCTTAGATCCAATTGGCTAGGATTACCATATCAAATGTCCTCCACCATATTCATATAATGCTTTTATACAACGTAATAGCAAATTGCCACAACTCACACATAGCCATTTGTTATAAATGCCATCATAAGATAAACTGCAATAACAGAAATAAATTGTACCTCAAGGTATAAACGAGCAATTCGAACACATTTTGACAACCGGTAAGACTCGTCAATCACTCTGACAGAGACCATAAAGAATTATAGTAACTGAAGAGACAAGAGTTTAAAATATATATAACCCTATTTTCACAAAAGAAGTTGAAGGAAAAATGGGTGTTATACCTCATTCCGGAATCTAGATCGATGCCACTGAGCATCCGAGCGGCTTTTGACCATTGTTGCTCTGTTTCATACAATTCAGCAAGCTTCTCCCGAAGAATCAACACCTGCAACTCACGGAACATTATTTACTTCGTCTATGGATCCATAGCCAAAAGAAGTAGTAAACTGCAGCCCTTTAACCACACTCAGAGCACTGTGAGAGAAGAATAAAAGAACCGAACAGATATTAAACGTATTTATTTTGAATAAGTGATATTGCTGATTTCAATATAACTATACACGTCCCCCTCCATTCCGTTAATGGAAGAATGAAAATAGGTTTACGCATTCAATTCCAATGTAAACCAAAGAACACTCGTGGTTCTATTTCTTTCAGATATAATTAAAATTGAGACAGCAAGAATATAAACACCATTTGGAAGGGTCATAATACGGATGACAAGGCCAGGCTCCCATTTTAATTGAGTGAGAAATGACAATGTGATTGGTTGTCATTCCATAATTGAGAAACATCGTTCCAAAAGCATATAAAAGAATAATGCCAGAGTTAAACCTGCTCCTCGAAAGAGACGACGCGCGGTTGAATCAGAACGAGGATGTAATGGGCAATCTCTTTCTGAGCCGCCACCTCCAAGTTCCCCAAATCTTGTGCTAGAATCTGCAAGAGCCTCCGCGATACTACAAGCGGGACTTCGACGGATAGTACTGCATATCAAGAATCGTCAAGATGATTTGCCCTAACTTCTCGGTAAAATAACGAAACGAATGAGTTGGGAGAGAAACTTCAACGTATTAAAGAAAAAGTAAGGCAGCTAACTGTGATCGATAAACTTCTTGGTTTGAACTATATCGTTCAACGACAAAACATCATACAGAATGTGCTTATACTGTTCAATCTTCCGCCTCTGGTCTGAGATAGCAGAGGCGCTAGCGAAGGCACTCTCCATGGCAATTCACTGTTTCGCCTTCTTCCTTCTGCTTCGAGACTAGAAACCCTGGGTCGCGGGAAAGCCCTCTCCTCCACAGGCTCAATCCCGCCACCTGCAATGGAGGGAACTGCTTCTATTTGGTATCCGTGATCGCAAGCGTTCTCTACTGCGCGCATGAAGAATAGTTGGTTGTCAGCCAATTATATAGCGGCACGTGTACATGACGGGGATTTCGTCATTTCGTAATCTTGATGGGAACGATTTTTTTTCCGCCCAAGCTGTGTGTGAGCACCAGGTTCGAGGTTCGAGCTAATAGGAGTTATGGAATCTCAACCTAATTTAGATAGGGGTCTGATCGGCTTTCATAAGTAGGACCTAACATCACGGAAAAAACAAAGTAGGGGATAGATTCAACGGGCGAAATGAAAAAGGCGGAGAAGTTAGATTGCAAGGATATAATGATAGTTGGGTCGAGATATCTCTTCGCCCTTCGAACTGAACGTGAAGGGTTCCATTTATCCGGCACAGTAGTGGTAGCATTGAGGCTGTAAGTTGAGGCACGATCATAACATAAGGTTATTACTTTCACATTTCTCTCCATCTTGAGATATCTAGAGAGAGACAAAGATTCATTACGTGATCAACCTGATTGTGCCTTACATGTGCTTTATTGACCGCGCTCCGCCTTTCTTCCCAACGAGCTCATTATTATTATTTTTTTTAATGGAGTTCAGTTAGTTAGTGAAGTTAATATTAATTTATATTAAATGTTAATTAATATAGTTGATTATTAATTTATTTTATGTTTTAATTACAATTTCATATTAGACCACAAATAAATGGTCACAAGGATAATCCATGTCTCAATTACTTTAATATATTATTTAAAGAAATTTGTTCTCAAACATGAGCATTATATTTTTAATATTACAATAAATACATTTGTAAATCGGACAATATCGATTTCAATTCATCGCCGATTTGGATCGCGAGGTAATGGAAGTATGGGCACAAAGCGAAGTTTGATGTACTAGTTTCCCGCTTCTTCGACTTTCCCTCCCGTAATTGGCAAGGCAGTCATTCTTCAGTCTCGGAGCACGATCTTCTCTGTCAAACGATTTTCCGCTCCATAATCCGAAACTGAACTGGAAACGATTTACAATCGCTTCAATCTGCAAGCTCTGTACCTCAGGCGTCTCTGAAAATGGACAACACCGGTAAGTAATGGCGCCATTGGTTTCGTTTGGTCTCGAGTATGATCTACGACGGTTTCCTTAATCCTTCGGTTTCATGATCCGCGTTGATCTCGACAAAATTGAAGTTATAGAATGGTGGAAATAGAGACGAGAAGTAGGATTAGGATGTCGACCTTTGCTTTTGATACGGTAGTATGGAGTATTGATTCTTTGCCGCGAGTTTAGGCATTCATGTGTTTGTTTATGCTTTACTAGGATATATTACTGAGTTCGTGCTCTCAATTGATTGATTTTATAAAGCGGTTTATCTACTCTTGCGTATTGCTTCGGATAGCGGTGCATGTTAATGTTAACTTCACCATCAGCTTATTGCAGATTTAGTAGATATACGAACACATCGCTGAGTATAATTCATATTCATTTCGGATAATTGCATGGTAGAATTTATTTTTCGTCTGGAATTCTCGATCTCTTGCTATCTAATTAGTGATTTCCTTCTATTATATAAAGCGTCAGATTCTGCAGTTGCTCTCGAGTTATCTGGTTTTTGCCTGCGTGAGAACTCTGTGAAGGATTTCTGAAGTCTTTCAGAGTTGAGGGCATTGCTGAAGGAGGAACTGCTTATGGATGGAATAATGGAAGCTTAAATACGGCAGAGCTAGTAGATGTGTGGTGCATACCAAGCACAAAAAACGTTGGACCTCAGGAAATGCCTAGGCGTTTAGAACATGCGAAATAGTATATAATTTGCAGCTTATTGGTTAATGAACAAGCTTAATTCACGGAATAATGTCTTAATTAGTCCAACTAATAAAACTGGAACTAGTAATCGAACTTGATGCGGAGAAACCAGGAATATCCTGTTTGCTTACATATTGTCAAATGATTGTACCTGACAATTGTTTAAATACTTGTATGTTCTTTGGAATTTTCTTTCTTGATGACTTTTGTTTGCATCATTCATGGAATTTCAAGACCTGCCTCATCTTTGCAGATAAATTTTTGGCAGCTAGAGAAATGAGAGGGAAAGTGTTCAAATTGCTATGCGCCCAAAATTATCTTGGGGAGGTTCTGGCATGGCTGGAATTTTGCAGGCTTTTTCTGGTGATCTATGCTCCACATCTGGTGATCGGTTAGTGTCACTAGACAAACAAAGTTTCATATGCTGTTCCCCTAATAAGCGTGCAGGTGTGGTTGTGTGCAGGCTAGTTGTTGGATAATCATTGAGGTCAGTCACCCAAAATACATACCCATGCTATACTATTGTAGTATGTTGGGAATAATATTCATTTTAGAGATCTAACAATTATATTGTATCTGTAAAACTTCTAACTGTAAAAATAGTCGTTGAATTTGAAAAAAATCAGTGTCGAATATGTTTAGAATTGAATTTCAGTGCCTGTAGTACGGTGATCAAATGATCAGTTTGAATGATTTCTTCAGATAAATCTATTAGACTGATTGCCCAGAATTTTACTACAGTTTGTTACTATTCTTTCAAAAATCTGACCACTTCAAGCTTTCCATGGCAGCCATTGAATATGGAACATTATGATTCTATTCGCAGTATGTCTAGTGAGATTCGTGCTTATGCTCCAGATGCTCGTGTATTGACAACATACTACTCTGGTATGAGACACAATCTTGCTTTTGTTTGTTCTATTCATTCTACTGCAAACTCAGACTCTGGTTACACAACTTTCCCTGCTCGATTAATAATTTGCCTGGCATTAGCTAGTTTCCATCTTGTAATAGTCCAAGTCCACTGGTAACGGATATTGTCTTCTTTGGGCTTTTCCTTATGGGCTTCTCCTCAAGGTTTTAAAACACGTCTATTAATGAGAGGTTTCCACACCCTTATAAAAAATGTTTCGTTCTCCTTTTCAACCGATGTGAGAAACCTTATACATTTTTTGGCAACTAAATGTAGTAGGATTAGACAATTGTCCAGTTTAGTCGTGAACAAAAAAAGAAAAGCAGCAATAAGCAACTATATTCTTGGATTGAATTATAAACTATATGATTACCTGTTGGACCTCTCCTTTAATCTAGTAATCTCTTCAATGGTAGATCATCATCAACCAAACCTAATATGAAGCTCGTCTCTCCCTTCCAGATAAACTTCCATCACCATGTGGGATGGTTTTGTCACGGTTGAGCCTGGAGAGTAGTGGTCCTGGGCCTCCTGACCTGGTTAGAAATAGGTAGATTTTCATTTATTCTACATGTCATGCAGTGTCGTTAGCTGTTCATAGCTACCATCTGCCTTATCTGTTGCCAATTAACTGGCTTAAAATGATTAATATTTTACATTTCATAAAGCATATAAAACACTAAAGAAAATTATCTTAAAAAAAAAAACAACAACAACAAAAGAACAATGTAGTCAATATTAATAATTGATCAGCCTCCCTCTCATAGACAAAACTCTCTCAGCTCTTGGTAACATAATTGACCTTTACATGAATAGGCTTAGACTCTGTAAGATGCATTATATGAACACCATAATGACAAATGAGAAGAAAAAAAGAAGGTAAAGAGCATGGAAAGATGAAAGCTTTTTTAGTTGGAAGTTATGGCTATCTTTCTCAGTCCCACAAGCCATCAAAGATATCTAATTGACAAATCGAATAGGTGATGATTACTTGTGCATCTTTTGCTCTTCTTGCCTTTTGCAATTGTGCTACTCCTCATCCCCTACAGCTGTTTATTTTTGTGTAGTCAATGTTGAGCTAGGCCCCATTAGAATTTAGAGCCTCAAAATGTGAACCTTTTTAGTTTTAAATTTCATGTGTTTTTTTCTTCTTCTTTCTTTCTTTCAAGTACTTTTTCTATTAGTGTATTTGAAACCAGTTCTTTCTGATGTTACTTTTTAGTGCTTTTAAATAATTATCAACACCACTTTTGATTGCCTAACCAAGTAGACAAGATTTTTTTATTCACAATTCCAAATCGTGCCTAACTCATTATTGAACGTTACATACTTTATTTACAACTATTAAATTTGTAGGTTAAAATATTATTTTGGTCTCTAATCTCGATCTTTATGCTTTTAATAAATTTTAAAATTAATTTTATAGGTATTTTGAACTTTTTTTTATTTTTTATTTTTATGAAATTTGGTAAATGGGTAAAATAATAATAATCATAATTTTCATCTAAGAAAATATACTTTCAAATTTAAGATTATTTTTTTATTTATAAAAAAGCTAACAATAAATTAGTAGTAGAAACAGTTAAAGTTAGTATAAAAAATAAATTTGAATATTAGTGATGACTACGTCTATGCGTGCCTAATCTCAACTAAATAAAAAAAAGCATAGAAAATGGGTCAAATTTTGTCTCTATTCTTATGAAATCTGAACTCACAAGTTGGTCCACGTGAATAAATTATAATTATATTAGGATAATTATTTTTCAATTATAAACGGCGACGATAACATAATAAAATAATCAACGTGTAAAATCTTGTTGAATTTAAAATCGATGTGTTCATACTTACAAATGACAAATTCCACATTGGATACTCAGTTTATACTTCCACTACAAATTCATCAACAAAATCAATATTAATAAATTTCATATAGAATAAGCATTTTCATGTTAGTATAATTTTTAGATTAAATGATAAGTTTGATTCATATAATTTAATAGATAATTTTAAAATTCTAATCTTTTTTAATTAGATTTTACCATAGTTATAGGTCTACGAGACATTATTTTAATAAATATAAGTCCCCATCATTTAAATTTGTAATTTGAAGAATTATAAAAAATTGAAGCATTAATATATTGTCTCAGATTGGTTATTTATTTATTTTTAAATTAAGATATTATTATACAATACAATATATTATAATTATATGATATTCTAAAGTAATAATTATACAAAACGTGTTAAAATTAATTTATTATAAATCATTTAACCTAATACTTAGTTTTACAACTACCAGTATATGTTATAAAACACACTTATTTAAATTAAAATCCACAATTATTTCAAATTTTTATTTTCAATAATGTCATATATATTATTTTTGTATGAAGCCTCAATTATTGACCCTTTTAATAGATGATATTTACTAATTTTCTGTCACATCATAATAATTTAGATAAAGCATCGATGACATGAAACTGGGTAATCTAAATTCTTATTTTTATAACAAAACTTAAAAGTGCACAAAATTCTAGAATTTTACCCAATTTTCTACCCTCCACTCAACCCCGATTCTTTAACCATTATTGAAGAAGCAAAAAGGCTCACGGAACATGGTTCAAAAGTACCACCATTTTCAAATCATTTTACCAATTAAAACCAAAAAAAATTCACCAAAAAAAAAAAAAACACAAAATAAAGGTAAATTAAAATATCCCTCGTGTCGCGGTCATGTTTGTCTAACTATGTTGTCTATAGTTGCACGCCTATAGCCTCATGTTCTTTGCTCAAATCCTTTTTACATTGGGCTAGAAATAAGATTTTAATTTTTAACCAATATTTTGTAAAAAAAAATTAAAATAACAATAAAATTATTTTCATGTCTATATTTTTATTAGTATTAAAATATGGATATTTTCACCGCCATAAAAAAATAAAATAATAAAATAAAGAGAGAGAGAGAGAGAGAGACCGCCGGCAGCCGAACGCGGGGGCGGCGGAGAGAAAAAGGGCAGAAGTGGTAATGATTTAAATATTTGAAAAAGGCAGGTGGCCTTTGTCCATATTGGATATTGGATATTGGATATTGGAGTCCTCAGAGACACAAAAGGACAAAACAATCCTTGCCCTTTTTAAACACATTCTTTACCCTACAACCGAAAGCACGACCTTCAAAATGGAACCGCCCCTGTGATTTGAACGATCGTACATCTACGTTGCATCATAATCTGAACGTTCCACTGCGCTCGTCCCCACCATAGCCCCGTGGTCTCGACCCTTGCTCATAGCCCCGTGGACACGAATTTCAAGCACGTGTAGAGTGAGTGAGTGCTCTCTGTAGTGTTAGCTCGTATTCTATCCGTACTTCACTTTAAAAAACACCTTTACTCTGTCCCAAATAGCCCCCGACTTCATGATATTTACGTCATTGCCACCATCCTTCCCTCCGGCCCTTTTTTTTTTAATAATAATAATAATTTTAGTAATTTAATTGGTAAATATTAAAATTATTATTATTTAATAAATTTGACATATTTGAGCTATTTTCTTAATTTGTAGATAATTAAATAATTCAGAGAAAAAAAGGTACAAAATGAAGTAATTGACAATTTTGAATAAAAAGGATGACTCATTTTTAAAAAAAATAAAAAGAATTTGTGGGATTTGGGGATGGCAATTAGGGGCAGTATTGTCATTTCAGTTATGAATTTGTAAAGAAAGATTCAGTAGACTACAAGAATAGAGTATGTGAAAGACAAGAAATTAAAAGGAAAAAAATAGCTAGACGACAAGCACCGCCTAGTCCGATTTTCCCCGACAAATGTTATCACCTAGCAGATTACGACACGTGGATGGATAGATTTCCATCGGCTGCCGGAAGGATTAGGAGGGAGCTCGGCTCAGGCGTCCCTCTTAACCATGGTTACCGCGACACAAGTCATTAGCTAACCACGGTTAACTGGCGCCGCTTTAACTACTTTTTAATTATTTTCCTCTGATTTTTATTCCACTACTTCTCTTCTCTCTCTATCTCTCTCTCTCTCTCTAGGCATTTTGGCCTTTTCTACTCAGTTAAGGGCGAACTCAGATACCGCCGCCTTAGGCGCACTGGTATTCCGTCCACCTTCCGGTGCAATCTGCCATGTAGATTTCAGTTTTCATTTGCACATTCTCTGAGAACTAGTTAGATTATACCAAATGGACTGTAAATTCAGACGGTCCCAAGGCTTTTAGGTTCAGTTCATCCTTTCAATTTTCATAACATTCACAATTCGGACACCGCATAGTGGTGGAGTGGTATTCGAGCTGTTGTATTGATTATTCAATAGAGAGCTGTATTTTCTGTTAGAATTGATTTGGAATAGTTAGTTTCATCAACCGACTGTGTGGCTGAACTTTCGGTGAAGCTAAAAGCCTAAAACTATATTTTCGTCGGGGTTATATGCGAGATGGTTGATTTGGAAAATTCTTCCCCGGTTGAGGTTTCCAGAGATGCTGGTTTATCTTCTTCAGGTTATATTGAACCAGTGGCGGTGGTGGCTCCGACGAAGAAGAAACGGAACCTGCCTGGAATGCCAGGTAAGGGAATTAAAAGGCAATCGGACAGATTATTTGAGTGGTTTCAGTCGCTTTTGGCTTCCGATATGATATTTAGATTTGATTATTTCTGTTTTTCAGATCCGGCGGCGGAGGTGATTGCTTTGTCGCCGGGGAGTTTACTGGCGACTAACCGGTTCGTATGCGAGATCTGCAACAAAGGTTTCCAGAGGGACCAAAACCTGCAGCTTCACCGGCGAGGCCACAACCTTCCGTGGAAGCTCCGACAGCGGACTAGCAATGAGGTTCGTAAGCGCGTCTATGTTTGCCCGGAACCTTCCTGCGTCCACCATAACCCGGCGAGAGCGCTTGGCGATCTCACTGGAATAAAGAAGCATTTCTGTAGAAAGCACGGCGAGAAGAAATGGAAGTGCGAGAGATGCTCGAAGAAATACGCCGTACAATCCGATTGGAAAGCGCACATGAAAACTTGCGGAACTCGAGAGTACAAATGCGATTGCGGCACTTTATTTTCAAGGTTCGATTTCGTTTTTTTTTTTTTTTTCATTTCCTCTGTGTTGGATGGATGGATGCCTAGAAATCATCGCTTCATTATTTATCTTTTCGGTTGAAATTTCTTCTGTTACTTGAAGGAGGGATAGCTTTATTACACATCGAGCCTTTTGCGATGTATTGGCGGAGGAAAGTGCTCGTGCTCAAACCCTAGCAGTTCAAAACTATGAAGGAAAGGAATCCACCACTTCAAAAGCGGCCGTGACTTCGCCTCCTCCGCCGCCGCTAACACCGTCGACCACGGTGGTTTCTCCGGCTTTATCGATTCACAGCTCAGGTATTATATTAGTCATGGCAAAATCATCTAAATCAACGTCATTCTATGTAATGTTTTGGTTAATTTTTTTTCGATAAACTCCACATTTATCACGACTTGCGTGCGTTTGTTCAATAATGTGTAATTAAGAGGCTAATCGTGTCAAATGAAACCTTTTTTGATCCATTGTTGTTTGCGAGTCCTTTCTCTTTTTTTTTTTTTTTTTTGTTTTCCCCCTTTAGTTGCTCTTCATGATTGTGTAGTACTGCTCATTCACGGGTAATTGTTGCATGGATGACAAAGAAGCTCAAAGAACGAGGATAGTGGGAAGGGAGAAAGAGGGCTTACTGGAAAAAAGTCGCCATTATTCCCTTCCCTTTTACTTCCAAAAGCGCTTTTCATTTTTAAGTTCAAGCTGTTCATCATTTACAATAAACAATTAGCTAGAAAGGTTTCTGTTCCACCTTTCTCTCTCTCTCTTTCTGATCGCAGCATTCTACCAAACTAGTTTTTCTTTTTTATTCTGCCCTTTCGTATTCAATTCTCAAATTCTTTGACCTGCTTTTGATTCATTAATTAGATTTTTTTTTTTTTGTTGATTCTCATGCTACCCCCCATTGAGTTCCACGAAGATTTGACAGATTGTTGTTGGTTTACAGAGCTGGCTGATAATCCGATAAGACTTCCATCTGTTTCAACGCCTGCAGCGACGACATGCTTGACCTCCGCGTCTGTCAATAGTACCACAAATGCAAGCGCTAACGGCAGTAGCTCAAACAATGTGTTTGGAAATTGTACTGTTTTTGCCCCTTCTGCGTCAATTTCAGGGACGACCCAGATATCCCCAACATTACCACCACCCAGTTTACCCGCTTCAATAGTACCCTACGATTGCGCCTCTACTCGCCCTTCTGCTTCCGCAGTTAATCCCACGTCGCTCTCTCTCTCCACATCTCTCTATCTTTCCTCTAAAGGATCCTCCCTCTTTGCCCCATCTGACCAAGATCGTCTGCAGTACACGTGGTCCACTCAACCGGCAGCCATGTCTGCCACCGCCCTGCTGCAGAAGGCAGCAGAAATGGGGGCAACAGCGTCTAATCCGTCGTTGTTCCGTGGCTTTGGGATGGCCACTTCTTCGACTGGTCAAGATACCTCTGCCACTATTCAATGGAGTAGGAATTTGAACCGAGATCACCGGAATGGCTCTTCGTTAACGGCTGGTGTAGGGCTTGATCTCCCATCCGGACCTGACGGTTCTGGTTTGATGATGGCTGGAGGCCCATTTTGCTCGTTTGGAAGTCAGCCCATGACGAGAGATCTTCTTGGTCTTGGCTTAGGCGGTGGTGGGGCCTCTGCAAGTAGATTCTCGGCTTTGATTGCTTCCATGGGTGGTGGGTCTGGTTACCCCGTTGCAGCTTCAGACGCCTGCGGCGGAAGTGGCAATGGAAGCCCCTCCGGCGACGCTTGGGATCAAGATGAAAAGCATTGAAGTTTCGACCGTTGATTGCTGGCTGGAACTGCTCATATTCTTATATGGAGGTCAGACACAAAGCCATGCATTCTTTTCTTTCTACTCTCACCATGTGTAATTAATGTAAATTTTTGCTCGCTCTTCGAGGTAAGTTAGTTGAATTTTGGTGATAGGATCTGGAAATAAATCAGGTTCGTTTAGACATATAACCCATGTTTCATACATATTCTCCTTCAGATTACATATGATTTCGGGCAACACCCTTGAATGTTTGTAATCGGAGCTAGCTCCAATTAAAGAGTTGAAATTTTGTAAAGGTAACTTTCCCGAGATTGTCTCTGTGGAAGGTGACATCGGGGCTTCAATTGCGGTGAGGTTTTCAACAAATTGGTACTTGAACATTAATGTTCATAATGGTTCTGTTCATTTGACTTGTCGATTCCCGGTGGTCCAAGTTCCGATCTGGTCCATTGGTCAGACCGTCAAACTATATTTAATGAGATGAGTTGGCTGAGGTGGTCCTCCACCGACTCCTCGCCTCATAGGTCCGTCCATCTCCACGGTGGTTGCCGCCCCATCCGTCGCCCGCCGAACTGTCACTGTTTGTGTATGTCACAGTGACCTAACTGGGTAGTTACAAGATCCATTCGTATGGTTTGAAAATTTGAATCTCGTTCTAACTTTGTCCTTATAAATTTAGTTACATGTTTTGGGCTTGGTTGCTTATACTGTTATCATCCACCTTGTTATTATTATTTTTAAATGAAGAATATTAACAATAAATCAGCATAATGTGACATAAATAATAGGAGAGTTTCATAAAATAATTTAAGCATATTGCACCTATTCATCTCACGCTGTTTTTAATGCATCCACCATTATTTTATATACCTATTCTTCATTGACTAACATAATTATAAAGTTTAATACTTTTATGCCAAATTTTACTAAAATTAAATTTTCTAAATGATATTTCTTTTCTATAATAAAAATAACTTCAAATTAATACAAATTTTACATTTTATTAAAAATACATATCTAAAATGGTAAATCATTAAAGCCGCCTCGTAATTATGACGTCAAACTTTAAAAAAAAAAAACTTAATAGGGAAATCTTTAAGGACGAAGCTAACGCTAATTACTTCAATAATTCTCTGGACATTATTTAATTTTTTGAAATGGATAATTACGGATTGGATAGGAATAAATGATGATAAAACCGGCCAACAGCTCTGTCAATTATAGTTTTTTTTTATAATTATTATTTTCTCTCTCATTATTATATTATTCATTGCAGTGCGTCACTTGCTTAGTCGTTACGGAGCTTGGGTATGCAGAATTCCAGAAGAAAAGGCACTCCATCTAGGAAACGACGTCGTTGCCATATCAGTCATCCATATATTCTTTTTATTTTTTGGTTATTGATATTTATTAATTACAGCTGGTTTAACGAAATTGTTGAGCTTCTATTTTAATTTTATGCTAAATTAATAAAAGTAATAATACCTTTAAAAAAAATTTAAAATACTTTTAAACTTAAAAATAATTAAAGAATACAATCGTGTCACTTGAAAATTTTGATATTTTATTTTTAAAATATTTTTAAATGTTCTAAAAATACCTTTAAATTTTAAAAAATTTCTTAATACACTTAAAAAAAATTTTAAAAATAAAAAAATAAAAAGACATTTAAACAATTAAAAAAAAAAACATGTACTTTTTAATGTTTAATAAATTTATTCTTGAATTTTATCAAACTGTTTATGCCTTAAATTTTGACATATTTTAGTTCGAGAACTTTAATAAATAGCAGTTTAGTTCCTATACTTTCAAATTTACAATAATTTAGTTTTTATTAGTAACAAAAACTTATCCAAACTAAATTTACATTTTTATAATGTAATATTTAAAATTAGCTAAATGAATTAAAATATCTTTAAACTAAAAAAAAAAATCTAAAAAATACACTTTTTTTTTTATTTTATTTTGGTGGACCATTCAATTTTTTTTTAAAAAAATTAAAATTTATTTTTTACTATGTTTATAAAAAATATATATATATATATATATACAATAAGCTTTAGATTTTTTATTTTTCTTTATTTGTAAATTTGGGTTTCTTATAAAAAGAACAAATATATACCTTTGGGGCATTTTGCCCCATCTGATATTCTGAAAAGACATTTATACCCAAATTAGCCTCCTTCTAATGGTCGTTCCCTAAGCAACCAGACGTCTTGGCCACTAATAACGGGCAAGAGACGACCTGGGGATTGGCTATCGCAGTTACCAAAATACCCCTACCGAGGTTCGAAACCCACCGATGAGGACGAATGGCATTTTCGTAAATAACACGATTTATCCCTCTCAATCCAGTGTCAAGACCGGTCAAACGACCCATCGCCGAGCGTGTTAATATAATAAATCTTGACTTCGTTATATATATATATAAGATAATTGCAAATTCGAATAAATTCGAGCGTTAGGGTTTTTACTTAGCGTCCGCATCCATAGAAATTCCTGGATTCCATCATCTTAACTCTCTTCTATCAATTCTGTTCACAGGGAAGGTGCTACAGAGGGTACGAGCTCGTATCGAATTTGGAAGGTTTGTTCTTTGATTTTGCTCTATGGAAAATTTTGAGATGTTGTGTGGTATTCAGGTTGCTAGAATTAGGGTTTCGATTTAGTTGTTATGTGATTGAACTGGGAGAGTGAGGTTCCCGTTGTTGTCATTTTATTCTCGCCTTTTCCGTATTGTCGGCGAGTTTATACATTTTTTATATCATTTTTGAATACGTGCGTTATGGTTTATCTTCATTTTAGTGTTCACGACATGGATATTTACGCTATTTAAGGATCGGTTTAGTACGTTTCATCGTTCAATTAGTTCTTGGATCGTCACTGAATGTTTTCTTAGGGAGAAAGAAAACTATTTGGTAAGTGGAGTTGAAATGTGATGGTGATTTTATATGGGGTTTTACCTTGATTAAGTCTGAAATAAACTTGCCCCGAGCATAGGATGTATAAAGTTTGAATCTCCATCCACACCGGTTTTTGGACTCAAATTAAAAAGATTTGAAGTAGACTTGCTCGTATTTCTGTACTCATTTACTGAACTTTTAACTGGGCAGGTTCTGGAACATATTTGCATACTGATCAGGGAAAGTACTATGTGTGAAGTACTCTGAAGATAGATGTGCTGGGAGGAATGTTATTCTTTCTCACACAAAGTTGTAGTGGTTGCATCCTGTGCAGGAAAAGAATCAAAGAGAGGCCCTTCTGTTTAAGGGGCTAATATGCCATCCTATATGTCAAAACTACGAGCACCGGTTCACTTTCTAGGGTGGGAAGGTGGATTTAAAAGTTCACTGGAGTTTCTTTTTGGGCAACAGAAACTCTTGTGTGGCAGTTCAAGCCTGTTTCACTCAGTACCTTATTCCTCACTCACAGAATTGCATGCACTCTTAAGACCTGGCACTATTTCTGGTTCTAGTTCAGAGCTAGTTAATAGTAGGAGGAATATCTCTGTTCTTGGAGCAATTTCTCGCACATTTTCTATTCCTTCTGTGTCAGGCCCTGCGTTACAGACCTGTGGGTATCACATTGATTGTGCCATTGCTGAATCCAATCAATATTCAACTCGCAGCAAGTTTCAAGACAAACCAATGGCTGCTTGTGGTTCTAGAGCTGGACTTGGTGAATGTTCTCTCGAGAATCTAATTTTTAGGATTGCACGCACCTCTCCTCCAGCGATCAGTCCTAGTGTTTGTTTCAACAAAAGAAGCGTTGATTGCTGCCCAAAAGTCAGCATGAGTTTGAAAAATCAGGAGCAGCCTAGCAATAATGTGATATATGGATACTTTACATACAATGTTGCAAAAAGGTTTTGCAGCAGTTACCTACATGCTGGGTTGGGAGCAAGGGATCTTCATAGTTCGTCCACTTCTTCCCTAGCTGCTGGTTCTGCCCCCAATTTGTCATTTGATAATTCTGCACGGGAGGAACAACTTGCCAACTCTACTGATTCATCCGCACAGTATGTTCTCCACCTGATTCCTTGGTTTAAAATGAAAATATTATAGTCTATATGCTTAGTTTAAATTACATCACAACTTCGGTTTAAACTTACCAGATTGAATGTTTTGCATATTATTGTCAATTGAACTTGTTCTTTGGTCGTCCCATTCTTATAGATCCAATTGTTGAGGGTGAAATGTGAATCATAGCCTGTTGTCCGTGCTTAATGAACATTTGTGGTTTTTTCTTTTCCTGTCAAAATGAATCTGTTTTTTTATTTTTTATTTTTTTTTTAATATTCCAATATTGTACTCTATGGTGTTTTGTTGTTTTTGGATCTCATTATGGAACTCTTCAAGATTGCGGGCACAAAGTATGCTGTGATACCGCTCTTCACACTTTTAAGTGACAGTATCAGTTTGAATGCAAGTGTTCTTCTTAGCTCTAAATTTCCTACTATATTCTTCACAGAAAGATTCCGAAAGGCAAATCAATGAAACTGGTTTCTGGGTCTTGCTATCTGCCCCACCCTGATAAAGAAGATACTGGTGGAGAGGACGCTCACTTTATTTGTGTGGATGAACAAGCTATAGGGGTGGCTGATGGTGTGGGTGGTTGGGCAGATCTTGGTGTTGATGCTGGACAGTATTCCCGAGAACTCATGTCTAATTCAGTTAATGCAGTTCAAGAGGAGCCCAAGGGCTCAATTGATCCAGCTAGAGTCTTGGAGAAGGCTCACTCGAAAACAAAAGCCAAAGGCTCCTCCACGGCTTGTATCATAGCGCTTACAGAACAAGTATGTTGTTTCACTTGAGACTATCATTCTTTGTAAGTTCAAATATAGGCAAGTTGTTTTAGGTTTTGAAAGTTGGAGTCTGATCTTATTTTATCAAGACCAAACTCTCTGTTTTCAATTTTCAGATCCTTGATTTGGTGGCTCATTATAATTTTTCTTTCTTTGACCAAAATAATTTCTGGAGCTTTGTATTTAAGTATAGCCTAAGTCGTCCTAGTTTGATCTTTTGGATGGAATATATAACAAGAGAAGACCTCTTTGATGTCTTCTAGAGCTTGCTACAACATATAAAATTTCCCCATAGTTTAGTGAGGTGGAGCTTGATACTTCCCTGTATAATATAAAATATCTATCAATAATTTTAGCTGGTTTCTGTGCAAGTACTTGCTCATATCTTCCGTCTTACAAGGACATCGGGTAGTTTTTATTTTTATTTTTATTTTTATTTTTGCTTTTTATTGCAGGGGCTCCATGCAATCAATTTAGGAGACAGTGGATTTATGGTGGTTAGAGACGGATGCACAATATTCAGATCTCCTGTGCAGCAGCATGATTTTAACTTCACCTTTCAATTGGAGAGTGGAAACAATGGTGATTTACCTAGCTCTGGACAGGTCAGTATTCTCATCAGCTTCTGTGTCTGTAGTTGTCGTTCCCGTTCCTGGTAGTTTTGTTTCTACCTATAGTAGTTGCTTCGTGATTTTTCCGAACGAGAGAGAGTAGAGTTAGCAACCTCCCAAAATTGAGAGTATTGGAACTTTTTGGCAATAACCTTAACTTGATGATGATGGGATTATCAAAACTGATTCAGGTCTTCTCGGTCCCTGTTGCTCCTGGAGATGTCATAATTGCTGGCACTGATGGACTCTTTGATAACTTGTACAACAACGAGATCACCGCAGTTGTGGTTCATGCCATGAGAGCTGGCTTAGGCTCTCAGGTGACTGCCCAGAAGATAGCTGCTCTTGCACGCCAGCGAGCTCAAGATAAAGACCGACAAACACCTTTCTCCACTGCTGCTCAAGATGCTGGGTTTCGGTACTACGGAGGCAAGCTTGACGACATTACCGTCGTCGTGTCATATGTTGCCAGTTCCAACGACAAGTGAGTGTCCTGAACGTCTTCTCGCATACTTTCATCCCCACGTTTCTGTATATAATCTTTGCAGCATATAAACATTGACAATGCTTATTGTATCAAAGCATTTCATTGAACTATCTTAACTCTTTACATGTTGAAGAGTGGATGACCTCTTTTGTAAGTGAAAAAATCAGGGGCGTGAACCATCCCCAGGTTTGAGCGGTTGTTTCTCTGTTTTCTACTTCCATCTGAATCCTTTCTGTGCTCATCTGATACGTTAACGAACGAACAAGACTAATGTTAAGGCTTTTTTTTTTTTTTGGGTTTTTCCATCCCTGTTTCCTTAGCGAGAAATGGTGTTCTTGTTTGAAACATGATTTTGGTCAAATGGGTAATTGTGACCTAGCCGATCCAACGGGTGGCTTCGAGCGTGTAGATGTTAAAATGAAAAAAATTTAATTTCTCATTATCTAAATATTTCAATGATTGCAAGCAAAATTTAATTGTGATGTATAAAAAGATATCTTCACGTCTGTCTGTTGGGGTTGAAAGTGTAATTTTAGATTGCTTCAAAACTTTTTTCATACTTAGAATTTAAACACTTTTATTATTACTTGAATAAAATTAATAAATATGGTATTGTGAAAGTTCTAAAAGTTGACTTTCTTTCCATTAACCATTTTTTTAATATATAAAAAAAAAAACCCTCAAATTCCACCGTTGACTTGAAGTAGGGATAGAGAGGGGTTAATCTTTGATAGGTAGCTTTCAAGGAGGGGCATAAATGGAAAAAAAAAAAAAAAAAAAAAAAGCACTCGTTGAGAGGAGTATCCTCAACCAGGCCTAGGCCCAGGCCCATCTCGTTCCCATTTTCTTTCCCTTTCTGCACCAAACCAAGTCAAAATAGAAGTCGTAGTCATACGCCTCTCCTCTCTTCTCTCTCTCATTCCAGTTCCGATGACCAAAATTTCTGGTGCTTTAAGGTAACAGAAAACAGTCCCATTTTCTTTATTTATGGAATTGTAACGATCCCTTCCTTCTACTTCAAGGGAATGCCAAATCTCTAATTCCTAAAACATTCTCTGGTTGTTTCCCCTTGAAGTCTATACTCTCCTGCTTCACTCACTCCCCAATTGCGCCTGATTTCTCCATGGCCGGCCGTAAAGACAAAGCTCAGTCTGCCCGCGTCTCTCGAATCGTCATCGCCATCGCAATCGGAGTTCTTGTTGGCTGTCTTTTTGCTTTCTTGTATCCTCATGGACTTTTCGCCTCTGATCTGCCTGTCCAAAACCGTCGCCTCGGCAAATCCGAGTTTCTGGTTTGTTGCTTGTTGCCCTAATTCCTGTTTCTGAATTTCTATACCGATTTGAATTGTCATTTATTTTTTATTTTAGCGAAATGAACCCGAATTGACATGTATGTTTTGAGGTTTCAAGTGTTTCGGATTGTACTTTATTGTTCTATAATTTATATATGTTTGAGAGGAGTTCGATTTCTTTTTTTTCCTTTCACTGTTTGTCTTTTCTTCTTGAGCGATGAAATTCATAATCAATTCTTTGATTAATTATTTTGGCGTTCTTTTAAAGATTTGTGGGTAGTGTGAGCACTATGGTAGCTAGATCAATTCTTCTGTTGGTGTTGTTTTCATTTTAGTTTGACTTGTATGTTCATGATTTGGTTTGTGCATTTCTTTTGAATCTATACTTTTTAGAAGATGTTAGTTTCAGTTTAATGACCTTAAAAAGTTTTAGGTTTCATTTACTCACTAAATTAAATCAAAACATATCTATGTGCCAAAATATCACATTATCTAACGAACTTATCCTGTTGATATCTAGCTTAATTGAGTTTTGATGGAATCGTGGACTTTTGGAGATTCTGGAGGAAAATTTTCGTATATCTTCAATTTCCTAATTTTTTTTTCCTTACACAGGTTCAGTCTTCTTCTCCTTGCGAATCGTCGGAGCGGTTCAAGATGCTTAAAGGCCACGTCGTTTCAATATTAGAGAAGAACTCCCAGTTGGAGAAGCGTATAAAGTATCTAACAGGGGAACTGAGGATTGTGGAACAAACAAAAGATCATGCTCAGAAGCAATATTTGGCGCTTAGTGAAAATCACAAGGCTGGTCCATTTGGTACTGTCAAAGGTCTTAGAACCAACCCTACCGTAATCCCTGATGAATCTGTAAACCCTCGATTGGCGAAGCTCCTGGAGAAAGTTGCTATCCAGAGGGAGCTGATTGTGACACTTGCGAATTCTAATGTACAACCCATGCTGGAGGTTTGGTTTACGAGTATCCAGAAGGTCGGTATACCGAATTATTTAGTCGTGGCTCTGGATGACCAGACGGAAGAATTCTGCAAATCCCATAATGTTCCTGTCTACACGAGAGATCCAGACAAGAGTGTTGATTTAATCGGAAAGGAAGGAGGCAACCACCAAGTCTCGGCATTGAAGTTTCGGATTTTGAGGGAGTTCTTGCAACTTGGATACAGTGTTCTTCTCTCGGATGTTGATATAGTCTACTTACAGAATCCTTTCGATCATCTTTACCGGGATTCAGATGTGGAGTCGATGAGTGATGGTCACAGCAATATGACAGCTTATGGATACAACGATGTATTTGATGAACCTGCCATGGGCTGGGCTAGATATGCACACACTATGAGAATATGGGTTTACAACTCTGGTTTCTTCTACATTAGGCCTACACTGCCTTCGTTTGAGCTTTTGGATCGTGTCGCGACTCGGCTTTCTCAAGAAAAAGCATGGGACCAAGCTGTTTTTAATGAGGAACTCTTTTATCCTTCTCGTCCTGGACGTGATGGACTTCATGCCTCCAAGAGAACCATGGATATGTATCTTTTCATGAACAGTAAGGTACTCTTCAAGACTGTTCGTAAGGACCCGAAACTCAGACAGTTGAAACCCGTCATTGTTCATATTAATTACCATCCCGACAAGTATCCAAGAATGAAAGCAGTCGTCGAATTCTACGTGAACGGTCAGCAAAATGCTCTGGATTCGTTCCCAGATGGTTCTGAATGATGAACCTCTCTTCCAGCACATCATCACAATACTAAGTCCCATGAGCAAACATTGCGACCATTGTTTTGCACAATTCAGCTGCTCTACAAGGAAGATTCATTTTATCATCCCTTCAGAGAAAAAAAAAAAAACACTGCAGATGATTCACTGTTATTCCTTTTCCAAGGTTTTTGTCGATGTACTTCTGTAAGAACATTTGTAACGATATAGCTAAAGTTGAAAAACTTATCTTCTGCAAAAGGAAATTTCTTGGTCTTTCCAATGTGTGATTAAGACTCTGCTTATGCGTGTAATGTGGCACTGACAATCTCAACTGTTATGACAGCTTGTCTTTCCTAAACTTTGGCTGTCTGTGGGGACTTCTGAGTTAATGAACATCACAGAAATTTCAGATTAATTGTCACCAAGGGAATTTTAATTGGCTGATGCGGATGCTCTGAGCAGCCTAATTCCAAAAGGCCAGCCTAATGATCCTTATTTAATTGGCTTGGAGCTTTTCTCTTATCCAAATTTCTCCAACGGCTTGTGTGGCTCTGTCTTCAACCCCACTTTCTGTCTTCTTCTGTGTTTTCGTTTTCAATAAGCTCCTCCGCTAAATCCTTGTTCTATTTTTCTTCACCTTCCTTTGCAGCTGTTTCGTCGAGAGATTCTGAGTGAACCCATGAAAGAAACTCGCGGGTTCTCCGTTCCCGCCATTTGTTAGTTGAAATTGAAGCGGCTGAAGGAAGTTTAGATGACAATCGGTTAGATGGGGCGTTGTTAAAGGGAAAGAAAATGGAGAAATCGTCGCAGAGGGAGAACATCCTTTTGGGTTATTCGCTTCAGAGATCATTCACGAATCATTCTTCATCGCCGAGAGCCCCGAATCGGGACTCCGACGATGTTGATTTTCACGACGTGTTCGGTGGCCCTCCGAGAAGGCGGTCGTCGGCTCATGAAACGCGGTACAGCTTCTCGGAAACGGCTGGTTCCTTCGCATTGAAAGGCGGCGGCGATAACGCACCGCCGGGCCGGAGTAGTTCCTGGTCCTGTTTGAATGAGATACCGGTGTTCGGAGAAGACAGTCCTCACGGGCGAAGATTTTCGAGCAATGATTTTTACGATGATATCTTTAAAGGCGATGAATCCGCGACTCCTCCTCGCCGGCATGAACTTGACATTTTCTCTTCGGTTCCTGGTTCGAGGGTCTCAAGTCCTGCTAGGCCACTTCCGCCGCCGGCAGAGCCATTCGGAAGTTCTTCCCTCCCAGCAGAATTAAGGTTCTTCTTCCTTCAGCCTCCATTTCTTGATTTGGAAATGGGTTTCACCCCAAAATTTTATTGGCGGATGATTTTCTTAGCTTTGATGAATGTTTCTTTCATGTGCATTGGGTATTTATTAATATCTTGCTTCTGGTTCTTCTGGTTTGTGCCAGCCTAACATCTAGATTGGCTAAAGGGACTGATCTGCCAGCGTTGGGATCCAGCAATTCGAGCCCGTTAAGAAACAAGGTTGTTGTGTCAAATGGAAGCCATACAAATGCTTCTAGGTTCACTCTGTCTAGATTTTCTTCCAGCACTTCGAGCCATCGTTTCGAGGATCTTAAAAGTGATCACAATTTGTTGGATTGGCCTGGTATTCTGTCATCTGAATTCCAACCTCTTAGCAGCGGCGAGATGCCATCCTTCAGAAAGTCCGATAATCCGTCGAATAGGAACAGTTCAACGAAGGGAGAAGATAATGTAGAAGATTCGAATGGTGGTGGTCAGTTTCAATTCCATTTCTCAATTTACAAATGGGCAAGCAAAGGAGTGCCTCTAATGATGCCACTGAGAGGAGGGAACGGATCGAGTTTAAGAGAGAAGACTTTGCTTAGGAGAAGCTCAAGCTCGGCGAATAGAGTCGTGAAGGAGATGAATGAAAAGCCTGATCGAAGTTTTGAGGAAAAACTTTCATCTGCACCTTCAGCTAACTTGAGCAGACAAAGTTCTCATAAGGATGTCGAAGCTGATAACATCACTCAGCCAGCAAAGCTCGAGAAAGTTTCGAGTGAAAAAGCAGAGAAAAAGATGAGTTCGACAACAAATGAAGATCGAAAGCATGTGGCTAAATCTCTAAGTTCCTTCCTTCTCTACAGTGATGGTGAACAAAGTACGTCCTGCCACGAGTTTCGTTTATTTCATGCTTGTATTATCTGGTTCTCACAACTAGTTTCGTTTCGTGCAGGTGAAGATGGGATATCGGAAGAGTATCGGCAAGGAGACATCACGGCGAAAAGTGACAAGAAATCAGCAAATCTTTCTGAGCTAACTAGTAGCTCAAAGAAACTGGACAAACAAACTTCACTGAGAAATTCAAAAGTGAAAAATCCAAGTTTCCTAAGCTCAGACACAGAATCTCGACAAAACATTGACAGAAAGAAAGCTGGTGGAAGAATCTCGGAGTTCGTCAAGATTTTCAACCACGAACCTGCATCGAAATCCCGAGACATAGTTGATTTGGGAAATGATAGCTCTACAAGGAAGCAGGAAAGTGCTTCAAAAGCTCAAACACAGGCAACTGTCAATAAAATAAGCAAGGAAGAGAAATCCAAGTTGAATAACAATACAGATGCTTCCATCAAGGTAGATGATGTTTCCAAGCAGTCAGTGCATGTTCACTCTATAGCTGCTAGCTACACTAATAGCTCTACTTCTTCGAAAGAGGGTTGTCCAGCACCGAACACTGGTCAGTCCTGCATCTGTGCTGTGTTCTTCATATTTTTCTTTTCGAGTGCGTACTCGATCATCCATTGCATAACATATTTATTTCTCGATATCAGTTCATGTTCGTAATGTCTCCAAGTCTACAGTTCCAGATGTGGAGGAGCTGTTCCAAGAGAATTTCTCAGTATGTTTATCCTTATGAAAATTATGCGTCGGTATGGAAAGTGGTCGAACTCTTTGTATCGAAAGCTAATTGGGTTGGTTCGTGAATAGGTAAAAGAGTTACCACAAGACTATGAGGATTCGAGAGAAACGGATAATGTTCGTGAAGAATTACAAGTAATGCATCTCCCATTAAATACATGTATTGTGGTTATTGCAGCTCATGAGGACGTAAACTGATGAGACCGTCTTATAATGCAGGATATCGATACCAAAATACGACAATGGTCAAAGGGGAAGGAAGGGAATATACGTTCGCTACTGTCAACTTTGCAATATGTGAGCCTGTTGTCTTATAAACTCTGTTGGTTGTCTTGCTTCATCAATTACATCGTAGTTCGTTCTTGAGGTCCACGCTCGATATTTTTCGATTTCTATAAACCGTTCTTGGTTGTGTGCGTGCAAGGTTCTTTGGCCTAAGAGCGGATGGAAACCTGTTCCTCTCGTCGATATAATCGAAGGAAATGCAGTCAAAAGATCTTATCAGAAAGCTTTGTTATACCTACACCCTGATAAGCTACAACAGAAGGGTGCTTCAGCAGATCAAAAATATATTGCAGCAAAAGTTTTTGAAATATTGCAGGTATTCAAGTTCTTTTCTACATATGATATTTAGAACCGCACACCAGAAATTCTTCTTTTGATTGTCACGTCTTTAGACCGAAACTGATATTTTGAATGTTTTAAAGAGTCGGGATTTCTGAAGTTTTGAACGTCTTGAACGCGGGTAGATATTGAAACCTTTTTACATTTAGAATCGAGAGCTGTGCTTGGCTCGGATTTTTGAAGTTTTGAACGTTTTAAACGAGGGTAGGTATTGAAACCTTTAACGTTTAAGATCGAGAGCTATGCTTGGCTGGGATTAATCTGGTTCTTGTTGTTATATATATATATATATATCTTAATCGAAGTGTTTGAATTCATGTAGGAGGCTTGGGCTCATTTCAATACACTGGGAGGATTATGACATGAAATCACAGCATTATAGGTGACACAAAGAAGTGTCCATATAAAGCCTTTTTAAAATTGTCATTTACATTTGTATACATAAAAAAAAAATAAAAATAAAAATAAAAAAATAATTAAAATATTTTCTTGTGGTAACAATTATACAATAATTCAAAGTATGGGCCTTTGCTTCATGGGCTTTGACATATATGAATTTGATGGGCTTGGCAGAAGCCCATTAAATTTTTTAAAAAAAAGTGTAAAAGATTTTTGGTGGAGGTAGCCGTTGGTTACCCACTGCCACTATTGATGGTTCTTTTTGTGGTTTTCTGGTGAGGGGTGAGGAACTTTTGGATTCTTTTCAAAACGGTCACCGAAATTGGGGAATGGAATGGAATGGCCATATACAACGCGACACGTTCCTTTTTCCACGTCACCGACTGACTGTGACGCCTTGCCTAAGCTTTCCCCATTTTTGCCCCTTCCACGTGTTTCGAAGTCACCACCTTTTCCATTTTTATTATTATTATTATTTTTTTCATTAAATGTTGGATTTCCACTATTTAAATAAGAAGTAGCGTCGTTCATTCGATTTTTATTAGACAATGGTGCAATTGTAAATATAGATGGTAGGTAGTGGCAAACCGGTAAAAGTTCGTCGCCACGCGTGCAATGTTACCGGCTGTTGTAGGTATCCCGTCCAAATCCACGCTTAAATAACCTTTCAATAGTCGACCCGGTTCTTCGTCGTTCTCCGCCCACGGAGTCTCTGCTCTTTCTCTCGCCACGCCCTTCTGATCTTCACTGACAAACCCTAGGGCTTTCTTTTCCCTCTCAGTTTCAACAATCGCTGCATTTTCCTCTCTGTCTCGCCTTCAGATCGTACGGTTATTTTGTGTCTCGGTATAATTTGACGGTTGCCGAGCTTGTTCCGTTTTGATCCACCGAATTCGATTCTGGAAGGAATTTGAGTTGACGGATATCTTTCTTGAGCAATGTCTGTGGCTACGAAGCTCCAATCGCATGCTGAACCGGTTTTGGAGTCCCGAGCAATTCTTGGACCGGGCGGGAACAGAGATAGGGCGCCTGAGAAGCCAAAATGCAAACAGGAGATCTTGAAGAGGACAGTGAAGCAGAATAAGGCGCTTCCGGTGGTTTCTGAATCGGTTGTTCGGGACAATGTCTCCGTCGGGAGCTCCTGCTCTTCCGATTCTTTATCAAGCAACTATTCGGCCAAATTGTTCAATCTGAAAGCGAAGCCCAAGCCTGTGAAGACTGTTGCTGCCGGCGGTGACGCTAACGCAACCACAACGTCGCCTGGGCTCTCGGTTGCGGGGAAACGCTGTGATTGGATAACGCCTTATTCTGGTAAGCTTAAAACTCTGATTATCATTGAATATTACGTAGTTGAATTAATTAAATGGAATCTTCTGGTTGTTGAGAAAATGATGGATATGAGAAGGGTAGGAACAAAAAGAAATTTTCAATTCCGAACATAATAAATCTTTAGCTTAATTACAATAATCATTTTGTACCTTTATTGCATTATTTTGTATTTTAATGCAATTAGATATTTAATTAGAGGAGAACGTATGAGTACGGAAAAATGAAACAAATTATAATTGAAATTATGCAGAATTAAAATGTCGGTAAAGTATGTAATTGTAGTGTGCAATAATCAAAATTTAAGGTGATATCGTGACCAAAGTATTTATTGCGGCGTCTAAGTTGATGGGGGCTGATTGGACAACGACATTTAATTAGTGGTTTTTTTTATCCTAATGTGCTAAATTAATTTTAAAAAATTACTTTATTTAAAGAATATTTATTTTGTTCTATGAAAAGTTTCAAAAATACTTTAAAAATAGTCTTAATTTTTTTTTAAATATTCAAAAACAGTGGGAGGTAAAAATATTTTGTTTTAAAATTATCCTTTTTAACTTTTAGTTTAAAATATATAATTAAACGTTTCAGTACTTTTAAACTTTTTTTTTAATTATTATTTTAAAAACAACTTTTAAACTTTTTTAAGTTAAAAAATGTATTTTACATGTTTTATAAATACTTATAAAATAACACTAATAATTTTAAATTATTTGTAGATTATCTATGGGATAGATAGATGACTTTCTCTTGGTTACTAATGTTACCTTTTAAATTTCAAGATATTTTTTAAATAGAAACTAACTTAAAAAGTATTTTTTTTAAAAATCAAAAGTATTTTTTGATAAGTTAAAGAATATCCATTTCAGTGATATTTTTATTAATTAAGACTATATATTATTATTTTTTTTTTTTATTATTTTTTTTTTTTTTTGTGTGGAACGGATACTTCATAAAAGTTGTGTTCTGCCTCGGTTCATTTATATTCTGGGAACGTCGGTTTGTTTTTTTTAAATTAGAATTTAGATTACATACAATGTTGTGGTGATCTTTTTATTACATTTTAAAAATTATTAGGAGGAATTACAAGTAATTACTATATGTTAGGCAATGTATTTCATAAAAATATCCCTTTCATTTTCGAATTTGAATCTCTTCTCATGTTGTGATGTTTATGATGGTTTCTTGTAGACCCACTTTACATCGCTTTTCACGACGAAGAATGGGGAGTCCCAGTTCATGACGACAAGAAGCTGTTTGAGTTACTTGTATTATCACAAGCCTTAGCAGAGCTTACTTGGCCCTTGATCCTCAGCAAGAGACACATTTTCAGGTCTTCTTCTCTTTCTTTCTTTTACCTTCCCCGTTTCTATCACTTCATTCTTCAAATTGGAATCTGGGTCGATATTGATGGTTGCCCAAGTCCACCGTTAACGTATATTGTCCTCCATTTGTAAATAATGCTTCGTTCTCCTCTCCGACAAATCTGAGACTAGACAGGGTGGAATCTGGGTAGATTTTAAATGGAATGTGGAGTGTAAAATGGACATATTTGGTAACATGTTGATTACTTCTTTTTCATTTTTTGCAGGAAAGTGTTCAATGATTTTGACCCATCTTCCATAGCACAGTTCACAGAAGCTGAGTTTACGACACTAAAAGTAAATGCCACGCAGCTCCTGTCTGATCAAAAGCTTCGTGCAATCGTGGAGAACGCTAACCAAGTACTCAAGGTATATTGTGTTTTGCTTAAGCTTCATCTCTTCCTTGCCTCTATTGTTAAGCTAAATCCATCCATAACAATACACGCGTTTGGTTGTCTCAACTTCCATCCCTTTCCAAGTGGTTCAAAGCTGAATCTCTCTACGTTTTCATTGTCTTGTATCCCTTCACCTTCATAGATTCAACAGGAATTTGGTTCCTTCAGCAACTATTGTTGGAGCTTTGTTAACAAGAAGCCTATCCGAAACCGATATCGGTATGGTCGTCAAGTACCGGTAAAGACGCCTAAAGCGGAGTTCATGAGCAAGGATTTGATGAAGAGAGGATTCCGTTGCGTCGGGCCAACTGTGGTTTATTCCTTCTTGCAAGTTAGCGGAATTGTTAACGATCACTTGGTCGACTGCTTCAGGTATCAAGAGTGCGACGCAACCGTCATAGATGACATGAAATTAAGAGTAGAAAATCGGAGATCGGAGTTGCTTATTCGAGCTTTGGAAAAGTCTTCCTTGACGACCTGATCATAACGTGTTCAAAGACAACGGTTGGTTATCTCTAACTAATCTTACAATTCACTGTTAATAAAAAATGGCTCTGAGTAGTTTGAGTTTAACTGCCTGTTTAGAATTTTTAATTGCTTCTTTGTAGATGATGATGATGATGATGTATTAACGGACGACAAACATGTTGGTTTCTTGTAATTATATTTATCGCTTATTACCGAATGTTTACGTCAATTAGGTATTGGGCCTTGTGGCTAAAGTTAGCCCAGCAGAACTGCGGCCTACTCACTTGGCGGTGGCCCAAGTAGCCACCCGCACAAAAACCATTAATATTTTGTTTTAAAAATACTCCTTATTCGTGCACATTATTGCAAGTTTAAGAGCATTTTTTAAACGAAATAATAATGAGTCTTTAAACTTTAAAGGGTATTATTCAAATTTTAAGAATATTTTTTAAGACACCGTAGAAAGCGCTATTTAAAAATTTTATTGAAAAAAAAGTAAATATATGTGTATGTTTATAAGATTTGAATGTTTAATTTCATAATTTAAATAACATCTTTTAAAAGTTTTTTTTAGTTTTAAATTCGCATAAAATTCATTATCAACTAATTTTTATATCTATCAATGTTAAGCGACTGGATTTAAAAAAATATAATAAATAAATAATTGAACCTAATGAAAATCACACCTAAATATTAAATCTATTCATATTAATATAATTATATTATAAAATTTATAGATTAAAAAAAATAATATTGGAAATTTGAAAGTGATTGAAATTGACAAGTCGAAGTGCTGCGGGAAGGGAAAGTGGATGACAGCTGGACGACACATTCGTCGGCTTTATACATTGGAGCGAGGGAAACTTTTTTTTTTTTTTTTTTTTTATATTATCCCATCCAATCCAACCCACTGTCGTTTCAACAATCAACGGCCCATCGTTTCTTATTCTGGCGGGAAATGATCCAACGGACAAAACCCATCCCTCCTTTTCAACGTCGTTTGCGCGCCAACCAATTTCATTTAATTAACAAATGTTTCTTCCCACCAATAGAAACCGAACACGTGTAATATTTATAAGAAAATAAAAAGTTTATTTAACAAAATTCAAAATTCAAATTGAGTTTTTTTAAGGATTAAAATATACAATAAAACTATATTTAATATATTTTCTTGTTGTTTTACCAAATCCCGGAAAAAGACAATATTTATTATTTATTTCTCTTCCCATAAATTATACACAAATTGTGTCACACATGCAAGAGCAGAGTACGGATTCTTAGGGAAAAATATGTTATAAAATAATTATGAGTATAATTATATTAAACTTTTAAAATTAAAAATAACTATTCAGTATAAAACAAAAATAGGAGAATTAAATAATTATGAATTTTAATGTTTTTCTCTCCTTATGAACAAATTAAAAAAAAAAAAGAATAAATAGAGAAAAAGTAAGCTTAAAAAATAATGTAAATCTTTGATAATAGTCAACGAAAATCTAATTGAGTACCCTTTATTATTTGTAATTAGGTTACAAGACATTATTACGAATTTGAAAGTGGGTCCCACAATTGATTTCCGTTACAAAATGCAATAACATAATCTATAGTAATCGAGTGCAAATTCCTCCCAATTGATTATTAATACGAAAAAAAAAAAAACGTAAGAAAATAATTTTGCTTTTGATTTTCTAAAAAATCACGTAAAAAATTGAAATAATGTTCTTTATTGTGCGACTCGAACATAGTTACAGTTAAGGATAGCATCGTCTAAGAAAACCGTATAAACGTTGTGGGCTCGAATGTAATTTTACACGCTCATTTTCGGTTGACTTGTGTCACATTCTCTTAACTAATCTCACTATTTCATAAACTCCAACATTCATTAATTAATATTAATTTCGGAATCTTAAAACAACATTTCCATTAAGTCCATGTCCGTGTCCTCCGACATTGAACTATTATTCAGGGGTATTATCGTCATTTGACTCTCCTGTCGCCTTGCCTGCCACATTTCCTGTATTTGAATAGAAACCGCTAGCGGTTTTCATTCCGTGTCGAGTTTTTTACAACAACTGTAATTACCAAACAGTTTTTCCTTTTTCATAAAAAGAAAATAGATTTCTTTTTTATTTATTATTAGCACAAATATATATATATATATATTTATTTATTTATTTATTCGATGGCTTTATTGTACTTTTTTTCAAAAAGAAATTTAGGGGAAGGAGATATTTAGTTGAAAGGCGGGATGAACAAAAATAATAATAAAGATGATTTTTGGAAAAAAAAAAACAAAATAACAATAATTTTACGTGGCGGCTTGTAATTGGTTGCTTTAACGTCGTCGGGATTCGTAGTAATACAAACCAATTAATAATTCAAGTCACTCTCATTTCTCTCTCTCACATAAAACACAGCGTCTCTCTTTCTCTCTTCTTTCTCTCTCTACTCTATCTCTCTCCTGCTCTGCTCTGTGTTTGTTGTCAACGAAAATTCCCAAATTTCTCAGCTATTTCGCTGTCTCTTGCCGCTGAAATTCCCGAAAACATGCTCCCAACTGCATGATTTTTCTGCATCGAGTAATATCTAGTCTCTTCTGCTCTTGAATTTCGCTCTATTTTCCCGAATTCATCGCCAACGGTTTTCGGAATGCTTGAAGCAGTGGAAAGCTCCGTTAATGGCGGCTTCTCGCAGCTGCAAAGCAGTGGCGATAGTAGTGAAGAGGAGCTTTCTGTTCTTCCTCGTCATACGAAAGTGGTCGTCACCGGAAACAACCGCACCAAATCGGTGCTCGTTGGACTTCAAGGCGTTGTTAAGAAGGCTGTTGGTTTGGGCGGATGGCATTGGCTGGTACGTCGCTTTGTTAAATTGGGCTGTTTCTGGGAATGAGCTTAGGGTACAATGAGTCGTGATTTGATCAATTTTGAGTATCAATGTGGTTTTCCCCAATTCCATGTTCTGTTTCTTCGCAGTTTTTTAATCCATTTTATCGCGATTTCTGGTTGTTTATTGCATCCATTTCTGAGTTTTGAATAGGTTTCGAATCTGAGGTTTGAGCTAAGAATTGCATGGTCAGTTTGATCTATGGATCTGGTGATTAGTGATGCGGATTCATTTCACAATGTAAAATCGATTTTATGCAATTAGGGATAATCTGGTGATTAGTCTGGCTGTTGCATTGATTTAAGAACAGTGGGATTGTTCTTTTGATATCTGCAGGTCACCATGATTATCTTGATATTCTAGGTTTAGTATTTAATCTTGAAATTAAAAACCCTCAGGTTCTCACAAATGGCATTGAAGTTAAGCTACAGAGAAATGCCCTCAGTGTAATCGAAGCCCCAACCGGCAACGAGGACGACGATGATCTCGAATTCGAAAACTTGCAATGGAATGGATCGGATATGGGTGAGTTTAGAATCTTTTCAATTCTTATTCATTGGACTGAAGAACAACATTGAACTGTCGATTCTTTAAATGGATTAGATCGGTTAATTCGATAAGCTGGCCTCGATTAAACATAGAAAAAAGGCACAAAGAGAGCTATTTGTCTGCACTTTCCTTTCAATTCTTATTAGGGAATTCATCATTAAAACACTTGCTTGTTTCGAGTGATTGTTTCATTGGCCCACTGTAGTTGTTGTGGAATGATATGCTTTTTAGTAACAGTGGTTGAGTTTGGTACTCTTTGGATTCTTTGCTCATTCAACTTTTACTTTCTTCCAAACCTTGTTGTGGCATTTATTCTCTCTTCTGGACCCTCCTCATCCTTTTTTCATAATGCTTTTGGTATTTTCATTTCCCAGCATCTGATGATACTTTGAAGTCCCATAGACTGAGATATAGGACACACAAATCGTCGGGATCATCGCACAAAACTATCAGCCGATCCTTCTCGTATGAATCGCAGTCCAAGGGGTCTATTTCGATCCCTCGTGGGTCCATGGTACTTGAGAAACAAACGACTCTTTTGTTTCATTTGTTGAAGTGAGATATAATTAGGCTCATAATCTAATAAGTTGGATCTTTCTTAACCTTCTTGTACAGAAGGTCGACCTCGGTAAACTGGAAATGTCTGCTCTATGGAGATATTGGCGACACTTCAATCTCGTAAGTTACCGTTTATTCGATAAATGTGAGCATATTTTGGGCACATGTCCATTAAACTGCAAGATTTTACCACCATGATTGAGAGAACTCTATATCGTCTAGGTCGATGCTTTTCCTAACCCATCGAAAGAGCAGTTGGTGGATGTCGTTCAAAGGCATTTCATGTCACAGGTAATCAATTTTCTCGGTTGAACCTTTCGAAAAATACATCAGCTATGTTGTAAACTACATGACATGACTTGTTTGTTTGTTCACTTCACTCGTGCAGCAACTAGATGAGTTGCAGGTGATTGTCGGGTTCGTCCATGCTGCAAAGAGACTCAAAACCGTTTGCAAATGACCGAGTAATGGCTGTAACACCAGGCTCATTCATCCATTTCTAACAAAAACACCGGTACCAAAATTCCCACTTCCCTGCTACATTGATGGTTCTCTGTAATATAAGAATCCTGGCTTGTTTTTGAGGTATTCATTGCCCGTTTGTTCGTGTAATTATGGTAGATAAATATAGGATATAATATATATATATAATGTACGTATAGGCTAGCAGACCTTCTTAAACTGACAAGTCCTTGGTGACTTTGTTTTCCTAAACCTTGATTGAATGCTGACTTGGGAGAGTGGGTATCTTGAAATGAATGTGTACATTCCTTTAATTCTCTATTTATTTTGTCAATGAATCAAACAGTGTTAAGCTGTATTATAGACTAAGGGCTCAGAGGAAAAGAATCGGGACGGGGGCGGGTAGTGCACAGTGTCACAATCGTGCTATTGTGAGACATTTGTAAGTAATTGTGCTACACTCTCACCACCGAGTGAGTCAGCCAATTCGAAATTGTGTTGCCTTCTTTAGTCCAACGACGTATACCCAAGCCTCTTGACTATCAATGTCTCGGATGTGAGAATTAAAGTCAAAAGATCTTTAGAATCAAAGCGGGGTCCTCTCACGTTTTGCTGTCCTTCTGCTACCAAACTCTCCTCTTTTCATTTAATACAATCTGCTAAAGTCCCCACACTCCTCCCACCAATCTAGGAAACCTACTACTTTATTGGACGATATATTAATTACTTTTTATGTATTTTAATTTTACAAGATTTTACTGCTCGGTAACTTTTCTACCGGTAAAAACTTAGGATTTAAATATTTTTAATATTACTTTGTATATTAAATAAAATTATTGACGGACGTCATGACGCTTTGGTTGAAGTCGTATTGTCGGCCATGAGTTGGTGAAGGGAAAATATCTTCGGCCTTTTTCTTTATATTTTTTTCGAATTTTAAATCGTTTTCCCGCCTCAATTCCTCGTGAGTGGAAAATTCATGTGCCATTGAAAAAAAGCGTGTCGGTGCTTTTGAGGATTAGTGGGCCCTTGGATACCTTTTTGTTATGGGCTTCATTTTGTAGGCCCAAAGCCCAATAACAACCAAAAGACATGGCCCAATGATGGTGAACCTTGGGCTCCTTTATTCCAGCAGGCCCAAATATGTCTATCATATAATAGATTGGGCCCATTTAGTGATACAGACAGAGCCCAGCACTCAAAATATAAATATTATTTTATTTTACTTTTACTTTTATATTTTAAGGAAATTAAAACTATTTTATATTTGGTCCATACCTTTTAAAATTAATAATTTTAGTTGAAATTTAATGTTTCATCAAAATAATCAAAAAATTATAAGTCACTTCATTATTTACGAACGATTTAGAAACCAATTTCAAATTTTAAAAAGTGAATTATAATATTATATACTAAATGACATTTTTTAAAACCTAACCAAATAAAATAAGAATTAAATTAAAAAATGAATAAAGTCTTAATATTGTGTGGTGTATTTTAATGGATAATAATTTTGGCACGACATTTGGCAAATTGTTCCATGGTTGAATACGAAGAAAGATGTGGATGTGATTCAAACGACGTCATTCCACATTCCACAATGTTGGGATTTCTTTATGTTCATTTGTTTCCCACTTTCTAAATAGTGAAAAAAGCCAAGTTTCAAAATACACCAATCTAAATATTTTCAATAATGTTTAAAAAAAAAAAAAACATATATCGTTTCAAAATATTTATTAAATTCTATGGGTAATATTGTAATTTTTTTATACCAACACAATATATGCTTATTAGACTATATTGTATTAACGAGCATAAATTACTGATATATAATTGGAGATTATTGCTGATAAAGAATCAATTTTGATCGTCCTTTGTGGTGAAGTTGGTGACATGATTAATGAACTATTATTTTTTATATATATAATTTATATTTTATTTTATTTTATTTTATTTTATCTTCAATTATTGTAGATTTGACTACTTTTTAATGTGAAAATTGAGTTGTTTCTGACACAAGGAAGCATTGTATGAGAAATTTGTCTCAAAACGCCCACTCACAAAACACATTATCTCTCTCCATATTGTCAAATTATTTTTATTTTTCCTAAATTTCAAAATTACGGTAATTAGATATAAACAAAAGGGGCAAAAACGTAATATTATGTTCGATTAGGTTGGATAATGACAAAAGCTGAAAATATTGATAAATTTTTGTGGTTCTTATTTGTATTTCCCGCACCGATTTTTGTAGTAATATAAAACAATTTATTTTTAATTTATAAAACGCCAAATTAAATGCTGGCAATTCATTGAATTATTCAAGTTTTTTTTTTTCAAAAGAATTGGATAAAGGGATGCATCAACCATAATTAAATGTGGTGAGAAATTCATATTGTTTGGTACATTTTTATGATTTTTTTAATTATTATTATTATTATTATTATTTTGTCGTCTATCGTAACTCTAAACTCTATTCTCTTATATATAAACATATATGATACGTGCATAATTGAATAAATTACAAAAATTGGAGGAAAAAAAAACTATTTTAAATGTAAAAATTATTATTATTATTATTATTATTTAGAAGTCAACAAAATATAGAGCCTAGAACCCTTTCAAATCACTCAAAAAGATGTGATAATTGAAAACAAGACGTCACCAATCAACAAATTCAGGAACCAATAAAATCGTGTTTTTAGTGAATTGACAAAAAAAATATATATATATATATATAAATATTTTATTCAAGGTTCACATCCCACCGTCCGTACGAGATTATTTTTATTTAAATAATAATTTTAAGATATTTTTGCTTTGGTTCCATATATTTTTAAGATGTCTATAGAATCAAAATTTTGAGAATATTATATTATATTTTTTTTTATAAAATATTATTGACCTTGATGTTTTATATTTTTCAATAAAAATTATATTTAAAAATGAAAATGATTGATTAAAAATTATTTTTTAATAAAAAATATCGGAAATTTTCGCGCTGATTCTCACCAAAATAGATAGTAAATTTTGTTGAGATGAATAATGAAATAGAAGGCATGGAAGTCTCCTTTTCGGTCTTGCTTCATCCATGTCTAATTAACGACCTAGATCTATCGCTAGCAGATATTGTCCTTTTTAGGTTTTCCCTTTCGAGCTTCCCTTCAAAGCTTTAAAACGCGTCTACTAAGAGAAGGTTTACACACCCTTATAAATGATGGTTTTTTTTCCTCCCCAACCAATGTGGGACATCACAGTAATATTGTTCTAAGTTACCGCGTGAAGTTGACACATTTTCAACGATATTTTTAAGAATGTAATATGCTTTAATAAAAATAGAAAAATGGGTAGTGAAATAAAAATTTAATCCAATTCATTCAACTTTTATATATATAATATAAATAAAAGGAAATAAAATAGGAAGTGGACATCGTCAGAAGAACAAAGCATGGGAATTGTGGCAAAGAATGGCATCTACTTGGCTATCATATTCCTCAGTGGGCTTACGTTCATTCGCTTTAATTAAATTACCCTAATAACACCAATCATTCATTATTTCCTCAAACTTCCTAATCCTTTCTTTCTTTTTAAATAATTAAATTAGCGTTTAGATATTAAGTATGATGGACGTGACAATAATGTGATTCTACACATCATTTTTTTTTTCATTTTTTATGTTTTCATGAAAACGACCCAACTGATTAAAATTATTAATCTTATTTATTTTTCAATCCAATATATATCGTATCAAAATTTAAATCTCTAATATTTAAAATTAAGTAAGTATCTGTTTGATGTTTATTTATGTGAGTTAATTAATTAATTATTTTTACCATTATCCTCGTCATATATTTTATCAATTATCGAAAATTAATATTAAAGACCAAGAAAAAAAAAAATGTAAAATTTTTAAAATTAAATGATTTTTTTTAATTAACATGGAAAATTAGGGATGAGTATTTCTGGCTAAACCATAACGGACGACTGACGTGCTCCACAATATAGCCTATTGGATTCCCACTCACCACTTTATTTACCGAAATGCCCTTCTAATTAACGCCGTGCCGTTGTTCTTTCCAATCCCGACACGGCGGCTTATATTAACGGACTCTAACATTCGTTTACAAGCGGAGCCATCTTTTTCAACGTCTGACCTGACGGAACCAAAACGTGCACTTAACAAATGGACGTCTCCCGTCCAAATTTTTTTTTTAAAAAAAGAAAAAAGAAAAAGACAAGTTGAAATTTTAAAAGAAGGTTCACGAATTCATGCCTTTTTTCTTCTTTTTCCTTTTCTTTGGGCACGAATTCATGCCTAACATTCCATTTTCCAGAAGCAATTGTTGGAAGAAAAAAAAAAAAAAAAAAACCCATATTTTGAAAATAAATTAAAATAAAACAATTTATTAGATATGCATTTTTTTTTTCTTTTAGAAAATTATTTCTTAATTAAAAAAAAAAAAGATAATAAAATGGGGGAAGGGTGATGGAATGGATAAAAGAGAGGTGGCAGCGAGAATGAAAATAATAAAATAAAATGGCATATAAGTGAATATTAATTATTTAGGATGGAGGGGAATCCATGCGGAAATCACGTGAGGGATAATGGGAGAAATAGATATTCCACTAGCATCATTAATGTTAATGAATAAAACAGTGGAATCCGAGGAGGGAAATTGGTAAAGTAAAATTGTCCCAATAATCCCCCATCGCTCCCAGTTATTGGGATTCTAATTTGAGCTCATACTCCATTGCCCATAATTGAGATTCCCTCCCATTTGCCATCAAATTACAATGCTTACGTATATACCTTATTGGATTTGGATTTTGATTTGGGAATTGGAATTATTGGAATTGGAATTTAAAAGGTATCCAAAAAGCATCGAGTCGTGAGGGACAAGTAAAGCAATAACAAAACCCTCCGCTTAAAACCCTCTTGTCGTATGTTCGTCCACCCTCTGTACTCCAATGCGATGGACCACATGGACCACTCTCTCTATAATTAAAAATATATGGGACTTCTATGTCAGTTAATATGATATTATTTATTTTAAGTATAAGTTTCCTTGAGTTTGTTCTTTTTATTCTGCAAAAGTTATGGTTTTATACTGATGGAGATAGTGTCATTCGTTTGTATGCCTACCATCTTCCCTTTAATTAGTCAATGTGGGGCTAAAAAATTCCTCGATATCTTATATAATTCAAGCCTTAGTTAAAAGTGGTCATGAATGACTTCCCGAGAGAAATATGGTTAGCATCTTCTTTCGTGCCAACCATATTTTATTATAGTAAATTCCCAAACTAAATCGAATCTGACGCAAGAAAAAAAAAAAAAAAAACTTGGTTATTGAAATTAGTCTTTGTATTTTAATTAACTTTTCTAACTAAATTCTAATTTTATTTTCAAATTTGTAATTTAGAAAAAAAATTAAAAGATTAGATTGTTTCAATTAATTCATAAAATAATTTAGACTTTTATTCTATAATTTAAAATATATGATTCTCATAATTCAACTGAATCTCACCGATGGTTATTAGCATTACACGTTGTTAATCTATTTAATAGAGGGGTATGGGCTAATGTTATTATTTGATATTTATTATAATTTTGCATTTATTTGTTTTTAAATTTGAAGGCGAGGAAAAAATAAGGAAAATGTGAAAATAAATTATAGGGGTAGGATGGTCATTTAACGAAATAAGAAATTAACAATTAATGTAATAATTAAATTTAATTAATTTAGAGTCTTATGAGATCGATTGGGTGCTGACGTAAGTTGAGGATAAAATGAAAGAAACGAACCAATGCCGAGGCGGGACCCACGCGAGTTACTGGCTTTTACAGGAAGGTTAGACCACCTATTTAAACCAATTCTGCACTCTCTTCCTTTCAAACTCAATCATCCAAACACTGCCCTAATTTTACGCTTCGATTTCCCTTCCCCCGATTTTCCCCCTCTGCTCCGTCAATGGCGCTCCGGAGATCCATTTCCAAGCGCTTTCTTGATGGTTTCAGAACTAATTCTTCTCCATCGCCTATCAATTTGACCTCCCGCCGCGACTACATTTCTCCTCCGCCCGATTCCGCCGGGAAGTCCGTTTTCAGGCGCTTTCTTCAGAGGAGAGCGATCTATCATTCTCCTTCCGCTGCTCGGATCCCCGAGTTGTTGACTCTTCCATTAGGCGATGATCTCAGAGAGAAACTCGGAGGTCGCAACATTAGTGCCGATCGAATCCGCCTCGACGGCCTCATTCCTCCGTCGTCGTTCGATAATGAACGCTCTGTTTCTGGATGTGGTATCTCGATCGACGATGCTAGGAAGATCATTAGGCTATCGCAGATCGAAAAACTAAAGGCGAAATTGAGAAATATTCAGAAGAGTTCGATCTCGTACTCCGAGTTCTTTCGGATCTGTGTTGAAGATTGTGGGAATAAGGATCAGGGCGCCGAATTCGCCAAGTTGTTGGATGAATCTGGAAGCGTCATTGTCATTGGAAATATCGTGTTCCTCCGGCCGGATCAGGTAAAATTATAAGTGCGATTAGGCGAAGATTTACAGATTAAAAAAAAAAAAAAAAAAACTGACCGAATCCATCCCTTACGGAGATCCGATTTAAGCGGACGATGACGATGAACAGTGTTGCATGAATATACAGAATCAAAATCATCACTAATTTGGAAACATGTTTTAAGTGGTTGAAATTTTGGGACAAAATCGTGACATATTCAACGAATAGTTAATTAATTAAACAAAAATTTAAAAAAGTTGAACAAAGAAAATGGAAAATGTTGAAATCCTTCAGTGATTGACGAGTTTGAAATATTTACAGGTGGCTAAATCAATGGAAACGATGATATCTGGATCAATAGCGAGACCAGACGACCCAAGGTTGAAACAACTAGCCCAAATGGAGAGGCAAAAGGAAATAATCGACAAAAAGGCCAAGGCCCAGGTTCAAGGCGAGCTCTTTTGTGGATTGGGCCTTCTCGTGGCCCAAACATTGGGCTGCATGAGGCTCACTTTTTGGGAGCTAAGTTGGGACGTAATGGAGCCCATTTGCTTCTTCGTGACGTCCCTTCACTTTGCCCTTGCCTATGCCTTCTTCCTTACAACCTCCACAGAGCCCACTTTTGAAGGCATCTTCCGACGTCGTTTTAAGGCAAAGCAAAAGAAACTCATGGCCTCTCAGAATTTCGACATCAACAACTACAATGAGCTGAAGAGAATTTGCTATCCAAGCTACCCAACTCAACAAGAACCCTTGTTTTCCAATGCCCATACTCTATCATAAGACTTTTTTGTAAATTTAATAATTCCATTTTTTTTTTCTCTTCTAAAATCGGAGCTTTAGGATTCAGCTTTTTTTTTTTTCTTTTTTATTTGAGTGTCTTGATCTAAATCGGCTTTGGACATGATACATCGATTCATATCATGTATTGTATAGGACCATTGAAAAAAAAAAAAATATATAAAAAAACGAGATTGTAATTTTTTTTATTTTTTTTTTATTTTTTTTAAGATGGAGACTTGAATCGATAAGGATTTTAACTTCTAATAATAACAATTAAATCATGGGATACCAAAATACTTCTTAATTTGTAAAAAAATCAAATAAAATGGAAAATAAAATTGTTTTAAGAAGAATAACTCAATCTAAAATTACAAATATTAATAAAATGGAAAATAAAGAGTGAAATATGCGGAACATGAAAAAAAAAAAAACGTATTATTTTGAACAATTATAAATAAATAAATAAAAGAAAAAAAAAGGAGGAAAATGTTAAAATTAGGTTCAAGACAGTAGGAAATAAGAACAAGACAAATTCAATTTACGAAAAGAAAACAAAAAATTTTCAAAGGTATGAATGGTAGAAAATTATAGAAAAGATAAGATGCGACAGAAAGTACGGACATACAAAGTCGAGGCGTTTCCGCTGTTGCGGTCTACTCGCCAGGCTGCCTGTCGGTGCACACCGAACCTTCCTCCTCAATTTTCAAATATCTTTATTTCAGTAAGTATTTCTAAAAAATAAAAATTATATTTTATGGCAAATGCATTTCTATTTAATAAATCAATTAGTTTATACCAAACACATTTTAAATACGAAGTTAGCATCAATTTTATCATATGATCAACATTATATTATAATAATATAGTTATAAACACTTAATTTATCAATAAATTCCATTTTAAAAATGTTATATTTAATTTTTAATTTTTTAAAATGGGTTAAATTAAAAAAAAAAAAAAAAACCTTTTAAGTCTTTTAATTTTATATTAAATAGATTTCTAAAATTAATTTTGATTTGTTAAGAAGAAAATAATTAAAATTGAGGTTTTTAAGATGTGTATTAAACACAACAATCAAAAAGGGTTGGTGTTTTTATGACTCAAAATAATAAAAGGAAAACACACCCAAACCAAACGTAGCCTCCAAGCATGCAACCTTCTTTACTTTTCCCGGAAAATGATTTCTCAACTCATGAAAGAACTTTCGCACCCAAACACCATTTTTTATATTCAATTTCTGGTAAACTCTTGGGCTTCCAATAATAACCTTTTCTTTTTCATCATGAACTGAACTGTGCTCAAATTGGTATATTATATAAAAAAAAAAATTTACAGGCTGACTTTGATTAAATGGGCCAGTTAAAAAAATGTTTTTTTTTTTTAAATTAATAAAATAAATAAAACGTGTTGAAAGGTACGCGAACCCCGGTCGGATCTCCTCCTTTAGTCTGCATTTTCACTCTCATTTTAAATTCCCACTCCTATTTCCCTTTTTCCCATTCCTAAATAATTCCCATTTTCTCCTCCGCACCGCCGCCATGCGCTCCGCCCTCCTCCTCCTTCTCCTCCTCGCCGTCTGCGCCGCCTCCCATGCCGCAATATTCAGAGAAGCCCCCCAATTTTTCAATTCCCCGGACTGCCCTTCCCTGCCCGATGATCTGGAGAAACGCAATGAGAAGGGACAACACCACTGCTTCAATCATGCCGTCCACGTGGCGATGACGTTGGACACCGCTTACATACGTGGCTCCATGGCCGCCGTCCTTTCCGTCCTTCAACACTCCTCCTGTCCTCAAAGCGTAATTTTCCACTTCGTCTATTCCGCATCCGCCAACGCGTCATCTCTTCACGCCACCGTCTCCCATTCATTCCCTTACCTCAAATTCCAACTCTACCCTTTCGACGACGAAGCGGCCTCGCGATTGATTTCCACGTCAATCCGATCCGCGTTGGACTGTCCGTTGAACTACGCACGTAGCTACTTAGCCAACCTCCTTCCCACTTGCGTCGCTCGAGTCGTGTACCTTGACTCAGACCTGATCCTCGTCGACGACATTGCCAAACTCGCCGTTCATCCACTCGGCGGCGAGTCAGTCCTCGCCGCGCCGGAGTACTGCAACGCCAATTTCACCGCCTATTTTACGCCGTCGTTTTGGTCCAACCCGTCTTTGTCCTTAACGTTTGCGAACCGGAAGGCGTGTTACTTCAACACGGGTGTTATGGTGATCGATCTGGACCGGTGGAGGGCCGGGGACTACACGACCAAGATTGAGGAATGGATGGAATTGCATAAGAGAATAAGAATCTACGAATTGGGGTCGTTGCCTCCGTTTTTGTTGGTGTTCGGCGGGAGGATTTCTCCGGTGGATCACCGGTGGAACCAGCACGGGCTCGGTGGCGACAATATCAGAGGACTCTGCAGGGATTTGCACCCGGGTCCGGTCAGTTTGTTGCATTGGAGTGGCAAAGGAAAACCGTGGGCTCGATTGGACGCGAACCGGCCCTGCCCTTTGGACGCCCTTTGGGCTCCCTACGATTTGTTACAGACCCCATTTTCAATCGATTCTTGAACCTCCATTCATCATTGGAGGAATCTTTTCGGAGCTGAAGTTATATAGATTTTTTTTTTTTTTTTTTTTTTTTTTTGTGACAAAAAATAAATAATAATAAAATAATGGGATGAACATAGAGGAATTTATTCGTTTTTTGTGTACTAAATTTGAATGTCAATAACCAATCTTCCCTTCCATCTTCTTTAATCCCCATTTTTGATTAATTAGGGTTTCAATAGTTTTGTTTCACAAAATATATATATATATATATATGAGAAATTTTATTTCAATTTAATATTAATATTTTAATAGAAAATATGTTATATAGATTTTTACAAAATCTCATGGTGTATTAAAATGTTATCTTGGTGACCCAATTATAATAATGGGCTGAACAATGGGCCAAGATACGGGCCCAAATAAAAGCATGCCCATAATAGAATCGAGTTATTGGGCTCAAACTAGAAAAAGCCCACAACAAGGGCGCCATTGGGCTGAATAATGGGCCAAGATACGGGCCCAAATAAAAGCATACCCATAATAGAATCGAGTTATTGGGCTCAAACTAGAAAAAGCCCACAACAAGCGCGCCATGGCGCCACGAAGCAAACGCGGAGTATAAACCAATTCTTGCCCTAGTGTTTTGTGTTCTTCCATGAACACGGAATGATGCTTTTTCTGAAACAGAAATAATGGCCAGTTATGCGGAAGCTATTAGTGCAATGAGGCTGCGGATTCAACTTCATCGGCAGCTTTCTTTTCAGTTCATCGGTTCCGTCGTGCCGGAAAATGATAAGGTTCTTTCCGACATCAATTCATCGCTTATATTCGTGTCTACTTCTTCGGAAGTCGATTCACGTATCTGGAACTCTTCAATGGAAGTTCCGGGACGAATTGAAGCTGAACCGATCGGATTTGGTTGATCGAATCTCTCGTCTTCTAGTTCTTCGACGAGTCGATGCCCTCGCCAAGCTTTCCTTTAGTTTTTCCGATGAATTGATGGATTCAGTGCTTCGCAATCTCAGATTAAATCCTTATGCTTGCTTGGAGTTCTTTAAATTGGCTTCTAGTCAACAAAAATTCAGACCGAATATCAATTCCTATTGCAAGATTGTTCACATACTATCACGGGCCCGAATGCATGAAGAGGCTAGGGTGTACTTGAATGAACTTGTGGTTCTATGCAAGAACAATTACACCGCGTGTGTAGTATGGGACGAGCTTGTGAGGGTTTATAAAGAATTTTCGTTTTCTCCTACGGTTTTTGATATGATTTTGAAGGTTTATGCCGAGAAGGGAATGACAAAATTTGCACTGCGAGTGTTTGACGATATGGGGAAGTGTGGTCGTGTTCCAAGTTTGAGGTCCTGCAATAGTTTGTTGAGTAATTTGGTCGAAAACGGAGAAACATCCAGGGCTCTGCTTGTTTATGAACAAATGATTGCATTAGGCGTCCTTCCCGACATTTTTAGTTACACAATAATGGTGAATGCATACTGTAAGGAAGGAAGAGTGGATGAAGCGTTCGAATTTGTGAAAGAATTGGAGAGGTCATGTTGCGAACCGAATGTAGTAACTTACAATAGTTTGATTGATGGATATGTCAGTCAAGGAGATGTTTTCACGGCGAAAAAGGTGTTGAAGTTAATGTCTGAAAGGGGCGTCTCTGAAAATTCCATAACATATACTTTGTTGATAAAAGGTTATTGCAAGAGAGGTCAGATGGAGCATGCTGAGAAGCTAATCAGGTACATGGAGGATAAAGAATTGTTTGTTGATGAGCATGTTTATGGAGTTTTAATTCATGCATATAGTAGTGCTGGTAGAATGGACGATGCTCTTAGACTAAGGGATGCAATGTTGAAAGTAGGCTTAAAAATGAATACTGTAGTTTGCAACTCAATTATTAATGGGTTTTGTAAGCTTGGTCATGTTAAAAAAGCAGCAGAACTGTTGGTTGGTATGAAAGATTGGGACTTGAGACCAGATTCTTATAGCTATAACACTCTTCTAGATGGGTTTTGTAGACAAGAAAATTTCAATGAAGCTTTCAAACTTTGTAATGAGATGCACGAAAAAGGAGTTAATATGACTGTTATGACTTATAATATGCTTCTCAAGAGTTTTTGCCATGCTGGTTATGCTGACCATGCCCTACAGATTTGGAACTCAATGCAGAAAAGAGGCGTGGCACCGGATGAGGTTAGTTATGGTACACTTTTAGATGCATTTTTCAAAGTAGGCGCTTTCGATAAAGCTATGATGATGTGGAGGGTCGTACTGTCGAGGGGTTTTGCAAGTAGTACAACTCTTTATAATACCATGATCAATGGCTTTTGTAAGATGGGGAAACTAATGGAAGCACAAGAGATTTTTCTTATGATGAAGGAACTAGGCTGTCCATCTGATGGAATAACATATAGAACTTTAATTGATGGATATTGTAAAGTTGGAAATATGGTAGAAGCCTTAAAATTGAAGAACATGGTTGAACGAGAGGGAATCGGCGTTTCCATTGAAATGTACAATTCTCTTATTACTGGTGTTTTCAAATATGAAGAATTACACAAATTGAGTGGTCTTCTAGCTGAGATGGCGGACCGGGATCTATCTCCCAATGTCGTAACTTATGGCTCACTTATAGCAGGTTGGTGTGACAAAGGGAGGATGGACAAAGCATATAGTGCATACTTTGAGATGATCAACAAAGGGATTGCACCAAATATTATTATTGGCAGCAAAATTGTCAGTAGTCTATATCGACTTGGTAAGATCGATGAAGCAAGTTTGATTTTGCATCAAATGGCAGATATTGATCCTGTTGTAGGTCGTTCATGTTCTATGGAATTGACCAAGTCTGGTCCAAGACATCTTCAAACACAGAAAATTATGGATTCTTTTGGCTCAAATGCCACGAGCATCCCTCTGTCAAACAATATCATATATAATGTTGCAATTGCAGGGCTATGCAAGTCTAAGAAGGTCGATGATGTTAGAAGAATCTTGTCCGATCTGTTACTTCGAGGCTTTCATCCCGATAATTACACATTTTGTTCCCTAATCCATTCATGTTCCGTTGCTGGTAAAGTCGATGAAGCCTTTTGTTTAAGAGATGACATGATAAAGGCAGGTCTTGTTCCTAATATTTATGTGTATAATGCTCTTATAAATGGTTTATGCAAGTCGGGTAATCTCGATCGAGCTCTGAGCCTATTCCGTAAACTCCCTAGGAAGGGCTTATCACCCACTGTAGTTACATACAATACTCTGATTGATGGATATTGCAAGGCTGGTAGAACAATTGAGGCTTTTAAACTGAAGGAAAGAATGACTGAAGAAGGCATTTCTCCCTCATCTGTGACCTATTCCACCTTGATACACGGGCTCTGTAAGCGAGGGGATATTGAGCAATCTGTGGGGCTTTTGAATGAAATGATCAAGGTAGGTAAAGACTCGAGCACAATGGATTCACTTCTGGTTCGAGTTTACGTCAAATGGAGAGACAAGCAGAAGACATCGGAATCAAATGGCTTAACCGATGTCCAATCCATGGCGCTACATCGAGCTTGAGTCGACAACGACATGATGGAAAATTGAGAAATCTTTGTAATGTATACGGTAATTCTCTAACCTCGGACCATTTTAAAGATTTTCAGAATGTAAAGAGAGAAAGAATCACATTCTTTTACAGTTTGCTTTCGGTCTCAGTTTAATTCACAATTCTTTGGGGCCATTTCCATCGGCAGTTCTTGTCCAATAATTGATCATATTGTATGGCAGCTCATACAGGCGTGCTTAGTTCAATGGTAATAGACATGTACCGTCTCGATACTAACTTTCTTCGGCAACACAACCTATAGTATTATCATAAACCCTACTCGTTCGGTATGATATTTTTAATATTTTAACTTAGTCCCACTCCATAACGTAATATTTTAACTTGGTTTTTTTAAGTGATTTTTTGAAAGGTATTTATAGGAAATTTGATTTTATTTAAAAGCATGATCTTTTATTAAAGTATTTCAAACATATTATTAAGAATTATCGAATTATTCTTACAATTATTTTGTTAAATTACCTTTTTTTTTTTTTTTTTTTTTTTTTTTTTTTTTTTAATGAAGGAATAAATTGAGAATTGGGCGTTATCAAGTATTCGAGGACAATGTGGTCAATTCACACACATTATCCCCTTTCACCTTCTCACCAGTCTCTCTACATCCACCGCAGTTTCAATTTTTGGAAGAAGCTACCTTCGTTCTGGATAGAGCACGAAAATGGCTACTTCTGTGTCCTCCCTCGCTTTTTCTCTCTCTTCTCTCTCGTTTTCTTCCCAAGTATCACAGATGCCAAACGCTCTGTCCTTTCCACGTTCAAAATCTCTTGTAATTTCCCACCCGAAATCCAATTCTCCACTCGTGGTATCTGCCTCCGCCACTTCCGCAGTGGAGACGGCGGAGCTTAAGAACTATGTGAAATCGAGGCTCCCTGGTGGCTTCGCTGCGCAAACGCTCATTGGCACTGGTCGCCGGAAATCTGCCGTTGCTCGCGTTGTTCTCCAAGAAGGCACTGGCAAAGTTATTATCAATTACCGCGACGCTAAGGTCTTCTATCTTTTCCCTTATTCGTGTACTTGCGTTTGGTTTCATCCATTTTAGCTTTACTATTTTTGGCAGTGGATGTTCTTTGGACGATTTAGGGTTGTTGTTTCTTCTGCTGGATTCGACTAGGTTCGTTTAATGGAAATGCGAATGGTTTTTTTTTTTTGGATTAAACCGAAGATTGTAATTATAGGATCGTGATTATGTCTTTGATGTGCAAATTCTTGAACTATTTAGAAATGGAAGTGATTATTTAGGTTCTTTTCACTGTCTTTGTAATTGATCTGCAGCAACTATTATATTGAATTGAGATTGTGGAATAAACTTAGAACAACATTATCTACATTCTGGAGCATGTAAGTCTATTAACGAGTAATTAAATTCTAAGCTTTCGGTACTTCATCTCATATGTTAAACATAGATTAGATTCCATCGCTTGTTGCCAAATTCGAAGGGATTGTGGAATAAGTGTTTTCATCAATCACAAGTTGGGATAAAAGATTGCTGCGATTGTATCCATGTGTTTGAGTTTCCAGTGGAATGGTTCTTAATGCTAGAAGGCATGTCTATTAGGGGGATCGAGCAGTTCATTTGTTCTTTCTTAGTGGATGTGGGAGTGAAAATGTGCTTTGTTCTTCCACTTCCATCACATGTGGGAATCTTTACTTTCTGATGATGTTAGATCACATTGCAAATCCGTCGTTTGCCAGTGTTCATCTACATCTGTTCTCTAATATGTTAAGATATTGAGTAAATTTAGTGACCAAGTGTGTTTCATTTCTTGTTAGGATGCCATTTTGCCTTGAATGTTTATTGGGTTTTCCTGGTATTGATGCTTGGATAACCCTATTCAAATTGTGAGTGTGGGTTAAGTAGAGAGAGTTGTACTCACCTCTGAGTTGGAATATATATACAATGTGTTGCAGGAATATCTTCAAGGAAATCCATTGTGGCTTCAATATGTGAAAGTTCCTTTGTTAACTTTGGGATATGAAAGTAACTACGACGTATTCGTCAAAGCTGAAGGAGGCGGCCTCTCCGGCCAGGCTCAGGCGATCTCCCTTGGCATTGCTCGTGCTCTGCTAAAGGTGAGTGCTGATCACAGATCACCTCTAAAGAAAGAAGGGCTTTTGACAAGGGACTCTAGGGTTGTGGAGAGGAAGAAGGCTGGTCTCAAGAAAGCCCGTAAAGCCCCACAATTCTCCAAGCGTTAAGGTTCCAATTCTTGTCGAATTGTTTTGCATACCCTCTTTTCCTTCATTATTTGTACAACCCAGATGTTATTTTGTACTTTCTTTCCTCTCTAATCTAGTGTTATCTTAAAAATATTTCTCCATATGAGCTCTAAGCTAGAACGAGGATATGTATTAAAAACACAACCCATAATTCATCATCATAACTATTTTTGAACATATTTTTAGTCCATATAAAATTTACCTTTTGGATCTTCATTTTGTTATGATTTAGTCTTTGTTAATCTTTTTGAAGTTGGGTTATACATGTATTGGATTGAATTTTGAGATCCTACCTCAGTTAGAGAAGAAAACGAAACACTTTTTATAAATTTTCTTTGGCTTGAAGATAGAAGCAGTTCTTACCCGACATTAGAAGTATATATTACCATTAATTTCTTAATATGTTTTTTTTGTTATAATTATTATTTTGTAATATCATATAATTTAAAATATATATTACCATTTTACTTTAACAAAAAAAAAAAAAAAAAAAAAAATGAAAAAAGAAAAAAAGATATGACTTGAAATATTATGTTTTTAATATAATTGTGTGTTAAAAAATGGAATAAAATGAAGACATAAAAATGTGAAATGAAATCTACCGCGTCGACGACAATCGAAAGCTGCGCGCACAGTGCTGATTCTTGGTCTGCTTCAATGGAAGAGTGGCATTATGCGTTCTCGTTCTTGTAGTGTGGGTATTTCACGGTCTTTAGATTGAGTTTGGTAGGAGTTCCTGAAGCTGGTGTAAAGGAACCTCCATATGTTTGAGATCAGAAGCCCTAAATCTGAATTTTCTCAATTACACGAAAAAATCTTGTAGCGAGTCAGCGATCTGTTTCCCGTTACTACAATTTTTGTCGACTTGAATCTCTATCACTCTTATCTTCGATGTCGAAAAGCAGCAACAGTGTATCAATCTCGGTTTCTGACAATGAGTTGGACGACTTGGAAAGGATGCGTGTTCGAGCTCGGAGGAAGCGAAAAAAACCAGGGAATCGAGACAAGAATGAGTTGGCTCGTCGAGTTTTTAGAATCATTTTGAAGTATTGGGTGGTTGTTTTCTTCCTTCTTGCTTTGAGTTTGCTTCTGTTTGAGGCAACGAGAATTGGTCGGAAATCAAGGCTGGAGACGAAATCGGAAGTTGCTGGCTCGACGAGACCAACGATAGACGAGCCGGTAATCGGGACTGAGAAGAAGTCGGATTTAGACAGTAAACCAGACGGGAATCTGAATAGACTCGATCCTGTTACTCGGAAGGTCGCCGGAGTAAGAGAACGTAAGTTAGCAACGACCTTGTAAGAACCTTATTATTCACTCTGATTCGTTTGATTTTTCTTTTAGAGAGGATCTACAAACTCTTGTGACGAGAATAGGTCTTGATCTTACATTAGGCTGCTTTTCTGTTCATGATTGTAATTTTTCTACGTTGAAAGATGCGGAAGCTGCAGGGTCTGAAATGCACATGTTTATCAATTCCTTAGTGCACGCCCGGTTATTTGATTTAGTTTCTCGCTGGAAAATCATCTTAACTTATCTTGATGTTTGGGATGGACAAGAACTAAAGTCGACCTACATTTTTGGGTTGTATTAGGTTGCTTGAAACTTCTTCCACCAAAAGAACTTGAGCAATTGGATATTCCTGTACGTGACGGTTCGCCAGTTCCAGAGATTGATGTGCACTACATAACTGATAATGACAGTTCATTGTTAGTAGATAAAGCTTCCTTGTCTCAACAGAGCATGAATGGAACTAGATTTAATCTGTTTACTGGATACCAGACTCTCAACCAGAGAGAAGAAAGTTTTCAGGTTATGATCAACTTCTCACTAATTTCCTTGCTTCCCAGACGCCCATGAAATCTCCCCTTTCTTGAATTGCAATTGGTTTTCTAAGTATACAACTTATCTGTTGGCCCCTTTCTCAAGCTCTAGAAATTCGTCTGTACAGGCGAATGGAACTGTTGAGGTACACTGCGGTTTTTACTGTGATAATGGGGGTTTCAGAATTTCTAATGAAGATAGAAATTATATGCAAAAATGCTCCCTTGTGGTGTCAACATGTGCATTTGGCGGTGGAGATGATCTTTATCAACCGATTGGAATGTCAGAGGCATCACTTCGCAAGGTTGTTATCTATTACTTTTGAATTGCTTATTGTGCTTCTTAGTTATATATGTTCTCCTACCAAGAATGCATTTAGTGAGGGTGTTCATATTTAACCGATGCAGGTTTGCTATGTTGCATTTTGGGATGAAATCACTTTAAGTGCACAAGAGTTAGTGGGCCATGTTATTGGTGAGGATGGATTTATTGGAAAGTGGCGTGTTATAGTTGTGAGGGATCTTCCTTTCACTGACCAAAGATTGAATGGAAAAATCCCCAAGGTAATAAGTTGTATAATGAAATTTATTAGACAATCAGATTTCTCTTAGTTGTATGATGACATGAAAAATGTTGTATGCTACCATCTGTTGCTTTGTCTTTTGCTGGATTTATGATTGCGATCAGCATATTGTTTTTGTTTTCACTAATTGTTGTCAATGTTTTGTTCTTTTTTATTTGGCTTAATACGAGATGAAAATACTTTTTTCAACATCCAGAGTAATAACCCATATGAACATTTGATGTCACAAGTATGATGAATTAGTCCACACTGAGTGTGATATTCCACATCGGTTGGAAAAGGAGAATGAAACATTCCTTATAAGAGTGTGGAAACCTGTCCCTAGTAGATCTGTTTTAAAACCGTGAGGTTGACAACGATACGTAACGGGTCAAAGCGGACAATATCTACTAACGGTGGGCTTGGGCTGTTACAAATGGTATCAGAGCCAGAGGCAGTGTGCCAGAAAGGATGCTAGGCCCCCAAGGGTGGATTGTAAGATCCCACATTGGTTGGAGAAGGAAACGAAACATTCCTTATAAGGGTATGAAAACTTCTCCCTATCAGAAGACTGACGGCGATATGTAACGATCAAAAGTGGACAATATCTATTAGCAGTGAGTTTAGGCTGTTACACTGAGTTTTGCTATTAAGTAGCGAATCGAAAAACAAGGATATTATTTAAACCTGCAAAATTCAGATTTCTATGCTACATGACTGGATTGCTTGTACAACATATTTTATCATGTTTGGATCAAATGACTCAATTCTCTCTTCGGTTAATTATCTGCATAGTGATATAGTTTAATCCAATTACTGGAAATTGTGATTTACAAATTATCTCTTCATTTTGTGACATTTATAGACTTGACTGTAAGGATTATTATATCATGTGGTGCTGCTTGTCAGATGTTGGGTCATCGTCTCTTCCCTAACGTCAAGTACTCGATTTGGGTAGATTCGAAGTCTCAATTCCGGAGGGATCCATTAGGAGTATTTGAAGCTCTTCTTTGGCGTTCAGATTCTGAACTTGCAATATCACAGCATGGAGCTCGTAGTAGTGTCTATGATGAGGCTGGAGCTGTCGTCAAGAAACATAAGGCCACCCCGGAAGAAGTTGAAGTGCAGATTACACAGTACCGTCATGATCACTTCCCAGATGACAAGAGGTTTAATGGACATAAAGGTATTACGAACTCTACACTTTTGCTCTTCATAATTAAATAGCTTTTATTATGACTAAATGTCTTTTTTCTTTGAAATCATGACTGAATGTCTTCTTTTTTTCTTTTGAAATGGCTGCATCTTAACTTAAGAACAGTTCCTTGATTATGGAAAACAATTTCTTATGTTTCGAGGGAAAAGGGTAAATGATAAGATTGGCCCCATGTTTTCCATTCAGATTCAATAGGCCTCGAACCATTTAACCCTCTCTGAATCATATTCTTTCCTCCATCTATGTAATGAGACGCAAACAGTTGCTAATGGATTTGAATGACTCCATAGATTCTGAGTTGTGCAATTTTTTGATGGTTTTGTAGCTCTGGCAGAGGCTTCTGTCATTGTTAGGGAGCATACGCCAGTGGTGAATCTGTTGATGTGCCTCTGGTTCAATGAGGTGGTGCGGTTTACTTCAAGGGACCAGCTGAGCTTCCCATATGTGCTGTGGCGGCTGAAAGCTGTAAAGAAAATTAATATGTTCCCCGTTTGCATTCGCAAAGATCTTGTCAATAGTATGGGCCACATTCGCAAGGCTAAGCCTCTGAATGTAAGCCGATTATCTTGAACTAAACTACTTTCTTTTCAACTGAATCGTGGAAACTTTGTATTATTTCATTCATTCCTTAATTTAACTGCGGATCACATCCTCAATTCTATCCGCTTCCTCATTACTCTTATAACGACCAATTGTTTGCTTGTTTTTTCTTCTTTTAGAAACTTTATGATAGATGATTTGATATTCTCTCTCTCTATATTGGTCGATGATAAATTTAATCATATGAGAACGAACCCTTATGATTATTGGTTCTTTTTCGGGGTCAAAGTATATGTTGTTCACTAAAAGAATATCATATCACCATTATTATTTATTTTTAAAAGTGAATAGGACTGTTTGGTGATTTAAACAAGAGGAGGGCAAAATCGTCTTATGAGAATAATATTCGACAATGAGCAATAATTAAAAAAAAGATGGGCTAATACCAAATATTATAACATATTTATAAACTTAGATTAAAAAATATATATTTTTTTGTAACAATTGGCAAGTGAATATATAAATCATTGATTTGTTTTGAAGTTATTTTATATCTTAACTATAAGTCATTTTTCAAAGGAAAAAAAAAAAAACAGTTTACCTGTTAAGCAGTCTTTGTCGGATTTCATTTCGATATGTTTTAATTATTACGTTCTTCTGTATTTAAAAACAAAAATACGAAGGAAAAAAAAGGAAAAAAAAAGGAAAAAAGGAAAAAAGGAAAAAGAAAAAAGAGGGTAAGGCTTGCTATTATTTGGGCTCTCCGCTCTGCGACCCAAACCACTTCAGGAAATACGTGTGCCAAGTACGTTGGCGGTGCGTAGCAAATCATCATCTCATTTTACTTTTTTTTTTTTTTTTTTTGTTCCTGTTCCTCCTCTTTCTTCTTCCTTCTCCTTTCTCTGTGAATTCATTGTCGCTACTGGTTCAGATCAGGAGCTGCGGGTTCCGGAATGGCGAAATCTAGTGCGGATGACGCCGAGCTTAGGCGAGCTTGCGAGGCTGCTATCGAAGGCACTAAGCAGAAGGTCGTGATGTCCATTCGTGTGGCAAAGAGCCGAGGGATCTGGGGCAAATCTGGCATGTTAGGACGTCAACAAATGGCAAAACCTAGGGTTCTTGCTCTTTCCAGTACGTCCTCAAATTTTAATTCCTTCGTTTTCTTTTTCTCTACAAATTGATTTGCGTCTTTCAACTCAGTATCTTCTCGCTGTTCTCAAATCACTCTTCGAATTCCAATTGCGTCTACTGAAATTATCAGCATCTACAGTTTCTGCCGCTATCGGGCTCTCAAATATGATTACCGACTGTAGTTTCTGGTTTGTACGGATTTTGAACCAATTTTGTTTACATGCGAAGGTGCATTCGTACACAGTAGGAGCTCTCTGAAATTACTTTCACTCGTTCCTTTACTGTAGCTTTTTACTGATATGGAATTCCTTTCTCTTTTCATTGGATTTGTCGTTTCGAATGCGTTTGCGTAATTGTTTATGCACGGCAGGGAAATCATTAATATTATAATGCGTAGTTAACTGAACAGTAAAAATATTAAGCTATGTGCCGGGAAGAGGTGCACGACTGCACTCTGGATAGACGGGTGAATTTTATTTTTTAACGTTGATATTGCTTGAAAACTGCAAGCGTCCTATATTCCATAAAAAAATGGATTAATGTTATCGGAGCAACGCTTTTCGAAGATTAGCTTATTTGAACTGTCGAATTTGAACATTTTTGAGCTGTTGAAGCGTTGAGTTCGGTAATTAGTAAATGGAAAATAACCTTACCTGGATAGGATCTATTCTGTAAGTTGTACTCATGTGTCGTTGAGATTTCAGTATAAGTCAAGGGACCTCGTTCTTTTTGTCCTTAGCAATCTCTAGGCTTCCAGTGCAGTTGTAGCTCTGACAATATTTCTAGCCACTCCATGAACTCCATCCTATTTAGAGGAAGAATTTCTTACGTGTTCAAGTTATTACATCCATTGTCCATTTACTTCTCTATCTTTGTCATCGTTAAATAATTAATTATATTCGATCTAGTGGCGATATTGTAGTTTGTGTGATCTTGGAAACGTGACAGATTGTCATTTTAGTTTCATCTGTTGTTTTTTGCAGCAAAAGAAAAAGGTCCGCGAACAAAAGCATTTTTACGGGTCTTAAAATATTCCACAGGTGGAGTTCTAGAGGTAATGTCAGAATTTTAATTATTTTTTCGGGTTTATGAAAATTTAAATTTTTTCTCCTTCTTATAATAAAATGTAGCCATGGGCTTTTGTATCGAGTATTCCTTGCATTGCTTTTTGGTTATTTTTCTCTTTTATATGTTCAAGCATTTTTTGGTGGCCGAAGTCTAGTCTTTTTGCTTCCCCTATTGATAATCAATTCCACGTGCAGCCTGCGAAGTTATACAAACTAAAGCATCTTTCAAAAGTGGAAGTTATAACAAACGACCCCAGTGGATGCACATTCACACTGGTAATGCTCCATTTCAGAATATTTCTTATCCAAAAAATGCTCCTTCCCATGTTATTATTTGTTTAGTATTGTCTATTTTTTGGACTTGGCACGATGATTAGGTCTCTGAAAAATGGAAATTGGATGCTACAGTGCTGCTTAATTTTTGCTCATTCTTCTCTGTGAAACTGCATTTTTGCAGGGATTTGATAACCTAAGAAGTCAAAGCGTTGCCCCACCTCAGTGGACTATGCGTAATATTGATGACCGGTAAGATTATAGAGAAGGGATTATTGTTATTTTTTTTTGGTGTTTTTGTTTTTAGCTCAATGAATGTAGTTTAAACAACGCACATTCTGCTATTTTTCTTATTTTTATAACATCAATTACTTAAAAGTTTTAATTATGTCGATTTTATATTTTTTTCCATCCAGGAACCGACTTCTGCTCTGCATCTTAAACATATGCAAAGATGTATTGGAACGACTTCCAAAAGTTGTTGGTATAGATGTTGTGGAGATGGCTCTTTGGGCGAAGGTGCGTGTGGTTTTCCTTCTTTTATAATATTGAAACTTAACTTCAGGTTGCTGTTTTATTTTGTGTTTTTGTTTTTCAATTTAATGTATATTTATTTAAAATATTTCAAAAATTTATTATTCACAATTTGATGGCTTGATCCCTTTCATTCATGTTAGATGAATATAGAATACTCTTGCTTTTATTTTATCTCTATGTTTTCTTTGGCACAAGTGATGCTATATTAGCTTGGAGACGTCTACTACTAGTTTATTGTGGAGAAATATGCATGCATATGCGTGAGGAAAACGTGCCTGCCCTATCCCGATAATCTCTTGATACTTTCAGCACTATCCTTGTTAGGACTTTTAACTGATTTTTATTCACTTTTGATTCTTTAGAGGTAAGAATTGTTTATATACGTAACATGGATTTTTCATTATGAAAATATACTTTCAGCCCTAACCTTGTTACAACAACTGCTTGTGCCGCCTAGTTTTCTCTGCTGAAGTTGGTTTGGTAATTAATGTAGGAAAATACACCTACAGTTCCTACACAGAGGAGTCAGCAAGATGGTCCTGTCGCATCTAGAGTAACAGAAAGTGACCTTAAAGTCACTGTAGAGAAGGAACTTGTTTCTCAAGCTGAGGAAGAGGACATGGAGGCACTTCTGGGCACGTGAGTTTGACTTACCATATTTTTCCTGTGAATTTTTTTTTATGTCATATTTTTATCAATTGGAGTGAGGCAGGTGCATAATGTTAGAATACTGCTATAATATTGTTTTTTTGTGTGCTGCCACTTGATTGAGACAACAATGATTGTTGTGCTGTTTATGATTATTGATATGCAGTTATGTAATGGGCATTGGTGAAGCTGAGGCCTTTTCTGAAAGGTTGAAGCGAGAGCTCCTTGCTTTGGAAGCAGCAAATGTCCATGCTATTTTGGAAAGTGAACCGTTGATTGATGAGGTAGTTACCTTTGTTTTTTTTCCTACTGTTCAAATTTTCATTTGCCTCTCACATCTTTTCAGCAATTTTTACTTTATTGAAGAAAACATGTTACGGCATCTTATCTGCTTTGTTATGGTTACCTAAAACAATAAGCCTTAAATCTATTGATCATATGGCAACAAGTATTTCCAATATTAATCTCTATGGCATATGAGATGCTAAACTTTCCTCTTACACAATTACTACTAATATATTTGTTTTACTATGAGCACTTTTTACTACATATAGCTTGCAGTATGGCTTACTAATATTGTTAACGCAACTTGAGTTGCTATGAAATTTCTCATGACTGAAAGCAGTGTTTTATGTAAACATTGTCTGCTTGTTGTTTTAGGTGCTACAAGGGCTTGAGGCAGCAACAAATTGTGTTGATGACATGGATGAATGGTTGGGAATCTTCAATGTGAAACTTAGGCACATGAGGGAGGACATTGAATCGGTAGAAAATAACATACATTTTATATGTAGTTCTCTCTTAAAAATCCCTCATCACCTTCTTGGGCCTAGATGTGAATGCATATTGGATGGATTTATTGTTGTGCCCGAGTACATAAGTGTGACCTTGCTAGCATCATAGGCATTCTTCGCCTTTTTGCAGTGTTTGCATTTTAATACTTGCTATAATTTTTCACTCTCTCATTTTCACCTTATCTCTTTGTCTTGGTTTGGTTTGTTTCTAAATTAGTCAATCCCTTTTTTCAATATATTTGTATGTATATATATTATCACCCCTTTTTGGACAAAAAATTTAGGAATGATTTCAAGAACTCATGATTTAAAAATTTAAATTTTTTTGGAATGAGATAAAATTATTTATCTTTTGTGTAACTTTAGAGTTGGAAGTTCAACTCTGATGAGGTGTTAGAATCTTAGGTTTGCAATGTCCTGCCAAACCTGTCCATCTTAGTCCAGTTCTTTTTAAAAGGTAAAAATAGAATTGAAAATCACATTTGATTTCTGTTTCTTTTATGCTAAAGGACAACTAACAAAATTTCGTTTGAAACTTTTGCTGATTTAAAAACTTCCAAAATTTTGTGGAAACAAACAGAACATTGCGTACTCTGATAATAGTGACCTAACTATGTTGATAGCCTACTTTGTTGCTTCTCGTATGGATTGACCTGAATTTATCTCTCTTGCCTATCAGTTAGTGAAATGCTAAACAATATGCCAATCGGATAAATCTATTACTTTATTTTTTTAGCATATGCTAATAAGATAAAACTATTACTTTATTTTTTTAGCATATGCTAATCAGATTAATCTATTACTTTATTTATTCTATATTTGTGAGTGTTTGAGCTAGCTTGTGTGCACCTCGACTATTTTCATAGGACAACCACTTGAGAATGAATCTATTACTTTATTAATTCCTACCTAAGTGAGATTTATACACTTCTTACATTAAACTTGTTTGTTTCGTGAGCAGATAGAAACCCGGAATAACAAGTTGGAGATGCAATCTGTGAATAATAAAGCACTCATAGAGGAGCTCGATAAACTTCTTGAACGCTTACGTGTCCCTTCTGAGGTTTTTTTATTCATTAGATTTTAGAGGAAGTGACAAATTTTATGCAATTTTTCTTGAGCTCTCTAATGATGTTTTATTGGTTGTAGTATGCAGCATGTTTGACTGGGGGTGTGTTTGATGAGGCGCGCATGATTCAAAATGTGGAGGCATGTGAGTGGCTAACTGGTGCTTTGCGTGGCCTTGAAGTACCCAATCTGGATCCCATATATGCAAACATGCGATCTGTATGGCCCACAATTTCCTCTCATATTTCAATTTTCTTGTGATAGTATGTGTGCATCATAAATCATAATTATGAATACTTGGAGACATTATTTCGTAAAAACTGATGTTTAGACAAATCAATGCTGGGCAACTTATTAATTATATCTAATTGCTACTGAAGTTTGGCTGTTTCAGTTGCTGAATTGTTCTTTATGTTGTATTTTGAACAATAGAGTTGTCCGTTGTGGTTTAGATGTTTGCAAATAATTAACAATTGAGATACTATCATGTGGTGTAATAGCCGGTGGCTCTTTAGGACATCAATAAAAAAAAACTTTCTCAAGTGTTAGCTACACTGTTCCAGGTAAGGGAGAAGCGTGCTGAACTTGAGAAGCTGAAAAGTACCTTTGTCAGAAGAGCTTCTGAGTTCTTAAGGAACTACTTCGCTAGTTTGGTGGATTTTATGATAAGTGACAAGAGTTACTTTTCTCAGGTATTTACACAATTTATATATTTTCTTATCTGGTTAGTCATAATTTAAAGGTTGAATGTGAAAATTACTGCTTATTTTTATGTTTTTAATCAGAGAGGACAACTGAAGAGGCCTGATCATGCTGACTTGCGGTACAAATGCAGGACTTATGCTCGTCTTTTGCAACATTTAAAGGTCAAATTACTCAAAAGGATTTGCAGTATGATTGCTTTTATTGCCTCCTGCACTAACTTGTCTTTTTCCTTTTATTACTTGTAGAGTCTTGATAGGAATTGCTTGGGTCTGTTGAGAAAAGCCTATTGTAGCTCCCTTAACTTGCTTCTTCGCAGGGAGGTGAGTGAAAATATCTTAGTACCTAGCTGTTGACCATTGCTCTAGTGTTTTTGTTGAATATTTTTTCAGACTCTATAACCCTTTTAATTAAGTTTCAATTAAAATTTATGTTGATTCTATTTCCCAATAAGCTCATACACCAGTTGAATCCAAACGTGTCTGAGCATGGTTGGGTCAAGGTCAAGAGAGACTAGTGCTGAATTTTCTATTTCTTAGAAGGCTCCATCTTTATCATGATTATCTAAAGTCAAACATGTCTGAGCATGGTTGGGTCACTTGTGTACATTATATTTGATTTACTTATTTTTTAAATCTTATGTTTTTGTCCATCTTTAGGCTCGTGAATTTGCTAATGAACTTCGTGCTAGCACCAAAGCATCAAGAAATCCAACTGTCTGGCTTGAAGCTTCCTCTGGGTCTGGTCAGAATGCGAATGCAGCTGATACCTCTACTGTCTCAGAGGCTTATGGGAAGATGTTAACCATTTTTATCCCTCTTCTTGTAGATGAGGTTAAAGCACTAGTCCTACATGTACTTGATCATATGATAATTTTGTTCTTTGAATGATTTTCTTCTTCGTGACAACAAATGCAGAGTTCATTTTTTGCTCACTTCATGTGCTTCGAAGTTCCTGCCCTTGTGCCTCCTGGTGGTGTTAACGGTGGTAAATCAGGATACGATGACGATGACGATGATTTGGGAATTATGGATATTGATGAGAACGACAGCAAATCTGGTATTCCTACTTGCTATTATCTTTCTTGTTCCTCCCGGGATCTATCATATAGTTGTGAGTCTTTTGACATGCAACATGGGATGTTGTAGGGAAAAATTCTGCCGAGCTTGCAGCATTAAATGAATCACTTCAGGACTTGCTTGATGGCATTCAGGTGATATATACGTTTTACATATTCCTACGTCCTATTTTCACCACATATTTTTTCTTGTTACTAATAACTGATCATTAATTCGAAAAGAGAAAGTTCTATAGATTTTGGATATCAATTGCTTAGGATTTATCAATGTCATTCTATTGTTCGTGAGTGTTTCTCATTTTTTTTTATAGATGGGAGAACCTTCTGGAAAAGCCTGTATATCTCCGTTACTTCATATAAACAATGATAGTTCATTAGGCTAGCTACTTGTGTAGTTAAATAATCACCTTTGTTATATATACAATATGTTTGGTGTTACCAAGCTAATTTTTCCACGTTGATTTCTAGTTAAGTGATCAGGTATATACCTTGTTAAATTGCACCAAGGTTATTTGAACATTAATGTCATTTCGAATCAAAATGGTTTAATGTAAATGTAGATTGTTTTCCCAATTGAAAACCCAAAATGTGGCAAAGATCATTTACAGAATAAATATCGAGACAGAGGCTGTTCATAAATATTAAACCAATTTGTTTGAAATGTGAATCAGGAGGATTTTTATGCTGTTGTGGACTGGGCATACAAAATTGATCCATTGCGCTGCATATCAATGCATGGCATTACAGAACGCTATCTTTCTGGACAGAAAGCTGATGCAGCAGGATTTGTCCGTCTTTTGCTTGGTGACTTGGAGTCGAGAATTTCCATGCAATTTAATCGCGTAAGTTTTGGCAATAAGCTAAGATTGTACATGTGCATGTGATTGTACACAATTGAGTTGAAGCTAACGATCGAAGTACTTTCTGAGCTGTATGACGCTGTTGACCTTATTGAAATGTGCAAATGTTTTGCAGTTTGTTGATGAAGCTTGTCACCAGATAGAAAGAAATGATAGAAATGTCAGGCAGATGGGTGCACTATCTTATATTCTGAGGTAAACTGGTTCTGGAAGGTTCATGCATTTATTTCTTACAAATTTTTGTCAATCTTGAGGATCGAGATATACAATATTGCACCGTTTAATTGTTAACATCTTTGGTTGGGTAGCATTACTTAGAAGCTGCAGCTTTTAGTTCTAGCTGATACATTCACTATCTTCTAAGCAGATCGATCTTCATGACCTGTTGAAGGTTGTTGCCTTAAGACTTCCATGTTTGTATGTCAACAGATTAAAATATGTAACAATCAAGTTAATTGACAATTAGCAGTTACATAGTTGTACATACTTTATTTGACACAGGTACATATACACTTCGTCAATGAGTAATGTAAAAAATGAAGCCTTCTCTTTGCAATAAAATACTGACTATATGTTGAGAATACTTATTAGGAAAGGACTTGGGGGTAATACTGAGCTTCTGTTGGGCTTCTGAAAGTGTAAATTGCAATGAAGTGGAATGGGTGGCTGAAAACTGGAACATGCAGTTCTAGATTTCGGTGGAGCACTGTTTCATCGATTGAGTTCCTTTATCTGCTAGATCTGCTTGCTGGCTATTAATTCTATAATTTGAAGTGTATTAACTCTGTAGATGAGTTCTTCTAAGATTATTTGGAACAAAAAGTACTTCCATTTTTTTGGACTATGGAGTACCTATATGTTCTCCAGGCTTATCATGGAATTTTAGAAGATAGTGAATCTCTTAGTTTGCAATAGTGCACTAAGTGAGGAGTGCTACAATTTCTTTCATATTTTGTCATTTGTTTCCATGTCATTTTTTTATCCTTGTGTCTGTTTGTAGATCACTTATCTTACTTTGGAAATTATTAATACCTTCTTAGCCCTCTATCCTGGTATTTATATGATAGATAGTTTTTGCTTCAGTTCATGCATCTAAGAAGGATTTTTTTAAATCAATTTTGTCATTTTGCTTCAAGTTGGCTGTTTTACACATAAGAATCTTACTGCGTCATGATCAAATATTCCTTCTATTGTACTTCTAGTTTTATATTTTACATTAATTCATGCATGTAACGACCTAAGCCCACCGCTAGCAGATATTGTTCTCTATGGGCTTTCCCTCAAGGCTTTAAAACGCGTCTGCTAGAGAGATGTTTCCACACCCTTATAAAAGGTGTTTCGTGCTCCTCCCCAACCAATGTGAGATATCACAACCCACCCCCCTTCAGGACCCAGCGTCCTTACTGGCACACTGCCTCATGTCTACCCCCCTTCGGGGAACAGCCTCCTCGCTAGCACATCGCCCGGTGTCTGGCTCTGATACCATTTGTAATGGCCCAAGTCCACCGCTAGCAGATATTGTCCTCTTTCCCTTTCGGGCTTCTTCTCAAAGCTTTAAAATGCGTCTGCTAGGGAGAGGTTACCACACCCTTATAAAGAGTGTTTCGTTCTCCTCCCCAACCAATGTGGGATATCACAATGCAACACACGTGTCTTGGGAAATAGTTAATGGAAAATTGGAAGGGGCTTTATTTTGGAGTGCTATTAAGTTTTAAGTTTGCTTAAAGGCATATGTTTTACTCATTACCTTTCTATAGATTTGCAACTCTTGCTACACGAATGGAGCAGTACATCCAGGGACAATCCAGGGATTTGGTTGATCAAGCGTATACAAAATTTGTGAGTTTCCTAAAACTCATTTATGATTGTTACAGTGATGTGATTGTCAGTAATCTGAAATTTTCTTACTTTCTTGAATTGGTTGGTTCTTCTCCTGGCTGTGTGCTGTTGCAATCTGCTCATATGACTGCAGATTGGCATGCATGCTTTTAGATCACTAATGGGTGCATGTATTGTAATTCTTATTTTATAAACTGTCTATATACATTTTTTGTAGGTCAGTATAATGTTTGTCACTTTAGAGAAAATTGCACAAACAGATCCAAAGTATGCAGACATTTTTCTTTTAGAAAATTATGCAGCTTTTCAGAATAGGTATGCATTACGTGGGTTAATCTTCAACTTTTGTTGCAATGATGTATACTTTTGTGTCTGTTAACTTCAATGTATTGCATGCAGTCTCTATGATCTGGCCAACGTTGTGCCTACCCTTGCAAAATTCTATCACCAGGCAAGTGAAGCTTATGAGCAAGCTTGCACTCGACATATAAGTATGATTATATACTATGTAAGTCATTCGCCTCGTCCTCCTTTTTACCCCCTCCAATTCTGGAAATACGTTTGGAAGTTGATCCTTTTACTTTTCAGCAATTTGAACGGTTATTTCAATTTGCTCGAAGAATAGAAGACTTGCTTTACACCATCCCACCAGAAGAGGTTTGTATGTTGCAAATATTATTTTGCCGTTGGATTTTCATATCTAAGAACGCTCTTTAACTACCACTACCAGCTTACTGTAGGGCATCATAGCAATCAACTATTCTGCTATGTTATCTTTTTTATTACCATTGGTCCATGATGATTATTGAATTTTGTATGATTATTAAGTCCTTGACTCGCCTTTTTCTTTTTCCCCTGTTTTGGGCGTAATTTTAGGTTCCCTTCCAGCTTGGATTGTCCAAAATGGATCTTCGAAAAATGTTAAAATCGAGTTTGTCTGGAGTAAGTTGCAATTCTTCAGGGAAGTACATTTCTATATTTCTATGTTGAATACACGGTCTAAATTTCAGTTGGGATGTAACATAGGTTGACAAATCCATTAGTGCGATGTATAAGAAGTTGCAGAAGAATTTAACCTCAGAGGAACTACTTCCTTCTTTGTGGGATAAGTGCAAGGTACACGAAGTCTCTTCTCTGAAAAGTAGTCGATTTATATGATGTTAATAAACGGCAGGTTTGGTTACAAGAATAGTCCCTCTTTTCATGTATCGGTGAAAGATTAGTTAATAACTTCGTCCTTATGAGTTCATGCCCTCAAGTATTGAGGTTCTAGAAATCTAACAGACTTTTGCTTTGATTGCAGAAGGAATTTCTGGACAAGTACGATAGTTTCGCTCAACTTGTTGCTAAAATCTACCCCACAGAGACCTTTTTCTCTGTGGCAGAAATGAGAGATCTTCTAGCTTCCATGTAAAGATATTTAAAAACAATCGGACCATGTCCTGTTTATTATCTTTTTGTTTTCATTTTTTTCGATATAAATTTGAAGAGGTCAGTCATTCTTTGTTTCGTTCAATAATTTCATTAAACGACTCCAGAAAATTTGTAGGAAGCCAATTGCCTTCGGTCAAATTAGGTTTTGTATTTCTCATGTATAAGAACTTTTGGGCGGTGCTGTGACCTCTTCAGTTGACTGCTAGTGTCTTATCTACTTCGGGTTTGTAAGTATGAAAGGATAGTTTCTAAGCATAGCTCTTCAATTTTCTTAGCTTCTATTATTGAAAAATGTTATGATAAATTGCAGTTCATATATTAAGGATAGAGAGGATATCACGAGTTTGAAAGATTCAATAACATTTTCCGTTGAATACTAGTTAGCGAGGGCACACAGAGAGGACAGACCGACAACATACAAGTAATTAGAATGAACAGATAATCGTATTCATGGGTTCTCTTGGGAGCACATTATACATTACAATTTAGTGTGGATACCCCCTTAACAAGAAGGTTTGTCAGACGTTGAAAAGACGAGGGTTCCTAACATAATTGACAAGTTGACATGGAATGGTACAAGTTGACATGGAATGGGTACTAAGAAAGGAATAGATGAAGGAATAAATATAGGGTTAAATTGAATTCCTCTCATAAACAATACTAAATTTATTATACATACACATTGTGATTTGGATGGGCATAGCCACGACAAGCTTTATTAACAAATAAAGGTTCAGCAGTTGGGAACAGGCAGAAGAACTGTGTACACGCTCTGTTTCCAAGTAACATCACCAAATCAAGGTACTTGAAACTTGACAAAGAACGAACCTGCACATGACTAGATGGTTAAATATTCAAACTCCACTACTCCACTTTAGAAAAATAACTTCGTACGAAAAATAACTCCAAACAGAAGGATTTTGGATGATCGTCTTATTAAATGCATAGAAAGTTTTTATCGGAGACAGACAAGAATGTCGTGGGCTGGTTTATTGCGTTTGAAAGAAACACTCAGGAAATAGATTCATCCAAGTATTCCCACAAACGGCTCAAAAGTGCTTGAGAAATACTCACAGAAACAATCTCAGTTTCAATTAAACCAGAGTCTGTATTCTCATCATCGCCGCACTTGTGCTTAAATCTAACAACCAGTTTCAATCAAATAGAAGGAAAATCATCAACAAAAGATTCAATAAAACCTCATAATCGTAAAGAGAAAGATAAAAAAATGTAAACCATTTGATAAAAGAAAAGAATGGAGGTTTGATTTCTCTCAGACAAATGCCTCGTTTTGTCGTCACGGGTGAATGGATTAGAATCGGACTCGTCATCATTGTTCATCATCACAGAGAAACAAAAACCTCCACATTGCTAATCATCTACAAAGTACTACGAAAAATTCAATCGAGAGAAGAAAACCCTAAGCCATCAAGAATCAGAAATACGAAGAACAAATACGGGCGGCGAAGTTCAAGTAAAGAGAGCGCGGAAGGTGAGTTTCTAGTTCTGGTCGCAGTCTACTTATAGGCAGAGTGAGGCTAGGGCTTATCGTCCCAATTCACGCCTCATTCATTCAAAGACGAAATTGCCCCTTCTTAGTGCCCTGAGTTCGGCCCAATAGAGTATTCTTTATTCTCTATGTTTCAGCCACACCTTTTTCTGAAAGGCCCAAGTCAGCCCACACATATTGGGCTGACTTCGGCCCAATAGACTATTCTTTATTCTCCATGTTTCAGCCACACCTTTTTCTGAGAAGGCCCAAGTCAGCCCACACCTATTGGGCTGACTTCGGCCCAATAGAGTATTCTTTATTCTCCATGTTTCAGCCACACCTTTTTCTGAAAGGCCCAAGTCAGCCCACACCTATTGGGCTGACTTCGGCCCAATAGACTATTCTTTATTCTCCATGTTTCAGCCACACCTTTTTCTGAAAAGGCCCAAGTCAGCCCACACCTATTGGGCTGACTTCGGCCCAATAGACTATTCTTTATTCTCCATGTTTCAGCCACACCTTTTTCTGAAAAGGCCCAAGTCAGCCCACACCTATTGGGCTGACTTCGGCCCAATAGACTATTCTTTATTCTCCATGTTTCAGCCACACCTTTTTCTGAGAAGGCCCAAGTCAGCCCACACCTATTGGGCTGACCTCGGCCCAATAGACTATTCTTTGTTCTCCATGTTTCAGCCACACCTTTTTCTGAAAAGGCCCAAGTCAGCCCACACCTATTGGGCTGACCTCGGCCCAATAGACTTTTCTTTATTCTCCATGATTTTAGCCAATATAGTAATTTGACTTATTTCCTAGATTTGAAAGATTTGAAGAACAAGTGAGCACAATCGCTCGAGACACGCGCTTTTTGTGAGGTGAACCATCTGAATTTGGGCCTCCACCCAAATTCTCCTCTTCAAAACCTAATTTGTGGGTATCAAGTGCGTATAAATACTGTACACTACACATCAATAAAATATAGAAAACACAGAATACTTTTCTCTCCCATTGAGTGCATATACCTCGTCTCACATCTTAGGATTAAGAACCATGGGATTTGTGATGGTTATATGAGTAAAATATTGACGGCTACCAATGAGTAGATGTAAGAATTCAATGAAGTGCTAACCAATGAGTAGATGTAAGAATTCAATGAAGCTGAGGATTAATAAACTAATAAATATAAAGAAGAGCCGAAGTCCAATCCTAGCCCATCACTGGTAGATATTGTCAGGCTTCACCTTTTGTACGATTCTCCTCAAAGTTTTTAAAACACATCTACTAGGGAGACGTTTCCACACTTTTATAAAAAATGTTTTGTTCTCCTCCCTAACCGATGTGGGACCTCTCAATCCACCCCCTTTCGAGGCCCAACGTGTTTGTTGGCACTCTTTCCCTTCTACAATTGATGTGGGACCTCCCAATCCACCCCTTTTGAGGCCTAGCGTCCTTGCTCGCACACCACCTCGTGTCCACCCCCCTTTAGGGCTCAGCCTCTTTGCTGGCACATTGCCCGGTATCTGGCTTTGCTACCAATTATAACAGCTCAAGACCACCGCTAGCAGATATTGTCCTTTTTAGGTTTTCCCTTTCGGGTTTTTCCTATAGGTTTTTAAAAGGAGTCTACTATGGAGAATTTTCCACACCCTTATAAAAAAAATGGTTCATTCTCTTCCCTAACTGATTTGAAATCTCACTATTCATCCCCTTTGGGGGTCTACCGTCTTTATTGTCACTCGTTCCCTTCTCCAATTGATGTGGGATCTTACAAACTAGTAACATTCCCTTCTCCAATGTCCTAGAGACTAGAACTAGTTGCAACAAAATAAACCGTTGTTAGGAGTTGACCAATCCTAAAAGTAGTAAACTTCTCTACTACAGTTCTGGAAGGAAAAAGCCTCAAAAGAAAAGTCATTAACGACGAGAGACATACCACCCATAGGACTTAAAGGTTATCAAAAAGGGCTCCACTTTTTTCCAACAAGTCTGGAGTGGTGGGAAGCCCTCTCATTTGGAACATCAGCCTCTCTATAAAATGCGCAGCTTTTGTCAAGTGGTAAATTCTATAAACCTGCAAGATGATTAAGTTTGTAAAATATCTAATTTACTCTTTGAAAGGAACGAGGAATGAGTTATAAGTTATAACTATAGGTGAAATACCTACAAAATAATTGGAACAAGTGGGCAACAAGATGAGCCACGCCTATCAAGATGGGTTTCAAATGCTAAGGGAACGATACTTCCAACCAGAAACGTAATCACTATTGAGAAAACCATCACACATAAATGGTGTGAAAGTTTCTTTATTTATAATCAAATAAATTACAAGGATATAGGAGGAGTAATAAATGGAAAGATATTTATGGTAAGCAGTATTCGAGATATTTGCCTATAATAAAAATCAAATATGATATATATGGTAAACTATAATTACTAAATATCCTTAACACCCCCGCGAGCTGAGCGCCGAATTTGAACGAACGTGAAACTTGGATCTGAAAAATTCAAAGAGAGATCGAGAAACACTTTTTTGTGAAGATGTCAGCAACCTGGTTCGAAGAAGACATAGAGAAACATTTTCTTGGCTGTCGAAACTACAGGGGATCGTCGCTCAACGGCGATGTTGCCTTGACTCCGACGAGAATATGTCTAGCCCACGAAGGAGAAGGGGGAACCCAAAGGAAGAAAGAGAATAGAAAGAGAGGATTCGATGGTGACTATAAAGAAGAGAGAAACAAGAGAGGAAGAAGGCCACATAAACTAAGAATGTGGACTTTAGGTGTATTTTAGACGAAGAAAGAGAGGGGCGGAGATGGAGTGGGGTTTGCACTCTGTGGACTGATTTGCTATCGAGCAAATGAACACGAGTAAGAATATCTCGAGCATATTTTAACTTACTAATAAAGAGACCATCAGAAGTGGGTGAAGAGCCACAATGATAGATCCATGGACAACGATTCTATTCACAGCACCACCATTCCCAGGAGTGAAGGCTGGCGAAGGAGCAATAGGCGGAGCCAGAGCCATAGCAGGTGGTGAAGTCCAATGGACAAAGAGGGAGCCACGCCACCAGGAGTGGAGGCCGAAGATGGTGTTGAAGCCGGAAGAGTCGCCACAGTTGGCGAAGGAGCCGATTTTGGCGAGGAGGCTGGCGGCGACTTGGTTGGCGAAGAGGCCAGTGCGGCGTCAGATTCCGAGGGTAAATCTCTATAGAAGGTCGATAGACTTCTTGAGATTCTGTATATTTCCGATGAGAGCACGTATGAGGATTCTGAGATTAGGGTTTTTGTGAAGGATGAAGGTCTGATACCATGAGAATATTTGGCGGCGACTTGATTGTGTGAAGGATTAGGGTTTTTTGGCGGCGACTTGATTGTGTTGGAGAATGTGGGGTTGTATGTACAGAGTATGGTGAAGGGTGATTTTAGGTCAAAAGGGTGAAGTCAAAGAGTAATCAATAGACTCAGCCTACGGCAGCCATGGAGACTACCCCTGCTGCGTCAAAGCTGGCATTGGTGGTGGAGAAGAAGATGAGTAAAGGATTCAGAAACCGTTAAAAATAAAGGATCGGGTTACTAAACCGAAAGGACTCTGATACCATGAGAATATTTGCTAAAACTACCGCACCTAAATGGTGTGAAAGTTCTCTATTTATAATCAAATAACTTAAAAGATATGGAACGAGTAATAAATGGAAAGATACTTATGCTAAGCCCTAGTGAAAGATATTTGCCTTTAATAAAAGATCAAATATAATATAGATGGTAAACTATAATTCAGTATTAAATATCCTTAACAATGGTAACAAGCGGAGGCAAGCCAATCATCGGCCAAGTTACATACACGGAAAACAATGGAACTATTGTTGAGGATTGTTGGGAGGGAGTCACACATTGACTAATTTAGAGGATGATCATAGGTTATAAGCAAGGGAACACTATCTCCATTGGTATGAGGCCTTTTGGAAAAACCAAAAGTAAAACCACGAGAACTTATGCTCAAAGTGGACAATATCATACCATTGTGGCAAGTCGTGATTCCTAAGAGCTATAACAAAAGTTGTTGTCAAGTATCCTCTTTCCTCCTCTTTGAGCTGAATTGCACGTATGGTCTTTAATTTACCCTCTTCTACCAACAGGTGAGTCAAGCCATGAAATGAGATTGAGCCAGATTTCCCACGAAATGCCTCTACTCCATTCAATCTACTAACATACACTACATCAGTTTCCTCTCTAGATGATTCTAATTTAGCCTTCCAGTTAGAATCATCCACGCACATCAACGCCCCTCTCTTCCTCTTCCACACATACCCAGCCAAATATTATAGCAAAAATCTCACAACCAATACTAACTCTTATCAAACTGATCCACAAAGAACAAATCATATACACACGCACATAGACAAGAATAAAAATGGCACCAAACTGAAAACATACATTTCGGCGAAAATTGAAGCTGTACTCCTTGCCTCCTCTCTCGAACTCGGTTTCCTAATTGGTTGAGAAGAAATGAAGAGCAAATCTATAACATTACTTCCAAATGACAGGACGATCATAAAATTAATATTCGAAACAAGCACTAACCAGTTGATGAAAGCGATCAATGTCGAGGGGGAAGCCCTACGACAGAAGGATTGCGACTCCATATTTTTAGGGCTTTAGAGCAGAGCAACTTGTCCTCAAACTCCCCTAATCCCGCCAAAATGCTTCGGACACACGCGAGTCTTCGCAAGGGAGTTAGAAAACGACGAGGTGGGGACCCGGTTCACGGTGGCCAATATTTTCTATTTAATATTATTTTTTAATATAATTTTTATTAAAAAATATATATTTTATTATGATTTAAATTTTTAACTAATTTATTTTTTTAATATATATATATATATTATAATATATTTATATTAAATGGAGATAGGAATGGAACGGAGAATATAATCTCGTCTCTGATCCCATTTATTTAGCGGGAGAATATAACGGCCATTGGGATTAACCCTAACCCGCCAGAAATCAGGCACAGTATGGGCCTATGGCCCAACAACATATTCGGAGGCTGCTTCAACCCACTGACTTTTTATAGCCCAATAGGCCCACGATTCTACAAAGACAAAAATGTGGATGATTAGAACAATAACAAGATAATTTTGACCAAATCAACGGCAAACACAAGGGTGTCTACTTTTACGCCCACCCCATTCAGGTTCAGAGCCACAGCACACAGTCCAAAATAACAGATTTTTGAAAGCTGGTTGGCTCTGCGCCCTTCCCTTTCGAATTTGCTATCTTTTTCTCTTCCATTTTTAGCATACTCCCCTCCCTTATCTCTCAATTTCACCCCCTACAGCACCCATTTTAAACTTGGGTGTGCTTTGGATCATTAGCCTTCTGGGGTTCAACATTCTTTCTATATGAAATTTTCACTTCTCAAGTGGAAATTCATATAAATATATTTTTGATCCGCAAAAGAAGGAAAGCAGGTCGGAGCAGGCATAGTCAGAGAAGCGTACACCCAACACCGCTAAGGCTTCCACAACATGTTTGAAGACGCCGACAGCATTCCTCGAGCCAAATACGGTGGCAACATGGCACATTCCGACCCCAACATTTCGACCACGCTAAGCGTCGAAGACGATGATTTCGCCATGAGAAACAGCAGCGCTTCCGTCGGCAATAACGCCTATTACGACCAGAGTCGTACTAGCGGCGAAGGCTCTCCCATGACAATGTCGCCATGGAATCAGACCTCCATGTTCGCTAAATCCCCCTGGTCTCAAGTGGAAGAAAACAGCGGCCCACAAAATGGCTTGATTGGCTCTCTTGTTCGTGAAGAGGGCCATATCTATTCCTTGGCTGCTGCAGGGGAGCTTCTCTACACTGGCTCCGACAGTAAGAACATTCGAGTTTGGAAGGATTTGAAGGAATATGCCGCTTTTAAATCCAGCAGTGGGTTGGTGAAAGCCATTATAATCTCCGGCGAGAAGATTTTCACCGGACACCAAGACGGCAAAATCCGCGTCTGGAAGGTGTCCCAAAAGAACCCAAGTGATCATAAGCGAGCTGGAACATTGCCAACGCTCAAAGACATTTTCAAAAGCTCAATTAACCCCAACAATTACGTGGAAGGTCGAGGGCGTAGAAGGGCTTTGTGGATCAAGCACTCTGATGCAGTGTCCTGTTTGAGCCTGACAGAGGACAAACTCCTCTTATACTCTGCTTCGTGGGACAGAACTTTAAAGGTTTGGAGAATTTCAGACTCCAAGTGCTTGGAGTCACTGAATGTGCACGACGATGCGGTGAATTCGGTGGTGGCGAGCGTGGAGGGGCTGGTGTTTACCGGCTCGGCGGACGGGACAGTGAAGGTCTGGCAAAGAGAGGCGAAAGGGAAGGCAACAAAGCACACTCTGGTGGAGTCTCTGTTGAAGCAGGAATGTGCAGTGACGGCGCTGGCAATCACGGAAGACGGAACGTTTGTCTACTGTGGGTCATCTAATGGGATGGTGAACTTCTGGGAAAGGAAAGAGAAATTGGCACACGGCGGCATTCTAAAAGCGCATAAGATGACTGTCCTGTGTCTGGTGGCAGCGGGGTGTATGCTGTTCAGTGGCTCCGCCGACAAGACCATATGCGTATGGCGTAGAGATGGGTCAGTCCACACATGTCTGTCGGTGCTATCGGGACACGGTGGGCCGGTGAAGTGCTTGGCAGCAGAAGTGGACGAAGAGTCATCGAAGAATGGGGACAAACAGTGGATGGTGTACAGTGGAAGCTTGGACAAGTCGATTAAGGTGTGGCGCGTGTCCGAGATGGCGGCGGACAGGAATGGTGTAGCGATGATGCAGCAGCAGTTCGGGACAGACACAGACTCAATACCATCAGAAAACAGCTTCACGTCTTCCACCAGAGCAGCCAGCATAGGTAAACGACCGTGAAAGTGATTGTGAAGGAGAATGAGAGTGAATGTTTCCAAGATTTTGAGATGTTTTCAAAGTGTGTACTCACCTTCCTCCTCTTCTGTTGTATATTGTGGAACAGATCTAACACTCCACTTGTATGTCATTACATTCATCATTAAACATTACTAATCATATTTTTTTTACTTCCACCTTCCAACCTTAATTCTATCCCTTACAACTTCATACAAAACTAAGCTTAATTCTTTCAATGTAGATTTTGTTATTCAACTAGTTTTTGTTTTTAATATCACACGTAAACATGAGCAGGTAGGCGTGGAGATAAAACAACTTCGAGTGGAGCTTTTCGAACACTTGTCAATCCAAAACTCTCCTCCATGTCAAGCGGTTCTTCTGACGTCCTACCAATATTAAACCCATGAAGCAAGTTTGCAAGTGTAAGATGCATAACTTGGAGAGCAAATGAGATCCCTGGGCACATCCTTCGTCCATTTCCAAACGGTATCAATTGAGGACTCTGTCCTCTAACATCAACATTCTTTTGAGTCGTTAGAAATCTTTCCGGGCGAAATTCATACGGATCCTCCCAAAAAGATGGGTCCTTTTGAAGCTTTTGAACATGAACTATAAGACGTGTCCCAACTGGTATATGATAACCAGCAACTATGCAATCTTCCATAGATTCATGAGGAACTAAGAGCGGCCCAGCTGGGTACAACCGTAGAGTTTCCTTAACAATAGCTTGTAAATACGGTAGATTTTTCACATCAGACTCTTGTACTTGTCTTTCCCTCCCGACTTGTTCGTCTAATTCAAATTGGGCCTTTTTAAGCGATTCTTCGTTGTTGAGGAGTAACGAAAGTGCCCACGTCATTGTTACCGTCGTAGTGTCGAATCCACCCAATATCATATTCTACATAAATTTGAACCAAAACTTGTTGATTAATAAAATTAATTTGTTTTAGTTACAATACTAAAATAGTTACCAAGCAAGTAGCTTTGACGACTGTGTCACCATCGAAGCTGAAAAGGTTTCCATCTTCATTAACCCTAGAGATCATGACATCCATGAAGTCTTCTTCCTTCATCTCAAGTTTAACACGATCTCTCCTCTGGCGATGCTCCTTGAGGAACTTTTCGAACGCCCCATCGAGTATTTTTGCTGTCTTTTTCATGCGTTTTTGATGTCCTCCGAAGTCCAACCACCACAAAAATGGAAACGAATCCGATGGAACAAACATTCCAAACAATTCAAAGAAATCCCTCAATGCCTTTTGGCAATCTTCACCGTCGTGGCCGTCGAAGGCAGTGGAGAATCGCTTTCCGATCACCATCATGAATATGGTGTTGAGCGTTATGTCAGCGAACAAATTCTTCATTTCCACCACCAATTTTTCGTCTTTTCTTTTGACCCATAATTCATATAGTTTGTTGTTCCATCTTTGAACCTCTGCCGCTCTGATATGTTGGAGCTGCTCGAGTCGGTGGTTTGTGAGGAGCTCAAGAGTGGCTATCTTGCGCGCATGGCGCCAATGTGGAGAGTAAGGGCTCAATCCCATCATGGCATAGTCGTAGCCCAACAGCTTTGAGGCTGCAAGCTTTGGTCGAGAGGCAAAGATTCTGTCTTTTGTAGTAAAAACCTCTTTTGCTATTTCCCAATTGCTCACAATCAAGGCCTTTTTCATACCGAACCGAAATGTAAATATTGGTCCGTATTTATCAGCCAATTTTGAAAGGGTTATGTGAGTTGGCTCTTTTGTACTTAGCAAATGAAGGTGGCCGATCACCGGCCAGGCGCCACCGGACTCCGGTGGGAGTTTCTTCCGATGAGCGGCGGATCTCCGGGATATAGTGAAGAAAGCATAGAAAAAGAAGAGAAGGGCGAAGATTATTCCGGCGAGAGGCAGCTGTTCCATTCCGGTTGCTTTGCGAATTGAGCGGTGGGAAGGGGTGGTTTATATAAGAGACTAGATGGCTCTCCGGACTCCAAAAACAAATTAAGTGGAGATTTTTATATAAATGATTTAATTTTATTTATCGCAATAATTCATCTCGTGATTGTTATCACAAATTAAGTGGTGTTATTGAATCATAAATTAGAAAATCTTTTAAGCTTTTTATATAAAAGTTTTTTGTTTTGGTTTTTTAAGAAAATTAAATAATAATATATAATCATAAAATAATTAATTTCTTTTTCTCCTTTCCAAAATAAGTTTCAGAATTTTTATAATTATAGTAATCACTCATTGATAAACATAGGAAAAAAGAGTCGGAAAGAATTTGAAATATTGAAAACGTATATCTTTGGACTATTTCTAAATGATAACAACAATACACATCAACTTGTGAAAGATCTTTTTCGATTGAAATCAAGAACGGGGTCCACATAATAGAGCTTTTGAAGATTACAAAGTACGTATGGACAAAAATATGCAATTACTAGAAATCGTATAATCTTCCCACGACAATTTTAATTAAAGAAACGGCATATCAACCATATAAATTCTATCTCATGTTATCATAGTTAACGTTAAAAGTACGTAATATCACGTCAGATACAAAATAAGTACGAACGTAGAGATATTTGAGTAAAAAAATAGTGGAAGAATGGAAAGGGAACCACATATTTATGATCATTCAAATAATCTTATCTCTTCGTATCTAGTTTTGATTGGACGATACAATGTTTTATGGATTTTAAAAATGTTTGATTAATCCCCATACTTAAATGGTGTGAAAGTTATTTTATTTATAATCAAATAAATTACAAATACATGAAAAGAATAATAATGAGTTAAATTATATTATTACTTGTTGTCTTTATTGTCTTTATTTATTTATTAACAATATTATTATTATCCTATCATATTAAAAGCTAGTTAAATTATAAATTTATTCTAATAATTTAAAGAAAATTAGGATTTAGATTCTATAATTTTAATGGTTAATATTAGTTCATAATTTTTTTTTATTTAAAAAACCTTATGTCTTGGTACTCACACCAAAAGGGATTCTCCTCCATATTTATCTAGAGACATTCATAAGGGAAAATGAGACGATAATTTTTTATTTATTTTTACGGAAATTGGAGAAAAAGAAATTCGTGCTTGTAATTTTTACGCATTTATCATATTAAAAAAATAGCTATTTTAAAGTTTTTATTTTACAAAAGTATGTTTACTAAAAAAATTATAAGAAATCATAATAATTCAATCAATTTTGTAAGTAAACATATTAAGATCATCTTAAAAATTTAAATTTTAATAGTATGATATATTATTTAATAATTAAAACATCATTAATTTAAATATTACAATTAAAATTTCAAAATTAACTATAATATATATATATATATATATATATATATATATTAACATTCTTGAATGGACCATCATTTAGGAATTTAATTAAATGAGAACGATAATTAAGATTAATATAACAATTATTCCTAACATTATTTTCAATGTATTAATTACACATAAACCAATAGTTCAGGTTCATCACTTAAATCTTTTGAATGCTAATTATTTTCATTATTGATAGTATTATTCAAGAAACATTTGGGAAGGCGTAAGTTGAACTAGATGAACAATCTTGAGTGGATATCAAAGACGGAGACGTGGACTTAAAACCACCTCGAGTGGGTCTTTTCTAATACTCGTCAGACCAGCGCTTTCTTCCATATTCAATAACTCTTTAGATGGCCTATCAATCTCAAATCCATGAAGTAAATTTGCAAGCGTTAAATGCATAATTTGAAGGGCAAATGAGATTCCAGGACACATCCTCCGTCCGTTTCCAAAGGGTATGAACTCAGGACTTTGTCCTCTAACATTGAAATCTCTGTGATTTGTTAAGAATCTCTCTGGTCGAAATTCACAAGGATCTTCCCATACTCGTGGGTCTCTTTGAAGTTTCTGAATGTTTACCATCAAACGTGTCCCCGCCGGAATATGGTAGTCATTAATAGTACAATCCTCTATGGATTCATGAGGGATGCCAAGTGGCCCAGCAGGATACAAACGTAACGTTTCCTTCACAATTGCTTGGAGATATACAAGATTTTTCACGTCTGATTCTTTCACGTGTGTTTCTCTCCCAACTTGTTCATCTAATTCAAGCCGAGCTTTCTCGAGTGCTTCGGGATTGTTGAGTAGTAAAGAAAGAGCCCATATCATCGTAACTGTCGTCGTATCCGAACCTGCCAATATAAGTGCCTACACAAGCTCCAAACAACTTAATTAAACCGTTTATATACTCAGACAAAATAAAATAAATAAACGTACCAAACACGTAGATTTGATAACGGTATTAGCGTCATAGCTCGAAAGTTCATCACAATCCTTAACAGTAGAAAGCATGACATCCATGAAATCATGCTCCGCCGTCTTCGCTTCATCGGAAGCTCTCATTTTCCGACGCTCTTCCACCCATTTATCAAACACGTCATCCAAAACCTCCGCCGTCTTCTTCATGGCCTTCTCATGTCCTCCCAAATCCAACCATTTAAGAAACGGAAATGAATCCGAAGGAACAAACACTCCAAACCATTCAAAGAATTCCCTCAACGCCTTCCGATACTCATCATTACCGCCACCCTCCACGGCCGTCGAGAATCGTTTTCCGACCACTACTCTGAATATGGTATTGAGAGTAATATCACCAAACCACGTCTTCATATCCACCAAAGCTTTCTCCTTTCCATTACCACATAACTCATACAGCTTCTTAATCGCACTTTCAACCTCCGACACCCTAACGTGTTGGAGCTGCTGCAGGCGGTGGTTCGTGAAGAGCTCGAGAGTGGCCATTTTACGAACATGGCGCCAGTGTGAGCCATAAGGGCTCAACCCCATCATGGCGTAGTTATAACCAAGCAGCTTTGAGGCGACAAGCTTTGGTCGAGAGGCAAAGATTCTGTCTTTTGTCGTAAAACATTCCCTGGCTATCTCCCAGCTGCTTACAATCAAGGCTTTGTGCATGCCCAACCTTAATGTAAAGATTGGTCCGTACACATCCGCCATTTTGGCCAACGTTATGTGGGCTGGCTCTGTTGTGCTTAGTAGATGGAGGTGACCGATCACCGGCCATGCTCCGGCGGGTTCCGGTGGGAGTCTCTTTGGATTAGAGCTGAGTCTTTTATATATGTTGAAGAGGGCATAGAGGAAGATGAGAAGGGCGAAGATTCCGGCGACGGCGGCCGATGAGGAGGTGTGGGGAAGTTCCATGAGAGAGAAGTGGGAAATAACGTTTCTATGGGAAGTTGAGCCATTGACTGACAGATTGGTGAGGATAATATTAACCACAATATTCGGTGAATTTAATATTAATGGTATCCAGCTGTTCTAATATTAACTCTTCATTGAATTCTTGTCATCCTTCCTATTAATTATTTTTTGAGTAACAAAAATTATTTAGTTTTATTTTATATAAAATTATAAATATTGTTGAATTTCTATATTTAGAGTTAAGATTTAATGATTTTATTTTACATAAAAGTCAATTTTACACACTTACCTATATAATATAATATACTTGGTGAAATTACCATTACTAGCACACACATTTAAAATGATGATGACAATACGTAACGGGTCAAAGCGAACAATATCTACTAGTAGCGAGCTTGAGCTGTTATAAATGGTATCAGAGTCAGACATCGAACGGTGTGCTAGCATGGAAACCTCTCCCTAGTAGACGTATTTTAATTTAGCCTTCAAACTATGTTTTACGGTTTTATGAAGAATATTTATCAACAATTGATTTTTTCATTAAAAAAAAAAACGAAGGGTAGAAATATATACAAATATTGTTTTAAATTTAATAATTACAGAACTTTTCATATTTAAAATTATAAATGTTCTTAAAAGCCGTGTTCTGTATTTAAAATGATAGATGTTCTTAAAAGCGGTGTTCCTTTTAGAAGTGTGGTAACTAGCAACCGTGCAATCTTTCATTGATTCATGTGGAAATCTAATTAGATTTGGAGAGTTCAAATGGAAGGTTTCATTCACAACGACTTTAAAATACATTAGAATTTTTTATAATATATACGATTCTTTCACATGCCATTGTCTCCCAACTTGTTCATCTAAATCAAGGAAAGTTTGAATGTTGTAGGTCATAAGCATGAGAAGAGCACAAGGATGGCGCAATAATTGCGAAGACCTTTTGATTAGAGCCTACAATGATTTCCTCCACCTATATTGATATTAAGAGGCTTTCTAGGTGTCGTATTAGGATGAAAATAGGTTATGAGTCACATGTGAAGATCATGTTAGGAGACAAACATGTGTATGACCATATACACTAGGAAAATATGAACTAAACCCTATTAAAAAATTCGAAACAGTGCTCATAACTATATGATCAGAGTTATGAGTTGAAACTATGACGAGGTCCGGCCTTAAACACTTGAGATATATAGATGGGTGATATTGATGATAAAAGAGACTTGTAAATAGCTAATTAAGGTACGTTTGAACTATAAGAGATATATATCTCATGAGATGATAAACTTTGAAAAACTGAACTATAAAAACGCGTGACTTGAACATATTTTAATATGAACCGATAACTTTATATTAATTTACTAAACACCACCCCAACAAAAATCTAACTCATCTAATTAAAATATTATAAACTTAATTAAAAAGAAAGATAGATTCATTATTCAATCAACCCAACCAATCTACTAATTCTTTTTTTTTTACTATTTATCATAGAATCATTCATAAACTTCAGTAGAAAGACGTGGAGTTAAGACGATTTTAAGAGGGACTTTTTTAGTGATAGTCAAAGCAGCAATCTCTTCCATATGAAGTGGCTCTTCGGATGGTCGTCCAATTTCAAACTCATGAAGAAGCCTTGCAAACGATAAGTGCAAAACTTGGAGGGCAAAAGTTACTGGAGGGAAAATTCTTCGACCAGAACCAAACGGTATCAGTTGGGGATTTCGTCCTTTAACATCAAAATTCTTTTGAGTGGTCAAGAACCTCTCGGGAAAAAATTCATTAGGATTCTCCCAAACACTTGGATCTCTTTGGAGCCTATAAAGATTCACCCATAGTCGTGTCTTTGCTGGGATGTGATATCCAGCAACGATACAATCTTCGGTAGATTCATGAGGGACCGACAATTGTGCTGCAGGGTACATACGCAAGGTTTCTTTCACAACAGCTTGGAGATATATTAAATTTTTCAGATCGGATTCTCTCACTACCCTGTCTCTCCCAACATGTTGGTCTAATTCCTTTTGAAGCTTCTCGTATGCTTGTTCACGATTGAGGAGTAAAGAAAGAGCCCAAGTCATTTCAGTTGTGGTGGTGTGAAATCCCCCCAATATCAAAGCCTACACGAATTTTAACTAATTGAGTTATTGGGGTTCAAAATTGAACTTACTTTGCAAATTAATAGATTTTTTGCATACCAAACAGGTAGATTTGATGACCGTGTCGGCATCGTAGCCGGAAAATTCTTCATTGTCTATAAAAGACAACATAACATGCATGAAATCCTGCTCTTCCGGCGCCACTTCGCCGGAATTTCTCCTCTCACGATGCTCTGTGAGCCATTTATCAAGCATCTCGTCCATCACCTTTGCCGTTTTCTTCATGGCCTTCTTATGACCTCCAAAGTCGAACCATTTCAGAAACGGAAACAAATCCGACGGAACAAACGCCGTAAACAAATTAAAAAAATCCTCCAACGCGTGCCGATACTCTGCGCCGCCGCTACCTTCAAAAGCAGTGGTGAATCGTTTTCCGACCACCATTCTGAATATGGTATTCAGCGCTATTTCTCCGAACCACGTCTCCATCTCCACCAACGCTTTCTTGCCTCCATCACTTGATTTGCAGAGCTGGTGTAGTTTCTGGATCGAGCTTTGAACCTCTGATCTTGGGATGTGTCGGAGCTTCTCAAGTCGATGGTTGGCAAGGAGTTCAAGCGTGGCTATTTTACGCAAGTGGCTCCAGTGTGATCCGTATGGGCTTAGCCCAAACATTGCATAATCATAGCCGAGTAGCTGTGCGGCGGCAAACTTGGGGCGGGAGGCAAATGCTTTGTCGTTGACAGTAAAGCACTCCCTTGCCACTTCCCAACCGCTCACAATCAAGGTTCGGTGGGCGCCTAATCTTAACATGAAGATTGGTCCATAAACGTCCGCCAATTTTCCCAACGCGGTGTGATGTGGTTCTTTTCCACTTAGTAAAGGGAGGTGGCCGATGACCGGCCAAGCACCGCGGGGTTGGGGCGGTAATCTCTTGCGGTGAGCAGAAAATATGGTGAAGAGTGCATAAAGAAAGAAGAGAAGGGCAAAGATTGCAGGCAGAGCAGTGGTAGGTGAGGATATGTGGGGAAGTTCCATTTTGGGTAGGTTTAGGATTGGTTGCTGTTTGGAGAGGAAGGATAGTGTCGAATGATTTATGGGTTGTAGTGCAATAATAATATGAGATGGAGAAATTCTACAACACATCCATACGTTTTGATGTGCGGTAGGAAAGGAAATTTAGAGTATGTTGTTAGATGCCACACATGAATAAGAGTGATTTAGTTACATATAGTCGTTAAGCTTATAGTTTTAAAACGTGTCTAGTCAGAAGAGGGTTTCCACCCTCTTATAATAAATGTTTCGCCCCTCTCTCCAATCGAGGTGAGATCTCACACTCCACCTCTTTAGAGGCCAGCGTTCTCGTTGGCGCATTGATCGGTGTTCCCTCTTCAATCCATGTGGGATCTCACATTTCATCTCCCTTGGAGGCTAGCGTCCTCGCTGACACATTGCCCGTGTCTAACTCTGATACTATTTGTAACGGCTCAAGCCCACCACTAGCAGATATTATTTGTTTTTACCTGTATTGTCGTCAACCTCACAGTTTAAAAACACATCTACTGAAGAGAGGTTTTCACACCCTCCATGTGGGATCTCACGTAGAATAATTAAGAAAAACTTAAAATAATCGAAATTTACTACCTATACCAATAATATATATATATTCGCTCCAATCATATCAATTCCAAATAATAATAATAATAATAATTTCCCGAATGTCATCTTAGTTGAACAATCCAAATTAATCCACACAAAATTATTCCAAATAGGTTAGGTATAAGGTCAGGCCGGCATTAATTTATGTTAGGTATAACATTATTGATTTGATTTTTATTTTCTTAGAGAATAAAATTAGGAAATTACTTAATTAATTAATGATTTTTTCCCTTTAATTTACCAGGGTTGTTGCAACCGCGGAGTATTCCGGCGTGGAAATGAGAGGAAATAAGTATGAATTTCATCTCGATACTACCGAAAGCTCGACGAGACTTCAACGTCATCTGGGCCATTGAAGACAATTGACCAAAGCAGCCCACTCTATTCCAGATAAAGCCACTTATTGAGTGGACCAATGGGCCCAGTTACACGTCAAGGAAGTGGTCCGTTTGCATGGCATACCAGTGTCCATTGTGTCTGATAGGGATGCAAGTTTACTTATGACTCCTGGAAAGGGTTACAGAAGGAAGGCGTTGGAAACACAACTCAAGTTCAGTACTGCATTCCATCCTCAGACAGATAGACAAACCGGAAGACTTAATCAAACCCTATAAGATATGTTCAGGGCGTGTGTTATAGACTTCGCAGGTTGAGCATCTGGCCCTTATGGAATTTGCCTACAACAATAGTTATCAGGCAACTATTCAGATGACACCATTCGAAGCTCTATATGGGCGGAGGTGTAGAACTCCTATATTCTGGGAGGAGGTAGGCAAGAAACAGTTGTTGGGGCTGGAGTTGGTACAGACTACTAACGCAACAGTACAGAAAATCAGACAGAGGATACTCTCTGCACAAAGTCAGCAAAAGAGTTATGCAGACTCTCGTTTTATCAGGCAACTATTAAGAGTTTAAAAATCGTGAGGTTGATGGCGATATGTAAGGGACCAAAGTAGACAATGTCAGCGTGGAAACTTCTCCCTAGTAGACGTATTTTAATTTAGCCATCAATCTATGTTTTACGGTTTTATGAAGAATATTTATCAACAATTGATTTTTTCATTAAAAAAAAAATGAAGGGTAGAAATATATACAAATATTGTTTTAAATTTAATAATTACGGAACTTTTCATATTTAAAATGATAGATGTTCTTAAGAGCCGTGTTCCTGCAGAAGTGTGATACCTAGCAACCGTGCAATCTTTCCTTGATTCATGTGGAAATCCGATTAGATTTGGAGGGTTCAAATAGAAGGTTTCATTCACGACTTAAAAATCTATTAGATTTTTTATATATATACGATTCTTTCACATGTCATTGTCTCCCAACTTGCTCATCTAAATCAAAGAAAGTTTGAATGTTGTAAGTCCATAAGCATGAGAAGAGGACAAGGATGGTGCCTTTTGCATAATAATTGCAAAGACCGATGAAGCTTCTGATTAGAGTTCACAACGGTTATCACTTGCGTGAAGTCATGTATAAACTTGAATTTAATTTGTATGTCTTCCAATTACCCCACCTATATTGATAATAAGAAGCTTGCTAGGTGTCGTATTAGGATGAAAATAGGTTATGAGCTACATGTGCGGACCACGAGGAGTGAGACAAGCAATTATGATCATGCATTAGGAAAGCATAAACTAAACCCTACTAGAAAATCATTCACAAACTTCATAAGAAAGACGTGGAGTTAAGACGACTTTAAGAGGGACTTTTTTAGTGATATTCAAAGCAGCAGTCTCTTCCATGTTGAGTGGCTCTTCAGATGGTCGTCTAATTTCAAACTCATGAAGAAGTCTTGCAAACGACAAGTGCAAAACTTGGAGGGCGAAAATCATTGCAGGGCAAATTCTTCGACCAGAACCAAATGGTATCAGTTGGGGATTTTGTCCTTTAACATCAAAATTCTTTTGAGTTGTCAAAAACCTCTCCGGACAAAATTGGTCAGGATTCTCCCAAACATTTGGATCTCTTTGAAGCTTATAAAGATTCACCCACAGTCGTGTCTTTGCTGGGATATGATATCCAGCAATTGTACAATCTTCAGTGGATTCATGAGGGACCGACAGCTGTGCTGCAGGGTACATACGCAACGTTTCCTTCACAACCGCTTGGAGATAAATCAAATTTTTCAGATCCGATTCTTTCACTACCCTGTCTCTTCCAACATGTTGGTCTAATTCCTTTTGAACCTTCTCGTATGCTTCTTCACGATTGAGGAGTAAAGAAAGAGCCCAAATCATTTCAGTTGTGGTGGTGTGAAATCCCCCCAATATCAGAGCCTACACAAATTTCAACTAATTTAGTCACTGGGGTTCAAAATTGAACTTACTTCTTGAATTAATGGATTTTTTGCATACCAAACAGGTAGATTTGATGACCGTGTCGGCATCGTAGCCGGAAAATTCTTCATTGTCTATAAAAGACAACATAACGTGCATGAAATCCTGCTCTTCCGGCGCCACTTCGCCGGAATTTCTCCTCTCACGATGCTCTGTGAGCCATTTATCAAGCATCTCGTCCAGCACCTTTGCCGTTTTCTTCATGGCCTTCTTATGACCTCCAAAGTCGAACCATTTTAGGAACGGAAACAAATCTGACGGAACAAAAGCTGTAAACAAACTAAAAAAATCCTCCAACGCGTGCCGATACTCTGCGCCGCCGCTACCTTCAAAAGTAGTGGTGAATCGTTTTCCGACCACCATCCTGAATATGGTATTCAGCGCTATTTCTCCGAACCACGTCTCCATCTCCACCAACGCTTTCTTGCCTCCATCACTTGATTTGCAGAGCTGGTGTAGTTTCTGGATCGAGCTTTGAACCTCTGATCTTGGGATGTGTCGGAGCTTCTCAAGTCGATGGTTGGCAAGGAGTTCAAGCGTGGCTATTTTACGCAAGTGGCTCCAGTGTGATCCGTATGGGCTTAGCCCAAACATTGCATAATCATAGCCGAGTAGCTGTGCGGCGGCAAACTTGGGGCGGGAGGCAAAGGCTTTGTCGTTGACAGTAAAGCACTCCCTTGCCACTTCCCAACCGCTCACAATCAAGGTTCTGTTGGCGCCTAATGTTAACATGAAGATTGGTCCATAAGCGTCGGCTAATTTTCCCAACGTGGTGTGATTTGGTTCTTGTCCACTTAGTAAAGGGAGGTGGCCAATAACCGGCCAAGCACCGCGGGGTTGGGGCGGTAATCTCTTGCGATGAGCGGAAAATAGGGTGAAGAGAGCATAAAGAAAGCAGAGAAGGGCAAAGATTAGAGGCAGAGCAGTGGTCGGTGAGGCTATGTGGGGAAGTTCCATTTTGGGGAGGTTAGGATTGGTTGCCGTTCGGAGACGAAGGATAGTATGGAATGACTTATGGGTTGAAGTGCAATAATAATTTGAGAAGGAGAAATTTTCCCGAGGCTTTTTAACAATTTGCCCATCATCCTTCACAAGATAAGATTCTTGCCTTAAAATAATCCCAAGATATCCATACGTTTTGACGTGTGGTAGGCAAGAATAGTATCCTAGTATTTCGTAAGATGTGGTTCACAACCAACCAAAGTGGTGAACACATGAATTGATAACCCTTCGAATAAGAGCCATCCACCGAATAGAGTGTAACAGATATTTTTTCGTTTAGATTGGTTACCTATAGCCGTTAAGCATACGGTTTTAAAACATGTCCACTAAAAAGAGGGGTTTCCACTCTCTTATAATAAATGTTTCACTCATCTCTCCAATCGATGTGATATCTCACAATCCACCTCTTTGGAGACCAACGACTTCGCTAGCACACCGATCGGTGTTCCCTCTCCAATCCATGTGGGATCCCACTGTTAGACGAACACGACTCTCCACAATGGTATGATATTGTCCACTTTGAGCATAAGTGCTCATGGTTTTGCTTTGGGCTTCCCCAAAAGGCCTCATACCAATGGAGTTAGCATTCCTCACTTATAAACCCATGATCATTCCCTAAATTAGTCGATGTGGGACTTCCATCATCCAACACCTCCCCTCGAACAAAGTGCGCCTCCCCTTAATCGAGGCTCGACTCCTTTGGAGTCTTAGTCATTTTTGACTGCCTTCGAGGAGGGGCTTGACTCCTTTTCTTTAGGAGTTCTTTGTTCGATATTTGAGGATTTGAGGATTTACCAATTTATTGGCACGACTAAGTTTAGGGCATGGCTCTGATACCATGTTAGATTGAATGGCACGATTAAGTTTAGGGCATGGCTCTGATACCATGTTAGACGAACACGACTCTCCACAATGGTATGATATTGTCCACTTTGAGCATAAGTGCTCATGGTTTTGCTTTGGGCTTCCCCAAAAGGCCTCATACCAATGGAGTTAGCATTCCTCACTTATAAACCCATGATCATTCCCTAAATTAGTCGATGTGGGACTTCCATCATCCAACACCCACAATCCATCTCCTTGGAGGCTAGCGTCCCGTGATACTATTTGTAATGGCTCAAGCCCACTACTAACATATGTTTCAACCTGTTATGTATAATCATCAACCTCACAGTTTAATAATCATCAATCACAGTTTATATATTTGTAGGCTATATTTACAATTATATCCCTTCTCGTTTTAAAAAATTATGTAGGTTATTTTCATAATTATTTTTTGTCATGGTTTTAATTAATTCAGATTTTAGTTGTTATTTAAAAAAAAAAAATTGTAGAGTTTATATTCCAAAAGGTTATTTGTTAATAAATTAAAACTGAATTAACTATATTTCAAAATTAATTAAGAAAATGAAGTTTTGTGTGTGATTAAGTGGAATAATTATTAGATCCACTAAGGTCAGTTCCATCGATAATATCAATTCCATATGATAAAATAAATAAATAAATAAATAATTTTGGGAGCTGGGTGTTGTCGCATTCACAACCAATTAATCTACACAAAATTATTCCAAATAGGTTAGGTATAAGTTCAATCGTGGCATTAATTTACGTTAGGTATGATATTATTGATTTTATTTTTATTTTTTTTTTAGAGAATGAAATCACGAAACTACTTAATTAATTAATGATTCGATATCATGTTTTCAATAGTTATTAAAACATATTATTGATACTATATTTAATAGTTAGTATTATATAACAAAATCCTAAAAATAAAAATATATTTATTTAATTAAATTTTGTTTATACAAAAGATTATTATAAATTGGAAAAGAAAAATATATGGTCTTCTATCATTTATTATCTTCATTACTCTGTATTTAGCGAAAGTCGTCGCCATTTGACTTGGTCCTCTCCCAAACGGTTGCCTCTGCACGCAAGGGGAAATAATTATTATTAAATAATTAATTTTTTAATAAAAAAATAATAAATGTTTACCACACCATTTATATTTTAATGATAAAACTAGCGAAATTTCAAGACGATAATAATAATAATAATAAAGTTGTACTCACGTCCAATGCCTTTTTCTAAGCTCTAGGAAGTTTAGACCTAATTTTATAGTTATATGAGCTTTTGAGAAGTTTTCGAAGTTTCAGAGTGGTTCGCTTACATGCCACATGCTCTATCAAAGCCTAAAAGTCATTCCCTAGGTTCTAGGGTTTTGGATCCTCTAGAGGGCGAATCTTGTCTTGGAGTGAACCAATCTTTTTGTGCTCATACTTAGTAAGCTTGTATTGCCACAACAATAAGCGACCGGTACTCTGGGTTTGAGGTGCAACCTCATAGAATCTGTTAGGACAGTATGACATCTAGTAAGTCTGAACATCATTTATAGTGACCCTTCCACAAGGCCATATAGGCACTCTGAATCTAGGGAGAGTTCTACGCCCCCTCTTCCAAAGAAGTCCTGTTCAGGAAACCTCCGCCCATTTCCACTAGATAAGACATCTTGGTTGCCTCAATGTGCTACACTATTATTCTTAGGCCTAGCTCGACGATACTACTCTTGTACTTCTACCACTAGGTTGGACGCTACTAGTACTAAAGACACGCTGGTAGGGATAGGAGGCGGAGGCTCTAATGACACCATTCACACTATTATTACTAACCCTATTAAACCTTGTTAATCGTCTCTACTGTGGATGTTTACTAGGTTTTTCGGGGTGTCTGGATGATGTAAATCTCACCTCTCGTTTCCAAGACATTCTCCCTGACGACACAACACGTATTCTTGTTAGGCGTCAAACTCATGACTCAGATCTTACATTACTTTATGCTACTAATTAAGGTTAAAATAGTGTGTGGTTGATACTTTTATATTAATTTACCAAACAACACAACTTTTTAATCAAACTAGAATAAACTCCATAAGAATATTAAATTTCAAAGTGGCTGTTGAGCAACATTTTTATGCAATTAAAATATACAACCAAATTATAAATTATTTTTTCGAGATTTATCACACAATCATTCATGAAGCTTAGTAGAAAGACGCGGAGCTAAGACAACTTGAAGAGGGATTTTCTTAGTGACGTTCAATGCAGCAATTTCTTCCATATCGAGTGGCTCTTTGGATGGTCGTCCAATTTCAAACTCATGAACAAGCCTCGCAAGCGACAAATGCAAAAGTTGGAGGGAAAACGTCGCCCCAGGGCAAATTCTTCGACCAGCACCAAATGGTATAAGTTGGGGATTTCGTCCTTTAACATCAAAATTCTTTTGAGTTGTCAAGAACCTCTCAGGACAAAATTCATTAGGATTCTCCCAAACACTCGGATCTCTGTGAAGCTTATAAAGATTCACCCATAGCCGTGTCTTGGCTGGGATGTGATACCCAGCAACAGTACAATCTTCCATAGATTCACGAGGGACCGACAGCGGTCCTGCAGGATACATACGCAATGTTTCTTTCACAACAGCTTGAAGATATATCAAATTTTTCACATCCGATTCACTCACTGCCCTGTCTCTCCCAACATGTTGGTCTAATTCCTTTTGAAGCTTCTCGTATGCTTGTTCACGATTGAGGAGTAAGGAAAGAGCCCAAATCATGTCGGTTGTGTTGGTGTGAAATCCCCCCAATATCATAGCCTACAAAAAATTTCAACTAATTTAGTTATTGGGGTTCAAAATTGAGCTTACTTCTTGAATTAATGGATTTTTTGCATACCAAACAGGTAGATTTTATGACCGTGTCGGCATCGTAGCCGGGAAATTCTTCATTGTCTATAAAAGACAACATAACGTGCATGAAATCCTGCTCTTCCGGCGCCACTTCGCCGGAATTTCTCCTCTCACGATGCTCTGTGAGCCATTTATCAAGCATCTCGTCCATCACCTTTGCCGTTTTCTTCATGGCCTTCTTATGACCTCCAAAGTCGAACCATTTCAGAAACGGAAACAAATCCGACGGAACAAACGCCGTAAACAAATTAAAAAAATCCTCCAACGCGTGCCGATACTCTGCTCCGCCGCTACCTTCAAAAGCAACGGTGAATCGTTTTCCGACCACCATCCTGAATATGGTATTCAGCGCTACTTCTCCAAACCACGTCTCCATCTCCATCAACGCTTTATTACCTCCATTATTTAATTTGCAAAACTGATGTAATTTCTCGATCGAGATTTGAACCTCTGATCTTAGAATGTGTTGAAGCTTCTCGAGTCGATGGTTGGCGAGGAGTTCAAGCGTGGCTATCTTACGCAAATGGCTCCAGTTTGAACCGTATGGGCTTAGCGCAAACATGGCATAATCATAGCCAAGTAGCTGTGCGGCGGCAAACTTGGGGCGGGAGGCAAATGCTTTGTCGTTGACAGTAAAGCACTCCCTTGCCACTTCCCAACCGCTCACAATCAAGGTTCGGTGGGCGCCTAATCTTAACATGAAGATTGGTCCATAAACGTCCGCCAATTTTCCCAACGCGGTGTGATGTGGTTCTTTTCCACTTAGTAAAGGGAGGTGGCCGATGACCGGCCAAGCACCGCGGGGTTGGGGCGGTAGTCTCTTGCGGTGAGCAGAAAATATAGTGAAGAGTGCATAAAGAAAGAAGAGAAGGGCAAAGATTCCAGGCAGAGCAGTGGTCGGTGAGGATATGTGGGGAAGTTCCATTCTTCCTAGGTTACGGTTGGTTGCTGTTTGGAGATGAAGGATCCTTGTAATGATATATGGGTTGTTATGCGACAATAATTGAGACAGAGAAATTTTCTTATTGGTGTTCATTTTTCAACTTTCCTTATTTTAAAAAAATATATAATATATAATCTATGATCATATCTTTCATCAATTATTGTACTAATTACTATTATTATTATAAGCAAAGCTATGCGATTTGTACAATGTTCTCTTTTTAAAAAAAATTTATATCACTAGTCAACCGTATCAATTAATCTAAAACGTGGTAAATTAATTAAATTATATTGGGAACAGGGTGTTGGCTCATCTACCACTATATTTTTCTCATTTAAATAATTGAATAAGTAATTGGAGACCTTTTCTTTGCAGGCTTGAGATTCTCTTTCTCGGGATTCTTTCTTCGCTATTGTATATTATGTAATTAAAAATATACAACCCAACTATAAATTATTTTTTTTCGAGATTTATCACATAATCATTCATGAGCCTTAGTAGAAAGACGCGGAGTTAAGACAACTTGAAGAGGAATTTTCTTAGTGAGGTTCAATGCAGCATTTTCTTCCATATTGAGTGGCTCTTTAGATGGTCGTCCAATTTCAAACTCATGAAGAAGCCTTGCAAACGACAAGTGCAAAATTTGGAGGGCAAAAGTTACTGCAGGGCAAATTCTTCGACCAGCACCAAACGGTATCAACTGGTGATTTCGTCCTTTAACATCAAAATCCTTTTGAGTTGTCAAAAACCTCTCCGGACAAAATTCATTAGGATTCTCCCAAACACTTGGATCTCTTTGGAGTCTATAAAGATTCACCCACAGTCGTGTCTTTGCTGGGATGTGATACCCAGCAACTATACAATCTTCCGTAGATTCATGAGGGACCGACAGTTGTGCTGCAGGGTACATACGCAATGTTTCTTTCACGACAGCTTGGAGATATATTAAATTTTTCAGATCGGATTCTCTCACTACCCTGTCTCTCCCAACATGTTGGTCTAATTCCTTTTGAAGCTTCTCGTATGCTTGTTCACGATTGAGGAGTAAAGAAAGAGCCCAAGTCATTTCAGTGGTGGTGGTGTGAAATCCCCCCAATATCATAGTCTACACAAAATTTCAACTAATTTAGTCATTGGGGTTCAAAATTGAGCTTAATTCTTGAATTAATTGATTTTTTGCATACCAAACAGGTAGATTTGATGACTGTGTCGGCATCGTAGCCGGGAAATTCTTCATTGTCGATAAAAGACAACATAACATGCATGAAATCCTGCTCTTCCGGCGCCACTTCGCCGGAATTTCTCCTCTCGCGATGCTCTGTGATCCATTTATCAAGCATCTCGTCCAACACCTTCGCCGTCTTCTTCATGGCCTTCTTATGACCTCCGAAGTCGAACCATTTCAGAAACGGAAACAAATCCGACGGAACAAACGCTGTAAACAACCTAAAAAAATCCTCCAACGCGTGCCGATACTCTGCTCCGCCGCTACCTTCAAAAGCAGTGGTGAATCGTTTTCCGACCACCATCCTGAATATGGTATTCAGCGCTATTTCCCCAAACCACGTCTCCATCTCCATCAACGCTTTCTTGCCTCCATTATTTGATTTGCAGAACTGATGTAATTTCTGGATGGAGATTTGAACCTCTGATCTTAGGATGTGTTTAAGCTTCTCGAGTCGATGGTTGGCTAGGAGTTCAAGCGTGGCTATTTTACGCAAATGGCTCCAGTATGGTCCGTATTGGCTCAGCGCAAACATGGCATAGTCATAGCCAAGTAGTTGCGCGGCTGCAAACTTGGGGCGGGAGGCAAATGCTTTGTCGTTGACAGTAAAGCATTCCCTAGCGACTTCCCAGCCGCTCACAATCAAGATTCTGTTTGCGCCTGATCTTAACATGAAGATTGGTCCATAAACGTCGGCCAATTTTCCCAACGTGGTGTGATTTGGTTCTTTTCCACTTAGTAAAGTGAGGTGGCCGATGAGCGGCCAAGCACCGCGGGGTTGGGGCGGTAATCTGTTGCGACGAGGGGAACATAGGGTGAAGAGAGCATAAAGAAAGAAGAGAAGGGCAAAGAGGGAAGGCAGAGCAATGGTAGGTGAGGATATGTGGGGAAATTCCATTTTGGGTTTGTTACTATTGGTTGTTGTTTGGAGATGAAGGATACTCTGGAATTATTTATGGGTTGAAATGCAATAATAATTCAGATGGAGATATTTTCTGAGTGGTGTTCATTTTTCAATTTTTTTTAAAAAAAAAATTTTAAATACAAAATATATATATATATCTATGAGCAAATCTTTCTTCAATCATTGTACTAATTATTATTATTAGATTTTTCTAAAAGTTATACTGAAGGAACCTGTGTTGGTACGAGTGGATGTAAATGTTTGCTAAATCTACCACATTTAAATGGTGTGAAAGTTATCTTATTTGTGAAAGTTATCTTATTTATAATCAAATAAATTAGGGCCATCAGGTGTCGAATCTGAGTTTTGAATCCTAATAAAATGAAAACTTATATTGAATAGAAATTAGTGCATGATCTGTAACCATTACACCGTAAAAGAAATGAAAGTACGAGAAACTAAAATGAAAATGATCTCTAGTTAGTAATTAGTATGGTAAACCAATTCATCCATGCTGGAGAGTCAAATAACTCACTATAAAGTAATTTACAGATACTTAACCTTTTAAGAAACACGACAACCACTTGAATGTTAAAATTTATAGCGAGCATGACCGTAACGATAGCACGAGATCGAGGAAATTTAGTTACTTAATAACGAAATAAATTCAGTAACTAGAAGTAGTGAAAATTTGAGGGCAGACTCATGGGTTAAGAAGGCATGGTTATAGCCAGTGTGTAGAGCCATTGCTAGCCATTGTGCTGCAAGAGTGCGGGAGTGAAGGCGATGAGCACCTGAAGGGTCAAGATGGGCAAGAAATGGGCATGTAGGAGCATCTTCATTCCTCACATTCATTTCTGTTGATATTTTCTTAATACAATAATAAATAATAAGATTTTATTTTAACTTTTTATTATTATTTGCATCCCCATGGTCTTCCAAGAGTGAACTCTAAATTAATCCTTTGCAAAACGTCACCGTTTGAGGTGGTTCTCTCGCAACTATTGCCTCTGCACACAGTAAAAGAAGATGAGTTTATGGGTCTAAAACACAGTAAAAAAACACAGTAAAAAAACACAGTAAAAAAACACAGTAAAAAAACACAGTAAAAGAAGCAAATGAAAGATGAACTCACGGTTTGACTGTGTGAAAGTTAGATTTTTGAAGAGATAAAGAAGATGAAGAAGAAGAAGAAGAAGAAGAAGAAGGAGAAGAAGAAGAAGAAGAAGATAAAACCCCATCTGCTTCAATCTCAGGCCTTCCATAATCGTCTGCAACAAAAAAACATGAAGCTTTTTTGAATTTTCAGATCTGAAGAAGTGAGGAAGAAGAACAGTGTTTGCATTAAAGAACAGACAGTGTTTTTTATTTATTACCTGTTCCCTTCTTCACACTGTTCTTCACTGTTCGGAACATCTGCATCCACAACAAACCAAAAACCCTTTTTCTTTTTAACAGCCTTGCGTTGTAGTTGATGTAATTTTAGATGCTTTTTTGTCCTTTCACTTTTGTACTCTCTCTTTTACTCCCCCATCTCATATCAATTAATCTTCAAAAATGTTATGTTTTATGCGAATAAGATTAATATTATGTGACAAAAACAACCTCTTTCAACCCACATGTTCCCAAATCATTAACTCCACCTAAAAACTAGACTCCAAAACTCTTATCAATAGCTTAGTAGCCACAACCGAATCATTAGCTCCCATGGAGATGCAGGAATCGACAGCCGGATCGACCCACAATGATAGGCTAGAGGAATAGGCTCATTTGACTCCCTAACCCTACTTAAGACCTCAGAGTGCTTTCGGACTTCTGACTCTATAAATTGGTATGGCTTGTTTGTTTAGCTTGTCCCCTTTTTGAATATGTACGGTTTGAACAAGCAAATGACTAGCAGGATCGAGGAACCACAATAAACGAGACGATAGAAGTTATACGAGAATATGAGTAAACTAATCCTATCGAGAGCAATTTTTTGATGAACGAGAGAAGATATGCTAAAAGAAGAGGAAAAAATCTTGAGACCTTTCGGGAAAATAAAAAAAATAAAAAAAAATAAAATTAGGAGAATTTATGCATAAAATAGACAATATCATAGAATTTTGGAGGTGATTGGGAAGATAAAACAATGAAAGTACCTGCAAATGGCTTTTGACATGAGCTAGGGTTAGATCCTTGACATTCATAAGCTCCAATACTGATTTTGGTGTAGCTCCTGAGACAGATACAAAAATGGGTATTAATGGAACAAATGAAAGTTTTGATGTGTTTAAGGTTATTGGTTTTGTTGTGGAATTACTTTCATGGCCGCCAAGAAGCTGAACAGCGTGTACAAAATGAGCATGTAGCGTCGTAGTCCATCTCATTCTAGGAGCTCGGATGCTTCTTCTCACTCCACACCCACCAACAGTTGGTTTAAAGTCACGGCGTCGGCCATGGAGGAGATTATAAGCTTGGTGACGAGGACGAGCCACATGGGCTGGTTGATATCCAAAGTGGAAGCAACCATTTTGATGGGTGAAGTCAGAATTGTGAGAGGGCGGGGCGAAGAAGGGGAGGCTGATGTGCAAGGAGAGGTCCGGCGGGTTCATGAGAGAAGAGTGACAAAAAGATGAGTGGTTTAAAGGGTAATGAGTGGGTTATGATTTGAAGAGGAAAAGGAATGAATAACATATATTGGATGTATTAAGAAGAAGAGTGAACGGAAGCAAAGGTTAAGGGCAGAAGAGCAGAAGAGAAAGAGAGAAGATGTTGTTATCCTTTTAAGAATAAAGCTTAAGGAGAAGAAAGAGAGGGCAAGAGAGACAGAGAGATGTAATGGCGTCTTGTGTGAAGGGAATGTGGTTGGAAATCGTGAAAACAAAATTCATACATGCTCACCCTTCTCAATTTTCCCTTTCATTTTTCTTCTTTTCAATAATATCTATTAGCCGTGAATTTGAGCCGTTAAAAATGGTATCTAAATCAGTCACTGAGCGCTGTACCAGCGAGAACGCTGGCCTCCTACACGTAGAGTGTGAGATAACTATTACAAATGGTATCAAAGTCGGTCATTGAGCAGTGTGTCAACAAGGGCACTGACTTCCAATAGGGAAACAAAACATTTCTTATAAAAGCATGGAAACCTCTAAAAAAATCGAGCCGTGTGCAGTGAGACGCTGGCTGCTAAGGAAGTAGATTGTGAGATCTTGCGTTAATGGGAGAGAGGAACAAGACATTCATTATAAGGATGTAGAAGTTTTAAAAAACTGTGAGGCTAATAGGTATACGTAATAGCTAAAGCAGTCTAATTTAAAAATTAACTTATTCTCAATCTTCAAGCAAATTTGAACATGGGTCCGATTATGAAATTCATTATAAACTAAGTATAAGAGATCTGCTAGCGGTGGACTTTGGCTGTTACAAATAGTATCGGAGCTAAACACCGGGAGGTGTGCCATGTAGATTGTGAGATCCCACATCGGTTAAAGAAGAGAACGAAACATTTTTTTTATAAGGGCGTGAAAATCTCTCCCTAACATACAGTTTTTAAAACCGTGAGGTTGACAACGATACATAAAAAGTCGACAATATCTACTAGCGATGAACACAAACGTCTAATTTTGATATCATTTATAACAGCTAAATTTTCTTGAACTAGGTGTGAGGTTGAGGGAATGGGGAAGGGAGGTGTGGAAGGGCACCGAGAGAGTAGCTGGTTGAATAGCGCCAGATTCATCGGCGGCAAGATGGGGTTGGGGTTGGGGTTATGTTGGGCTCACGTGACCATCAAAACTCCCCATGTTTTTTGGTATATGTAGTTTAGTTGGTGTTTTGAGAAGCGTTTGGGTATCTTATCTGGGGCTCGACGATCCATGTCTTTGCTTAATTAAATCACAAACAACGCCAACATGGAGCATAGTGGATGGGCGTTGAGTTGAAACAACGTCGATTACATTATTATTATTAGTATATAATTGGGCCTCCATCCATGCACGGTCAGCGCCTGATGCGCTCTAGATTCTTTCCCACCGCATCACTCAAAACCCTTTTAACCTCTCACCTCAACATGTTGTATCTTGCATTCTTGTCAATACCCTCGTGTTGTTTTCAACCACCCACTCACCCATTTGCCATTTGGGCATCATTTCTATGTCTTTGAGTATCCATGAAACGACAAAAGAGAAAGGAATCGCCGAAGCCCACGGCGTTTAGGCTTGTGTGCACCTGCCACACATTACATAATAATAATAATAATAATAATAATAATAAAAATAATAATAATATATTGTGTTATGGTTTCCAGTGAAAGGATGTTGAGGCCCATCTGAAACTGCGAGTAGACGCCAAGTTTTGGAGGTTGTGGGTAGACAAAAGGAATGGAAATTATAGCCGTACACATTATTCATAACAAAATATGAAGAAAGCTAGAAAAGCTTGTAAGCTTTTTGAGGGGACCCGGTGAGGGCCTGTTCGGATCAGAGGGTCATGTGGGTTGCCTCAGTGCTTCCTACCCCATGCTACTAAAGTTTGTGCGTCATATTTTGGCTTCAAGTTAGGCTCGATTCTAGAATTATTACACACTTTTAGAAGCTGAGATCAAGAAAATTAGTAATTTAATTTATACCTCTTTAAGCTATATATACATATTAGAACATATGTTCTAGATAGTGGGTACATAGTCCAACCTTAGACACATGGTTAGAGTCTAATACCAACACACCGATGACGTTCAATACTATCTTTGAAAGACCCTTTTCAAAAGAGAACGCATGTGTCACAGGATAGCTCACTTAAATCATAGAGAGCCAATATCATGTCCACCCATGAGGTATATTTTTAGGCATTTTCAAATTGGCGGGTGTAAATATGATTTTAGTGAAAGGACATGTTGTATCGTGAAACATCCATCTAGTGTTCAATTGACTCTAAATTTGGCGATACTTATTTTATTTCCATTAAAAATGTGTTTTGAAATAATATATTTAAGAATATAAATTTGTGGGTTGGCTCAGTTGGAATAATTTGTTCTCCTTGTGGTCAGTATTTTCGTGTATTGGTTAGGGCCACCTGCAGTCACGGAGTGATCAATTTTTTATTTGGTCCAAACCTTTGTTGTATTCATCAATCTCTTTCACCTTTTTTTTTTTTTTTTTTTTTTAATGTTTCTAATAATGTTAGGACTTTTTTCTTTTCTTTTTTCAATATACTTTGGCATCAAGAAAGACAACTCCGAGAAGGGGTAACTTGTTTGGGCCATTTTCGAGTTGAAGGAACACGCCATTTTTCTAAACGAAGTTGAGCTTTCAACTTTTTAGCAGTTAGTATCTGTCAATATTATTAAGCGACTGATTTTGATAATTAATTTAGTATATATATATATATATGTTTCAAGTGGTGAGATGCTGCTATTAATACTCAGATTTAGTCAAGTTTTTTTTTTTCTTTTATTAAGAAAATTGCAGGTAATTATCTATAAATTTTAAATGCAATGATTTTTTTTTTTTTTTGGTCGTAAACTGATCTTTTGTTGGAAAAGTACGAAAATACAACTAATTGGGTCTTTTGTAGCCCAAGCCATTTCTTCATACATTAATTGGGCCTTGGGCCGGTCTGATTCCTTACGGTTCTAAACTGCCGGGCCCGAAAATTAGAAGGCAGCCCAACACTTTTTATATAAATACATAGGTAATTAATTTTATTGATTAAAGTTATTAATAATTCCATTAATTTATATTCACTCATAAAAATTGGGTTGAGTTATATTTTTTTGTTTGAGTTAGGTTGAATAGAAAACTGCAGAATCTTTTTATCTGATCAATCCAACTAATCAGAAAATAGAGTTACAATGCTCAATTTTACTTTTATTTTTAGATTATTACAAATATTAAAAAGAGGGGATAAATTTAATTTTTTTAAAATAATTTAAAAAACAACTCGATAACTCAACACAAACCGATTAAGTTAGGGAGTCTTTAAGCCTATTTTAATTAATTAGGATATTATTATTATTATTATTATTATTATTATTATTATTATTATTATAAAACGAGAATAACTTCTTATATATATATATATATATATAACTGAATTTAATTTAATTAGAACAGTTAAAAAAAGAAAAAAGAATATATATAAAATACAATTTTGTGGCGAGGGGTTGGGACCGATGAGCGAATAGCAGGGGAAGGCCAACGCCGGATCGCGCTGAAGTTGGAGAGCAAAGCAACTGCGGAAGAGAGCAACGATGACGGTGTTTCATTTCTTCAACTGCGCAATTCTCACTTTCGGTCCTCATGCTGTCTACTACTCTGCAACGCCCTTGTAAGGATCTCGCCTTTTCATCTTCCTTGCATCTCCTTCTACTTCTTTAGATCTCCTGTTCCTCGCACTGTCTCTTCAGGCCCACAGTGATTTGTTGTATTGAAATTCTCCTCACTTTGCTTTTTTTGGAATGATTTCTTGCTGTTTAATCTTGGACTGCTTCAATTTTAGTTCCTCTGCTGGTCCGGAGTGATTCGTTCGGTTGAATTTCCGTTCTCCTTGCTTTGTTTTTATATGATTTATTGATTGTTTGGACTGTTCAAGTTATTAGTTCCGATTTTTACGGAGCTGTGTGTCTGAACTGGATTAGAGAATCAGTTTAGAAGCAGTCTCTATTTTGCAAAGTACCGAAATGCTTAATGACTTGAGTCGGCTGACCAACTTCCTTGTTTTGATGAAATGGAATTGCTGTAGTTTATTAGAGTAGTGGAACGGTTTGTATTCCCAGTGCCACGTTCTGATTTCTACCATGTACGATTTGGTTGCCATAGCTACCAAAATAAGCAATATAAGTCAGTTAAGACAGCTTCATGCGCATCTTGTTCTCAATTCCCTCCAATCTCAGAACTACTGGGTTTCTCTGCTCCTCACTATCTGTACTCGTCTTCACGCTCATCCTTCCTATGCGGCTTCTATTTTTACCTCCTCGCCCTACCCCAATGCTTCTGTTTACAGTTGTATGCTCAAATATTACTCCCGCATGGGTGCCCACGACGAGGTGGTTTCTCTCTTCAGATGCATGCAGTGTCTAGACCTCAGGCCCCATCCCTCTGTTTATATATACTTGATTAAGTTAGCTGGGAAATCTGGCAATTTGTTCCATGCTTCTGTCCTGAAGTTGGGTCATATTGACGACCACTTCATCCGTAATGCTATATTGGATATGTATGCAAAATATGGCCAAGTGGATCTTGCCAGGAAGTTGTTTGAGCAAATGCCTAACAGAACTCTAGCGGACTGGAATTCAATGATTTCTGGCTGTTGGAATTCGGGAAATGAAGCTGATGCAGTCATGCTGTTTAATATGATGCCTGATAGGAATACTATTTCATGGACTGCCATGGTTACTGGGTATGCTAAGATGAGGGACTTGGAGAGTGCTAGAAGGTATTTTGATGAGATGCCAGAGAAAAGTGTAGTCTCGTGGAATGCCATGCTATCAGCTTATGCTCAAAATGAATGTGCAGAAGAGGCTTTGAAATTGTTCCATCGAATGCTGAAAGAGGGAATCACTCCTGATGATACAACATGGGTAGCTGCAATTTCATCGTGCTCTTCCATTGGCAATCCTAACCTTGCTGATTCACTTCTAGCAAAGATTAACCAAAAGCACGTCATTTTGAATAATTATGTCAAAACGGCTTTACTTGACATGCATGCAAAATTTGGTAACCTAGAAATTGCTAGAAGAATTTTTGATGAATTGGGAGGTCAGAGGAATGCTGTTACTTGGAATGTCATGATCTCAGCATATACAAGGGCAGGAAAACTGTCATTAGCTCGGGAGCTGTTTGACAATATGCCAAAAAGGGATGTTGTTTCATGGAATTCAATGATAGCTGGTTATGCACAAAATGGAGAGTCTGCCATGTCAATTCACCTCTTTAGAGAAATGATTGATTGTACGGACATACAACCAGATGAGGTCACCATAGCTAGTGTCTTATCGGCCTGTGGACATATTGGGGCTCTGAAATTTAGTTACTGGGTTCTAAATATCGTTCAAGAGAAGAACATAAAGTTTGGCATTTCAGGATTCAATTCTTTGATATTCATGTACTCTAAATGTGGAAATGTGGTTGATGCCCATAGGATATTCCAAAATATGGGGACGAAAGATGTTGTTACTTTCAATACACTGATTTCAGGATTTGCAGCCAATGGTCATGGGAAGGATGCTATCAAGTTACTGTTAACAATGGAGGAAGAAGGCATTGAACCAGACCATGTCACATATATTGGTGTTTTGACTGCATGTAGTCATGCAGGAATGCTGAAAGAAGGTAAAAACATCTTTAAGTCAATTAAAGCACCGACAGTGGATCACTATGCTTGTATGGTTGATTTATTAGGAAGAGCAGGCGAATTAGATGAAGCCAAAATGTTAATTGAATCTATGCCAATGAAACCTCACGCTGGTGTTTATGGCTCTTTGTTAAATGGCAGTCGAATTCACAAGAGAGTTGAGCTGGGAGAACTTGCTGCTAACAAGCTCTTAGAGCTTGAACCTCAAAACCCAGGAAATTATATTTTACTTTCTAATATATATGCCTCTGCTGGAAGATGGGAAGATGTTAGACAGGTTAGAGAGAAGATGAGGAAGGGAGGTGTCAAGAAATCAGTTGGAATGAGTTGGGTGGAATATAAGGGTCAAATACATAATTTCACTGTGGGTGATAGATCGCATGAATGGTCAAAAGATATTTATAGATTATTGGCTGAACTTGAAAGGAAGATGAAGAGGGTTGGCTTTGTAACTGATAAAAGTTGTGCACTGCGAGATGTTGAGGAGGAAGAGAAGGAAGAAATGCTGGGGACTCACAGTGAGAAGTTGGCCATTTGTTTTGCGCTTCTTGTCAGTGAAGTGGGGACACCAATTAGAGTGGTGAAAAATTTGAGAATTTGTATGGATTGTCATACAGCTATTAAGATGATCTCAAAGTTAGAGGAAAGAGAGATTATTGTCCGTGATAATAATAGGTTCCATTGTTTTAGTGAAGGGATATGTTCTTGCCATGATTACTGGTAAATTGGCAAAGAGCAAATTTATGGATAAAATTCATTTGCATAAAGAGAGATTTTAAGCACAACCCGGCCTTCAATAGTGAATCACGCAGATTACCATACTTGTCATTTCTCCATATTCAGCTTTTAACTGAAGAACACTTTATGATTAGGTCCAAGGATCAATATCAAAGAGCATTGTATCTCTGTGATGTACCTTACAAGAGTTATGCATTAGGAGTTTGTTAGTTTTATTTTTCTACCAATTCATTCATAAATCAACAGAGTGAACCATGTTTATCAGGGAAAAAAAAAAAGATAAAGAGAGATTGGCCAGTTGGAATGTTCGAAGTTTTTTTTTTTTTTTTTTGATGATGTAATCTAAGAATTGCATATTTTCTTCCTCACAGAATCGATGAATTCATGGTCTAATCTCTGGTTCTGTCATAATTTTATGTTTTTCTATAAGTCACGATTTCAGTTCACTGAAAACTCTAGCTATACAGATCTGAGTATGACACACTCGGAACGTCAGTCAAAGCGGCACTGGTTTACCTTGGAACGGCCTTACTAAAGGTTTGTGATTTCTGAACACTTCAAGGTTGATTGAGACCTTGAATTTCTCTCCATTGTATATTATTGACTTTTCACTTCTCCATGAATCTAACTGATATTTTTCTATGCATTCTTGTCAGCTTGTATGCCTTGCAACCTTCCTTAACGTGTCAGAGAATGACTCCTTTGACCTATATCAGGTATTAATGTTCTTTTCATCTGTAATTGGTGAAAAACATTTTTTTTTATATATTTTAGTGTACATTTTAATTCCATCAGTTGTAATGCCTAGTATCTTTTGTACATTTTAATTCTCTGACTTGGAAAATTAAAGACTTCATTAACCTTGGATGTCAGGACAAAATTATTGGTTGCTTGGCTATAATCCTCATCTGGGAAACTTAAATTTTTATATTCCACACTGCATTCAACCTTTCTGGTTGATTGGATTGGTGTTGGTGGGTGAGAAGGTTTAGTTAGTCTATTGTTAGAACTTGTTTTTTACTATCACATATTATGTAATTTTTGTTTAATAGAACATTGAGTTACATACCATTAAATGGTTTGGAACGAAATGAATAATGCAGCCTAGTATCCAGAATTGGACAAACATGAATCAGAATAGCATTACAGAACTGTTTTTAGCGTTAAAGTGAAAAATAGTTTCCAGTCTCTATTTCATGTACTAGCCTTGATTCCATCCTCTTTTTCCCTCTTTGTGGGATGTCTTCCTGTTTCATCCAATGAGTAGTGCTAAATGGTATGTTTCTTTTATTAGATCCTCATGTCAAGTGTACTAACTATGCTTTTATTAACAAAGCCTCCATATTTTTAGGAAATTTTGTTCGAGTCGTGCCAGTAGTTATAGCAAATGTTAACAAGGTATAATTCATGTACGACAGGAACTGTTGAAAGCGCTTATTGGTTTAATAGATGTTGCCGGACTTTACTTTGCTTTGACCCAGTTGACTTACCGGAACATTTCTCAGAACCATAAATTTCAGGCAGTTGGACTGGGTGAGTTTGTTGAGCAATCAATTGAGGTTTTTTAGTTTGATTGTAAATGATGACTGCATGCACGGTTTCTGTTTGTTTATTTCGATCTTTCAATGTTTTTCCCCATCTTCTAATCATTGGATGGCCTGGTTACTCTGTTCTTCTTGCCTGCAGGTTGGGCATTCGCTGATTCTGTTTTGCATAGACTTGCACCACTTTGGATTGGTGCCAGAGGACTAGAGTTTACTTGGGATTACATTTTGCAGGGCCTTGAAGCTAATGCAAATCTGGTTTCCATCTCTCTTCTTTATTTTAAGATACTCTTTATTTGGCTACTGTCAGAGATTCAATCATCGATTCGATTGATATTTCTTGGGTTCTTGACCTTGCATTCTGGGTGAAGTATTTGTCATGTCAGCCGCGCTGTTGCTTCTCTAATTTCTGCTCCCCACTTCAATTCAGGTGTTGAGCATATCCGTTGCTGCATTGGGATCTTTGATGTGGCTTCGGAAGAACAAACCCAAAGCGCTAATTCCCATAATTTATATCTGTGCACTGATTGTGGCTACTATGCCATCAATCACAAGGTATGTAACATCAAAATTGGAAAATTTGCCACTTTCGAACTTGAATCACTTGCTTTAAACTATCTGAACATCAAAAGGTAATCTATTTGGTTTTTGAAAATTGTGCTTGTTTTCCTAATATTTCTCTACAATGAGTTTCATTATTTTTAAGAAAAAGTTGGAAATTCCTAGCCAAACTCTAAAAACAAAACAGGTTTTTCAAAACCCGTTTTAATTTTAAAATTCAAATAAAGATGTACATAATTTTAACACAAGCTGCAAATTTTCTTTCCAGCTACTTAAGGCGGGGAATGGGTTGGCATTTCCCTAAGGTGGTGGGATTTGAACTCTTCACCTCTTTGGCGATGGCTTTTATTAGTTGGCAGCTTTTTTCTGCTTGTCAGAGACCCTCTGTTTAAGGTTATGGCACACTGGGGTTGACTATATTGATGCTGGACGTGAATTTTGGAGGTGTGGATTGCAGATCTCCTTTTACTTAACCTTCTCTTTTGCAGTGTTCCGCCTAATTTCGTAATCATTTGCAAAACCAAATTGTGGGGTTAAGTTTCAGATGTTGTAAGGTTGTAAGCTTTGTAATGTATGATGACAGGTAAAAGGGAGTTTCAGATGTTGTAACGTTTAGTTCTTTTTCTTTTGAGATTTTGAATGGAAGTAAAAGGTAGCTTGCCAGGACAATGTTATCTCATTTTCCTTTCCCTACCCTCAGATTTTAAACCTTTTTTTTCTCCTTCCATTCTTTTACTGAGGAACATGATTACGAAGATGGAAGAGGTTACCTCAGATCAAGGCTCTCGCGCCTTCTCATTTCATCACTATTTTATTTTCTTCTGCAAATTTTGGATGAGAAAAGTTAGAACGACAAGTAAAGAATGCAATTTTTAATCTGCATTTACATTAGATGATTAGAGCGACAAGTTAGCAAAATAAGAGAACACATTCACTAGTTTCATTTCAAGAAAAAGCATAAGGGGCAGGGGGAAAAAGTGTGTACAAGTGATGCAACTCCGATTGAACCAGTCATCCGTTGCCATGGGTTCAACGACAGCCTAACCTGGGACCGCTACAATGAGAATTTTGGGGGAAAAAGATGACCGGTGACCTTTATAGCAAAAGAAAATCTAGCCATTCCTAATATGAGCAAATAATTTTTTTGATTGAGAAGAAATGAGGCGGAGTACCAACCTTACAGAGAAGGATGATTGATTGTTGTTGGTACAATTGCTAATTCACTACAAGTTGCGACTTCACTGCTGAGGTCAAACCCTTTCTTCCCAACTCCGGTTACATGTACAAGCAATTCACACTTGCCAACAAGTTCAAAAATGCAGATATCCCCCATCTGGATACCATTGTCACGAACAAACGACATCCAACCGCCGCAAAAAGTATGCATCATTCGCCCCATTGAGTCTGGTACTGAGTTCACAATCCAACATCCCCCGTTTGGACCGCGAAGTATAATCTCAGTTTTGCTGTTAGGGAAATGTACCGAAGAAAACTGATGCGGAATTTTCTGCAACATAGAATGCCAATCAGTCCTACTAAATTGAAGCAAAGAAAATGTAAAAAATAACTGCATTGACAACAACACTGGATCTAAAACCAAAAACTTGAGGAAGTACATGAACGGTCTAAAATAAAAGACTTACTAAAGTATATGAACCACTAGTGTTGAACTTTTTCATGATTCTGACAAAATTTGGAAAACAAGAAGCAAATGACTTAGCTGCTCTTTCTTCATCAAGGGCTAACATTGCTCGCAAACCAAGTCTAGCTGGTAATACAAGATCGCCTTTGACACTGGTTCTCTGATTGACTGGTCATTAAAATTTCAAAAGCCATAAAACCAAGTTCTTCATATTCTTGCATATCATAACCAATTAAGGCCAGCCTAGCTTTGAGAAAATCATGAGGACATAATGAATATCCTAATACACTACAATCATGGCTTAGAGAAAATTATGGAAAAACCTCATCATGACTTTCTTTTCTTTCGGAATATGTGGAAGAAAGAAATCAGAGAATATTTGCAAAAGCAACACAGGCCTACACAAAACTTTTCGACAATGTTGTTTACCAAGCTATATCTTGGTGTAAACTGTCTAATATTTTTACTTCCTATAGTTATACCTCCCTCATTGCAAATTGGGAAGGTCTTTTGTAAACACCATAGATTATACATTCCTCTGGTAAATTTCACTCATCAATGAAATTGTCTCTTATAAAAAAAACATCCTAATACACTACAATAAAACTACATGCAAATAGAGAAGTAATAAACTCTATTTTTAATACAACAAATGGTGGCCATCGTCACAAAAGAGAGACCATAGAGAACCTTCTTTCATACTTTTAAAACATAATTACATGCAGATGACGGAGAGAAACCTTACCCAAACGCTTAGAAGGCTTTTTTGATTGAGAACAAACCACGACTTTGGTGGAGACCTTCTTTGCACTAGAATGTTTCCGAACATCATTGCAGAAAGGTTCTTGCCAAGACTTCGAACTTTTTTTATCATGTACTTCAATTCTTTTGGGGCATTTTGAATGAACCTTGTGAGAGTTTCCATTCATTTTCTTTGGCAAACCTTTGAGAGTTTTACGAGATATTTTTGCATGGTCAGCATCTAGCTGACTCAAGGATCCTTTTCTACTTTGATCCTCAGATATTTCCTTTCCAACCCTGAAGATGCGAACACGCAATTCACAATCCAGGACAAGCTCAAAAACACATATATCTCCCATGTTGATGTCATTCCCACGCACAAAGGCCATCCATCCTCCACAAAGGGTATGACTTGTATGCACTCTTATTGTAGGAACAGAATTCACTGGCCAGGATTCCCCTTTCAAGTTGTGAAGGACCAACTTTAATTTGCAGCTAGGAAGATGTGCCATAGAAAATTGATAAGGGATATTCTGCATCACAAGAGAGGACGGCATCAGGCTTGTCAAACTGACATTTAAATGAAGGAAAGTTGCTTTAATTTATTGCTTTACGATCATCAAGAAGAAAAGGAATTTTTTTGTCATCATCACCACATTTTACTTCCTTTTTTTCTTTTTGGTTTTTGGGGATCGACTCACCAATGTGTATGAACCACGAACATTGAAGCTTTTCATGATTCTCACAAAATATGGATAATTGGAGCTAAATGACTGGGAAATTTTTTTCTCATCCTGAGATAATAGTGATAAGGCCAGAATTTTATCTTGCATAGTTACGTCATCAACTTTACTGATCCCATTCTGACCAGCTCCATTTTTATGGACCTCAACAGTTTTTATGGCTGGAAACAAGAAGGTATGATCCAATTAATTTCTAATCACATGCTGATAAGGAGCTGACATTCTGAATAACTATTAATAAATCACTAGAAATAATTATTTTAACCAAGTATTTTTTCCTCCTAATTCGCAGGCTAAACGTGGAACTAGGAAAGAACTAGCAAAGAACACTGTCCACAGATAAGCATTTCCCTCTACGTTCTACAAAATAAACCTTAAGACCAGAACTCAGTTTACCTGCTAGGCCCTCCCTGCACTCTGAATGAACATAAAAAATGCTCCTCATTTTCTTTACCACAGCCTCTGGACATGTATCTGGGCATGTAGGGTCCTCTTCCCTATCTCTTTTATGGCCTGTGTTATCTTGACTGCACTGAGAATGAAATGCATCTTCTTTCTCACATGCACTCTGATCAAAAACTTGCAGAGTGAAATTCAACTCGCCATCATATCTAAATACTAAGAAATCACCACATTCTAGGGAATGATCTCGTGCAAAGGTTGGCCATCCGTCACAGAAGAACAAGTTATCATTCTGCTGGATCAAGTCAACAAGCCAAGTATGGCCGCTAGGACCAATTAATGTGACTGATCGGCCTATTATTTCTCCCAAGTATCTGACAAATTTCAAAGGAAGTTTCTGCAATGATACGAAAATCAAATCAGCACAAGACAATCCAATAGACCGCCATAAAACACAAATAGCGCTACATATTCATTTTGACCTGAATGCACAACGTATGGTCAGAGCGCAGCTATTACTCATAAGATACATCTAGATGCTAAATGATGCAAAGACTGCGCCAACGTCACGTGGAATGATTTAAACGCTTATTCAAAGAAATGTTTCATTCCACACAGAACTGAACTAACCACTATAAACTTCCCCAGAAAACAGAGACAAACAAAGACAAAGCAGTCTCTAACTTCCTAAAACAGTTTTTCCAAAAGAGCGAAGAGAAATAGATAATCGAGTCCAAACTGGCCACACATGATGTAAAATGACAAACGCATGCTCATATTAACCTAATTTCTCAGATAATGACAGGAAACACAGTCAGGAGAACGCGAAATCCGAAGAGATTACCAGTCGTTCTGAACAAAGAGTGGAGGAATAGAAAGCATAAAAGCAAGGCCGCCTGGAAGTCACCATCAACTGGCAAGACTCCGTCTCCATCATCAAACCGCATGAACAGACTCCAGTCAATAAGGATTTGAGCAATATCTTGATGAAACAAAAGACATTGAAGAAATATTTGCCAGAAAACGAAACAGAGAAGAAAATGGACCAAAAAACAAACCCTAAGAAGAACCGAAGATTGACGGAGAAATAATGGAAGTTCCGGTCGCTTCCAGGATAGATTTGAGTTTCGAGGGATTCTGGCAAACGAACCCCGTAGTGGGAGAAGTGCTTCTGAGCGCGCCACGTTCACACGTGTGGAGTGTGTCAGTAATCGTACTTCATTTTTTATTTTCTAAAAATAATATTTTCATCTATATTATGTATTTTTTTACTTTAATTTTATTTTAATTTATCAATTTAAATTTTTATCTCTCCGTCCATAGCACTAATTTTTAACCCTACAGGCCTACTGCTATCCGGTCTGATTTTTTTTTTTTTTTTTCCTTCAACGAGTTTTCTATGTCTAGCTGACACACCGTTCCATGTCCACCCGTTTTTGGGCTCAACTTACTCACTGGCACACTGCTCGATGTCCACTTTTTTTGGGCTCAGCGTTCTCGCTGGCACACTGCTTAGTGTCCACCCCCTTTGAGGCTCTCTCGTTGACACACCAACTCGGTGGTTGACTCTGAAACCATTTGTAATAGCCTAAACCTACCACCAGCCGAGATTATCTTCCTTAGGATTTCCCTTTCGAGTGTCTCTGGATAGAAAGAGATTTCCAGACTCTTATAAATAGTGTTTCGTTCTTCTCTCCGACAATGTGGGTACGAGGATAAGAGGATAAAATGAAGAGGACATGAAGGAAGTGTGGTTTTCATGAAAGAAAATGGAAGAGAAATCCATTTGAGTAACGACAAGTTTACAACCTTAAACAAAGAAATACAGTTAAAACACAAAGACACAAAGACCAGAGATTCTATCTATATCTGTAAGCAAATGCACAAAAACATTTACAATCTCAAATAAAGTTTGTAACATTAGGTGTGGCCAAAAGTTTAAACCACCAACCTCCTACTCCTATCTACCTACCAATCTTGTATATTCTAACTAACAGCAGAAGAACATGTTACATTCGGTGCGTTGCAGCGATGCACGGATGATCAAAGAAGCTCCAGCTCTCGCCTCTCAGTGTTTCAAAACTTCGTGTTGGTTCTTGAAGACGGTACGAACGAAGAATCGTCGTCTGCTTAGCAGGAAGAGTTGGACTTTTAGCAGGGTGTGCTGTATGTATGTTGCAGCATCTCCTGCTAAATGAGTTCAACTCTCATAATCTTTGTGTTCGTGTTTAGCCAGAGAAGAGCGCTCGAAAACGGGGCTCGGTGTTATGATTCTGAAGTCTCGGGGCCGGAAGACAATGTACTGTTTTCCAGAAAAGATGGATTCAGAAACTTGGCTACAAAAGCCCACATTTTATAAACATCTTCAAAGTTGGTAAGGAATCCGAGCGATGCTGTGACGACCTCGACTCGAAAAAATAGTTTCTTCCTGTTGTGACCATTAGCCATTGGTTTGCACAATGCCATGTCTTTGAGATCATACTGACCGGAGTTCTGCTTCGGAACGTCGACTGCACGGACATGGCTGAGGATACCAACTCCAAGAGATATTCCATTATTTTCAGCTAGTTTCTGTACAACTTCCGGATGAATTAGCCCTCTTCCATTGCTTTCTTTAACATTAAAAGCAACCGCAGCACCTCGTTCGTATTTTATCTTCGGTCCATACAGTTGTACGAGGTGAGTTCCTACATCGTCTCGACCCGGTAGTCGGAGTTGAAGTAATGAAGTGACGAGCCAGTTAATGAGATACCTCAGTCGGAGAGTGGTCCTGTTGAGGCCTAACATATCGATATGATCAAGATGTCGACAGATCATTTCGGGCTCCCTCCTTCCCCATTCTTGCTCGTCGACGTACTCTCCATCACTCATCGACTCCTCATTGTCAAAAGCTGCATTAGATGCTTCTCCGAGCTCAAACATCTCATTCAAGCTTTCTTTTTCATTATATTCTACGCTAAATGATACTCGACGACCCATGCTTAACGCTCTTTCTCCGTCTAAACCGAAGAATCCACGTTCGGAAAACCTACTCCTTTCCCTCCTACCTAAGAGTCTGAATTCCCCTTCTGTCTCCCTCCTTATAGCACTTTCCTTCAAGTCTTTTAAGGCTCCAGCTGCTGTGGAATTCGAAAGCTTCAAATCCTGAATCTCGAAAGTCTGATTCGCAGATCGGTTTCCATTCGAGGCGAAACTCAACCTATTCGGGATCGATTCTTCTCCAGTTTCTGAATCCTCCTGAATCTCACTAACAGCATGAGAATCTTTCAAGCTTCCAACATTGCCACAGCAAGAGTCTTGTTCTCCAGATTGTTCTTCTTCAGGAATCCCCTCCACCCGACATAGATCCTGCGACACTGATAATACAGCTGCATCAAACGACAATACCGAATCGTCACGGTGCCTTGGATTCGCCCGCTTATCATCACCACCACATATCGGACTTCTCAACAACCTCGATGCTGGTTTTGGTGGAAGTTGCCTACTGTTCCTCTTACCAGAAAACCAAGATGGTGGTAAGGGTGATGACCATGTTTTTTGCTTAATCAAATGGCCAGAATTATCAGAACCAAATGGACTATGTCCCAAATCAATCCAATATGAATTATCCGACGACTCGTCCTCGCTGAAGATCGGACTCTTCATAACCTCCCCAACCGAAATGCTCTCAACTTCCTCAAAAATGGTACTAGCTCCATCCCTGTCCGAGCTATTATTATCTTGTTCTATCTCAGTCTCAAACACATCCCTCACCTGGTTCGTCGTAAACACGCCCGAAAAAGCAGGCATTCGTGACTCCTGATGCGTCTCAGTTTCAGAATCCTCCTGACCATTGATAGCATCATCTTCAATCCCAGCCAACACATCCAAACCATCGATCGAATCGCCGATGTACTGCGGGAAAATAGGCAGTATCCTCACCATTCCTGTACCTGTCCGCCCACATTGACTTTGCAAGCTCCCTATAACAGATTTCTTAATCAACAGGCAGCCAAAACCAGTCGGATCAGATCCGAAAACGCGATAAAATGACGTGATTATAAAATCTGGCCTAAAGAGGGAGAGCCCCAAGGAATCCATGTCCTTCGGACCGAGCGAGCCAGCATCGAGCAAGACGTGCCAATTGTTCTGCTGGGCAAGAGCCATCCATTGGTAAGAATACTTTGCTCCTGTAACTCTTGACTGAACAGGAAACACAAAAAGCCCAGAAACAGAATCCTTCTTCCTCTTCCTCTTGTTTGTGATCTGTTTCCTGAGCTCCCTTGAACAGAGTCTTAAAGTTGGCCACTTAAACCAAGCACTGTAAACCTTTGCACCTCTTTCTTTAGCATTCTGAGCCATCCAACTCACAGATTGACTCTCATGATCAAACATGGTCAACAATTTCTTATTCGTATGAAAAGGATACGACTCAGCCAAGAGCTTAAAAGCTGACCCCCTACTGACTGTAAAAACAATCCCATATTCATTCTCGGAAATGTTAAGGTAATTCATAATCCGTGTCTTGATGTCGTGTTCAATTGTGCCTTTCTCGGCGCCGCCGTAAAGGGCATGGTTGTTCAAATTGGCAGTGATTTCAGAGAGAGTAAACGCAGAAGACTCCCAGAATTGTTGGGTTTGAATATACGAAAATAAACCAAACCCACAGTAATCAAGACATACCTTCGAAAACGACTCTGATAAATGCTCGTAATCCTCTGTTCTTAATTGATCGATTTGTTCCGACGACTGGAATTTCGGGTACATGGTGAGGAACTTGGTGAAGGCGTCGAAGAGATTCGGAATCAAATCCTCCGTGGAATAGGTTCGGTCGGCGGCGAGTGCGGTGGCGCGTAGAAACTCCTTCTGGGCATGAAGCCGAGCGAGAGATCTCGACCGTCGAACATTCCCGTCGTGATTTGGCGAATCACAGTCAATGTCTCTGGATTTCGCCAAACACCCATCTTCAGAAGCTTCCTCAAGAGCCTCTCTGAGCTTGTTTTCTTGCAATTGCCTGAGAATGGAGGATTTCCGCCTCTCTGTAAGACCAGACCCATGTCGCCGTCTGGATTTCTTGTCCATTATTAAAGCGGCGCAATGGGACAAGGGCTTCCATAGTGAAAGATGCATGAATTCTAAACACAAAAGCCAAAGCGAACGAAATCGTAGAGCTGAAGTTCAAGAAACTCGGGCTTTAAAAGAGGGTTTCTGAGCTTCCGGGAGCTAAAGAACCAAAGAACCAGCTGGTTCTCTTTTCTTTCCTTTTTGGATTTTCAATTCAACTGGTAAGGCAGACGCATTAGGCCACATCGCTAACTTTTGCGAGATCGATATCAGTGGGTCTTAAAGAGAAGGTATAAATAAAGGAAAAGATATCAAAGAACAAAAGGGTCATCAGACTAAGCGACATTACCTTTAATACGATCAGCAGAGAAGAACCCTTTACTTTCTTCAAGGGCCCATCACTGAAAATGGCTCCATTTCAAAAAAAAATTCATCTCCATCACCAGCAACTCATTCAAAAATTCAAAAAAAAAAAACAAGAAACCCGCAAACCCCAGATTCACAAGCTTTAATACTTGCCTTTTTTGAACTGAAGATCCCAAAGTTTTCTACAGAAAACGGCATATACCCATTAGAACAGAGCTTTAATCAAACCAGGAACGAAAATGTGAAAAACAGAGCACTAGAATATGAACAGAGGAGCCGCCGAGAAAGATAATGGGAGAGAAGGAATCTAAACCCAAAAGAAAACTGTTGGGATTAGGGAAAGGACGAAAAATAAGGGCAGAAAACAGCATCCAACAACTCCTCCAACCAACATCAGCAGCTCCCCCACCACTCTTCCAGTAAGCAAGAACAGAGAGAGTGAGAAGAAAAAGAAGAAAAGGGGTTTCTGAGAACCCCATAAATTCCCACATTTACTATGGCAATTGATACAAACATGTCTGCATTGAATGCTGGTTGGCTGTTTCTTTCACATCTCCCACCATTATTACGCCTCCACCATTAATAAATCCCAGCTCGACCCCTCTTGCCCCCAATGGTCCACTCCTCCACTCCGCCGAATTGCTCTTTTCTCTTTGTTTATTTCATTTTGGATTCAAAATCTCTCTCCCTCTCCCTCTCTTTCTTTGTTCTTCGATTTTGGTGAAAGAATCCAAAGTCCAAATCCCTATCCCAATTACTCTTGTCTCTGGACATTGACACCGTAAAGAGTAGAATGTTTGAGTACGAAAGATCTTCATTGTAGAGTACTTGTTAAGACCTCCATGATTCTAGTGAAACAACCATTCAAATGATTGTAACTCAATTTGTAGTTAATGTAAGAACATGTTTATTTACAACATTTTTTAGGATTTTCCCTCTATTCCTTTTATGTCTTTTTTTTTTCTTTTCAATTCTTTAATTGAATTGGTTTTTGTATCAATCTTTCTTCCCCTACGGGTCCGAGTTAATTTGGGTTTTGTCTTCGATGCCACTAATTTCCATAAGAAGACTAGAGGAGATTGTTGACTACTCGTTAGCAGCAACACTATCTAAGCATGAACGGGTTCAGTATTTGAAAGGGACAGTGTTCTATAAGGAAAGCCTAATATGATGACCCAACTAAACTTTTTCGCTCTAATTAATTTTTTTTTAGTTCGTTTATGTTTTTTTTAAACAAATTTATATATATTATTTTCATAAAACATAATAATATTTAATAGCATTAAGGGGGAATAGTATAGTGATTGAGATGTCATTGTCACATACCCAAAAGTACAATTATCTTAAATCCGACCAAAACTTTAATATAATTACAGAATATAATTTGGGTAATCATAGTCAAATCTTCATTAATTAATTCAAAACGTACTTTAAAAAAGCATGCTAACGCCATGCATGCATGCACATGCATACCATTGGCATCACATTACATGTCCCCACCATGACGTATGCTTCTCTATAAAGTGGTCAACACTCAAACAGACAATGATTCTTAACAAGAAAATAAAGTCAAATTATGAATTTATTCAAACCTGTCAACTTGTAATAAAACCAATTTAATTTTAAAATTATTTAAAATTTTAAATTATGCCTAAAAATTAGAGGCCAAATTAAAAATTTTAAATGGTTAAGAACTTAACCTAAACGGTAATGAGTAAAATAAGTTAATAATTAATTAGAGTATTATTTAAAATATTATGAATGTTGAATTTCTTTTAAATAATATTTATTTATATATAAATGTTTAAATTTGAATAATTTATAGAAATGTCAATTCTTGATTATGATAAGGTTGTCGGGTGTATATGTGCTGGGTTCGATTCTCCGTGAATTTATAATGGTCTGCCTTGTCTTTTTCTATTTGGATTGCTTCTTTCAATCTTTTTTTAAATAATAATATTAATTCGTTTTAAAAAACATTTTTTTTATGCTCATGTATATTTTTATTCAAGCAAATATTACCACACAATGGGACTTAGTGTTCTCACTGGTACACCGCTCTATATCGGGCTCTTATACCAATTGTAAGAGCCCCATCATTAGCAAATATTGTACTATTTGAGATAAAATTCCTCTTAAGGTTTAAAAGCGCGTTTTTTTAGGAACATCTTAGTTCTCCTCTGTAACGATGTGAGATTTCACAATCCACTTCCCTTGGGTCACTAGTGTCTTCATGGGCACACTGCTCGGTGTGTAGTTCTGATATCACGCACACGATTTTATCATAAGTTCGTGTGTATATGTTAGTGGTTAGCAATTATTATTTACAAAATGTAATAAAAATTTGTTAGGTCGAAAATGAGAATAATTTTAGTGTTATTTTGTTGTTGGACCGGGACCACAAAGGCAATGGGCCTGGCCCAAACCCAAAACTGTTTGAAGTTTGAATTGCCCTATCTGAAATGCGATCCCTCTCGTTCTCCCGAGTCCCGCGCTTCAAGCAACGGTACGCTGTAGTCTGTTGCAACAGAATCGCGACCCCTTCAATGGGAGTCGACTATATTTGGAAAATGACCGGCGGCAGCGGCGGCTGAGAAGCCGGTGAACCACCGAAGGATAGGATCCCCTCCGGTATAAAATCCCACCGGAGTCCCCATTCATCTTCATCCATTCCAAACAGCCCTTGGGAGTACCCAAGGAGGCGGCAATAGTTTCTCAATAAATAAATAAAAAATAAAAGAAATAAAGAGGATAATGAAAGGCGCGGGCTGCTGTTTGTTCATTTCTCTTCTTCTTCTCCAATCTTTTTCGTTTTTCGCTTCGGCTCTTTCCGATGCCGAAGCGTCGTCCATTGCCCGCCGCCAGCTTCTAACCTTTCTCGAGACCGATGATTTGCCCGACGATTACGAGTCCACGGTTGTGGTGACTGAGACCTTTCCCAATTCCAGGCTCCGACGGGCTTTCATTGCCCTTCAAGCCTGGAAGAGGTCCATTTACTCCGACCCTTTAAACACCACCGCCAATTGGGTCGGCGCTGATGTCTGTTCCTACACCGGAGTTTTCTGTACCTCTGCTCTGGACGACCCCAATGTCCAAGTCGTGGCCGGAATTGACCTCAACCATGCCGACATCGCCGGTTACCTCCCCGTTGAGCTCGGTCTACTGTCGGACATCGCATTGTTTCACATCAACTCCAACCGATTCTGCGGCCTTATCCCGCCGAGCTTCGAGAGGATGATTCTCCTTCACGAGCTCGACGTTAGCAACAACAGATTTGTGGGCCCTTTTCCTGAAGTCGTTTTGAGGATTCCGAATTTGAAATTTCTCGACATTAGATTCAACGATTTCGAAGGGAAATTGCCTCATGCCCTTTTCACCAAGGAGCTCGACGCCATTTTCCTCAATAACAACAGGTTCACCTCCCACATTCCTGAGAGTTTCGGCGACTCGCCGGCGTCGGTGATCGTGATTGCCAACAACAACTTCACGGGGTGCATTCCGACAAGTATTGGGAAAATGGGGAACACGTTGAACGAGGTTTTAATGTTGAACAATGCGCTTGGTGGTTGCATCCCTGGTGAGCTTGCTCTGCTTGGAAATGCGACGGTTTTCGATGTTTCTTCGAATCAATTGAGTGGGAGCTTGCCGATGAGCTTAGATGAGTTGAAGAATGTGAAGATTATTGATGTCTCTTCCAATAGTTTGACCGGTGTGGTTCATGGAGGTGTGTGTAATTTGCCTAAATTGGCTGAGTTCACATTCGCTGATAATTTGTTTGATGCCGAAGACAATAGGTGTGTGCCTCAGAATAGACAGGATGTTTGGTTGGACGATGCTGACAATTGTTTGCAAGAGAGGCCTAAGCAAAAACCGGCCGAGATTTGTAGTTCAGAGATCAGAAAGGCCGTGGATTGCAGTCGGGTTAAGTGCGGCGGAGGATCCAAACCTCCTAAACAGCCAGAGGCACCAATTGATGATCCTCATCGTCAATCACATGTCCCAATGAACCACCCTCCTCCTTCACCTCTAATCAACTCGCTCCCACCACCCCCGGTTGCCTCACCCCCACCACCCCCGGTTGCCTCACCCCCACCCCCGCCCGTTTTCTCTCCACCCCCGCCCGTCTACTCTCCACCACCACCAGTCTACTCTCCACCACCACCAGTCTACTCTCCACCACCACCACCCGTAGCCTCTCCACCACCACCACCCGTAGCCTCTCCACCACCACCACCCGTAGCCTCTCCACCACCACCAGTCTACTCTCCACCACCACCACCCGTAGCCTCTCCACCACCACCACCCGTAGCCTCTCCACCACCACCACCGGTTGCCTCACCCCCACCACCGGTTGCCTCACCCCCACCACCGGTAGCCTCTCCACCACCACCCGTAGCCTCTCCACCACCACCCGTAGCCTCTCCACCACCACCCGTAGCCTCTCCACCACCACCCGTAGCCTCACCCCCACCACCGGTAGCCTCACCCCCACCACCCGTAGCCTCTCCACCACCACCGGTAGCCTCACCCCCACCACCGGTAGCCTCACCCCCACCACCCGTAGCCTCTCCACCACCACCGGTAGCCTCTCCACCACCACCACCTTCTCCATCTCCTCCTCCAGTCTCCTCTCCACTGGCACCACTAGAGGACATCATTCTTCCACCAAATTTGGGCTTCGAGTACTCATCACCGCCTCCACCATTGTTCCCAGGCTACTAAATAAAACGTGACAAATCATCGGACTCGCCTCTCTATTTTAACATTTTTATTTCCATCGTTATGAGTGTCAACAAATTAAACTAAAAAAAAAAAAACAAAAAAAAACAAATTCGTAGCTTCATTAATATCTCTTGTACTCTTTATCTCAACAAATGTCTTGCACACCAAGGCATTCCAAATTATATCAGATATGCATGTTGCTACGGATAATTATCTACAACTATGTTGCATGCATTATACAATACTTATCTATATATATATATATAGACACATTATTTTTGGTAATGCATTAAAAATAGCATAAAATTAAGGAAAAAGGAATCGACCGTCCCAATTAGATGAACCTTGTTCTAAATAAGGGAACTTGTTTTAACTTTTTCTTTAATATTAAAGAAACAAACATCACTATTTAAGAATAATGTTGAATTAAAATTAAAATACCAATTCAAGAAACCCATTATTCCACCTTTGATCCATAAATGGTAATTAAGTCAAATTGGAAAATAGCTAAATACTACGTCTTGTTAATAAAGCTTTTTTTTTTTTTTTTTTTTTTTTATTTTTTATTGTCGTATTTACTGTTTTCTTGCTATAAGAAGTAAGAACATCCATGTCCTTCTGCAAGTATTTTCTGAACCTCAGAGTTGAAAATGGCGGTCGCGACTGATCCGCTCGGCTGCATGCAAAAACTCGTCCAGATGCTTCAGGCTCCGCCGTATGTCGCGGCCGCCGTTCTGGGTGGTGTGTTGCTTCTGACGTTTTTCATTGGAGATTGGAGAAAGAGACGTCGGAGTCCTCTACCTCCGGTGCCGGGTAATGATCGGTTTGTTGTCGTCTCTGTTTTTGAACTGTTGCTGGTTTGGGGAAAATGATGTGAAATTAACGATTTAATGAATTTGTGTAGCGATTCCGGGGATACCGGTGCTGGGGAATCTGTTGCAGTTGAAGGAGAAGAAGCCGCACAAAACGTTTGCTCAATGGTCCGAGACGTATGGTCCGATTTATTCCATAAAAGCCGGCGCCTCCACTGTGATCGTTCTCAACTCCTCCGATCTCGCCAAAGAGGTATAAATCCCGGCCGATTTCCGGCGAACATTGCTCTCCGAGTGAAAATTTTCCTCCGATTCTTAATTTGCTCTGTTCTGATCTTGCTTGATTCTTTAAGGCTATGGTGACGAGGTACTCTTCCATTTCCAGTAGAAAACTAAGCAAAGCCCTCACTATCTTGACTGCTGATAAATGCATGGTTGCTATGAGCGATTACAATGACTTTCATAAGCTGGTTAAGAGATACATATTGGCTAATGTCTTGGGGGCTAACGCTCAGGTTTTTGTTTTCAAAATTGTTCTTGTTCTTGTTCTTGCTCTGTTCTTTGGGTTAATTTCTAATAGTTTGATCTGTTTCAAGTTCAGAAAAGACTCAGACAAAGGAGAGACACCATGATAGACAATATTTCCAGAGAATTGTTGGCTTGTGTGAAGGATTCTTCATCAGAATCTGTTAATTTCCGAAAGATCTTTGAATCGGAACTCTTCGGGCTGGCGCTTAAAGAAGTGAATTCATTCTGTTCTTTTGCTGAATTCAGAACTTGATTGTAAATAGCTAACGTTGTGGTTTAATTGGCAGACGTTTGGGAGGGATATGGAGTCGTTATATGTCGATGGGCTCGGTACGACGTTGCTGAGAGAAGATCTGTTCAGAACTTTAGTGATTGATCCGATGGAGGGTGCGATCGAGGTTGATTGGAGAGATTTCTTCCCATATCTGAGATGGATTCCCAACAAGGGTGTGGAGGATAGGATCAGGAAGATGGACTTTCGCAGGGGAGTGACGATGAAGAGCCTCGTGGAGGAGAAGAAGAAGCGAATTGCAGCTGGGGAGGTAGTTTTTCGTTCGCTTGAGCTCAAATGAGCCTATTGATCTGCTCTGATGTAGAGAATTTATTGCAGGATTTGAATTGCTATGCTGAGTTCTTGTTATCTGAAGCAAAATCACTCACAGAGGAACAGATATCCATGTTGCTCTGGGAGATAATCATTGAAACCTCAGACACTACTCTGGTTGTAACTGAATGGGCTATGTATGAACTTGCTCAAAATCCTAAACGACAGGCAATTCCTGAAGAACACTACCATTTCTGTTGTTTGCTGTCTGTTCAATTCTTAAATTCATCGAAACAAGACATCATTCTGTAAAAACCTTTGACATTGCAGGAGCGTCTATATCAGCATATACAAAGTGTGTGTGGATCTGCAAAGATTACTGAAGAAAACCTGTCACAGCTCCCATATTTGACTGCCGTTTTTCACGAAACCCTTCGGAAGTACAGTCCAGTCTCGATCGTTCCATTGCGATATGCGCATGAAGACACCCAGTTAGGCGGGTACTTTATTCCTGCTGGGAGTGAGGCAAGCCAAGCCACGCTAGAACACTGAACCCCCATAGAGTAATTTTTTATGGCAATGTCTGATGATGGTTCCTTTTCAGGTTGCTGTGAACATTTACGCCTGCAACATGGACAAGAAACAATGGGAAAGCCCTGAGGAATGGAAGCCAGAGAGGTTTCTTGATGAGAGCTATGATCCAATGGACCTGTACAAAACCATGGCGTTCGGAGGCGGGAAGCGGGTGTGTGCAGGTGCCCCCAAGGCAATGCTGATTGCTTGCACTACCCTTGGAAGACTGGTTCAAGAGTTCACTTGGAAGCTGAGGGAAGGAGAAGAAGACAAGGTCGACACTTTCGGCCTCACTGCTCGCAAGCTCCAACCACTGCACATCGTCGCCAAACCGAGAATCAACTAATAGAACTTCCTCCGCCATCCTGCAAGGACCTGGAATAAATAACTATTATGGGAGTCTTTGGAAACCATTAGTCTCTTTTGTTTTGTGTTGAAGAGAAACCAGTGTGTTTCAGATCAGTTTAGAAGTAATTATCCATTTTAGAACAGTAGGTGTGCACAGAACGCATTGAAATAAAGAGTTCAACTTTTAGCTCGAAGATTTTCATGGTGATTCTGAAAATTTTACAAACTTTCGAACTATATTCATGAAAATATCGGTACTTCTGGATCGATCGATAGATTATTTCGACCACATAACATGAAATAGTACACTGAACTCAAAGTTGCTCTGCTCTGATGATGTTTCTTGATCAACTGGGTTTGAAGAACTTCAACTTAAGTCCACTGTTCACCAAACTCCAGATGCCTCCAATTGAGAAGGCCAAGCTAAAAGCAATGCCCAGCCAGCCCAGTGTCCAGTGGAAGTACCAATTGAAACTGAACTTTGTAGGCTTTTTAATGAGTACCCACATGAAGCAAGGGTAAGCAAATGTGACTGGAAGAGTGAGTCCTCCTAGCAGACCAGCCAAACTAGAGAGGAAAGGAAGTGCTACTCCAATGAAGAAGTTGACAAATCCATAGAAAACACGGAAGCCAGAACGAACCCAGATGGAACAAGGACGGTTTGTTCGACTTGTGTAGCTAGCTTCGAAGCTGTCGAAAACGGGCATCGAGTATATTTGGAAACTGCTCAAACAATTGAACACCACTAGAAGGAAAGTAATGGCAAGAAGCCCTCTGGGAATATCATGGCTGTGAAATGCATATAAGGCATTGAGCATCCCTCCTGAAGGCATCTGTGAATGAAACGCAGAAATGAATCGAAAAGGCGAATATCATAGTTTCGAAACGATGGCAAGAACAAAGATACTCACAAGGTTCCCATATGCCCAAAATCCTCCAATAGCAACAGGAAACAAGCAAGCTGCAATGAAAAAATAGCCAACTTTGGCTCCTCTCCACATGGGAACATGAGCAGGATGCTTAAAAGTTGAAGGCATTGTTGCCTGAGAGACATCAAAACAAACAAGATTCAGATACAATCACAAAGAGCAGCTCCTCAGTATCAAGTCTAGAAATGCAAAAGGCATACTTGAATTTCCAAAACCAAGTTATGGCCTCTGAAAGCAAAGGCTACGATTCCGAGCGCATTCATGACAGAGAAGACAGAAGAAGAAGGCGATGGCATCGAAAGGGGTTCGTATGAGATCGTCGGAGGCCTTTGCTGGCTAACAGAGAGGACCCAAACCATGGTGGAGTAAGTGATGGCAGTCACAGCTCCAATAAGGGAAAGTCCAGCAATTGAATTGAGGTTTGGCAGTTGAGAAAGAACAATACAGAGTGATGTAAATACGAGGTACCACTCGACAGTTGTTAAAGGATTTGAAGAACAGAGCGGCCCACATACTATTTGGAAGAAGAGTTTCATTGTCTCTCCTCCAATAAGAATCAATGCCGTTGCAGTTCCTGCTGATAAGTAGACAGTAGGAAACACAGCAAGCCATACTCCCAATCTTTCCCCTGAAGATCATACAACAAAATTCTTTTACCAATCTATCAAGAACGATTAGACGCCCGGCTCGAAAACCGAACCATGTATACTGGAGTTGTATGGAAATATTACCAAAGGCTGCTTCAGCAAGCTCCACATATCTGTTGTACCTTTTGCCTGGCACTGCTTCATGAAGCTGAACCAGAATCCAAAGAGTATAAAGTTGCCAGCAATAGGCTATTGTTAGTGACAGTATTCCCCAGCTCCTACAGAGTTACCACAAGAACAAAAAAACAGACAATACCACCAAGTTAGAGATGGTTACATCAAACCAAATCTACTGTGAAATTGAAATCTTTGTCTCTGTCTCTCTGTCTCTTTCACTACACCCAGAAACTCAAAGAAGCATTTGATTTGGGGACCATGACATGTAACATGCTCAATTATGGCCCGTTACGTATCACCGTCAGCCTCACAGTTTTAAAACACGTATGTTATGGAGAGGTTTCCACACCCTTATGAAAGATGCTTCGTTCCTCCCTACAACCAATGTAGGATCTCACAATTCACACTCTTCGTTCCTCCCTAAACCAAATCTACTGTGAAATTGAAATCTTTGTCTCTGTCTCTCTGTCTCTTTCACTCCACCCAGAAACTTAAAAGAAGCATTTGATTTGGGGACCATCACATGTAACATGCTCAATTACCATAGTTTATTTGGGCCCGTTACGTATCACCGTCAGCCTCACAGCTTTAAAACATGTCTGTTATGGATAGGTTTCCTTATGAAAGGTGCTTCGTTCCTCCCTACCACCAAAGTGGGACCTCACAATTCACAATCTTTGGGGGCAGCGTCCTCACTAGGAACTGATACCATCTGTACCTAAGCCCACAGCTAGCATATATTGTCCGCTTTGACCCCTTACGCATCGCCGTTAGTTTCACAATTTAAAACGCGTGTGCTATGGAGAAGTTTCCACACTCTTATAAAGAATGCTTTGTTCACCTTTCTAACCTACGTGGGATCTCACAATAACCTTCACGTAGTTTGAAAGCTCCTCGTATTCCTACCGGTTTAGTTGAACTTTCCAAGGAAATCACTATGGTTGCGCATGTTCTTAAATATGGCAACGAGACAAGATGAAAAACATCATCCAACATCCAAACAAAACATATTAACGTTAGAACACTGTTAACATCTAATGATGACGAGACCGAATCATCAAAACTACAATAAAAGCCTGAAATTATGGGCAGGTGGGACAGCAGAGAAAGATTATACATTTGTGTGTTAATACAATAAAAAGCATCCAAAGAGAAGATGGCCCTCCAAGAACAAAGCTATCGCATTTTGCTTAAAATAATATAAGAAATAAGAGCAAAAGCAAAAGGTTAAGAAGTCCCGTCGCTCTTCAAATCAAATAATCATTAAGAGAACATTAGTGAATTGAAAACCTTGACCAAGTAGACCCCACAACCCAAAGTTCCCCACCAGCTTGATCCATGGTGGGTGGGAGAAGGCGAACCATGTTGCTAGAAATTAACATATAGTTCATCTAAACTGAAACCATGTTGGTACAGTAAGAGGTTCATGAAAATTAGCACAAGGTATGAAAGCTTAAGCCCATAAGATTAAAGCAGCGTACCAGCCGAGGAAGGCGAAGGCGACGGGCAAAAGCAGAGCCTGGAAGCCAATCCCAGCGTTGAGGTTATGAAACGCAGCGTAATGAGCATTGCCATTACGGGACTCAGTAATCGGAAGCCAAGCATCCTGAGGGTTAAGCTTGGTGAGATGACCCACCTCCTCCAAGTAACCCTTCATATTAATCAACACCCTTTTCATGGGAGTCCCAATGGGGCTCAAAAACCTCGGCGATATAAACGAAGTCGGAGTCCACGCCGTCGAGGACTTTGCCTCCTTAGAAGGTGGCCTTGGAGAGCGCTGTCCCGTCGGCGTCAGAATCTCCGGCGTAGAAACTCGTGGGGTCGCTGGAATCGATATGAGCTCTGTCTCCGGCCTCTCCTCCATGGCAAAAGCAGAGCGTCGTTGATGTTAGCAGTTTTTTTTTTCTCCTCTGTTTTGCTCAGCTGGGCTGCTTGAAATTAGAGATTGATATAGGGAATCGGATGTGGGGAGTGCAAATGATATTAGAAAGTGATTGATGGGTGGGGAGCGTGGCGGAAAGAGAGGAGGTCAGGGGGTCTCAGGGGGGTCAGTCAATGATGGAAACATGGTGATTTTTGTCAAGTGTGCTGCTTTGGCTCCATCTTTCTGGACCAGAATATTGCCACGCGCCACCCATACTCCCGCAATCCCCAACATAATAATTGAATTAAAACAGTTCCAAGCCAAAAAGGAAAGCAGGTGGCGCGTGGTATTTACGCGCGAAGAATGGGTGTGGTAATGTAGGTGTGAAGGGAACTGTAAGTATGGGAAAATGTACGAGAGTTTTACAAAGGAGAGAGGTTTAGTGTCAGTGTCAGCAGGGCCCGACATGAGCATGTGGCGTGGCCTCGCGTGGCGTGGGCATCGAGCTTAGGCATGCGGACCCAAATTGTTCACCGTTTGGGCCTCGGCTCTAAAATTAAACCCATCTATTTTGTTTCTCAGGTCTAATTTAATTTTTTTTTATTTAAATTAATTGATAAATTCAAAAGCTTATGATTTAATTTGTAATTTTAAAAAGTTATTTACGCAATAAATAAAAATACTAAATTTGGAGAAGCGTGAAATGGGCCACGTTTTCTATTTTCTCCCTCTCCGCCGAAAGAAACCCGGTTCGTCGGTCCACCCTTCGGTTTTCATCATTTGGTCTTTCAAAAGAACAATAAAGGTACTTTTCTAAAATTAGATTAATATTATAATCTTAACCCTAAATTAAATTTAAAATTAAAAACATACTTCAATTATTTATTAAAATAAAAATGTAAACTTTAATGGTTAAATATAAACATTTGAAGAAAATATGTTTGAATTGTACGTAGCAGCTTTGACATGCCGAGATAAGCTCGTAGCAGCTTTGACATGCCGAGATAAGCTCTAGGCAATGTCCCTGTGATGTCTCAACCACCATTTATGAGGATGTGGAAACCTTCATCTACCAGAAGCGTTTTAAAGCCTGGAGGGGAAGCCCAAAAGAAAAGGTCAAAATGACAATATCTGCCAGCGGTGGAACTAGGTCCTTGCAGTCACCAACCAAGAATATGTTTAATTTATGACTAACGTACGTAAATTTAAGGAAAGCTAATGGATGATTTGTTGTCCACACGACACGAAACGTGAAAAGTTGTTGGGCAGATAAATCACTCACTAACTCGCCTCATTGAAGAGTTACATATGAGCGTTATCTAATTTTTTTATAAATTTTGACGCCTATTTATACATAATAAAGGTTTAAAATTAGGCAATTAGGTAATTTTATTAAAATAAATGTTAAATTTTAGTCTATTTGAATTATTTGAAATTGGGAAAAAAAAAAGAAGATAATTTTCCATTTCATAATTCATCGAGACACGGAAGGAAGGAGAGAGAAAGGACACACAGGGAAATTGGGAATACTGGGTCAGTTTGGATCCATGCTGATCGGTTTCAACGGGCCAAAGGCGATGAAGATTCATCGTCCGACGACATTGCTGTTCTTGCTGCTTCAACTTCAAGCTTTTATGTTGTTTTACTCTCTATCAATTGCTTCGTCGCTGAATCATTCCAGCTCTAACAGTGAGAACAATGCGCATCTCTTGCAGGTATTCTTTCTCGAGATCTTGAATTTGAGTTCCGAACACTAATCTCGGCACGGGATCTATGAAGATTTTGTTAATTTTATTGTTTTGATTAGGATGTTTTGAAGGAAATAGCAAAGAAGCAGGAGTGGGATTCGGAGGAAATCAGAATATTGAAATTGGATTTTGGAAATGTGAGATTTGGATGTGCGGAGAGCCATGAAATTCGTCTGGGATTAGGTAAAACTCGGCTGTTGGCAAAATTTTCTGACGAGGTGTCGTCGTGGAAGAAGCCGAATTATGCTAATGCGACTAGCCTCAGCTCTTTAATTAATGGCATCGGTTCAATGGCTGCCATTAGGTCTTTCAAGATTGTGGGTCCTTTCGATTTGATGGTTGAAGAGGATGCCCAGCTTTCTCTCTCCTTACCTGTACGCTCACTTCTTTCTACTTCAATCCTTTTCATCTTCTTCGCCTGCAAGCAGATGTAGGCTGTAGTAAGCAAAACTCGCATGGCTAGAATTTTGTTCTTTCATAGCCTGTTCATGAAATTAATTTGTAGAGATTATCGAGCAGAATTATAAACAAGAGACGATTTCAATTCTTAGGATTTTATCCACTTTTACAAATTCAAATAGTTTAGGCAAGAAATGTGACTAGGAACAGTGAGTTTTGGTGGATGAGAATATGCAAGAAATTCCAACGTTTAGACTTTAGGGTGAAGTGAACAATGACGGAAGAGGATTTCCTGTGCTGAATGAGAATTATAATATTCTGTGGTCAAGATATCTTTATTTCATTTGTTATCAATGAAATTTCTCTAGTTCTGTTTGGATATATTTGTTCTTTTGTTACAATTTGTTATCAATGTGCTTGCTGGCTGGCTGCACCAATAATCTTGACATTGTTCTGTCGTGAGGGTTAATTTGTTGGTTTCATTAATAATTCTTTGTATTTTGACTCAGAACAATGCTACTCATGTTGGTCTCAAACGAATTCTGGTGGGAGAAGGCATAACAGTAGAAGTTAGTGAAGCTGAGGAGGTGTCTGTGTTTTATTCGTCTGATCTTGTTCGACTGCTGAACGAAACCAGAACGGGCAATGGAAAAACCAGGATTTACCCTTTCTGGCTTCCATTTTGCTCACCTTTGCTTCCTCTACGCATACTTGGATCTGCGACATTGTCTGCATATAGGACACGAAATCCTGATGATCGTGTAAGAACTAGCTTCCTTTCCAAGGATTCAATTGAGTTATTGCCAGACAAGTGCTATGGTAGAAATACTTACACTCAGAATTCTCCCATACTTGATTCCTTCAAATTGCGGTTTAATATGCTGGAAAGTATTCTTGAACGTTATCTGAGTAATAGGATCCTTCAAAATGGCCTGTTGGCTTTTGTTAAAGTTAAAATGAGAGCATCTGTTGTTGTTCGTTTTCAACTGGAACTCGAAAGTACTATTGGAACAAATAGTAGTCGATATGCTCGATTGGCAGAGTGGAGAACTAAGCCTACGGTTGAGCGTGCATCATTTGAAGTGATGGCTAGGCCTGATGCAGTGAGATTGAAGCCTCTTGCAGTTAAGAAGTTAAGGCCTTTGAACGTGGCAGATTCAACTGAATGGAGGAATCTACTGCCAAATATATCCTTCACCAAGTTTCCATCTCTTCTCGTCCCTCCCGAAGCTCTAACGCTGGATGTCAAATGGTAATCAGATAAGTTTTCTTCAAGATTTTTTTTTCACAGTTCTAGGTAATATCACTTACTTGCCCAGCTTCCTTGTTCATATGTTTGGTAAATGTACATGGTAAATGAACTAAAGAAATTTCTTGCATTATGCTACTTGTGGTCACTAGTTAATAAAGCCATAGAAGCATCATATACTCTGAAGTTTTGAATGTAGAGAACAATGATACAGATATGTAAACAAATTCTGTGTATATGCACATTTGCATTTCTGGCTTAGGTTATATTGGATTTTGCTGCTTCCTTAGTTTTGTGGTTGCCATTTTTCATGATGGAAAAAGTGGTCTGGACTATGTGGTGTCTTAAACTACAGCATTGAATATAGAAAAAGGTCCTTCAATATAAATGAATGTTCCCGATCCAATTACATTTGTGCACAAATCACAACTTTAGTCCACCGCTAGTAGATATTGTCCTCTTTGGGTTTCCCTTCCGAGCTTTCCATCAAGGTTTTACAACGCGTTCACTAGGGAGAGGTTTCCACACCCTTATAAGGAATACTTCGTTCCCTTCTCCAACTGATGTGGGATCTCACATTCAGTAACCTTGTAACTTAGGAAAGAACCCAACATGCTTACACGCTCTCCTTATGAGGCCTCACTTCACCAACTTGCTTCATCACCTCCACTGTCTTGTACCTATAACAAGATGCACAATAAGTAGAATCCAAAGTATATAAGACTCAGCAGTGACAGTAGCCAGTAAAAATAGTTTAGATGATCTCTGTCCAGGTTATTACTAGCCAGCCACCACTTTCCTTGATCACCACCTCCACCACCACTGAGCTGGTGAAGTATCCAATTGCCTTTGAATTGATGGAGTGGGCACATCAAAGCCCAGAAAACTCGAATATGTGATTCCCTGCTCGATTGTGAAAGTCTGGAGTTGAGCCGAGTATGAGTTCATAAACACAGTGCTGACTATAATTGGAACCATTCGGATCTGTATCGCTAATAACTGCAGCTCGGTCCAAGAATCTGGGGAACTCATAGCCATTTTAATTAGAAACACAGAACAACACACAGCTTGGAGCCATGGAAGAAAAGGGTAATTGTAACACCCCGCTCATCGTCAACGCGATTCACAGGAGTTACTACTGGCCTCAATAATAAACTCCGACAACCAATGATAAATTTCAAAAAAATATTTCCAAAAACATCAAGTAAAACATTTCAAACCAGTGCTATTTAAACTTAAAACAACCGAAGTAGATTCTTGACAGCGAAAGCATAAGTACACAAAACAGACACAGACATGGATTCCCAAATAGTTCCTAGCCCGCTGGTCTCGCCCTCGTCCTCGGTTGGCCTGCATCAACTAAATCTGGAAAGAAAAGTTAAAAATAATTTTGATGAGTAATTAAATTACCCAGTAAGTAGCCAACTTTATCTTTCATGAATTCATAACTAATCTTTCCAGGTGTTTTTAAATTTTATTCGTCATTGACTCCTAGTTTCTCTTACTAGGGTCATCTGTTCATTAATGAGGTATCTCAGCTACCTCCAGCTTAACATAGCAAATGTTTTTAAGTTTTATTCGACATTGACTCCTAGTTTCTCTTACTAGGGTCATCTATTCATTAATGAGGTATCTCAGCTACCTCCAGCTAGGTTACTGACTCTCTCTCGATATGCTTATCTAGAATTTTCGGACTCGTATGTAAGACTCGCTCTCGGTCAAATACGGCCCGTCTACTAATTGCTCTGGCGGCCTGTTTATCTCATATACCAACGGTCAGGAGTACTCATGCTCCCTGACTTAGCACACAGCGCGTTGGCCAGGAACTCCGCGGGAATTAGTAGACTATCATACTCATATAAATAAGCCATAGCTCAACAACCAATAAGCATATCTTAGAGTCATAACCTTTCTATTAACATGCATAACATACTCACAGTTACTGCATGTTTTCATACATGTATCATGTTCAACACATAGAACATTCTGACAATCATTTATATCATGCTTACATCACAGGCAAGCAGTCACAATATACAATAAACACTCAATATCATCAAAGCTCATCATAACATATTAAGTTCTTAATCAGGTAAACAACATACTCACATGTTGTAAAACAAGTTAAGAACTAGTTCAAAGGTCGATACGCTACTTACTTGGTTTCGAACTCCTTTTCCTCCTTGAATGTACGTTTAATAGTATTTCAACACAATTCCTTCCTATCAGACCTATATTTTATCAATTTCAACATAAGTATAGACCAATTTTGATAGGACAGGTCAAAAGGAGTCGAACGGGACAAACCGGAAGCCAAAATACCTGCTCACGCGCCCTCACGCGCCAAGACAAGGTCGGGGTTCGTTTCTCACGCGCCTGATCCGCGCGCAATCGCACTTCCACTCGCGGCCTCCCACGCGCCTCGCGTGTCCTTCACGCGCTCGTCTTCAACCTCTCCTCCCTGCCATTTTTTCCCAATCTTTTCCTTTAATACCCGTTGTGTCCCGAAGCAAAAATTTCATCTCTACCGCTCGAATTTCGTTCTGATTTCTTCTACAACATTATAGATCTTCTAACTACGGTTCTAACAAGCCTTATTTCATAACTTATTATGCAATATGAATCAAGATATCGAGATTTAAAGGTTCGGTGATATGGGTTTTTCGTTACCTTCGAATCACCGTCCGATTCAGCTCGTGGCCGTATCCCCCTTCCTCAAATGATTCCTCAGCAACAACCCCTCTTCCTTTACCCTCGATTGATGTCCAATTTTAAGCAACCAAAACTCGAATTCTCAAAAATTTCCTCCTCTGTTTTCTGGGTTTTTCGCTAATCACTCTTCTTCGTTTTTCTTCCTTTTTAAAACCTAATCAAGGCCCTAATACGCCTCCATACCCTCTAACAATCCACTCATCCATCCCATGCCTCCATCTTCCTCTCTTTTCTTTCTTTTCCCTTCAATCCACCTGTCCATTCTTCCGTTCTCCATGGCAGCAGCTTCAAGCTGCTGCTGTCTTTTTCTTTTCTTTTCTTTTTTTTTTTTTTTTTTTTTTTTTTTTTAATTAATTAATTTATTTTTATTTTTATTTAATTTATTTATTTATTATTTTCGGGTTATTACAGTAATTTTCAGTCTTCACCAGAATACCTGAACTGCTCTGTTCTTTGAACTTCTTTCCATTCCAATCTGTTCTGGCTCTTTCCCTTACAGAGGCAGCAGAGTTCATAGCGTTGTCTGAAGCGATCAACAGTAAGGATATTTTTATGACGATCAAAGTAGTACCCATTTTACTTGTAAAAGAATGATCAAATTGAAAGGGTGCAAGCAGAAGTACTTCAACCGTGCAGTGTCGTGATCTTGTGATCCCGACGCTCACGACAAACCTTGAGGGAAACCTAAGCCTCATATTCATTTTTTGTCCAGTTTTGTAGTTTCGTCGGACTTTAGACGATGTTTATTTTTACCAACCGAACACTACTTGTGTTGAATCCAAACTTGTTTGGCTACACACACGCCACTTGCACGTGCATGTTCAATTGTCTAACTCAATCCCACGACTTTGCACACATGCTTATTAGAGACTTTTGGTGTTTATAAATGGCAAGTCCCATTTAAAAAATTACCCTCTATGTAATAAATAAAAACAAATATTAAATTACAGATTTGAGTATTATTTATAAATTTTAATTATTTTGGAAATTATTTGTAGGAAATGTGCAATTTTACTTGTAGTAAAATCGGTAGACAGAGTGATAGGACCCATGTGACCCGTTACACAAACTTTATTTTAAATTTGCTGAAAAGGCTTCCAGTTTTGCCAGATTTCCAGATGGGCCCCAAGGAGAGTGCCATTATTTAAATATTTAAAATTATAAGCCCCTTTTCTTTAAATACTTCAATTCAACAACGCCTATTTACTACGCTCCATCTTTTACGAATCATGGGAATGGCGGATCCCCGCGTGGCCCTCACGTGACTGGCGCGAAATTTGAAATCTTTGCTGTGCTGCCCTTATCCCTTGTAACGTATTTCCGCATGTTTCCCCTGTTTTTCTACATTATTACGAATGTGCCATCGTAAATATATTAAATATATACACATACATACAAAGGACAGTAAGAAACAGACAGTCCCTAAAATTACCAAAAGGGTATCCAAAAAAGGAGAAGCAATTATGAGACAACAGTGAATAAGAGGAGCTTTTAGTCCTTTCAAACCTTTTATTTCCATTATTTTTAAAAATGGACTAAAAATTCCTATATTTATTTTAAAAGAGTGAATTTGTTACCGAATTTGCTAAAATTTTAATTGAACAGAAAATAAATAAATAAAAATTTGGTAAGGAATTGATTGGACGTGCATGGGTACCACCGTCCTCCTTTCACCATTTTCTTTTTCATAATAATTCACCAACAAAAAAATCCCTAACTATTTAATTAAATTAATTTCCCAAAAAAAAAAATCAAAATAAAAAAAAAAAAATTAATTATTACCGATATGACCCCTCCCTGCTATTTCTCCCATCTTTCATTTTCTAATTATAGTTCTCAAGAAATCTTTATATTCATAATACTTTTAAATAAAATAAATAGCTTTAATTATATTTCAATTTTGTATGCCTTTTAACTGTATTTCTAATTAATAATAAATAAATAAAGAGACCAAAATAACAAATTAAGAATTACATTTTGTATTTTTACGACCGTTTAATTCATATATACATTAATAAATTTTAATTTTTTATTAAATATTTGAAATGACAAGACTAGGTCGCATGATTGCGATTATTATTATTATTATTATTTTTTTTTTGGTTAATAAATATAAATATCTTCAATAATGACGCAAAACAAATTTCCTTTTGAAAAAATTAAAAAATAAAATAAAATATCATCTTTGCTTACTGAAGAGCGTGGCATAATCGTAAATAAAGGCAAATAGAAGGGCAATTAGTTAAGAAGCATTAGACCGGCCAGATGCGAGCTCCTCGAAAACCGAAGATCCCACGCGTAATGTCGCATGTACACGATGACCTTAACGTAATCCCCAGCTTCACTTCTCCAGTCGGTTCATCACTTCACTCTCAAAAACTCCCTTTTTTTTTCTTTTTTTTTTCCCCGTTCTTTCAAGTTTATCACAATTAATGATTCACAACAGAATTTAGCGTTTATAATATTTATTGATCTGAAAGAAAATGAGTAAAAAGTTTTAAGTTTTGTTCTGGTTTGGTTTGGTTTGGTTTGGCTTGTGTCTCTCTGTTTTTCCCCCAAACACTGCGTCGGCGAGTTCATCTTTGTTGGTTCTTGTGAAGAAGCTTTAGCAGAGTAGCTGGTAAGAAGATTAGTTTATGGGGGAATCAGCAGCCACCCACCACCATACTTTGCCGGCGGCGCCGCCGAATTTGGCAATGTCTCGAGGCCCCACTTGGACTCCAGCCGAGCAGCTTCAACAGTTGCACTACTGCATCCACTCTAATCCTTCTTGGCGTTAGTTTCTCAATCTCTCTTCTTTTTCCTCTTGAATCAGCATATGGGTCTTCTTCTTTTTGCTCTAATTTATTCAAAATCTCCTAAAGTGCGAATTCAATCGACCTTTTGCTGTTCTTTATTCCGAATCTCCTTTTTCACTTGTTTTTAGTCAGCTTAAAGTGTTCTGTTTTGTGTTTTTTTTTTTAATCGAACACTTTCAATCCATTTATGTTTCAGTTCTTACTTGTTCTAATATGGAAGGGGTTTTGATGACATGAATTTGGCAGCTGAAGCTGTTTTGCTGGCTTTTCAGCACTATATTGTGGTGCTTGGAACTATTGTTCTTATTGCCACTACGCTTGTGCCTAGAATGGGTGGTAGCCCTGTAAGTGAGCTCTGGATTAGTGTTGTTTGTAAAGCAGAGTTGGTGCGCCATTTTGAGATATGCTTTGAAACTGTGAATGTTGTTGACAGGAAGATAAAGCTCGAGTGATTCAAACTTTGCTTTTTACTGCGGGGTTGAATACTTTACTTCAAACTGCTCTCGGGTCGAGGCTACCGACGGTGATGCGGTCGTCGTTCATATTCATTATACCTGTGTTGTCAATCATCAAGGATTTCTCTGATCAGACCTTTGCGAATGAACATGAGGTATTTGGTGTTTAGCTATGTAGCTAGTGGTATTGGGTTAATTGTTGTTGGATGGAGATTAGTGTTTCCCTTGAATGCAGCTCTCGGGAACACTTTCAAATTTCTTATAATTTCTTAGAAGGGTGTGGAAACCTCTCAGTTCCTACATGGGTTGGAGGGGAGAAAGAGTCATATCTTATAAGGGTGTGGAAACCACTAAGCTCACACATCGGTGAGAGAGGGAACGAAGCATTCCTTATAAGGGTGTGGAAACCTTTGCGATCCCACCTCGGTTGGAGAGGGGAAGGGAGCATTCCTTATAAGGGTGTGGAAATCTCTAAGATCCTACGTTGGTTGGAGAAGGGAAAAAGTCATTTCTTACAAGGGTTGGAAACCTCTAAGGTCCCACATCGGTGAGAAAGGGGAACGAAGCATTTCTTATAAGGGGGTGGAAAACTCTGAGATCCCTTGGAGAGGGGACGAAGCATTCCTTATAAGGGTGTGGAAAACTCTGAGATCCCAAATCGAATGGAAAGGGGAACAAGGTATTCCTTATAAGGGTTGGAAACCTCTGAGATTCACACCAGTTGGTGAGGGGGATGGAGCATTCCTTGTAAAAGTGTGGAAACCTTTGAGATCCCACATCGGTCGGATTGGAGAGGGGAACGAGGCCTTTTTTATAAGGGTGTGGAAACCTCTCCCTAACAGACGCATTTTAAAACCGTGAGGCTAACGGCGATACGTAACAAGCCAAAGCGGACAATATCTTCTAGTGATGTGTTTAGGCTATTACAATTTTCGTTGTTGGAAGTTTTTGGTTTTGGGTAACTTATATGGATTTGTTTCACAGAGATTCACCCATACCGTCCGAACAATCCAAGGGTCGTTGATCGTTGCTTCATTTATAAATATTATACTTGGATTTAGTAGGGCATGGGGGCATCTAACCAGGTAATAACTTGTCTAACAATTATTTTGAATGGTAATGGTGCAAGGCTTGAATTTTATTTTGTTCCCATCATTGATTTCCTCTTTGTTTCCAGACTTTTTAGTCCCGTAGTTATTGTACCTCTGGTTTGCGTGACCGGTCTTGGTCTGTTTATGAGAGGCTTCCCAATGGTAAAGTTCCGAACCCTTAGATATGTAAGTAAGTGATCGAGCGAGAAGTATGAATATGCGGTTTGTTCTATGTTCAGCTTGCTAATTGTGTGGAGATTGGCTTGCCCATGTTGATTCTCCTTGTTGTAGGCCAGCAGGTAATTTCATTGTCTTAGGCTTCGTATGGATGCTTAGTTTCGTTTTAATCGATTCAATATGTTAATGTTTGCAATTTTGCAGTATTTGAGGCGTATCCATCATCGGGTTGATATCGTTGTTGAGAGATTTGGTCTGCTTATCTGCATTGCTCTCATTTGGGCTTTTGCTGCTATTCTCACTGTCGCTGGAGCTTACAATCATGTCCGGGAGGTGACTAAACAGAGTTGCCGTACAGATCGCTCGTACCTTATCTCGTCTGCTTCTTGGTATGTTTGGGTAACAGCGAATTACAATTTCTTTTCTTGTGTAAACATTTCAGACGAACTTCTCTTCCTACTCTTCTAATGAAACGATCTCTGCTGGCGTTTGTGTAGGATTAGAGCCCCTTATCCATTTCAGTGGGGAACACCGATATTTCGTGCCAGCCATGTTTTCGGCATGATGGGGGCTACACTCGTTACAGCTGCAGAGGTCGGTTTTCGGTTCAAGCGAAAGCTAAATCCCGGTGTTGCTTCCAAAGTCTTTGACATTTAATATCTGTTTTAGCGCAGTCAACTGGGACGTATTTTGCAGCCGCGCGACTTTCAGGTGCTACACCACCTCCAGCTTACATTTTTAACAGAAGTATCGGTTTGCAGGTATATTTGTAAAACACCACGGTGTTTCTATCTCGTATTTATTTCCATGAAATTGTGTAAATATGTTCGGATTTTCCTGTGTGCCAGGGTCTTGGACTGTTGATCGAGGGAATTTTTGGTTCGATTGCGGGCAACTCTGCATCAGTGTAGGACTATTTTCTCATTACGAAATTTCTTTCCTTCCTTGCTTTATGTTTTTGTTGTATACTAATCGTGAACCGTGACTCGAAACTCGACCCATCTGACGTTGCAGTGAAAATGTTGGCCTTCTTGGACTCACACATATAGGAAGCAGGAGGGTTGTGCAGATATCGACTGCATTCATGATCTTCTTCTCCATATTTGGTTCGTTTCGTTTTCGTTCATGGCTAATTACATTAGTTTTCCCGATGTGTTATTCTATGCTTGTCGTCTCATTTCCTGCATCTTTCAGGTAAGTTTGGTGCGTTCTTTGCTTCCATTCCTTTACCGATATTCGGTGCTATATACTGTGTTTTATTCGGCATTGTCGGTGAGTCCTTTCTTTCCTTAATTACTTAACAGCACTCGTATCCATGGTTCGCAGTTCTTGTTGTTTCGATCGAAATTGTGTTGACTCCCTTTCATTTCCTACCTGCAGCTGCTACAGGGATCTCATTCATGCAATTCACCAACAACAATTCCATGAGAAACCTCTACATTATCGGCCTCACCTTGTTCCTCAGCATCTCGATACCTCAGTATTTTGTCACGAACACATCACAAGACGGTCGTGGACCGGTTCAAACAGCTGGTGGATGGGTCAGTTGCAAAAAAGAACTCAATTAACTACTCTCTTTTCTGTTTCATTTGTGTCGTTTCCTTAAAACTAAATTTATTATGCAGTTCAACGATATCCTAAACTCCATTTTCTCATCCGCCCCAACAATTGCCATAATTATCGGAACACTGCTTGACCAAACGCTCGATGCAAAGCCCTCAATCAACGACCGAGGAGTCTCGTGGTGGAAACCGTTCCAACACAAGAAGGGAGACGTTAGAAACGACGAATTTTATAGCCTCCCTCTAAGGATAAACGAGTATATACCAACCAGATTCCACTGAAAATGATTGCCTTCCTTCATGTTTGTTTATATAGTACTGTTATGAAAGAATTACACAGGCATAACCAGATGTTGTTCTGTCCAAAATCGAACAAACAAGTAGAGATTTTTCTTACTAATTTCATATTCTTTTTCTTGCAATGGGACATTTTGATTGATCAATCAATGATATGCAAAAGGTTCAGAGCATAGGATGATCAAATGAACATCTCATCTGAAAAGGGTTGGGGTTGGGACTCCTTTTTCTAATGGAATTTGCAGGGAAATGTGAAAGCTTCAGAAAAGTCTTTAATGGAGATTGTGTTAATGAAGCAAAATCCTTTTTGTTATCTTCATTGTTTATGAAGCAAACGAAGCGAAGGTGACAGGAAACTTCCCATCATTTTACAAGTTTTGTCTTTCTGTGGAAGAAAATGGTCCAATTGGTTGTTTTTGGATATCTATGAAAGGATTTGAGTACGACTGTGAGGGTCCTAAGTCGCTTTCTAAGGCTTCAAGATTCCTACCTCTCCAAACACAACAAACAGATAAATCCAAATCATGGGGGCAGCCCTGTTTGTAGACCATACAATTCGTCAATGGCTATAGTGACTTCAAAATTCTTGTATTTGGGTAGTTTCCTAGAAGCTGCCATGGAGTAAGCTACTTTTCATCTTATCTACTTGGAGTTCCTAGCAACTGCTATGGTGTGAACATGTTTTTCTATTGCAATCTAATTTCATTTTGACTAAATTTCATGAAAATAGTTCTTCAGCAAGAGATTGAAGAGTGGATCATGAAGATAACTTTAAAATGTTCATACAATTGATTACTTTCTGAGATTAGGAAAAGTTATATACATAAAAAGAGTAATAGCAATAAACCTGATAATCAATCGTTGAGCCAGTCGAGATCGAAGCATTTCTCGGCCACTTGAATGTAGAGATTAGGCATGTGATTCTTCAAATCCTCCCACAGCCACGAGACGTCTTCTTCGCAGATTACGTGATGGAGAGATTGCATGGACACAACTGATCTGGGTAGTCCTCTGATCTGTGAGCATTCTCTCATGTCAATTTTCTCTAAGTTTGTCAGTTTACCAAGTTCTTCAGGAAGTCTGAACAAGTTAACACATTGAGAAATGTCAATGTACTTGAGAGAAGAGAGTTCACAAATGCCTGGTGGTAGGGTTGTGAGATGTGGGCAAGCAAAAAGCCTCAAGATTTGTAAATTCTTTAGCTTCCAAAAGTTGGATGGCAGTTGGCTCAAACTATGACAGTTGGTGACACAAAGACACTTGAGATTTTGCATCTCACAAATGCTTGAAGGTAGCTTAACCAAGTCATTGCAGTAATTGATTTTGAGTTCCGAAAGGCTCGGGAAGATCTGGGATACGTTTATCACCGACTCGTCAAGGCTGTTGTTAATCTTGCAGAAAACAAGAGATATCTTCCTCAAATGTTTCAATGGGACGCAAGTATCTACTAGTCGTGTGATGGAAACTTTTTCCAGCCAGATGCTCTTCAAGTTGGTCAAACTAGAAAAAACAGAGAAATTGCTGAGAGTTGCATGTGCTGCATTGTTGTTTAGCACAACCAGTGTTCTCAGCTTCGGCATGTTGCAAAGGAAAGGAGGCAAGAAATATTCACTCGACGAGAAGTTTAGAATCAGCACTTCGGTCTCGGGAAATATCATCTGCGTCCAGTCCATTTCTTTCATTTCCCCTATGTGAATGCGTAATGAAGATGAGCTTAAACTTTAAGGACAGAGTATAAAAAGCTTATAGTCTCTCGTTGTAACAGCTCAAACCCAACACTAGCAAATATTGTCTTCTTTGGACTTTCCCTTCAATGTTTTAAAACGCATTTGTTAGGGAGAGGTTTCCACACCCTTGTAAGGAATGCTACGTTCCCCTCTCCAATCGACGTGGGATCTCACACTCATTAACTTGACATTGTAATTCTCTACTTAAAAACTTTATAGGTTGCTCATCTTTACAAGTCTATTTGTCTTCAAGAGAAAGCAATCAGTTACCTGTGTGAATAGAGACCAGTTGGGCGTTGAATGGCTGATCTGATTTCCTTAACCATTCTTTTGGAAGCTCCGTTTCAGTTTTTGGAATCAGCAATCGCTTGCGGTCATTTACACTCTCCCGGCTACTGAAATGAAGAGCAATGTCCCTCAAGACATCGTGTTGAGTGACGTACATCTCATAATAACTGCTGTAAAAGTCACCGCCGCTGCATATCAACCAATCAAGCATTTAGCCGACATAGCCTAATGTCTACGACAATTACTTAAATGAGTAAACATACCGTGCATCTTTCACCAGAGTAAGGAGATTCTTCTGAGATAATTCGAACAGGACAGCAAGAGCTTCTTCTTCATCAAGATCGTGTAACTCCTTCCAAACATTGATGAGAATATCAAGAGGAATCTTTCTGTCTTCGGGAAAGCATCCCAAATCGAGGAAGCATTCTCTCACTTTACTCGAGAGACAATCAATACTGATTGCCATTCTACGAAGCAATTTGTTCTCATGAGACTCACAAATAGGCTCACCTCGCGACAACCTGGTCTTTGCAGTGTTCCAGAACATCTCGCTTTGTCCTCTGAGAGACGCTCCTATGACTTTAAGAGCCAGAGGCAGACGTTTGCATTCATTCACAACCTTCAAAGCAAACAACCAAATTGGACGTTTTGAAGATAATTGGCATGGGTCTAATACAATCGAAGGAAGCTTTCGTTCCTTACCTGTTTGACCAAGTTGTGATTAGCAGTGGAAGGAATGGTCCATTGCCCAAAAGCAGAGTGGCAAAACAGAGCAATTGCTTCACTTTCCCTCAATAACTCTACTTCACAAGTAGCACGAAGAACCTCAGGGAATTTGAATCGAGAAACCACAAGAGTTTTGCAGCCAGGAATGTTTGGAATGAGATTCTCAAGAACTGAGATTGACCACACATCATCCAGAACCACTAAAGCTGAATTTGCAGGCCTCCCTTGAGAAATCGGATCATAAGCATTCAAACTATCGCTACCCATTACATATCCCCAGATCGTTCTCCTCAGTTGATCCATATCAGGGGACTGTGACACCGTCAAGAACAATATTTTCTCTTTAAAGTAACCTGGAAAGGTGCCAGCAGTTAGAATCCGACAATTCCTGTCTATACATATTCACTCCAAAAGGACCCCTTTAAGGCTACAGCATCCAATGGAGATTTTAACGGCTATTCACTTCATTAACACAAACTTTCCATTGTAGTGAAAGTTCTCTAAACCCTTTTGCTTGAAAGTCAGTAAACCAAACAGATTTAGTATTAACTACTAGCTTTGAAGCGTAAATTTGAAGCATTCCACAAAACGAGAGAAAAGGGGCAAACAAACAAAAAGAACCCACGTTGAAAATCAGGAAACTAAACAGATATAGAACTAATTAAAATCATCCACATAAAACCACAGTAAGCGGGGTTTTTCTTACTTCGAACTTCAGGATCTTTGCAGAATTCTCTAGCTAAAGTCGTCTTCCCCGAACCGCCGAGTCCAGTAATCCCAACCGCTGTCAAATCGTCCCTTCCAGTCACCAGCTCCTTCAAATTCTTCTTCGCCACATGCAATCCAATTCCTATATTCAGCACATTAGTCTCGTACCTTTCTTCCTCCTCCGCCCTCTTAAACGCCTCCTCTATCCACCACCCTCCCTCTCCCGAACCGTCTGCCCTAATCTTCATCGACTCGAGCCGCCGTTCCAGCAAATGTCCTTCGAGCCGATCGAATCGCTCGGTGGTCTCGAATCTCATGTGGTGTACGTCGGCCAGTATATGCGCCTGCATAGGGCCGTTAATGAAGCGGTCGATATCCTTTTCGAGCTTCTCCATCTTCCTCGCGAGCCGCAAGTTTCTGTAAATGTTCAATCGGCCGCATTGGAGAGCCTTCTCGGAAATCTCAACGCCTTTTCTGAGAGTCTCGCTGAAGCGATCCAACTGAAATTGACGATGAGCGGGCAATTCAACCCCCGAGTACTTTATCTCCTCAATAATCGGCAACATTTGCTGAATGGAATTGGCGATGTGAGCTGCCGTCGTTTTACAGAGGCAGGATTTTGTAGAAAGTTGTACCATCATTCTGAGAAGCTCAGTCGCGATCTCTCCGACGAAGAAGTCAGTTACCGCCATTGTTGAAGCTTCAGCAGAAAGCCGTGGCGGGAGAGGGCTCTGAAGCTCTTCGTTATTTAAACTTCCGTCTCGAGCAGTTTTAATGAAAAGTACGAAATTATCCTTCTAACGAAGGCTATGTTAGAACGAACTCAGTTAACTTTTGGGACTAATTTTGTAATTGTGGCAATGACGGCCATGACTATCCGACTGAAATATATCCTCGTCAACGTGACAAATTGCCCCATTCTCTATCAATACTTGATTTTCAATTGTCTTTTCGAGTCCGTGAACTCAATTATTTTATTTAAGAAATTGGATTAAATTACCCATTTAGTCCTTTAATTTTTTTATTTATTGATATGGTCGCTTTTTTTATTTTTAGTAATAAATTTTTAAGATTTTGAGAGCCTAGTAAGTTTATTTATATAATTTTTAATTTATTAATTAAAAAGTTTTAACCAATTTAAAAATAATAATAATAATTGAAGAATTTACCAAGACCTAGCGTGGGGATTGGGCAAAAAGATTTACTGTTACTATGTCAACTCTAAGTCTAGAGTGCTTCTTTAACCTAAAGCCATAAAACAAAAATAAATATTAAAAAAAAAAAACATAACTTTTCTTTCTTGGATTTAATTATTGGGCTTGAGAATTTGGGCTTGGGAATTTGGGCTTGAAAGTTCGAGGCCCATATGGCCTGAGTGGGAGACACTTTTGGATTTTAATGGCTACGGAATAAATGCAAGCTCTGTTCCTTTTTCTTTCTTTTCTTTTCTTTTAGAACCAAGTGTATATTCATATTAATGAAAAAATTAAATAAGCAAATAAACAAAAATTAAATTAATTTTTTTTTAAAATATCATAAACAAAACCTATCCTTTAAACTTTTAATAATAGTCTTAAATAATAATAGTAATAATAATATAACCTTTATTCTATGTCCACTTAAATTTTGCATGGTTTGCATGAGCGAATCAGAACCAAGAGACTACACAAAAGCAACACTCCGCACTTGCAAGTGTCTGCCACGTGGCATTAAATGGTTGGGCATGTATGTTTCACAAGTTCCAAATTATCGAAAAAGAAAAAGGAGAATTTTTTAATTATTATTCTTTTTCTATTTTAAGCCCGAAGCCAAAGAATAAACGGCGACCGGTTACGTCGGTGACAGCCTGTGACGCACACAACTTTTCGAAAAGAGCCGCCACGAAAATTTTGATTTCTTCCTTTTTTTTTTTTTTTTTTTTTTTTTCTTTTTCTTTTTCCCATTAATACCAAAGAATATAGAATTTAGCGCCAATATTAAATCCATAAATTATACAATTACATATTAGCCCCTTTTGACTTTATTCAAATCCCCGATTTTTCCGAAAACGTCGTCGTCATGTACTCCCTCACCTCTCTGGCCACAACGTCCCTCATCGCTTCCCAGAACCCGGACGGTAGACTCTCACTCCGCCGGTTGGACGCCGCCGCCACCTCACCTCCAGCAACGATTCCAGGCGTAGCGAGCGTCAGCGCCGTCAACGGGTCGTCATCCACGGCGACCAACGAACCGCTGACGACGACGTCGGAACTATGATCAACGGCCGATTTCCGCTGGTCTCTAACTCTTCGCTTCAGTGTGGAGTTCCAGTGGTTTTTGACGGCATTATCGGTCCGGCCAGGGAGGAGGCGAGCAATGGTGGCCCACCGGTTGCCGTAACGGGAATGGGCGGCGATGATGGCGTCATCCTCAGCCGGAGAGAAGGGGCGGTGTTCGACACCGGGGCAAAGCTGGTTGCACCAACGTAACCGACAGGATTTTCCAGAGCGGCCCTTTACATAGCGACTAATTAAAGACCAATTCCTGGGGCCGTAGCGCTCGACGAGTCGGGTCAAGACCCGATCCTCTTCGGCGCTCCATGGGCCTTTGATTTTATCTCCGTCTCCGGAGTTTCGAGACGGCTGGAGTTTGCCGGAGAGAGAGGAATCATCAGAGGAGGATTCAGAGGTGGAGGGAGAAGAAGAGGAATGATGAATGCTCATTGGAGGAATTGGGAAAGAAAAGTACGGAAATTGAAAAGGGGAGAGCACAGATTGAAGAAAGGGAGTGTTATTAGGGTTTATATACGAAGAACAATAAAGGGTTTTTTTTTTTTTTTTTTTTTTTTTTTTACTAATAATTTATTTAGTGGGGAAGCTTCGTGGCATTTTGTGGAAACGCCCACAATTTTAATTAATTTTAATTACTGTGACAGACTCGTAATAACCGTTGGATGTGAATTCAGTGACAACCATGTTCACTCTCTAAATAATTATATTTTTTTGAAAAATAATAACGGAAGAAATAGGTAAATTTTAAAAAATTTAATAACCCACATGTTTTATGTGAAAAAAATAAAATAAAAAGGTTTATAAATGATGTGATTATGTTTATTTCAAGCCGTCAAATGAACATTAATAATAAAATAGAGAGTGAATTAGACTCCTAAACCGATGGATGAGATCACATAACAATCTTAATAAATGCTTTTACTATCACCACAAATATTTTCAACTTTATAATAATTGCACCGACTTCCGGGTCGGGTCAAAATCTCGGATCATCCACTCCATCAAATTAGGGAGATGTTCCATAAATGTTAAGGTTGTTGGGTTCAAGGATTGGATATAATTATGTGTATAATTTTGGATTATTGCAATGCCATGAATCTTACATATCTTTATTTCTAACCAATTTTCGGATTAATTAATATAATATTAATGTAATAGAGTAGTTAAAAATAGTTTTAAATTTATCGTGTTCAAATATAAAGAGAGAGTTTTCCACTCCATGACATGCCACTCGATGTCTGACTTTGATATCATTTGTAAGAACTCAAGCACGCCATGACATATATTGTAATGGATTTTCACAATCTTATATTTTATTTCACATCAGGAATACGAAAAATAAAAGTAATTGATCAAATTGGATTTAATTGTTGGACAAAAAAAAAAAAATTTGTTTTTAAAGTCATGTCTTATGTTCAGCCTTCCACTCTACTCGTTATTACATATTAGCAATCAGCCGACAAACTACGGGACCTTTCTTCATTGGTTGATTTTCAATGACCATTTTGGTAAAGTATCGATTCGCATCCATTTGAATTTAAAAAAAAAAATGGTTGATCTCATATTAATGCATTCCATGTCGCCACCCCGCCTAAAATAAAAGGTGGTGGTTGGCCTCTGTGGCTAAAGTTGCTACATTGTCTTGCCAAAGCAAAAGTTGCAAGTTTCGAGCTCGGTATAGGTCAAAATCCCATAAAAAAAAAATACGTACATAAATTTATTTTTTCATTTTTTTTTTTTTTATCATTTGAGATGCTTTGCTCTAAGGCATCATCTTTAAAAACTTTATTAAAAGATTTAAAAATTAATAAAGAAATTAAATTTATAATAAGTACATGTTTTCCGTATCTACAAAAAAGAAATTAAATTTATACTTAATCCCTCGAATCCAATGTGTTTCAATATTTACAATAAGGATAAGATGGAAGAGAGAATAATTATTAGATTATTAAACAACATGCTACACCTTAATTAAAGCTTCTATCCACTTTTATTCGACACAAATTCGGCAAAATATAAAAGTAATTAAAAATTAATCTATTATGATTAAGTGTGTTCCTTTTCATGTGGAGGAATTAAGCACATGACAGTGAGGCTAAAGCTGTTTGACGCAACTTCAACTTAAAATTAATTTTAAAATCGCACGTGGGTCCCACACCTTTTTTTTTTTTTAATCCAATCATGCTGCCGAAATCCAACGGCTGAGATTAACTCCTTTAAACATATAAAATAAAAATATCATACGTAACAAGTTACCGAATACAAAATTATTTACCGTTAAAAATATTAACATATATGTTATTTTAGTTTATTATTTATTTATTTGTTTTTTAGTTAAATTTGTATTAATCAAGTATTTATTACAAATCAAACTTTTGAAAAGCAATAATTTAAAGTGATATTTATTAATGATGTGACAAATTCTTTAAATTAAATTAACGATATGACAAAGTTAACCAAGTTTAAAAATTTTAAAATACCATAAACTCATCTTAAAATATATTTTAATGATACTATTATTTATTAATTTGTTTTAGTGTTTAACTCCAAAGTAAACGTGTTAATTATATAAAATTATATCACAATTTAATTTATAAAAATTATTAATTTTTTCGATTTACATCCGATTAATATACTGTTATAAATAAACCTTGACGGTCAATAATTTGTGTGCTACAAATAAGAACATAAAAGGTGATCTCAATGTCTTCTAGTAGACAGGGCCCACCTCCAACCTGTAAGAATCTCACGTGATTTGCGTTGTGCTTATGAGACGAGTTACAAATCAAATTCGCCTATAGTGCGCGTGAGAAACACGACCAGACCACAAGCGTAGATGGCAATAATCCGATGGTATCATGGTTGCGTTGCACGCGGCCAGGTGGCAATATTAATGGTAATTTGGAGGCACATAGTGGGGCCGTTACAGTGACCGTGACCGTGACCTAAACTTTGGCGGGAAGCGGTTGGGCAGTTGGTGAAATAGCTGGCTTCAAACAGACGAGAAACAGAAGCTTTCACCGACTCGAGGACGGGCAGCGATTTTCCAACCTTGGCTGTGACCGAATCTGCTCATTGGTCCGTTTGTCTCTAGACAGTTTTTAATTTTTTATTCTGTGCGGACAATTTAGCTGCTTCGTGCGTGCACCATTTTTCATGATCGTACACTGGGAGCCGTTGGATCTGGGCCACCGATTTTCCCTTCCCACCGTTTTGATTGGTCGGCCCACTACAGGCCCGCATGATACCGCGTCGGAGTAGTTGATTTGTCCCACTCGTGTGGGCTCCAAACGATTCGCCTTCCTTTTCTGTTTTGATAATTTCCAACTTTTAATATTTTAATTTCATTAATATTATTTTTAAAATATTTATAATATTATCCGTTATAAATTAATTTGATGTTCAATAATTAAATTATATAAAATAAACTAAATTTAGAAACGACAAAAATTTAGAAATTAAAATTGAATTTTAATCGAATTTGTCTTGTATTATATGAATAATGGATAAAAGTTGTAGAGTGGATTTGGAGGCAAAAGGGACAAGAACTTAATGTCCTCTCAAACTGAATCCGGACACTTCCTTTTTTTTTTAAAAAATGAAAATACTAAATAAATAAATCATTTATCGGAATTCGATTTCGGACTTAGTTGTAGCCGTACGTGTTGTTTTGGTGGGTGTCGGGTTGGATGCGGTGTTTCTGACCCGATTCTCTCGGTTATTTTATATAAGCTGAATTTCTAAATTAAACATCTTCAAGTGGAATATATTAATTCAATATTATCTTATATTCTCGGCTTATTATATTGAACGTACTTTATTTTAAAAAAATTAATATATACTATTTTGATTATAATTAATAACCTAATGTGTATAAGTAAAAGATATTATGTAACATATTTCAAGTTGATTAATAATTTACAAATTCATGTGACTCTTTGATATATATATATATATAAAATGGACTCTATTAATTTATTTCCAACGATAGTCACATGGCTTAAACTGGATTGGATTGGGCCTAATTTGTTTGATGGAAAGGCCACTTAGAATGGGCAAATCCAAGTGGATCCATTGGGCCCTCAACGTCTGGACTTTTTCAGTTTCATAATTTTAAAAATAATAAAATAAGTAAATAAGTAAATAAGTGAGAATAGGGCCCCACCTTCCCTCCAAATTAATTGTTAGATTATTTTTAATATTCCGTTTAATAACCACTTAATAAGTAGTTTTTATTTTTAAAAAATCATATTAATACATATTATCATGTTAATAACCACTTAATAAGTAGTTTTTATTGTTATTTAATTTCTATGCTCAACTCCGGCACGGCGGCCCCATCTGGATTAATCATATAGAGAGCCTCGGAATCCTTGGATCCAACGGCCCTCTCAAATCTGGCTCTCATGTAAGTCAATTCCCCGTCCTTATCCGACGGCGGCGACGGCACCCATCGAAACCCCTCTCAACTGCTGCATAACACGAACCTCTATCGGCAGGCAATGAGGGTCCTCTTGAATCGCCAAGCTCACTCTCCCCTTCCGGTACCCGAAGATGGTGCCTGTGGCGGCGTTGTCTTTCAAAAGGGGCTTCCGTGGGCGGCCGAGAAGGGCTACCATTTTACACCCGGAGCTCAACATGGGGAATAATTTGAAGATTTTGAGAAGCCCTCCGCTACCGGTGCTGGTTCCTCCGCCGGAGAGGAGGGTTTGGAGCGGTTGGAGGTGTGGCGGAGGAGGGAGAGGAAGACGGAATTTTCCATGAATGGGGCGGAGTGGGAGATTGTTTGGCATGTGCTTTCTCTCATCATCGCTTGCTTTTATGCCTTTTCCCCAAACGCATTCTAAAGAGAAAACCCAACTCGAGCACAAGTCAATATTGTCCACGAAACTCGAATTTCACACGATTGACTTGTTTGTTGAATTATAACAACTCCCGCACAATCGTTGTTCGGTGTGTTGTCGGTCTTTGTTTTTTAAACCAAATATTAGATTTAAGTACGAAATAAGTGACAACCGGTCATATCTCACCTAATACATTTTGGGACATTTTAACTTTAAACATAATTTTGGTGAACACTCCGTATTGACACAATGTGAAAGGATAAAGACGTATCTAAGACGAATGCATGTAAAAGAGGTTTGGAATAGACATGTAACCATGAATAACACGTTCTAGACAAATATGATCGAAAAATTCGACATGCAGCCATAGACAGTACGCCTTGTACAACCATGATCGCGACACTAAGGTGGGTTAATTTTTTTAAACCAAATATTTTATTGGGTTCGCAACTTCCATATTTTTTTGTTCCATCGTGATAACCAACCCAAAAATAGGATTCACAACTTAATATTGCTTTACTTAAATTAATAATATTTCACAATTTAATATTGCCTTACTTAAATTAATAATATTTGTATGTGATTGTGAAATTTTAATTATTAACCTGACATGTATAATAAATAATATAATTTTTAAAAAATGAACCATATAAAACGAGTTAAATGATAAATTTTATACGCGTCATTTGAATAATCAACTAACTAATCTCAAATTATTCCGAACACCATACATCCCTAATATTTTCGTCATAATTGGTCCTCTCGAGTCTTGCAATAATAAATTATTGGTCCACTTATGAACAATGACATCTTAACAATAATAAAAAGAAAAGAAAAGAAAAAAACTCCAAGAAATACGATCAATTATTTATTTCTTTTTTGGACAGTGGCCACTGATTTGAACCGAATCCAGGCATACGTTATCAAATTTCTTGATTATCCAAAAAAAGAAAAAAAAAGAAAAAAAAAAAGCTAATTTACTTTTATATAATTAATCTAAAATCATTAATTTATTATTTTTCTTATCCTAAAGATGATGAATTATAATGGTGGGGTTATTTATTTATTTATTCGTGTATATATATATATATATATATATATGAAAAATGAACATAATTTTAAAATTAAAAAAATATTTTCTTTTGAGTTTTGAAATTTTGTATATAAAAAAATAATAGAAATAAATTTGAAATTTTTAATAAACAAATATGAAGCCAAAGTATGTGATTTGAATATGAGCACTCCATATGATTAGGTCGTACATAAGGGAACTTTCACTTTAATTTATTAAGAGAAAAAAAAAATTAACATTTATTATTTATTTATAACTAAATCTGGTTTTATTTCATTGTGGGCTAGAAACAAACAAAATGTAAATGGGCCTCAAGACCCACCAATTCGGCCCATTATATATCAAAACAAATTGGTATAATTTACCTATCTTTATTTCTTTAATTTACATATCAAAACTAAATTTATTTTAAGAAAAAATTTGAAAATTTAAAAGTAAAAAAAAAAAAAAGAAAAAGAAAAAAGAAAAGAAAAATCTTGTTTGAAGTTTATAATATAATATTTGGTATAATTTAAAATTTTCAAAGAGTATAAATTGATTACATAATTTTTTTTTTTTTTTTTTTGGAAAAAACGACATAAATGTTTTATTTTTCGGCAGAATTTTTCAGAAAGGAAAGAATAGGTATAAAGGCGCAGCGAACCCAATTACCCTCTCTTTCTACTTTGTTGCCGCTGCCGCGCTCTTACTCAGTGTTGCTCATCAGTCCTCCTCCGGTAACGAGTAAGTGATCTTCATTCTCTCCCTCTATGTCTACTGAAATTCGTTGGCACACTTTTAATGGAAAGTGAATGTTTGATTAATGTGCCCTAAGTATCCTGCTATGAACACACGACACTGGGCCGCTCACCATTGGTAAGCATTGAAGCACTACTGTGAACTTGGTTGGGCTGTCCTTGTGTTGTGTTTTGCATAAAATCCAATTCCTAATATCTCCATGCTCTTTTACCTGTTGATTAATTAGTAAGCACGCCTGTCTGAAAGGAAATAGAGATTGAATGATTCGTTTTGATACGTAGTTGATTTGAGCTTCAATCTAATTCTACCTGTTTGAAAAAATAGGACGTGTAAATTGTAGTTGAGATCCTTTTGAACATCCTTGGTGCGAAGAGGGAATCTAAAACCCTAGCGAGTCAATCAGGGTTTACACGCCAGGATGGTGCTAGTGGTCGCTTCGTCGTCTGTTGATTCGGGGATTGGTTGTTGGGACCTCCACACGGGTGCGGAACAACTACGTTACAAGTCTTGTGCTTCTCCTGCACATGGTCTTGTTTGTGTTGGTGAAAGGTTTCTCGCATGCTCTCAGCTTCGTGATCCCGCTGCCACCTCAGGCTCCGTACTCTACTGGTCTTGGTTTAAGGTACTAGTTATTGTGAGTGTGAGTGTTAAATGTCCATCTTCTGTTCCTCAATAGTGTGCTTAATTTATTTATCTCCGTGCAGCCTCAAGTAGAAGTTAAGAGCTTTCCGGCTGAACCAATAATGGCATTGGCTTCCAACAATGAGGGTACATATATCATTGGTGGTGGTTTCTCTGGAGATATATACTTGTGGGAGGTAAAGTTCAGTTTATTTTCTAAAAGTAAAAAGAACGTGTGTTGTGGCATTGATATCTGAAATTCCTTGATTGTGAAAAGCTATAGTCGTCCTCTTGTTATATTACTTGGCTGTTGCACATTCTTGGCTGTAGCATAAGCTGGCATGTTGTTGTTGCAGGTTATGAGCGGTAGACTGCTTATGAAATGGCATGCTCATTATAGGGCAGTTACTTGCCTAGTATTCTCGGAAGATGACTCCCTGCTAATCTCTGGCTCTGAAGATGGCTGCGTTAGAGTTTGGTCCCTTCTAAAGTATAAAAAAGTTTTATCCTTTAGTCCCACCTGTGTCTATTTAGATTTTATTGTCACTAATTGAAAATTTTCTTACAAATATGTCTATAACAGGGTATTTGATGATGGATGGCAAAGGGAATCAAAACATTTGTATGAGCATAGTTTCACTGGGCATAATCTACCTGTTACTGACATTGTTATTGGTTATGGAGGATCCAATGCTATTATAGTCTCTTCCTCTGTGGATCGTACTTGTAAGGTTTGGCACTCTATTGAATTTTCATGTTGATAGTATAATTTTGTGATGATGCGGTTGTATACCTTGGTGAATTAATTAGTTTTATGATCTCTTTGGCTTTTAATTTATTTATGTTTGCTGGTAAGTACTTGAATTTTCTGTCTATTTGCATTGACTTGGTGAGTATTCCAAATAATCATTATCGTTCCAGATGTGTTCATCTACTAAAATTGGCGTACATGGCACAGTGACAATCAGTGAAGAAAAATTTGATATATAAGTTTTCCTGTATATTGTTGGTACTAGATATCAATGTTATTTTTTAAAAAAGATTTCCTGAGACAGTTGAAGAGATTATATTTGATTAGGGTGTTAAAACTATTGAGTGTAAAACCTTTCTTTTGCAACTCTTCAGAAATTCACAAGGTGAGAACTAGTATCTTATTAAAGAGTTCTTGCTGAAAATGCATAAATGACATCAACTTCTGTGATCTATTCAAGAAGTTTTAGGTTGCAGTTAAGTTTCAATTCTAAATGTTCAAGAATTTTTTGAATTGTTTATGATTTATCACCAATGAGTAATGACTACTTTCCTATCTTAAATTCTCTCATATTAAATTTTCTTCCGGTGAGTCAAATTTGAGTAATATGTTGTATGTTAACTTGACTTTTCTAGGTGTGGAGCTTATCTAAGGGGAAATTATTAAGAAATATCATATTTCCTTCGATCATTGATGCAATTGCTTTGGATCCCGGTGAACATGTCTTCTATGGTGGTGGTAGAGATGGGAAGATCTACACTGCTGCGCTTAATGCTAAAAGCCCATCCAGCAGTGATTATGGATTGCATATTCTCGGCTCATTATCAAATCAGAGGTCTATTTTTTTATCTTTGTTTTTTTTTTTGTTATCACGTTAACCATTTTCTTGTCAACTTTCATTTAGTTATCTTACATTTTACACCAAGGGTTAAGTTTTCCTCTAAATTGTTTTGCTCTTTCTGGTGTCTAGAATGTTATCTTTGTCCCATAAAAATACAATTGCTTGACTAATGATATAAGTATGTAATAAAAAGTTGAGGAATTTCAAGTGGCTATTAGTTCGGTGCACACATTTACTTGCACCCAGGGTTTTCTTTATGCCGGATATCATCTCTGTCTTTATGAATTTGCTGTATTCCCTAACTTATTGTGCTTCTGTTTTTTTAACTAGCAAGTCTGTTACTTCCTTGGCATACTGCTCAAGTGGTAATTTATTGATCTCTGGATCTGAGGACGGAGCAATCAAAGTTTGGGATACCAGAACCAATAATATTATTCGTGTTCTCAAACATTCAAAAGGTACCAAACCATCTAAATGTTATTATTTGCAAAATATCTTTAAAGTTGCGGCTTATTTTCTTTGATTGACCAGAGGGGAACAAAACATTCCTTATAAGGGTGTGGAGAGGTCAAAACATTCCTTATAAGGGTGTGGAGAGGTCAAAACATTCCTTATAAGGGTGTGGAAACCTCTCCCTAGCATACGCGTTTTAAAACTTTGAGGGGAAGCCTGGAAGGAAAAACCCCAAAGAGGACAATATCTGCTAGCGTTGGGTTTGGACTGTTATAATGGTGCATAAATAAATATCTTTATCAAGCTGCATTTTGTTTTATGTTATGAGCCGTGCATTAGCGTTTCCCATGAATACGAGGAATAGGCAGTAAATCAACTTTGTCCCTAAACTGTGGCTCGGGAATGCCTTTCATTGTTTATACCAGATTGTTATATTATCTGCTTTGTAATTCTAGTCGTCAGAGATTGGAGGATGTCTATTAAAATCAAATAAATTATGTTTGGAAGCTTGATAATCTTTTTTGTCTCTTTATCTTTAATCTTTTCTAATTTTATGAACTTCATTTCATAAATTTATTTCCAGGCATATTAATTTATCTGGTTTTTTATTGCCCTAGCTAGTGCAGTCATCTCTTGCATTTATTATCTCCATGCAAATACACTGATGTTCCATACTATTATGCAGGTCCTGTAAATAATTTACTTATTGTTCGACAACAGCTCCTCCCGACTTCACAGCTAAATCCAACCTCCCAAGGTTCTTTGAGAAAGCATCGATCACTATTACCTCCTGCCCTTGCAAAATTCGGAAACTCGAAGGACGACGATGAAGACACTGGTGTTATCATTGGTCGATCAGGTCCTCCCGTGGAATCCATGGGGTTTTCCCCCATTAGTTCTCATGTGATGGATAATCAAATCACAGAACTTCAGGTGCTTGCTCTCATTTTATCCCCCTTTTCCCGTGGCCCTAAGACTCCATTTTTTTCTTGGTAAATGATATCGCATCCTGTTTTTTGTCCTGGCATAGGCATACACATCATTTAGTGATAACCCATAAGTCTCTACACAGTTAAAAGTTGTACTAACATGCGGTTTCTCTACTTCAGCAACAGGGTTCTGCTGCCACAGGAATGGAGTTGGAAAGACTTAAGCGTGATTATGGAAAATCCATGCAAATGCAACAGCAGTGGAGAAAACTGTACGACAATTTACATCAATATTGTGTAAATGAGCTTCTGGATGGCGATCAAACTAAAATTTAGAAGGCAATTCTGCTTGAACATTACTATTCTTTTTGTTTTAAATTTTGTTTTGTTCCATCTCGTGTTCTACAAATTGTATCATCAAGTTAGGTTAGTATTTGATGGAATTGTTAGGAAGCCATCCTTGATTAATTCTAATTCCCGAACCTTTTTTCTCGGATAAGATCTGTGCATGTTGGCACGAGTACCCTAAATTTATATGAATACTTTTGGTCACGTGGGTATTTGATTCGGGTTGTATGAACAGCACTAGATATGTTATGATTTTTGGGGCAACTTTTTTTCAGTTGTGCTTATATTCATAGGAGTTGGGTTCAAGCTTTCCCCGTCCCTTTTCATCAATGGACTCATATAAAGGAGTGTGGTTCGTTTATAAGTTTCTACCTCTTCGTCTATCTCTGAGTTTGGATTTTTTGAATTTTTATGGACATCAAATAAATACAACGATTAAAAAAAATTCATAGTTCCCCATATAAAGATTCTTAAAAATAATTAATAAGGACCCATTGCTTTGAATTATGGAAAAAATACATAAAAAGAAAAAAAAATTACAAAACACGTGTTAAGAGCTGATTGATCAAGTTAGTAACATTAAAGATTATAAAACATGCTTACGTTATAAAATTGATAAGATATTAAAAAAAATGATATTGGAGCAGGTTAATTTGATATTATACTTATTTTTATTAAAAGCAGTGGAAATTAAGGTATTAAAATATTAATAAATTAGCGACTTTAATATATTTTCATTAAATAAGGAATAATAGTTGACTTTTTTTTGCCAGTTGTCTTCAATGCGTCTCTCTGCTCTACTACGACGCGCGCGCTTTTCTGCTCCATCGTCTTCTCTCATTTCCAATTTCAACGCCTTAAATAGAGCGTTCATCAACCGAGTCTCCATTCGAAGGCAGTGTCGGAGCTACAAACCTATGGCTTCATCCATGTCTTCTTCGCCTAACACCAACAAAGACGTCTCTGAAGTAGCAGAGGAGCTCGGCATAATCACTGCGCCTTACGGTTCCTGGAAGTCGCCAATCACCGCCGATTTTGTTACTGGTGCCTCGAAGCGACTTGGTGGCACTGCTGTCGACGGCAATGGACGTCTTATTTGGCTCGAATCACGGCCCTATGAATCCGGGTACAGATATCGATTTATTCGCTCTTCAATTCTAAATTCGCTGGTTGTTCTCTTGTTCGGATTTTGCTCGAATCGCTTTGATTTTGTAGCTATTCAGTTTAGAAATATCGCTTCGTGTGATTCCGTTTAAAATGGTTTAGGCGGGGAGTGCTCGTCAAGGAATCGGAAAAGCCAGGGGATGAGCCTGGTGATATTACTCCGAAGGAGTTTTCAGTACGGAACATGACTCAGGAATACGGCGGTGGTGCCTTTGCGGTCGCGGGAGACTTCGTTGTCTTTTCGAATTACAAGGATCAAAGACTTTATAAGCAATCCTTAAATTCAGGTTGACTAGCAATTGATTAATCTAGACTTCTACATGTTGACTTATGGAATGGATGTCTTAGACTTGGTTCACTTGATCGCTCCTTACCCTGTAAATGTGAATGTAAAGGACTTGGAACTTTCAATTACTGATAAACTAAGTTTTCACGCAAGCAGATTCGCCTCCTCAAGCACTAACTCCCGATTACGGTGGACCGTCAGTCAGTTATGCAGATGGGGTGTTTGATTCTCGTTTTAATCGTTTAATTACTATTCAGGAAGGTATATTTTTCCATCTAGTGTTTTAGAAATTAGGAATTCTCTGCAATTAACATATTTAACAGTGAAGTTTCTTTTTAGACCACATATGTATTTACATGCTTAATTTATTTCGTTTTGGTAGATGGACGTCAAAGTAGCCTGAATCCAATCACCACAATTGCGTCAGTAGAACTTGACGGCAAGGATATTAATGGTATGCATATTTTCCTTTGCATGTACAAAATTTGTTGAACGCTCGTGCATAATATGCTGCAGTTACTGACGAATTTGAATTATTGACTTCATGAATTAGTACCGTAATTTGTGCTAATTTTGGGTATGACTTTCAGAACCGAAGGTCTTAGTTGGAGGAAATGATTTCTATGCCTTCCCTAGAGTGGATCCCAAAGGGGAACGGATTGCGTGGATTGAATGGGGTCATCCTAACATGCCATGGGATAAATCTGAGCTCTGGGTTGGCTACCTTTCTGAGAATGGGTTAGTTGAACCATTCTCCTTGGTTGGTTGATCTTACTTTTCTAAAGCGTCTCTTTGTTTCAGGTGTTAAATGTTACTGTTTCCTGTCATATATGATAATGCTTCTTTGTTATCTTTCACATGTTAATTTCGTTTTTTAATTCTAATTTCTGTTCGAATGCTTTAAAGTTTCGCCTGAAAATAAATCAGATCTGCTTGAATTAATAGCTTCTTCATAGGTGATAGGTATCTCTCTGCCACTTAGTTTTGTATTTTGTTTTTATATCTATGGTTTAATCTCGATGCTTTTGATTGTTTTGTAGCGAGGTTTACAAACGAGTTCGTGTTGCTGGTGGTGATCCAAAGCTTGTGGAATCTCCTACTGAACCGAAGTGGTCTGCTCAGGGTATGCACATTAGCTTTTGAAAGGTTTAGAAATTGTACTCAATGTGTCAAAATTCTATGTCAGATCGAATCAGCGTCATGCATGGCTGATGATGCCATCAATTTTTTTCCTGCCTCAGAATGGTTGGGTATCTTTACTTAAATGGTTCAAGTTTATAGGGTTGTGACTGAATTTCTTAAATTGGCCATCATGGCTGAACGTAATGCTTGGGGTTATCCTGGTTCTTATTTATTTATTTTCGGAATGTGCAGGAGAACTATTTTTTATTACTGATAGACAAAGTGGGTTTTGGAATCTCTATAAATGGGTAAAGTTTTCTTTTTTCATTTTCTATTGGCTGTATTTTGTTTCAATTGCAGAACTATAGAAAATGCGAACTGTAATTTGTTTTTGAAATCAAGTAGACAGAAAGGTGGTTCTTTTTAATTCTGATTTTCTGATAGCTTAAAGTTGGATAATCGTGCATGCATTAGTAAATTAACTCATTTTCTACTTGCACTGAATTTTCTAGAGATTCAACCTACGTTTTTTTTTTAATTATGGATTGCAGTATTTACCTATGTTTATGACCTTGCTTCAATAGGATTTGTTCTATAGCTGTACAACTGTGTCCTTGAATTCTAAAGTATTTACCTATATTTTGTTACTCTTATTCAAGATATCTCAAAAAAAAAAAAAAAAAAAAAAATGACAAATTTAGAAGGAACTTACGTAAAAAATTATTTTGTTTAATTCTATTTTAAGGTATGAAGCACACTGAAATGCAATAAGCCACTGGCTGTAAAAGAGAGTAAAGGTTTCTTTTTCATTTTAATGACTGAATATTGGTTTTGTTCAATGCTTTTTATTGGTGTAAATGTAAACACCCCTTCAGTGACTATAGTTAGTCTCTCTTCTCTACTCTCCCCAGTTGGAGATCTTTCTTGCAATGATTTAAGAGCTCTTTACCTCCCTTTATTTCATTTATCAATGAAATCCATATCTCTTCTAAAAAATAAAATTTTGTTTTATAACTAATCTCATGGGATTTGACAAAATTCATAGAAAACTTGTAGGATATCTTAGGTATATGGTCACTTGTGGTTCATATGCATGTAATATTAGACTCATCTACTTGGTTATATCGTTGCAAACACAGAAATGATTCTTAACTGAAAGCGATATCTGATTGATTGTCAAGATGAACCCCTCATTTTATGGCCTATATTGAGAGAATCTGTGTTCTCTAACTACTTTGTCAACAAAACTGGAAAAGGGCATGTGGGGATAAAGATGATGGCCTACGAATGTGATGGTCTTTAAGGGAACTTTGTAAGAAGACACTTTTATGGGGTGGATTCTTTAATTATCTCTCGCTGAGTTAATTTTGAAATTCCCAGGCAAAGAAATAATGGAAAGAAAGAACTAGGTTTGGTTACCATTCTATAATCAAATCATTTGATATGGACCTCCTTTGCATATAAGTAACTACCTGGTTCCATGATATAATGGCACTTCTAACTCTTGCTTATCATGGAAACAGTTTGAGGCTAATGATGAGGTGGCTCCATTATATTCTTTAAATGCCGAGTTTTCCCGACCCTTATGGGTTTTTGGCACAAGTTCTTATGAGTTCCTAAAGAACAGTGTTGGGAGAAACATCATAGTCTGCACCTACAGGTGACTGAAGAAGTTCCTATTTTGTATGCTTCATGCTGCATTTTTACCTCCTAGATTTTTTTTAGATATTCAACTGCCTTTCCTGCCATGGTTCCTGCAGACAGCATGGGCGATCATATCTTGGAGTCTTGGATGAGGCGCAAAGTTCGCTATCCTTGCTCGACATCCCATTCACGGATATTAATAATATTGTATGCTTTAAGATCTATTACACTTTGAGAACTTTGTAGGTTCACTTTTGCGGAGGATTAGTTTTGTTTTGTCAGTGATATTTCCTTATATTAGCTCAACATGTTTATGTTTGCAGGCTCTGGGTCGTGATTGTATATATGTGGAAGGATCGACAGCACTTGATCCATCATCTATTGCCAAGGTCTCTTCTTTATGCCACAAACTGTCTTCTTTTTTTTTTTCTTTTTTTTTTTTCGCATCACTTTCAGCCTTATGTATTGCTGAAATTTCAAAAGCTCCTTGTCATAAAATGATGGACGAATTACTTTCTGCCTGTCTTTGACAATGCCACTTTTCCATACAGGTGACCCTAAATGAAAGAATCTTGGAAATAGCACATTTCACTATTATCTGGTCTTCTTCGCCGGATATTTTGAAATTTATGTCATACTTCAGCCTTCCCGAGTTCATTGAATTTCCAACCGAAGTTCCTGGCCAAACTGCTTTTGCCTACTTTTATCCGCCGACCAATCCTATTTACCAGGCTAGTCAGGATGAAAAGCCTCCACTGTTGTTGAGAAGTCATGGTATGTTGCAATTATGCTGTCATTAACCTTCCAGTGTTCGGGGGAAAGAGTTCAAACCATTATCCTGAACTTTTTTAGACTTTTTGCATATCAAGTAGGGTGTTGGATTGTTTTCTGTTTATTTCGATGGAATATTCTTTTTAATATTTGTGTTATTTTGTAAGAGAGGAAAAAGAATTTTTTGTACTTGACCTTAATAAAGTGCTGCAAAACTGGAAAGAATTCTTACTGGCATTTATTTCTAGTTCGGCTCTGGCGTAGCTCCTTGAAAAATAAATATATAATAGATATTGCATTACAGGAGGGCCAACTGCTGAAACACGTGGAATTTTAAATCCTAGCATTCAATATTGGACTAGTCGAGGCTGGGGTTATGTTGATGTCAATTATGGTGGTAGCACTGGTATGTTTGCGACCATTACTAGTTTGAAATATATTTTGAGTGTAGTATTGAACAAAAATTTTCTTTGCATGTTCATGTTGCTTCCTTCTAGCCTTTCTAAATTCTCTAGTGATCAACTCTCCATTCCTCGTAACGCTGAAATGCTTGATACTTGCCAACTGGCTTTTCTCATTGAGGAATGTTTTTCATTGCTAGCATAGTTAGTTACTGAGGTATTTATAATTTTGGCTCTAAAGGTTATGGGAGAGAGTACCGAGAAAGGCTTTTGAGGCAGTGGGGAATTGTTGATGTCAACGACTGCTGCAGTTGTGCAAGATTTTTGGTGGCGCCTCCTACAGTCTTGCTTTCTTTAGAACTTCTGAGTCATGACTAATTATTGTTACACCTTTCTAGCCTTTGGTAATAGCAAACCGTATTGTTTTCTCCAGGTGAACTCTGGAAAGGTTGATGGAGAACGATTATGTATCACTGGGGGCTCTGCTGGTGGATATACCACCTTAGCTGCTCTTGCTTTTAGAGATACGTTTAAGGCAGGAGCTTCCTTGTACGGGGTGAGTGTCTAGTCCTATGCTAATCTGATGTCTTAGAATTATCCAAGTGATAAGAATAGCTCTCGAGCCAAAAATTGATGATATCAATTATACTCATTTTATGTGTTGTTGAACTGTTTTCTATTGTACTGCTTGCATTAAAACAAAAATTGAATGCTGATGGTGTGGTATGATTTTAAATTTTACTATCATCGCTCACTACCAATGCCAAAATATTGTGGCCAATGGAATCATCTGGTACTTTTAGGATGTTTAGCTACAACACCTGTTGGTGATTTTATAGTCTACGAATAGAGATTACTGCTCTTTATATTCCAGGCTGTCTGAGTGCATGGCCGACTATCATCTCTAGTTGTGTTGATTGTATAGCTTTTTTTTTTTTTCTAAGTTTGTACAGATTACTTGTTCTTTTCACCCTTTCCCTTTTGTCATAGCTCCCTTCTGCTTTCTGTTAACACACACACACACACATAATTGACTTCGCTTGCTAAACTTTGAAACTATATGCCTTGCAACAGTCGACTGATTGTAGTTCCCATGATCTTTGTATAGATAGCTGACTTAAGCTTGTTGAGAGCAGATACACACAAGTTCGAATCTCATTATATCGACAATCTCGTTGGTGAGTTAAAGAACCAAATAAAGAATCTTATAATTTATTGCCTTCTCATTTCAATCATTGTGAACTCTGATACAATTATAATGGACTGCAGGGAATGAAAAAGATTACTTTGAGAGGGCACCGATCAATTTTGTTGACAAATTTTCTTGCCCTATAATCCTATTCCAGGGATTGGAGGACAAAGTATGCTGATTGTTTTCTCTTTCTTCTCCTGTTAATGTTGACGTAAACCATGAAACATTATGGATTTTTATATCTTTATGTAAACGGAGGCCATTGGTTTGATGGGGTTTGCACTTTGTATTAAATTTTCAGGTCGTACTGCCTAATCAATCTCGTAAGATTTATCATGCCTTGAAGGATAAGGGCTTGCCTGTTGCTCTAGTGGAGTATGAAGGAGAACAACATGGTTTCCGCAAGGTACACGGGACTGCATCTTTTAAGTAACAATTCTAAGTTTTTGCATTGGGGTATAGAATGCTAAATTTGTGTATTTAATACAGGCAGAAAATATTAAATTTACCCTCGAACAGCAAATGATGTTCTTTGCTCGATTAGTTGGACGATTCCAAGTTGCAGACGATATTAATCCAATCAAAATTGAAAACTTTGACTGAGGATCTGCCTCCTGGTATATTTGGAAACCTTCTACTTTGTGAATTACACGGAATGGTATTGTGAGATCTTCTGTCAATAACTTCAACACAGCATTTGGACGAACAATCGTTTGTGTTGACTATCTTGCTCCAGGTCCATATGATGTAAATATGGCAGTAAGTTTGGAATCGCTTTAAACCATGACGGGTGTCTTGGATGGGTTTGATTGCTTTATTTCCAACCTTTTGAAGGACAATTTTAATGAATAAAAGCATCTCATTTTATTTACAATTTTGTATAACTAAAATTTCCTCTTCTTTTTTTATTTGTAAATTATATATAATAAGCAAGGGTATTTCCTCTGATTGTGGAAATTTCTTGAAAGTTTTGTACGTAGCATTCATGTTTAAATTTTCACTGGTAGGGGTATTTCAAGTAAATTTATTGAAGGAATGGATCTTAATTATAAACCCCAATATCTAGGGATTTTGTTAGATTACCTAGTACGTAGATTTATTTTTTGTATTGTTACTAGCATGCAGGGATTTAGTTAGATTTATGTCTCTATATTGTTACTTAGTGTATTTAGTTAGCCTTCTTGTATTATAAAAGATACATGTATGTGAGCTAAATAATTTACACCTGCAACATGGTCTTATCTATGCTTGAGGCTATCGATTTAGGAATGTTGTACGGGCTAATGATTTCCTATGGACAACGTAGTAATGGAAGAAGCAATGTAAGGGTTCTTGATCGGGAGAGAGTGAACATATTTGGTCCAATAATCAACTACGACCAAAATTGTGTTCTACTTTAAAATTTGGGATATTCCGAGGTGAAATCTATTATAAGGTGGCAGCTAGGTACATATTGCATATTTGATCAGCTTTTTTATTTTTAATTTTATTCCTTTTTTTAAGATTGAGTTAGAATGTTATCATAGTTTGGAACGTAACAAAAAAAAAAAAATGTTACGACGGTTAATCGAATTAAATTTTGTTGTCCTGGAGATTAAATCTGTTCATATAAAATGGAAAGCTGGGTCAGATACATATGCTTGTTTGCTTTAACCATTCAATAGAATATTGTTCTTGTCAAGAAATTTTCTTTAATTTGATCATTTGGCATGCCATTTAATGGCTCATCAGAAAACAAAAATGACAGTTTTGGTTGAAGTTAAATCTTGGATCCATTAGCGGGAGTGCCTGAAGTTGGTGTGCATATGGACTGCTGGATTGAAGAGGAGTCCTCCCAAAATCCCCTTGTAGGGCAGGAAAGTCTTCTTTTTCTTCTTGTCTTCTGATGCTGCTCTATTCAATGAAAAATGCGGATCATAAATTGAAACGGCTCCATTTCTGCTATTATTTGATTTGAAGCTCGTATTCTTATTCTCTTCCTGTTTCTTGTATAAGGTTGAATATTTCCTTAGAGGATCTTTTCCAGTTCCTCGTCCTTCAGATGCACTTCGAAACAGGTCCGTTAGTCTCCACCTTCTACTGCCCTTAGATGAGGTGGTATTGGAATTGGTTCCAGCAGCAGAAGGGGATCCTGGAATCAACTTCAGCTGTCCAACGTTTTTTCGTAAAGGCTGTTTCTCGTACCATGGAGATGAAGAAACTCTAATGGGGGAGAGCGACCTCACTGCTCTCCGGGAGGCTGAGGATGTTAAGGCTTGGTTTCTTCCCCTCCCTCTCTTCTGTTCCTTTTTCCTTTCTGCGTTCTCAATTATTGTTTCTGTTGTTGAATTTTTCCTCCTTTCAGTAGAGTACGTATTCTGAAATGTTTTATTTTGTTGAGAAATTGGTGATTGTGGTGGTGTCTCTAGTGATCGGATTTTGCCGTCATCAAATAGCTCATCAGCTGACAGTGTGGTTGCCTCTAACTGCCGGCAAATATCAAATGCAAAATCGCCATCCTCCTCCTTGTATGCTTCATCCATTTGGGAAGATTGCAACTCATCGAAGTCCCTATAAAACTCGGACATGCGCATTGGACTAGAAGGTGCGCTGTAGAAGTAATTTCCAATAACTTCAGGTGTAGTTGGAACTGTCGAGATCTTAGATCTTCCACCATTGAAATGATAATCCATGCTCCACGATTGTATTGCCACCTCCATTCTAATAACTTATCCAACTCCCCTTTCTTTTTTTGTCCCACTTTTGAACAGAAAACAGAGAAGTTTGATAGGGAAGCAACTCCAAAACAGACGAAGCTAGAATTGCCAATATTTTACTTGAATGAAGGAAAGGGAGAAGAATATATATAGTGGCTGGAGTTTGTTGACCACAACAAGAGAAGCAATGAGGTAACATCTTTATGTGCACGTTACACATCATATTTTTGTTTATATCATCATATGCATGTGTGAATGCATGCAAACTTATTTCTGAAAAATAAAGCAAATGGGGGCCTTCTGAATTTTGGATTTGACATTATTGGCGAGACTAGACTTCAAAAGGTAGAAAATTGTTTGTCAAGTAGATGAAAGTTGTGCACCTAACAACTACAAGTGAATGACAAAAATATGTACGTAATTTTTGGTAGGTAAAGGTAAAGCTAGACATTGTCATCTTGTGTTTCTTATTACAGAAGCACGACGAAATTAGAGAGGCAGCCTACTTTCTGTTTCTTAGTTCTCACCATCTCCACCATCTCCAAAATGAACCAAACTTAGTTTATTAGTTTGCTACCTACCTCACCTTTTGATGAATAATGATCTGGATTATTTTCTTTGTCAGGTATGTACTTCAATATATGGAAAACCAAAATGGTTAGTAGGTATGGTTTACATCTATTAGTTTATCCTATTAAATTTTATTAAACATGTTGATCCCATTGATATTTTTATTTTGGTAGAGATTGACCTTATAAAACAAGTATTATGTAACAAAGTTTATTCCCTTGCTTCTTTTTCATGAAGTTGATTGTGTTATGGAGAGATGTGAGATCCTAAAGTGGGTGGATCGTGAGATTTCACATGGATTAGAGAGGGAAATGAGTGTGAGGACACTGGATCTTGAATGGGGTGGATTGTGAGATCCCACCTCGATTTGAGAGGAGAACGAAACATATTTATAAGGGTGTGAAAACCTCGCCTAGTAAACACTTTATAAATCTTGAGAAGAAATCCGAAAGGAAAAACCTAGAAAGGATGGTATAAGACCGGGTTTGATTTTCAAACCGGTAAAATGTGAGCAGGCACTTGGCGTCTATACAATTCCCTTCATATGAAAGCAGCACAACCAGAAGAAGGATTGTGTTGGGTGGAGTGATTGAAATCTGGGAATAAGATTCTAACAGATTATGATAAGTTTTCAAACAGAGTGCCAATTATTCAACAACGGAGATTTTTGAAATTTTGTTTTCTATATTATCTTAAAATATTTGGCACTGAATGGGTCAGCCTCCGTTTTGGACTCGATCATTCTTCTAGATGACAGGGTGGTTGAATATTTTAGTTAAAATTGCATTCCGATTTATAGTTTATAGGCCGTATTCGGTGACTCCAATTTTCCCATTAATTTGATGAGGTGGCGAAGTGACGTATTGCCAACTATCACATTTCTAGCTGACGTGTCTTTCAATTACTTCATGCTCACCAGCTGGCAAGTCTTTCAGTTGGGCCTAGTGGGGGCAAACTGGGCCTTGTGGCCCATAGCAAGAAGCCTGAGAAACCTTAGAATTTGTGGCCCGGTTCCAATCCTTTTCAGGTCCATATCTCCTTTGTTGGCTGTTTTAATCTGGAAATTTCCTCTCCTAGGCCCCTTCCTCTGATCTCCTGCCATATCCAAATAGCTACCAACTTCAGATATATTTGGTTGATAGGTTAGTCTTGTATAATCTAAAGGGTTTTAGAAACGGGATATCTTGATGGCGAGATAATTCCATTTGGATACGATGAATTTTAACTTCTATTGGATGGGTCAACTGAATTTTATCTTCTAGTAACGACCAGTTGCCTATGAATTCTCCCTCATCCTCTATTGTAATCGAGCCATAGTCAAGATTCTCCCCCATATAGAATGTATGCAAATATTTTTTTTTGGTAACAATGAATTTGAATCGAATGCACTAGCAAATGACTGAGGAAGCCTTATGAATCCATTTGACCTCTCAATTAAGGGTATATATCTTTATAAGTTACCCAAATCCAAATTTTGAGAACTTAAACCTAGGATTATGCTAGACTTTCCCAAGTCCCAACTATAAGCTTCACAAACCAAGTTTTAGGGTTTGAAAATTCTCTAATTTATTTATGCATATAAAAATAAGTAGTTTGTAATTACCTTGATGAATTTCACACCATAAAAAGTTACCAATTTGTAACTTAGATTTTCTACCGATCTCCTATTGCTCCAATGGCATCATAAGTGGTCGTTTCATTTAATAGCTTGGTTTCTTAAGGATACATACAATGCTGAATACACACCAAATCTGAGGAGACAACAAAATCACACACTAGGTCCTCATCATTTTTGTCTCTCCTTTTGAACTCATGGATTTACCTGATTCAGAAAATTTAAGAAATGACAAAGAAAAACACGACGATAGAGGGCTTGAGTTGCAACTCGTAGTTCAATAGACAATCTTTGAAAATACTAAAGAGCAACAAACACGTGGTTTCCACCTAATCGAGTGAGGTAGACAATCTTAAGAAACTTTAAGTTGTTCAAGTCTAATGTTCAATAATAACGTGGTTTCCACCTAACCGAGTAAGGTAGATGGACCTAATGTTCTCATGGTCAATCTAAGTTAATTAGTTTGTTTGTGGTTGGCCTTGACATAGAATGGTAGTGTGTGGTGGGTGAGGTCTGCCCATTTGAAGTATAGAGACTGTAATGGAAAGGACCACTCCAGTTGATAAAATTCTTTTGAGATTAAGACAAAACTTCAATTCTCTTTCCTCACCTCCCATTCCTTTCAACATCCCAAACCCTTACGATCTTCCAGCTTACACTTTACTGGATTTGGTTATATTGAGTTTATGAGTTCTCCATACAATTTTGGAACAAAAATTTTCTTTTTTTCAATATTTTAAAAATGTCAGAATATAGTGATGACATGTACACTGAGTTGGCAGCCAATTAAATGGGCAATATTATTAAGGAATTTTGTTATTTCAGTGTATAGTAATGACCTGTACACTGAGTTGGCAGTTAATTAAATTGGGTAATATTATGTTACTCTCTTTATTCCCATCAGCAAAGTCTTATTACTATTATTATCTTTGCGTTACACAGCCAAACACAGTTGTCGCTCCTTTTTAACGCTTTAAGCCATCAAATCAGTGCCATCTGTCACAAATCAACATCAAAATCTCACACGCTCTTCTTCTATTATTCTCGAGCATTTAAAAAAAAAAAAACAAAACAAAATTTGGTCATTATTTTTCTAAGAATTTTGGAGTACGCTTTCATTTTAAAATTTGGAAATCACCCTTTCTCGTTACTAAACATAACGATAACGTAGATTTTGAGAAAGAAACTCTTTATGTGATCTTATGTCGGTTGGAGAGGAGAATAAACATTTTGTATAAAGGTGTGAAAATTTCCTTATTAGATGCATCTTATAACCGTGATACTAATAGTGATACATAACAGACTAAAATAGATACTATCTACTAGCAATTCTGAGCGGTTAAATATTTAAAATATATTTTTTTTTAAACGAGAAAATCACAAACAACTGTAAAATGTGATGCCTGAATTCCTCACCTTGCAAAGGTGCTGAATGTACAAATTATTGTACATCAAACCTATATTCTTGATAGCTATGATACAGTGTTCTACAACTAAACCTTAACCATTGCTGCCAAAGCAACGCACATTGACAAACAAAAATGAACTCATTATGTGCACAAAAGGTATCTAAAACTGAACTCATAAGGTATCACTTTGACAAACTCCGACAGAGGCTGCTTTCTTCTTCTCTCCACCAACTTAATTGCTTCTTTTCCTAATTCACTTGGTAGTTGAAGGCAAACCCAGTCCACCAACGACTCCAAGTCTTTACCAAAGTCCAGCAAATACCAATCCAACAGCTTTGGTATTCCAAATTTCTCCGATGAAATCCCAACTGCAGCTTCTAAATACTCCCTTTTTGCTACTTCTAGCTCGTTTTCGACCTGGGATGCCGTGTACACTCTCACCTTCATTAAGCAAAGTTTCGAGCAAATTAGAAGTCGAATCAGAGGATATATGGAACATCAGTGATGGAAGAACATCACTTACAGCAGGGGAAGACCAGCTTCCACATGATAGAGCAAACGTAACCAATGGTTCTGATAACTCCAACCCGAAAGTACTTCTAAATGTCTTCTCGTCATATTTTGCGCTCTTTGAGAAAGCCTGTGGTCAAATTAACTTACATTCTAACATCGAACTTCAAAGTTAAACGTCATAAAACATCGTTGAACTGAACAGCTTACGTATTGTGAATGATAAGGCAGTCTCAGGATGAAATGCTCTATGGTTATAGCATTTAGCAACTGCCCGCTCACATTAATTGTTGCCTTCTGCATTAAGGCAACAACCATCTTGGGACTCTCTGGTATTCCATGTTCTAAGAATGCCTGCAGGAATTCAATCACTTGAGTGTGTGCCAAAGAAATTTGAAGAAAGAATGCCATGAAATGAAAAGAAAGAGCAAAAATTCAGAGATTGCGTACATTTATCATGCAGGAATTATAGATGTTGATCCAAAAAGCAAGTTTCTCCTGATGGATAAGCTGTTGCAAGTTGACAGAAGCAAGTTTCCCCATGAGGAGTCTGAAATTTGGACAAATTGAGGCTAAACTTAACATTTTATATCCCAAACAAAGGCCTGAATCGATGAGAATTATCAGTAGCAGAAAACTTACTTCAATCTTTGAAATAGAAACGAAGAGTTCGCTGTCCGTTTCGTATTGATGGAACTAGCTTCGACCGTGCACACGTTCTTGTATGGACCGATATCCCGCATTCCAAATTTTGAACATATATCGTAAGGGTCGTGAAGACGACCCGTCTCTTCGTTTTGAATGGTACTTACCATTGAGAAGAGATGCAAATTTTCAGCAGCACCTCTGTTCTTGGTTGAACTCAATCTCAATAGAATCGTTGATAAGCATTTCAAAATATTTTCCGAAATAGTGTTTGGATTATCATCACCATACACCTTGTTATCCGGGGAACGTAGTTGTCTGGCTTCAGTATTTTCTGGAGAATTTGGTTTCTGTGATGATTTGTGATGAACTGAAGGTGTGTTGATTGGAGTCTTTGTCACATGGGTTTTGTGGAGAGGGGGCTTCTTATTGCTGCTCATCAAATTCACTCGAGATTCATTTTCCTTTCCCAGACAATCTGAAGCACAAAGAGGAACAAAAACAGGTTCAAAATCTATTCAACTTGCTAACTTGATTCAAGTAATTAATATGGTTGCCGTTTAGTTACCAATTTTCTGAACTTGCTTAGAATTGTTCTTCCGGGAAGCCTCCATGTTCTTCGTGGAAGACGAAATGTTGACAGCTTCCTGATACAGATCCTGCCTGAAATGCACAACCTGTTCTTCAAGCCGCACCACCTCCTCTTCAAGAACAGCCACTTCGGCAAGAAGTTCTAGCATCTACACCAATAAAAAATTGGCCTTAGAATTCTGGTTTTGATTGTAAAGGACTCAAGGGATTCGATATCACTTACATTGGGAGGAAGGGAAGGAGGGAGGCGGGGTAAGGCTCCCAGAGGTCTGGTGAAAGCTCTCTTGAGAGCTCGACCCACATTCTCTTCATGTCTCAGCTTCTTCTTCAGCTTCTCAATCTGATCATTAACAATGTCAAACCCAATTTTAAAAGACCAAAAGAAAGTTTCAGCAATTTCCAAATTTCGTTCATACGTCTTGTTGCAAAGCCACTTTTCTCTGTCTGCGTGAAGCCCGCCCGCTCGTGGCTGCTTTTGCTGCACCTGGTTGCTTCGCCTCCTGCATATCCACGTTCCCCTTCAGGGTAATTCAGAATTCAAAAAATGGGCCGCAGAAGAAGAAGTAATCATATAAATCAAGAACTGAATCAGATACAGAATAACAGAGGGAAGAAGAAAGTATGTCGAAAACTCAAATTCTTCAAATTTTGGTGGGTTTCTTCCATCTACAGAACAAACCGTTTTTCAAAACATGCAATAAATAAGGTAAGAAACTAGAGCGACCTACATAGAACTACGCACTAGACTTGGAGGTAAAGCTGGGATTACTTTTTCATGATTTGCAGATGCTCTAATAGACTGCAGCCTTGTTGTCCTTTCTTTGCGATTCATCTCTTCAAAACTGCCACATGATCAAACCAAACCCAATTCATCACTCAATATATCAAACAAAACAATCCCATGGAATGAGAAGAACAAGGGATCAAACCTTTGTGAGAGGAAAAGAGTTTCATTTTCTTAGAGACTCCTAAGAGCTTCTTCAATGGCGAAATACCAATACAAAGATTTACCGCCCAATTTGGAGGTGCCTCGATGAGTGTGAGAGAAACAAGAATTGAAACTTCTTGGAGAGTTGGATGTGTATTTAAGATTACTGTTTATGACTGGGTCTACCGACTGGGGAGTTACTTACAGATCTTCCACCGCTTGGAAAGCTTATCTTATAGAGAGAGAGAGAAGGGGGAGGTTACTGAGTGAATGAAAGGTAAAACCAATGGGTTTGGCTTTGCAGAAAGTTTATAAACAGCTCAAACAGCTCTTGCATATGCCGGGGCTATGGTCCACAACATGCCCTCGTCATCATGGAACAACGTGTGCCTTCTCTTTCGAACCCCATCTCCTTTATATCCTTTGTTTTTTACCCTCCTTTCTTTCTTTACGGAATTCACTTTCAAATCCCAAGTGGGTTCGGAGTGTTTACGACTTTGGACGTGCGATTATCGTCAGAGACATTATTGACTATTTTTATAATAGCTCAAACTCACCGCTAGTAGATATTGTCTTTCTTTCGACTTTTCTTTTGACTTCTCCTCAAAGTTTCGAGATTTACACACTCTTATAAAGAATGTTTGGTTACCCTCTCCAATTCATGTGAAACCTCACCATCTACCTTTTCGGAGCCAAACGCCTTCGCTAACTTACATCATATATTATTGGTCATTTCTTAAAAACTGCTTTATAAACAGTTAAAATTTAATGAGCAATGAATTTGACGGCAAAGACTGGAAGGGTGGCATGCTTGCCAACTCTTTAATACATTGGACTTGTTTTGGAAGATCCAAAGCAGGACTGCTCAAGAATTGCCTGGCTTGATGATCATAATATAATATTGGTATTCGTTCTTTATTACTTACCTAATACCAAACCTTATTATAGTAATCCTTTTATTTCAAGAAATATTCATACCATTTCTGCTATGTCCATCAAATATGAATCCTAACTGATTTGCATTTTCAGACCTGGCTTGAAAACATGGAAAGAAAACAGAGTGTTCATCTGTTACCAATTTATGTCGCTCCAGAATGCTCCCTGTCAACTTTTCTTCCTTATCCATAAAAAAAAAAAAAAAGCTAATCGATAACAAATGAAGCCTCTATTATGAATCACTCACTGATTTCCGTAATGATATGATATTGTCCACTTTAAGTATAAGCTCTCGTGACTTTACTTTTGATTTTCCTTACTTATAAACCCATGATAAATCCCTTACTTGGTCGATAACTCCTCTCCCAACAATCCTCTCCTCGAACTAAGTACATTATAGAGCCTCCTCTGAAGCCTATGTGGCCCTCGAACAACCTCCCCTTAATCGAGTCTCGACTCCTTTTTCTTTGGAGTCTTCGAACAAAGTACACCATTTGTTCCACACTTGAGTCACTTTTGACTATACCTTCGAGGCTCACAACTTCTTTATTCGACATTTGATGATTCTATTGACATGACTAAGTTAAGGACATGATTCTGATACTATGTTATGAATTACGGACCTCCACAATAATACGGTATTTTATCTACTTTAAGCATGAACTCTCCAAAAGGTCTCATACAAATAGAAATGAATTCATTACTTAAAAACTAATGATGAACCCCTCCTCAACAGCCTCTTATCTCAAAAATCAACCAAGGCGTTCAAAGCAAACCCCACTGCTCATACAATGTCCAATTTCCCTTTAAGCTCCTCAATGCATATGTCAAGAACAATCAATTTCTTCAAGAACAAGCTTCTAGCTGGAAAAACAATCTTCAATAATGAAATCTCTGTCTTTTGAAAAGCAAATTTTGGCTAGTTCGTCACTTACACATGTAATGGATGCTGTCTCATAATACAAATGGTCACTTTTCGATTAAAAACAACTTTAAAAAGAAAAAAAAAAAAAAAAAAAACTTACGAGACATCAAAGTAGGAACTCACAACCACGTGATAGAGACATGAAAGCAGAAATATTTTAACGCAGCATGATTAACAAAAGTAATAAAGCAATAAGCTTTCCAAGTATGGGAGCAAATTAATAATTGGGGGACCCTTTCCTGAATGCAGTGGGGTTGACACTACTGCTTATTTCAATTCCAAAACAATCGGGTCAGCTAAGTTCTTCAATAGCCTTTGAACTATTTTGCGTACTTCAATAATTAAACCTCCGCATAATGAATAAAGTAGGTAGCCACAAGCACTTACATGTTTCTTAGAGCCATTTCAATCGCATAACCATTGCCGCAATCCCCTTCGCATTTCGTCGAACAGCTTGTGCGCATTCGCTCGACGCCCCATCCTGCATCATCCAGCGATGGGAACACTCCTGTTCTAAGTCTGAGAGCGTTGTGATAATACAACATGAATATAAAACAAATCTTTTAAACTATATCATGAATATATATTAAAAATATCATCCGTTTATATGAACATAATCATATTTTGGCAATAAACGAATATTTTATCGATCTGAAGCTATTCTAGATCGAGTACCGACCTATTCCGACATAATTCAATTTTAAAATAAGAAAAAAGGTTTGTCTTTTTGCAAAGTGGGGGTAAAAATCCCTAAAATTATATAAGAGAGAGCAAGGGGGGTTTGATAAAGGCGTGGGAGTCCTTCCTTTGTCGGTGTCCTTTGCAGCGCCAATGAAGGATATGAGTTTTATTGAATAAATCAATAAAATACATCCAATATAATGCTCTTTTTTTGGCTTTCCAACAACCCTATCAATTCCAATTTTATTTATTGGGTTGGTATCAAATATATCAATTTAAAATCGCCTATATTATCAAATAAATGGATGAAAGTATGGTATGAGATTCCACACCGTGAAGCAGAACAGACCAAAACAAATCACAGCTACAGGAGGTGGATTTGAGGTTGTTACAAATGATATTGTAGTCCATCATTGAATGGTATGCTAGCAAGTATGTTAGGTGACAAAGGGGTAGAGATCCCACGTTGGTTTGGAGAGAAGAACGAAGCATTCGCTATAAAGGCGTGAAAATCTCTTCCTGCATTGAAGCTGATGGCAATACGTAATGGGCTAAAACAAACAATGGAACGATATTAAGTATTATTTAGATTTTTGCCGACGTTTTAAGGAAGAAAATTGATGAATGATTGGCATGTCGAATGGGGAAAGAGAAGACAAGTTGGTGCATAAAAGAAGGCAGAAGGTCCTACTCAGATTCTAAATCTTATATATTCAATTTTAGTGTACTTTGTTGTGGGAGTTCAGCTTAAGCCAACAATTTCATCGCTCATTTATGTCAATTTGGAGTCTTTCTCACCTCAAAAACCACAACTCAGGAATAAATTTCAGGTGGGGTTCAGGTTAAAACCTGTAAGCCACATTGTTTTTGTTTTGAGATGGGTAAAAATGAGGCCAAATTTAATGCGATGTGACTCTGTTTTTTTTTTTTTTTTTGCCTTGTCCATCATTTTTAACCGCCATCATTCCACGAGGCACCACCGATTGTGTTTGGGCATAGAAGGGAAGAGTGGGGATCGCCCAAGATTTTAGAATTGGCCACCAAAAAAGGTCGTTTTTTTATTTTCATTGAAAAACGCATCATCATCATCCACTACCAAAGCAGTGGTGTTGTACAAAGCCAGCTGCTTTTGGGGGTATAGCTTTTAAGGCTTTTTGGGTTTTAGAACACTTTTTCAAAATGAAATACATGAAGTTCATTATGATTGTTGCCCTTTCCTCTGTCTTCTTTCCTTATCTGTTGTGAAAATTTCTCGATTCGTTCTATGTGTTCTACCTAATTTTCATTTTGTGCTCGTAAAGTTTAGCTCACTATCAATGTGAGATCCTGCGATTTAAGAGTATCAATATTTACTAGCCGACTTTAATTGTTACAATCAAATCTCGCAACCAAAATCACGTCATTTTCATGCAACAAATCAGCTATCTTGGATAATTATCTTGTTGCAACTTCCAATGAAAATTATGTTAGTTTCTTGGAGTTGTTTGGTTTTTGTTGCTATTTCTATCAAGAACGAGGCTTGGATTCATAGTGGAACCTGATGGAACTCTTTCTATGAAGAAAATAAGCTACCTGACTATACATTTACTTGAAATCTTACAAAACTCTTTAACACAAAACCATTTTGAAAACCATTTCTAGTGGAGCTTCCTGGCTAAGCAAAGCATAGAAAATTGCTTATATTTGAGCGATAAAGGTCATACTCTCGAAATTGAAGCATAAGAATGTAAAGGAAACAAAAAACGCCTAGGAAATTGTAATGGGTGCCAATTACAATCTACAATCGTGGGCGGGACATGCCGTGCAAAAACGCCATGCGGTGGGGGGCTGGAAGAAGCCTTTTATGCTTCACTCAGCGGCTGCAATAGCCAGTTGCAGTTGCAGTGTTGCCGCAGCCGTAGGGCCACGGCGGAGCGGTGACATTGACAAGGCAGAGGCAGCTACCATCTAAAAAGCCTCTTTTTACAGTTCCCATTGCAACACAAAACAAAATAAGTTGCGAAGGCTTCGGCTTTGTTCAAGGCGCAGCCTTTGGTTTTGGGGCTTCTTGGTCCCTTCATAATTTCAATTATGCTTCTGAATGGTGTCCATGATTCGACCTTCCAAAGCCGTGGCTTTTGCGTAAAAAGGAAGCTGCAGACTTCCAGTTGCAGTGACATAACATTAAAGATGATTAAAGGAAAAGGACTTGTCCAACAAAGTCAATGTCTACCCATATCATTTCGGAATCTAATGGTATCGATCAACTCCTCCTTTTTACTCCCCTCTCCCATTGGGTTCTGGGGTAAAAAGAATGAGGGATAAATCTTTACTATAGTGTGGTTAAATTAACCAAACAATGACTCCGAATTCATCTATTTTTGAAGCTTCATAAATAAAACAGGCACTAATCTTTAATGACAGTGACAGTAAAAATGTAACTGAATTCTTTAAAGATTAGAAGCAAAAAATGGAGCATTGGGAAATGGGATCTAAATAGATAATAGGATAGAGTGGGCAGAGTACCACTCAAGTAGTGGCCAGAAACCTCTCTAGGCGTGAGTTGAAACTCTTTCCAACTCTCCAACTTATCCAAAGATTAGAAGGATTGGAAGTGAGGCTTGAAGGGCACTCCACCACAAGTGGGAGGCACAGGCAGGTTTCATTATGGAAGTCTCGCTTCTAAAGGCCCGCCTTGGGCCAGGCGTGCGCCTGCCTAAATGGGCTCTGGAAATGTCTAGTATGACCACAAGAATGTTGACATGCATGCACTATTGCGAGATTATATATATTCTCATAAATAAGTTTGTTATCACAATCCAGTAACGATCTGAATGAAATAAATATATAAATATCTCTACGAGAGTACTAGCTTAGGTCATCAAAATTCAGTTCCACTATGTAGATGGAAGGATGGTTAATATGGAGGGGGAAAAAATCTAAAACCAAGTGAAAGCCAGAAGCTGAAGCAACTTCAGGTTTCTACTTGGAAAGGGCTTAAGAATTAATGGGAGCTTCGTGTATTCAGATTACTTGTTGTTGATGGCTTCCATAGAAAGGGTAAGCTCCATAAGCTGCATGATACATACTTGGATCCTGAGGTGGAAGACCATATCCATAGCCATCATATATGTGTCCTCCGTAGTAAGCTCCATTCCACTGGTTCCCAAAGTCTCTGAACTGCCAACCCTCAACAAATGCAAGAAGAAATACTGTTAAACTTGTTTCCAACTAAATCAAACGCTTCAGATGATAAGAAAAGCAAATGTAAACAAAACATTTCCAGGCTACGTGTTTTCGAATTCAGTTCCAGATGAGACAAGGTTTAAATAACAAGTACACAAGGCCACATGAGTTTTCAGTTAGACAAATACATTTTTGTGAAGGATAAAAGTAGAACGCAGAAATTCATCAACCAAAATATAGCTCAGACTTAATTTGAATTCTAAAAACAGCTCATTTAGTTGTATTTCTATCCTGCCCTCCAGGAAAGTCATGGAAATTGAGAGCCTGCATAATTCTTTTGTTATCATTTTCACATTAAGAGAGAAGGGTAATTTGCCTGCTTATTTGCTGGATTTCGGCCCCATGAAAGGCGAACAGTTTGCTTGCCAACTACAGTTCCATTTAGTTTCTGCAAAGCCTCTTCAGCATCATTTCTGCAGAGGAAAATAGAAAGGAATACGCCTTGAAATTTAGTAGAACTAAAAATAGATTAACAAAAGCAATAACCAGATAAATGCTACTAATTCATTGTTTATATGTTAGGACAGCCCGATTTCTAACTTTTACCTGTTGGCAAATTGGACAAATCCACATCCTTTACCTACTGGTATTTTAACAGAGACTATCTCACCATACTGCGAGAAAGGTTGCCTCAGATCTTCATCGTTCACATTAGGATCGAGCCCTCCAACAAATATCTAAAAGGAAAGTTCAGGTTAACCCAATAATACAGGGTGGCATCTCTAGCTGTGCAAAAAAAAAAAAAAACAAACAAACAAACAAAGCAACTCACAGTTGTATTTGCAGAATCTCCTTCCGATTGAAAACCTTGGCTAAAGGCACCATTTGTTGAATATGCTCCTATAAAAACCAGAGCACGACAAGTGTTTAAGCAGTCTAAAATGGGTAGGGAAGTCTACAACCATGAGTAAACCCTAAGAACACAGGCATGCAGAGAATTAAACCCTTAAATTGTTTCATTTGGTGTTAAATTAGAAGAGAAAGGGAAGTTATAAGCAAACTGACAAAGATTACAAAAAGTTTTAATTATTTGGAGACACTATTTCAGAACTACTACTTCTCAAGGATGATTCAATTTTCACAAGATTGCTCTAGTAAAGTCCCCAAAGAAGGATACCATAAAAATGGCCCCAAATCAAAACTTTCTGATGCAAATTGACACTAGATGGCCTATCTTAGCAATCAAATAATTCCACAAAAAATCACTTAATCTTTCATTTTCAGGCAAGATTAACATATAGATTCAGCATTGGAAGTAAACAGACTTGCAACCCATGATAACAATAAAATCAAACTCCAAAATTGTAAGAGAGGAAGACCCAGTATATCCTTATTTGTTAGCATTATAGTTTTCATTTTAACAACTGTTTTGATACGTAACTCCAGTCTTGAACCAAATGCTTGGTAGAAGAAAAAAGCTTACATATCTGTATTTACTCCAGAATTGCATACCAACCCCAAATACATCCTAATCCTCTTGGAAGTGGTTTTAGGTTAAGCATACTATATCACAGCCCCAAAACACTTAAATATACCTAATGAAGCACGTTGTTGCTGATATCCAGAAGACTTTCTGGGTGTTGCTGCACCAATGCGCATAGGTCTGCTTGAACAATGTACACCATTCATTTCAGTCATCGCCTGAGACCTTTCATTGTCATCTCCGAACCGAACAAAACCATAGCCCTTTGAACGACCAGTGTTGGCATCAATGACAACTTTGGCTGCTTTGACAGAGGGAAATTTACTAGAAAATGTGTCGTACAGCAAAGTATCAGTAACATCTGCAGCTAAGTCTCCAACAAAGATAGAAAGATCAGGATCATTGTCTGAACGCTTGTCACCAGTGCTAAATGTCGCCCAGTTCAGGCGGAAAGCCTGTTCTGTATCTGGCATGCACATTCCAGAATAGTTCTGAAGAGCTTTCTCAGCTGTTGCATGAGCAAAGAATTCTACAAACCCATACCCCTCAGACAAACCAGTTTGCTTATTACGAATAATCTTGATAGATGAAATCTGCATCATACAGAAACCAGAACAGTTTAGTTCAACGTAATCACTCCAAACCAAGAACAATTCAAGATTTTTGTTAAAACAATCTTTTTTTTTTCTTTTTTGGAAATGCTGAGGGTGATTACATTAATTTTCTTTCCCAAGAAAGCAAGGAAAAGAACAAGATTCAGTTGAAAGCATATATAAACATCCCTGTACAAAGCTGGAGGCACAGTAATAAATATAAAAATCTAAGTGAAGCCCCCAACAACAAAATTTGCAATAAGATGTCAATGTCAATTATTAGAGAATTAGATCTTCCATTTATTAATAATATAATCTAATATAATATTTCTCTATATCCTCTTCATAATATTCAATGGAAGATAAAACTTGAGAGGTTAGAAGCGACAGCCATTCTAAACAGGGCCAAGAGTCTAAACCATACTTCTATAAAAAATATAGTGCTGCATTTTTAAGCAAATTCTTCTCAGATCTACTAACGTCATAAAATAAAATGTAAATAAATAGCAATACTCAACTACAATAAATTCTTACTCAACGGTAGCAAAAACCATTTTTTTCTCAAAAACCAAGCCAAATATTCGATCAAGATAATATTCGTCATTTAGTTCTGCACTTGTACGCTCAAATTGCATAACGAGAATCAAGTACCGAAACAAAACCTCCTAAAAAGAATCATCAAGAAACAAAGCAGACGTATTCAACTAAAAGACGGAATAGGAAAAATGAATCATTCCAATTTTCTACCATTATTTCAATGAAGAGAATGAATAATTTCATCCAATAAAATAGATTGAATTTAATTGAGAACTGCAACAATTCCTGCAAAGAATGATTATCGATTCATCGTAACGACATATTAGACTACAAATGTACCGATTCAAAATTCACGAACAAACTATAAATGCGAAGCGTAAAATAAACGTAAAGATAAGTGAAAAAAGAGGAGATAAAAAACCGAACCTCGCCGAATGAACCAAAGCAGTTATGGAGGTAAGTCTCGTCCATCCAATGCTGCAAGTCACCAACCCAAATCGTCTTGTTTTCGCCACCAGATCCCTGCAGCGGCTGCGAATGCTGCATAGGGAGATGGTGAGGCTGATAATGATAATGATAGTGCATATACGGCGGCGGCAACGGCGGCGCAATGTAATGCTGCGGCGTCATCATATGGTGCGGCATTACCATCGCCGGTGGGCGGTACTGCAGTGGCATCCACGACTTCTGCGGCGGGTGTTGGTGGCGTTGATGATTTGTTTCCGGAGGCTGCGAATCAGAACCGTTGTTTTGCATCTTATCTTCCTCCGTATTGAACAGTGAGAGAAAAAGGCAAAAACGGAAAAGAAAAAGAATGAAAGAAAATCTTAATGTACACCCTAAACCCTAAACCAAAAGGGTAAAAGAATCTGAATTGAAAGACAGACAAACAAAACAGAACATAAACAAATCGGAATCTAAGTGTTCAAAGGAAAGCGAAGCAGAAAGAGAGGAGTGGATTAGGGTCTAACTCTATGCTTTCACGATGATTTATTAGGAGCTTCAACACGCCGTACCATACAATTACAAACCATGGCTGCTTTTGGGACAATGCGCGGTGGCTTATATACACCCTAGGATTAAGGACTACACTTTAATCTCAGCCCTTGATTTCAATTTCCTTTTCCGACGCCTGGCTCCATCCGCCGCCAATTCCTCTTTTTTATGCTATTTTCTGATTTACTTATAATCACTCTTAACACTCCTTTTCTTCTTCTCCTTAAAATAGGATATTCCGCAAATCCTTTATTCAATTATTCCTTTTTCTCCTTACTATTAGGAAACTTCGTTTTCAAATTTTCTTTTCTCTCTATTTATATAATTACTTGAATCATATTTGTCACTTATTTCTTCATTCGGCCCAATTACTTTTTATTGGATCAGGCCCAATCTCATTGGGCCCTATACTTTTTATTGGATCAGGCCCAATCTCATTGGGCCCATTCTAAATTTAGACTTTTGGATCCACTTCCCACTTTAGCCCAACGGAACTAGGGATATCCGGCATCACATTTATTTATTTTTTTAAATAATTAAACATATATAAATGTGTTATATAAAACATTTTTTGGGTATCACGTCATTAGCTTCATATATTATCACCCAAACGATACATGTATGTATATATGTATGCGGGTGTTATTAAACATTTATTTATATGTACGTGAACATACAAATTAATATGTGGGATTAAAAGTAAGGTTGTGTTGTTGGATGAAAGTCTCACATCGATTAATTTAGGAAATGATCATGAATTTATAATCAAATAATACTATCTCCAAAAAAAAAAAACCCAAAGCAAAACCATGAGAGATAATGCTCAAAGTAAATAGTATTACACCATTGTGGAGAGAGTTCATTAAACAGTGTCATGGTGTTGTTTCATAAATTAGATGGAGAAAAAAAAATGAAAATAATTAAATCAAGCTTCATTAATTAACATTATAATCAATACATAATAATAGATTTGAAGTAGATAATGGAAGGAAGATGCATAACAATAATTGTAAACATGCACTTGATAATATGAATACATGACTGACTAAATTACCAACTATTAATATCATGGTTAATGATATCCTAATGGATTTTGGAATCCACGTGGCTGTCCGGCGCAAGGCCGTGACCGGCGCCGGGGCTGTGGCCGGGTGTGGTGGGACGGAAGTCGCCGCCATGCACGTCCACGTCTGTAGCAGCAATGGGAGAGGGGTGAAATGACTGTGGGCTCGAATTGAGATGGACGGCTGGATGCTCCTGCTCCATTGGCAGCAACCTTAGTCCTTGGGTGTGTGAAATGTTATTATTGAAGATAGAAGCTAAAACCAGGAGGACGGCGGCGGCGGAGATGAGATTGATTCCGGCCATTTGTTCTTGACAATTGAAATGCAGTTTGAGAGAGAAGAGATATCAAATATGGGATGGCTCCTAGCTCTCAACAAATAGGAGTATTTATAGACCTCATTTTTGTTACCTTCAAGGAAGAGACCTACATGCTTTTGTTAATTTTTCTTTTAATGTTAATTAACTATATATTTTGATGTATTAATACTTTTTTTTTTAATTAATTTTTCATTATTGGTTAATTTTAATATTGGAGTGGATGATTTGAACTACGACCTCTTGATTGGTTAAGGATACATGCTTTAGGTTAGTGGAGCAATACTCGTGTATGTGACTTCTTAACTTCACTAGAAGAATATAATATACTAAAACATACATATTTAGTCTATATATATATATAAACACGTACACGTAAATGTATAACATATGTATATTTGAACATGTATACTTATAAGTATACTTTTAAGTTCTAATTTTTTCTACAAAGATTCTGTTTTTTATCTTGTACATTCGAAAATGTGTTTAAACCCATATGTTTATTATTATTATTATTATTTTTTGAGCTCGACAACATTAGAAGACGGTGATTTGAACCTCTAAGCTCGAAAAATTTTCAAACCGTAAAATTAAATTTATAATTTAACCTACTCAAAGTTTTTTTTTTCAAACTAGGAAGACTAGAATCTAAGGAATATTTGTGGAATTTAAATTTTGAAAAAGGAAAAAAAAAAGTGTTTTTTTTCATTAATTAAAAAAGGGTGAATTTTAAAGTTGGAATTGGAGCAAAAGGGAAGAAAATGTAGAGTTGAAAAAAGAGAATGATTGTCCTAGAGAGAGAGAGAAAGTGTGAAGAGAGAGAAGGAAGGGAGCAGAGTTATTTGCTTTATTGTCAAAGGGCAAAAAATTCTCCGTCCTCCATTAGCAACTCTGCATGTTCCATGCAGAAAAAGGAAGTTCCATTCTAGAATGATTCATTTGCAAAGAATATGCAGAGTTGCATCCAAACAGAATCGTTTTTCTATTTTGGAATAAGGAAAGCAACCCTAAGTGCCAAACCCACTACTAAGCCACACTCACACAAACCAACCTCTCTGCTACCAAACCCATCTTTGACTAAACAGAACCTCCCTACTGCTACCTCCATTAATGCTTACCTTCACGTGCTTCCATTTACTTCTCCCCCTTCCCATCCCTTCCCTTCCTACAAAATCATCAACACTACAACAGTATGGAGTTCAATAGCATAAAAACATAATTCATAGTGTGAACAAATGAAGTATGTATTGTAAGAGTTCTAGACATTGTCCCGATCATTGTGCCAAATTTCATACCTGCATATAGTTCAACTCGTTAAAATATTATTATACATCTAAGATTAGATCTTTGAATGCACACTAAAAGATTTAACATTGAATGACAAAGATAATATGTTTAAATAAATGATATCAGTCATGTCATGATTATCTCAACAACGTTGGAGCGTTGAGGAAAAACTTGCTGAACCTAGTAAAAGGTGGATGGGCAAAGGAACATTGAAGGGATTCTATGGTTTTGAGTTCCCATAGAAACGTTCTACTAAGAATGATGGATTCGTCTCCTTTGGCCTATAAGGAGCCTACAATATGATTTTTAAATCAGGAAGAGAATTACTAAAATGCAAATATAATACCAACACAGGAAAAGATGCCAATAGAATGGTTGAGATTCTTTTTGACATTCCATCGCTATTGTGGTTGTTATGATGATGGTAGAGAATCAAATGGGAGAAGATTCGTGGGATCCTATTAGATTGGAAAAAATAGTGTGTAGAAAAAGGAAGCACTTCAAACGGCATGTGATTTCCCAATGCCTCTCCACAGCCCAACATCGTCAAATATTTGCCTTGTGCAGCCAAACCAACGGCTGTTTGTTTGATTTACTTTTCCTTCTTCTTCCCTTTGTTTTTCTGTCTTGGGATCTAATATAGCACAACATTCTGAGTTGCTCTCTCCAATGTCCTAAATAACCATACCACCAAACTATACTATTAAATGCTTCTCTTCCACCACTGGAATTTGGGGATTCCATATATACCCTTATAGACTTTGAAATACCATCAATCGGATCCAATTAGTAGGAATCTTTTAGTAAAAGAGAGTAAAATTTGGTGATCTATCATAAAACTATACTAGTTTTGAAGCATAATTATATGTTTTTGACAAAATATCTCCTTAAGCAAAAGATACAACATATTGATAAAGAAGGGTATGTTTTCTACCTTTTCCACGAAAGAATTGCTATCTTTTCTTGATATGTTTCTGCACAACTATATTGTCTTGATATGTTTTAAAGTGCATAATATTGTTCTAGAAAACTAGAATTAGGTAACTTCCTAAAGTTTTGAAATACCTTTTAATGGCCAGCTGAAGTTTTTGTTTTTGTTTTTTTTTTTGGTGGGGGGGTTGAAGAATGTTAAATTGAAGAATAAAATTATAATATACAAGTTGTTAGTAATCAAAATGATTGGGGTCTGAAGGACGCCTCAAATCAAATCTTACTGTCATAATTCTTTTGAAACCATTTTTCAAGGCTTCAGAGGGTTTTAGACACTAGAGATTAAACAAAGCATTTAAAGTTGAAATTATCATTGATAAAGTTGAACTTAAACTTCATGGTCAAATAGCATAATGATATAGCACCGCTAAATGCTAATGGTGGTAACAGGACAATTAATATTTAAAAAGAAAACAGCTTCTATTAAGGGAAATGCAAATGCACGAATACATTCATTATAAAAACAAGCATGACACCGTTAATGATGGTATGGTCATATTATAAAAGAACTCAAGGAATGAATTACATATCAATAATGTGAGATTATGTAATCATCAAAACTTCATTAGACAATAATTAGCAATAACATGCATTTGCAAGTTAAATAACAATCAAATTCAAGATCATAAGCTCGAACATTCTGATAAATTTATTTTCTAAAACATACAAATCTTCAAACACTCCCTTATGTATGAATTCAAGATTAATTGACATGAATCAAGGATGATATCACTAAAAAAAACTCTGGCAAATTAGATTAGTTTTTTTTTTCTTTTTTGAAAACAAAAGTTCCAATTGAACAAATTTGACCATAAGTTAAAAGTAAATCTATTTGTGTTGGTAAGAAAGATTAAAAAAAAAGTATACCATAAATTTCATTTAAATTTTAAAAATTAAAGCTTTATTTGATAATCATTTAATTTTTTATCTTTTGGTTTTTGAAAATTGTACTTGTATTTTTACATTTTCTTTGCACTAGTTTTCATCTTTCTCAAAAAAAAAAAAAAAAAAAAAAAAAAAAAAAAAAAAAACATTTTCATTCTTAGTTAAATTTCAAAAAATATAAATATATTTTCAAAAAATACCACTTTAGTTTCAAATTTGGGTTAACAGAACACAAACAAATCTATAACCTAATTTTTAATCTTTTCGATAGGTTTTGGACCATATCAAGAGTGATAATGCCAAGTTTATTTTGTGTCAAGTGTGTCACTGTCTTGAACGATGTTGAGCCACTAATTGACCAAGTGCGCATTAATGATGGTGAATTTGAAATATAAAAAAATATGCATATATATATATATGAGAAAAAGGAAGGTGTAGAAAGCTTCAAACCCCACCAAAGCCAAGTCAAATGTATCCAATGGTTCTCTCAAGTACTTTAGAATGTGTACCTGATGGCATTTGATGGAATGTTGAAAATAATGGGGTTAGCTCCTCAAGTTGGGGAAGGTCACTGGCTCCATGCCTTCAGCAGCCACCACTGTCCAAAATCACTGCTCTTTTTCATTTCCAATCAGAGTATCAAAACCTCTGAATGAGCGCAGCCCTGTAGATTCATCGCAACTTTGATTGATTGAAAGAGAACCATTTTCTGAGCATTGTCAAGTCCTACCCCTGGAGAAAAAGTTCCAAAAAATATTGAAAATGCCCAAAGAATAACGAGGGAAAAATTATTATAATCTTATCGTGTGTAATTCAGATTTAGATTGTAGACCATGTACCTATATTACCATCGATGGTTTTACTTTCGTATTTTTCTTCATACATCAGTTTCTACAATACCATAAATGGTTTTGACAATAATGAGGTGGTTTTTATATATAATCATTAATTTCACAACACTTGGATTAATCAAAAGACAAATTATTAGATGCACATATTAAGATGATATGGCTAGAATCTTCATAGAGAAAACTTGAGCACCATCTAAATCGATGTTAAATGGATGACAGTACATTGCAAGTTGTAGTTCGAAGTGAATAGTGGAGCTATCAGCTAACTCAAATTAATGGTGTCGTAAGGCATCAAACACTAAGGGTTGAGGAAGGGTGTGACAAGACCTAAAATTTCAATTTCAAAGTAAAAATAAAAGCATGAGGTTATGATAAATACTTGGAGACTGCTTTTCAGATGGAATACCCCTATTAAGAATACTCGAATAGAACAGAGTCGAGAAAAATATTCTCCGTTCAACTAGAGGTTTTCATGAATTGAAATGTGTTCAATATAGAAGCATTATAGCACAATCGAACAAAACTCCTCCAATTCAAACGACCCTGTTGCATAATTATGCAATTCACGTTAAAAATTTTAACTAAATAATATAAAAAGTTCATATTTTCCACTTGTTTTAGCATTAATTATTTTGATATTGTACGGTAGAGTGTTTCAAGTTTTTAACTAGAGATATTTTATACTATTTTGCGGACTGCCTTACTATTTATTTACAAATCATTGTTTTCAATTACCCTTTTAAGTTGTAAATGATTAAGGAATAACCACTGCTTTCAATTACCCTTTTCCTATATTCCTATACTCGGCTATCTAAAATTTTGAACTTTTACTCATAGTGTGTCAGTATGCTGGGAGGTATCTATCTAGTCAGAGGACGGTAATACATCTAATGATGGAAAGAGGAAGACTGCAGATTGAAAAAGATGAGCAATAATGAATAGAAAGGATGGTAGTTCGCATCAAACATTAATGCATTTTCTTGAGGATGTAAAGTTATGATAACCATGTGAATAAACGTGTTCTTTACCAGTTTGTTGGCCCCTTGATATTCTAGTCTTGTGCCTAATGAGAATGTAAGACAAAGGATATTAACTTATGTATGAAACAAAGGCATAAATAGAATATGAGAAGGGTAAATAATATTGCTGCATTACCGGGAACACCTTCAAAGTGATATCACTTGAAATAGCTGATCATACGATAAACAAACGAACTATCTTTCCCAAAATGCGGAATGACTTGGTTGCTTCTCTCGAGCATTTATTTTTCTCATCTCGAGATCAGTGCTGCATTAGCGTCCACATAGCTGCATAGGGTTAGCAAATGGTAAAGCAGAAGCTAAAGACATCACTAACTAAATGCAATTTACTAAATATTCTATATTCTATGAAATCAACCTCTCCAAGCATGTTAAGCTTCTCACGAGCATTTTCAGCAGTTCTTCTACGTCCCCTGCCCATGTATAAAATTCAAGCTTTCTACCTTCAAGGAGTCTATCAGAATCCTTCGGAAAAAGAATATAAATCATAACAAATTTTTTATCAGCTATAACAGGCAATTACATCATACATGTTTTTAAAATTTTACGTAACAAGTTTTAGGATAAATTATTTCTTTTCTGGCGTCTCGTGCATGAAGGAAGCCACAACTCAATCACTATTTATGATATAAAGAATGCCAAAGGATTGGTTTATAACTCATGACTCATATAGCACATCACCGACAGAGGCACCTCTTTTCCTTGGAGAAAGGCTGCTACTCATCTTTGAATAAAAGGTTCTAAGAGAAGAGGTAATACAATAAATACCTTGTTATCTCAGATCACAGTAGCATCACATTGTGAAAGCAACTTCACATACCTGTTGCCACCTGCTATATGTGAAAAATATATAATATAGTAATGGAAAAGTAACAAAGGGGCACTCCTCTCAGCAAGTTCCTCCAGATACTTGGCATAAGGAACTCCTGGACTGCTCGGTTCGGGTATCACAATACCCTGTTCACTGAACCATTTTAGATCCTTTGCAAGATATTCTGAATGTTCCAACCCTGATTTTCTGAAGTAACTATCTGCAATCAAAATACTGGCTGTCGTTAAAAGAAAAAAAAGAACTGAACACCAACTGTCACCGAACAGTAAATGTTTCTCCTTTAATCAATACATCAAAAACTTAATACTTATACAATTATACTACGCTATTTTATTTTTGAAAATACTAATAACTGATAACTATTTTGTTTTTTGTTTTTGTTTTCGGAAATTATACTTATTTTTCCACAATTTTTTCGTAAGTTTTCACATTCCAAGCCAAATTTCAAAAACAAAATCAAGGTTTTAGAAATTACCTCTTTCGATTTCAGAATTTGAATTGGCTTTTTAAATTGTTTGTAAACCGCAGTTAATAAAGCAAGAAAACTACAAGTAAAAGTAATGCTTAAAAATGTAATTTTAAAAATTTTAAAAACAAAAAACAAAATGGTTATCAAACAATGCCTAATAGTAAACAAGAGAACCATTTGGACAACCGTGACAATCAAAAAAGTTTCAAATGTCCGGCAGCTATTGTTTCTCCAATCAGCCATAGCATTTGTGCACTGACGAATTAGCATGATTTGTTTTAAAATAAGAATCTCAGAACTGTATCTCGAGAAGGAAAACTATAAAAGTGAACATAGGTGCACAAGAAACCAACACAATGCAAACTAAGGCATAGAAGAATGCAATCTGATCAATGAAGAAAGTCGAAAAGTTACATACTCCTTGCTTAATGTTAAAAAAAGTCATTGGTTTCTTCCCATCGAAAGGAGTGGAAGAACCATAGAGGTCGCTCCAAGAGATTACGGCCTTAACCGAGAACCAAGAGCCTGAAAGTAAACTAGAGAGCATCAGAGATATCCTGAAGCAAGCACCAGGAGACATTGAATAGAATTAAGAGGAATAACAAGCAACCAGAGGCACAGGAACAGTGACTGTCTGATCATCCTTAAACAAGAACTTAACTGAGAACCTCGAAATTTTTTTATAGGAATAAATATATGTGTGCGTACATCCTAAAGCACAAAGGCTAGCATAATGATTTTTGCAACGATTAAAAGGCATGTGTCTTTGTCACAAGTATGAAGGAACAAAATAGTACCAACAGAAGCACATGAAGTCCCAATGAACACTGAAGTAATGCAACCAATTATCTAACTCCTGACAACACAAGTCTCTACAGTCACACAAACTAATATTGGTCGCCAACATTATCATGCATCCTATCGTCTTGGTATAAACGAAATATAAACAATCTCGAAGAGAAAAATGCTGGGAGGAATCTTACAAGCAACGTTGCTTAGGTTCATCAATGATTTTCTCTACAGTGCTGAATATGAACTTACTATCAGCCAAATATTTAAGACATCCTTTCAAGCTCGGTTGCCAAGTCTCTATACCATCCCCGCTCTCATCATAATCATCATCGCTCAACACCAAATTTCCGTCATCTTTCTCCTCTACTCCATCTTCAGTAATGCCTTTGCTCTCTCCTGTACCTCTTCCTCCTTTTCAGAACCGGAGGAGTAGAGCCCGTGCACGTTGCAGTGGTGGAAGGCAAAGGAGCAGAATGATTTGAATCCAAGCAGCACAGCCTCAGAGCACCTCCATCTACACTTTGCACAAATCATCAAAGGTCACGAAGAACCTGGGAAGGAGGAGCAAAAAAAAAAACAGAAGCATAGTTGAAGACACTAGTTCAAAAGATTGCAGCGCAACGCTCTCCGGCAACGGCTAAGGCGCAGAAACGGTCAGGTTTACGAATTTTGTTCTGAAATATCATCTACCTTCGCGGGAATGCTAGAATTAACCTGTCATGAAGGGCGGGCCTGGGGCCTGGCGTCGATAGCATGATACTGGGGTGGGCTTTGCATGGCATTTGGGTTAAATTACAAAAGCTGAGCCCTATTTAACACTTTAAAAGTATATCGATTAAATGATATTTTAATATCTTTATTAAAAATAAAAAATAAAAATTTATTACTAAAAAAAGGTTGTAAGGGTAAAATTGTAATTTAACGTGTTTCCACCTCCATAAATCGCCATTTTTAAGAACTGGACGAGGGAAGTCTTGCTGCGAAAGAAAAGTTCGAGTCTTGCTGCGAAAGAAAAGTTCGAGTCTTGCTTATCCATCTGACGGGAAGATCGACGCTGAGGGAGAACTTTAGGAATGGAGCGATTGCAGAGAATGTTCGCCGGCGCCGGAGGTTCACTGGGGCACCCGCCGCCAGACTCGCCCACTCTGGATTCGTCGGAGCAGGTCTACATCTCCTCGCTCGCTCTTCTGAAGATGCTCAAACATGGTACTATTCGAAATGAAAATTTCACTTTTTTTTATTTGTTTGGATCTTATTCTTTCGGTTTTGTTGACAATCGTTTACTAAGTTACCGTTTAGGGTTCCATCGACTCTGCCCTTCTATATAATCAACGAATTTGGACTCTTGGTTTTAGGTTTAGGATGTTCGGTGTATTTTGAGTTAGTGGTAATTAAGATCGTGAAGTTTTCATATTGATTTTTCTGCTGCAATGTGCATGATAGGAAGAGCTGGGGTTCCCATGGAGGTGATGGGTCTGATGTTGGGGGAATTTGTTGATGAGTACACCGTGCGTGTGGTCGATGTATTTGCTATGCCGCAAAGTGGTACTGGTGTTAGTGTTGAAGCTGTTGATCATGTATTCCAGACCAATATGCTCGACATGCTTAAACAAACTGGACGGTAGTTTTCTTTACTTTGGAATGTCTGTGAATATTGATTCGGATTTCTAATCACTATCATTGCTGGAGAGAAGATCTTATAGATTAAGTTGCTGAAAATGAAATTTTAGATCCTGCCAAAATGCTCCCTTTTATTTGTATGTCGATGCTTGCTGCCTGTGGTGTCTGGGACGCCTTGTGCTGTCCTGTGCAAGTTTGGTTTTTGAAAAAACGTTCAGTTGTTTGAGATCTGATGCTAGCATAAAACTTACATAGGCTTACTTAAATTTCATTGAAGATTATGCTAATGAATGTTTATAGGATCTTGAGATGGTTGAACAATAGGCCAATAAGAAGATCTATTGATGTGAATTGCTCAGTTGAACAATCTGCATATCCACTTTGGAGGGAGTTTAGTTGGCTGTCCTGCAATTTTCTTTCCTATTTATACAATTAAGTGCATTTGTCCTGCATCAGAATCATGTCTCATTCTGATTCCAACACTTTACTTCTATTAGGGAATGAATTCCTGAATGTGGGCTCAGTTCATTTTTAACTTCAATACCATTCCCGTTTCCTTGGAGCAACACTCTCTAATTCTTTCTTTTTTGGTTGTGCCCCTTGTTTCGCTTGAATAGTTCCCCATTATTCTTTTTTTTTTTTTTTTTGATAAGAGACAATTTCATTGATGAGTGAAATTTACAAGAGGGATGTATAATCCATGATGTTTACAAAAGACCTTCCCAATTTGCAATGAGGGAGGTATAACTATAGGAAGTAAAAATATTAGATAGTTTACACCAAGATATAGCTTTGTTATAATTTTTCTTTTCATTTCAAGTGGCTGTAGTAGTACATTGCATCTGACCTGTAAGCTTATATTGATATCCAAATGTTATCTTAATCTTATTCCAAATTAGAAATGACTTTAAATGAAAAATAAATGAAGAGAGGAAGCAAGCTATTGATTCAAAAGCCTTAACCGTCTTGTTAAAGAGTATGAATTTGAATCTGATTTCACTTGCAGTCAAGATTAGCCACTAGGAGTGAATAGTAATTTTTTATTATTCCCATTCCCTCCTAGTTTTATTCTGATTTCATCACATTCACTTCCCAATAAGGTAACATGGCGTAAATGCAGTAGTATTTTTATTTTTTATTTTTTAACTATTATTGCTTCAGTTGAACAGTCACTTCAGCCCAGCTTAGCATATGGAACTCGTATTGAACTCATTATTAACTTATATCTTCTGCCGCCCTTTTCCTTTAACTATCTGATTATTTGTCTTCAGCCCTGAGATGGTTGTAGGATGGTATCACTCTCATCCTGGATTTGGATGTTGGCTCTCCGGTGTCGACATCAATACTCAACAGGTTTGTGGTTCTAAAAAAGCCTCCATTTTGCATTATTGTTATTATCTTATCGTTTAATCTTTCTAGAGGGACAATTTCTTTTCTTTTTATTGTGTAATGTATTCTTATTTATCAGGGTTTTTGTTATTTTGTATTCCAGCTGAAAAAAAAAAAAAGTTGTCTGTTTAGCTTGACTTGAGCGATTTGCTAAATTATTTGCAATTTAGACTAAAATGTGAAATGCACTCATTTTCATTACCATTATCATTGGTAGAGTTTTGAAGCTCTTAATCAGCGAGCTGTTGCCGTAGTTGTGGATCCAATCCAAAGTGTCAAGGGGAAGGTGGTTATCGATGCCTTTCGATTAATTAATCCCCAGACAATGATGCTTGGCCAAGAACCACGACAGACAACATCAAACCTCGGCCATCTTAATAAACCATCTATTCAAGTGAGTGTTGAGAAAAATACAATTAAATCATTCAAGCTTTCAATCTATTGACTTTTATTGTTCCATCCTTTTCAGGCATTAATCCACGGATTGAATCGCCATTATTACTCCATAGCTATTAACTATAGGAAGAATGAGCTTGAAGAGAAGATGTTGCTTAATCTTCACAAGAAGAAATGGACTGATGGGCTAACACTTCGACGATTTGACACACACTCGAAAACTAATGAGCAGACAGTCCAGGTAAGCAAATGTTTTTTAACCTTCTAAAGGTTGCGTCTCTACTTGCAACATTAAATAAATTTAGTTTCCTGCATTGCCAAACAATTCAATTGCACTCTATTTGTACTTATGTCAATCACTAAAGTTAATTTTGACAGCGTACGCTCTCATCTAATAAAAAAAGGGTCGTGAGAATATCTTGTCAATTCACTTTTCACCGCCGTAAAATTGCACACAGCTGTGGGTAGATTTCCTTGTGCATATATGTTCGTGATTTATGGTTCTGGTGTATACCATGCAGGAAATGCTGAACTTGGCTATTAAGTACAACAAGGCGGTGCAGGAGGAAGATGAGTTGCCACCAGAGAAACTTGCAATTGCAAATGTGGGAAGACAAGATGCTAAGAAGCACCTGGAAGAACATGTCTCCAATTTGATGTCATCAAACATCATACAAACATTAGGAACGATGCTCGACACGGTTGTGTTTTAATCGAACTATGTTCGTTAAAGAATGGCACTTCCCCTGCAGGAAGTAGTTGTGAGCTCTATGAACTGTTAATCAAGCAAAATGGTGTTCGAACTCTTCCATAGCTACGAACCCGTCTAGCTTTTATTTGGATATTTTATTGGATCTTAGGATGAAGGATAATTTGAGAAGTTCTGTAAAGGGGGTTCCTTTGAATCATAATGTGACCTCAATATTCTGGACTAGAGGTGGTTTCGTGTTTTACAGGACAGCTTTTGGTGATTCAGAATGTTAGAATGAATGTCGTGAATTTTTTATCAATTAGAGATTTGAATTCTTTCACCTAACAGTAAATCCGCCATGAATTCAAATTTTGGACTTCCATTATCAACGCTCAGTCTTCATTTACAAACAAAGCCAAACGATTTACAAGTCTCTTAGCTTTCTCGGAAGTTGGATCGAGGAGATGGAAAGCATGATCCTCTCCTTCCGTCTCAAAAATGTCGACCTTCCCTTTCCAGTTGCTCTTCGCCAGATTTTCATAGTAAATCATCCCTCTGTCCCTCAGTATGTCTTTCTCCGCAACTATTACCACCACCTTCTCGCCCACGAGGCCCTCGACCGACGGAGATCCGTCGGCGAACGGGTTGATTAATAAATCGTCGTTTCCTCTGTCAGATGGGCACACGAAATTCCACCAACTGTCCACTAGAGCCTTTTTCTCAGGCTCGGTGATCTCTGAGCCGATGGGTTCCTCGCCCCAGAAGTAAGGTTGAATTAGAGCGATTCCGCGAATTTTGAATTTCCCAGCAAGATTGGAGTTTTGGGCTCGTAGGGCCATGTGGTGTGCGATGTTTCCTCCGGCACTGTCACCTAACAAGAACACCTGTTCAAAAGAATATAGATAAATTGTTAGAGCTATTTATTTAATTTACCTATATTCTTAAATAAATAAGTTCGGGAATAAATGTAATAATTTACATACTTAAAGTTAATTTCTAAACCACATATGAACATATAGATTTTTTTGGGTTTAGTAGTCGCAAGGACAATCTTTTGTACAAGCTTGAATTTTTCCGTTTAATGGAAATTTAGACAACGTTAAATGGAACGATCTTGTGTTTGGAATATCTTAAAAAAAGTGTTTAAATTATGATACTTTTCATATTAAAAAAAAAATATTTGAGAATTTTTCAAACTAATTTAAGATTATGGAATTTTTTTTTAAATACTTCTGTTTTAGAACTTATTTTGGTCATCCCTAAGCTAAGCCCTTTAAAGATGCGAGAACACAGATAAACAAAAGTTAGTGTAAAAGAAATGTGTTGAGTCCCACGAGTGATTTGAGTTAACAATACCTTCTCAAAGTCGACTAGCTGTTTAAGCCAAGGCTCTTGCCCGGCCTCGTCCCCGGAGGTCTTGGACTGTTCGGCAACCCACTGCAGCGCGGCCCACGAATCTTCGTAAGCGGCGGGGAGAGGGTGCTCCGGCGCTAATCTGTAGTTAACCGAAAGGACGACGCTTTCGGTCGCTGCGGCGAGCGGGATGAGACAGTTGTTGTGGTAGATAGGTTCAGCACTGGAGGTTATGAGAAACGCACCGCCGTGGAAGTAAACAACCAAGGGAAGTTTACGGGGAGGTTCGACGGCAGTTGGTCGGTAAAGCCGAGCTGTGATGCCGGTTTCGGGGACAATAGTAATGTCTTTGGAGTCAACTCCAGTTAGAGAATCAAGCCCCGGCGGAGTGACTCGTGTCCCGACAAGCCTCTCGACGACGCCATTTTTATAGACTCGAAGGTAAGGGAGAAGCTCCAGCTCCAGCTCCAGCTCTGGGTTATTGGAATCCGGTGCAACCATGTGGGATTTTCAGAGATAAAAGAAGGATAAGATTAGATGGAAAAGGAAAATGAAGAGGATCAGCATGAATAAGTGGAACAAAACGCTTGTACCTGTCAATATCTATCATTGATTAATTCTGATGGTCCATGCATTAATGGCCTACTCTTCTCTTAATATACATTGACGCGTCTTAAACAACCACCAAATCATAAATTTAGCCTATTTCACACAAACAAACATGATCGAGGAACGAGAGGGATTCAGCTCCCAGATGAAAATTTTTGGGGGAAGAGATCAAGGGTGCTCAATCTTCTGAAATTTCATGACAATTGGAAGATCTGATCTGAAGTTGCTGAGACGTCAAAGAGATGAGAGATTGAAGCTTAGCAACAGCAGAGGATTTCTCAGGCGGGCATTTCGAAAGAGAGACATTCAACGAATGAAGAGCCTCATCGAGTTTACCAACAGCCAATGCCGCACACCCTGCCTTGTACGCTTCATCCGCAATTCGTGCATCATACTGAGTACTTGAGCTCGCACCAGAGCTCCTATCTTGTGGAGAGGGAGAAATTGGAGATTCTAAGAAGGCGGTTGATCGAGCATATTCGAGATTAGCAATTGCAGTATTGATCTCCGCGATTAGAGCTTCAGGCGTCTTCGTTGTGGTCTTCACATTGTCAAACACATTCCAAGCGGCGATTCCTCCTCCAGAACTCATATTCTCTTTTCCTTTCGGATTCTTATGCCAATCTCGTTGAGGCATTTTCACAAACACCTTGCAGCCCCTCAAACTGATACCAAATTGTATCGATAGATTAGAAGTCTATGGCGCCCAAATTCAGCTAGAAATCAGGATTTCTTTGAAAACGATACGTCCAATCCGATCCTCCGGATCCTGCGAAATTCCGTATCGATTCGAAAACTCAACGACTTAGGGCATTGCATAACAACGAAAACAGCATCCAAGAAAACGCGCATCAATGAAAACAAACCGCCATATTAACAAAAAAAAAAAAAAAAAAAATGCAGTCGCGAAAGCAGCTCTAGAAATCGATTCAGTTTTAGAAATTAACCGCGAAGTACATGAATCAAATCGCTCCTTAAACTCATAGTTCTAATCGCGCCGCAAATGCAAAATCTCTTGTATCATCTCAAGAAGAAAGAAGTATGGGAAAGAAAAGGCACCTTGTCGCTTCACCGGAGAGCAGCTGATTTCCTCGAGGTCTCGAACTTGAATCTGAATCCGATCAACTACGTCGTTGAAGAGGATTTCTCTAAATTTTTATCCATGGCGGCGAGGATTTTGAACTTTCAAGAAAACTGCCCATTTCTAATATATCTTTCAACTTAGAAAAAATTAAATAAGTTCTTTTAACTTTGAACTTCTCCGACATTAAGTATATAATTATCTAAATATTATCTCATTTTTAAATTTTGTGACTAAATATGTATGAATTCATTTTTTATTTAGTAAATTAATTGACAGATTAAGTTTAGAAACAATATAATTTATATCTCACATCTAAATTACAATACTTAAATAAAATTTATTAAATATAATGATTATAACAACAGTTTAAAGTAAATAACAAATTTAAAACGACATTGATTTTTTTATATTAATAGTCGATATTATAAAAAAAAAAAAAAAAAAAAAAAAAGATGTATTGGGTTGCCGTGGACTGCTGTGCACGAGAGCACGGCCCAATTGGTGGACACGACTGTCACATAATTCATATGAACGACAAATTAGGATAAAGGAATATAAAAGGCAATAATAGTAATACAAAACCCGAAAATAAATAAAAAAGAATTATGGCCGAACACGAACTGTACGTGACGTGGAAAAAAGAAATGGTAACAGGGTCTTATCTGAATCCGACCTGTCGCTTTCTAAGTGGCGGTCATCCGAAGTTAACGACTGACGGAAGACGATAACGGAGCCGGCGTAAGGGGCATTTCAGTCATTCAACGTCAGACTTTCATTTTTTTTTTTCGAGACAAAAATATTAAATGTTTTTATTTAATAAATACAAATTATAATAATGTTTTTTTAATAATAAAAATAGGTGATAAATTCTTTCTAATTAAAATAAGGTTGACGTATAATGTTGGAGTCGATATAGCTAAATTTTTACAAAATTAAACAATTAATCAGTCGAACTTAAACTGTTCGAATGGATTAGTAGAACCACATTCAAGTTATTTTAGTTTCTAAATCGAAGTAATTTGAGTATATTAAATTTACAATAATACGTGTAGAACTTTTTAAAAACATGGTGACCGTCTAAATCATTATATGCTTATATATTAATCAATTTAATTCCGAGTTCTTTTATGAATAATCTCTATTACATTTGATGTATAATAAACAAATATAATTCAACCAATTAAGCATATATCAATAAAGTTATTGAATTAAAAAAAATCAATTGAACTTAGTAATAAATGTTTATTATGTCTTTAAAATATTTAATTTTATATTTAATGTCCCTAATTTAAATACTTTTTAATGTTTATAAATTTATTAGGTAAAAAGTACAGAAGTTAAATGGATAGATGATTCAATTTTTTATTTTTTTAATTGAAAAATAATAAAAGTACAATCAAATTGATTTTATTATTGAGTAAAACAAAAATATGACGTGGAGTAGCAAATAAGTTAAAAACTACGGGAAGTGTTACATAAATAACCCCATGTTCAAATATTTTCGTGGCAGTGGCAGAATTTTTAATCGAGGAGATGACGTGGCACGATTTCTTCGGCGAGACTCAGCATCGTGGGGTCGTGACCCGTTGACGTTGATTTTTTATCGTTAAAAGGTTTAATTTCAAAACAAAATCAACAAAAAGGAAGGAAAGAAAGAAAGATACAAGCACTCGAGATTACAATTCTCTTTTCAGTCCGTAAATTCTCCAATTTCTCCATTAAAATCGTCTCCAACCTCCCGATATTTTGCGGGAAAAAGCTTCAAGACGCCGACAAACTGAGTGGCCAGTTCTTCAAGATTTGCAGGGTTTTGGATTCAAGGAGAAGAGGAGGAGAAAGATGTGGGGATTCGGTGGGAGGTATTATTGGGGAAGAAGAGAGCGAGTCGGGAGAGTCGAAGGGATTGTAGTGGCGTTCGCGTGGATGTCTAGTCAGGAGAGGCACTTGAAAAGATATGTGGATATGTATTCTTCTCTCGGTTGGAATTCTCTCGTTTGCCATTCCGAATTCCTCAATATGTAAGTTCAACCTCCGAATTTACTTGTTTTTCCTTGCTCTGTTTTGTCACTGCAAAGTCGATTTTGATATAACTGTGTTTGAATCGCTCCAAGATAGCCAAATCTCCCATCTCCCTATTTTACCAGTTTCTCGATATTTCTAGCGGCTAGTCTTCAAATTCAACCTGCATCTGTTGTAATGTTCATTGGGGAGGTCCTTGATTCTAATAGGAAACTGGGATTCGCGATTTACTTTCTTTGTTGGCTGAAAGTTTGAAGATAATAATGCGCAGATTCATATGGCTATGAAGTTTTGAAATCGGGGGTTTTGTTCTATCTCTGATTTCTTTTCCCTTGAAATGGCGTTTGGCTGGAAAACAGTAGCCTTAAGCTTGTATAATAGACTACAGTGATTTTTGTTTGTCTAAATTTGATGAACATTTGGAGCAGGTTCTTCCCTGATAAGGCTGCATCTCTGGCGTTTGAAATTCTTAAAGTACTAGTCGAGGTTAGTGTTATAGTGCATTTTGAAGTGCAAAATTAAGATAGATGTTTAAGTTTAAGCTAACTAAATACATTAACGGCTGACATATACTTTCAGGAGCTAAAGATCAAGAGATGCCCTATAGTATTTGCATCATTTTCTGGTGGGCCTAAAGCATGCATGTATAAGGTTCTTCAGGTAAGCTTTGTCACTCAATCCACAAAGTAGAATCCTATTAAGGACAATCAATTTTTTTGCTCACCTTTGCTCCTCATCTCATGGCAGATAATTGAGGGATACCATGAACCACGGCGATATAGCTTGGTAAACATCGTTTTTTGCTAATGTTTATAAATATATTATCATAAGAGGAACCCTTATGGTTTTCCCTAAAGTTTTTCAATTTGGCTATAGGATGATTATCAAGTGGTCAGGGACTGTATTGCTGGCTACATTTATGATTCGAGTCCAGTTGATTTTACTAGTGACTTAGGAACTCGATTTTTGCTTCATCCAACTGTGCTGAAAGCATCCCAGCCACCAAGAATAGTGTCATGGGCAGCACACAGCATTGCTTCTGGTCTTGATACGCTCTTCCTCAACAGATTCGAATCACACCGTGCGGAATATTGGCAAACTCTTTATGCCTCAGTCGTAAGCAATTTGACATTTACTGGTTTCAATTCTTTCCAAATCTGCAAGATTCTTCATTCACCTAACAATGTACTTAAATGTAGAGTATGAAAGCTCCTTATCTTATTTTGTGCTCGGAAGAGGATGATCTTGCTCCCTATCAGACGATCTTCAATTTTGCTCAACGACTAGAAGACCTCGGGAGAGATGTTAAATTAATCAAATGGAATGGCTCCCCACATGTAGGTCTGTTCTAAAAATCTTGCTTTCTGTATGCATGGACGTTACTATTGCGTCGTTTTCTCTTGCTCTTTCATGATTGGAGGCACGTACGTTGTCTGTCTTAGTAAACAAGTGGCTTGACATGATCATTGAATTGTTTTTAGCCAAGAATTCTCTCTTTTACCATGTATTTTGAGTTCTTCAAATGTTTATCCTATGAATTGAACAGGCTTTGAAACCTTGTGCTGTGTTGTTTGCATATTGCAGGGCATTTTCTGCATTTTCCAGTTGAATATAGAGCTGCTGTCACAGAGTTGCTAAATAAGGCCGCTGGAGTTTACTGTCAAAGAACTAGACCTGATGAAGTAGCTGCAGTAGATAAAATGAACTGTGACTCTTGCAATCCAACACCCGACGTTAGAAAAGCTGCATCTCCATCAAGTAGTTTTCAGGAGCCTGCTCTTGCTCCAAGCAACCACCTTTTCTTCTCCAGCATGATAGATGGCTTTGACTACAGGGGCATTGGATCCAAGCACGACGAAGACATGGAAGGAGCTATGCGGCTATCTAATTCGCCAAGGACCGTTCCCCATGAAGCTAATGGTCAAATCCTTTACGATGTTTGTGTTCCAAAGAACGTCGAGGATTGGGACATTGAATCATCAAGTTCTTCAAATGGTGTCCTGCGTGCACACACAAGGCGACATACCTCATTCAATCCCATCAAACTGATGCGTCGGTCGAGACTATAGCCATTCATCGCCAGAAAGCCAAGCTGAAACTCATTTGTTGCCATCAAATGCGCAGAGAGAATGGCCCATGGCATAAATACAGACACAAGGAATTCACTGGTTGGTCGAAAACTTTGCCTCTTGGGGAAAGTTTGGAGCAAAAACAATGTAAATGTAAACTAGAGCCGCATTGTAGCCCCCCTGCAAATTTGTATATCAATGAGGAAAAGACTTAGTTTGTGATGTGAGCCCTTCAAATTTAGAAAGTCTTACAGAAACTGCCATTTAGAAGGCTTTAAATATAAAATAGTGGATAACTATTAGAAGTGACTTCTGTAAAAAGTGATTACGAACCAAATTTCTAGAACTGGCAAATGATCCTTATTACACAAGTTCTCTTCCTTCACGTTTCAAGCTTGTCTGATTTGTGTAGAGAATTGATTATGAAGCAATATATAATCTTGGGCATTGTAAGGTATTTCCAAATCTTGCAAATTCAGTCGCTTTGTCTTCGTTGAAAGTATGAAGGTTCTTGTAACTGGGGCGTCTGGATATCTGGGCGGAAGGCTGTGCCATGCATTGTTGAACCGAGGCTTCTCCGTTCGGGCATTGGTCCGTCCGACCAGTGACCTCTCATCTCTTCCTCATGATCCTTCCGCTCTTGAGCTCGTCTATGGCGATGTCACCGACTACCAGTCGCTCCTAGATGCTTTCTCCGGCTGCCATATCGTATTCCACGCAGCCGCACTAGTCGAGCCCTGGATTCCTGATCCATCCAAATTCATCTCAGTAAGCATTTGCAGTTTTTTAATCTTTTAGGTTTCTTTTAATTGTTGACCGAATTCCTGCGTGGCTACCGAGAAAAAGATTATGTTCGCGGAAAATGTTTCGAGTTCTAGGTTTTGGATGAGCTCATCGGATTTCATTTCAAATTTCGTAAAAGAAACACTAGCACTCTCGTTCTGGCTGTTAATTTCCACAGCATTTAGTTTTTCCGGATCGAATAGCTTAACTTCAACGAGTGTAATAGCGAATTATCGCGTTGATTATGTAGGTCAACGTTCGAGGGTTGAAGAACGTGTTGCAAGCGGTTACAGAGACGAAGACGATCGAGAAGATAATTTACACGTCGTCGTTTTTTGCGCTTGGCTCTACCGATGGATACGTTGCCGATGAAAACCAGGTACTACAAGGATTTGAAATTTCAGAAAAATCATTCTTCATTCTTCCTTTTGTGATCCAGAAACAAATGCGTTGATCGTCATCGATGTTTTCAAATTTCAACGAATGGAATTGTGATGCCAGGTCCATCACGAGAAGTTCTTTTGTACGGAGTACGAGAAATCAAAGGCTATTGCTGACAAGATTGCATTGCAAGCTGCATCTGAGGGCGTCCCGATAGTGCCGGTTTATCCCGGAGTTATCTATGGTTCTGGAAAGCTTACGGCTGGAAATGTCATCGCCCGCATGGTAATGACTGCTTTTTCTCTGATAAATTCTGTTAGATTCATATGGTAGTTGTTCACGCCAGTAAGTAACGGCCTAACAAGCAAAACACCAAAGATCAATCAGTGGAGAAACACTCATTCCTTTTGGATTCTTATCTCCATTTTTGGTGACAAAAGATGATTTAATGACTACTCAAATGAGTTCTCTAGCTACTTCCAACCTATCTTTAGACTTTGTGACGGCTTTTAAAAGATTGCTCTTGAAACTTTGGAATTTTGTTAACGAGTTATATGCGATTAATAAACGCATGCACTCTAAGATACTTGTAAAAGAAAAACCATCACGAGTCGACTTAATAGTCAACGAAGGTCATGATTATAATGATTTGGAGAAAATAGGTTCGAATCATGGTGGCTACCTTCCTACGATTTAGCGTACAATTTTTCATGGAAACTACCTGTATTAGAATTTGGAAGTTGCATGGAGAGATTAGTCGAGTTGTACGTAAGTTAGTTCAGACATTTGAATAAGAGTTTATAGATGTGACATTTGAATAAGAGTTTATAGTCGATTTGCACGTAAGTTACTTCGCTTCTTCATCGAGATGGTTACTTTTAAATTATCGACTATGCGACTTCGTAATGGAACAATGGTTAAATTCTCTCTTTGGCTCTTTTTTCTCTTTCTCTGTGAACAATACCCTTTTCTGTTCATTATGGTCTGTTATCCTACCGATCACTTAATCTTTCAAGTTTTAATTTTGTAAAAAGATATTTGTTCTTGTCTATCTTTAGAGCTCCTTGTGAGACTGAATTGGGGAAATCTATGGAACTTCCCGACTTCCTTGTTTGTATGAAATCAACAAACACTTTCATCTGATCTTCATCTGATCTTCATTGGCTGACTTTGGCTTTCTTTCAAAATGGGTCATGGGATTATGTTGTTCTTATCTTATCAGCTGATCGAACGGTTCAATTGGCGATTGCCGGGTTATATAGGCCAAGGAAGCGATAGGTACTCGTTTAGCCATGTCGACGATGTGGTAGAAGGGCATATTGCAGCAATGCAGAAAGGTCGAGTAGGTGAAAGGTATCTTCTAACAGGAGAAAATGCATCATTTGTAGATGTTTTTGACACAGCTGCAGCCATTACTGGTACAAGAAGACCAATGTTTAACATTCCATTGTGGTTGATCGAAGCATATGGTTGGGTTTCAGTTTTTATCTCTCGGATCACTGGGAAACTTCCTCTCATCAGCCCCCCGGTACGCCACATTTTCATAAGAAACAATGAAATAGTTTGACAACTTTGATGAGTAACATAATTTGACTCCTTTGGTATTCATTTTCTGTTATTGATGCAGGTTGTGAGTGTTCTGAGACATCAATGGGCATATTCGTGCGAGAAGGCGAAAGAAGAACTGGATTATAACCCCAGAAGCTTGAAAGAAGGATTAGAAGAAATGGTTCCATGGCTAAAGAGCTTGGGTTTGATAAAGTATTAACAAGAAATGGTGCTGCGCTGGTAAGAAATAAAGAGCTGTAAGTAAGTAACAATTACCAAAGTTGGTAATGATGTTGATTGAATTTGGCATTTGGGGGGAGAGAGGAAATTTGGAAGAGGAAGAAGGGCAGTGAAGGTGGGGTGTTAACAGCTGTGGGATTTAATAGTAGGGTATTTAAGGAAGAAGACAGCGGCATGAGATGGGGATTCATGAGTTTTGGCCTAACGACAACCCTAAAGCCATCTCTAAGCTGTTGCTGTTTCTCGGCTGAAGCCATTTTCTTGTTGTTGTTCTTGTTGTTGTTCTTCTTCTTCTTCACGCGGTGCTTGTTTGTTTGTTTGTTCGTCTGTCTGTCTGTCTTTCAATCAACGGCGCCGCTAATTCCGCAGCTTAAAGCGGTCGCTGAGGATGTGGGGGTGTGGGGACTAGCCAATCCAGAGGCGTTACCCCCGAGGCTCCATTTCCCCTTTCAGTTTTTTTCCAGCTCACCCACTCCTACCCCGCCATTGTCACATCCCATCCATCCACCACGCTCACGCTATTCCTCTTCCTTTCTGACAATCTCATTTCAAACCCATTTTTCTTCCATTTTATCCATGGGACCTTCCTCTTTAGATAAGATGTAGAGGTTGTGTAATAAAAGTCCGCCTTAGCCAATATGGTTTGTTTTGGACTTTGTTGTCGTTAGTCTCGTAGTTTTAAAACGCAGAAAAAAAAAATAGTAATATTAAATTTTAAATTTTTAGAAATTAGCCTATTTATTAAAAGAAATTTACAAATTTTTGTCTTACCATTTTTTAAGTTGCCAAATTTTAAGAAAATTGTTTTACTCCATTAATTTATTTATTTTAGAACATCTTCCCTTCAATTATTAACTATAGTTTTATCACCAAAAAGAGTGCCTAGATGTCCAAGACACACATGGATGGTTGAACACAAGTACCGAATAATTTGGTACATTCTAATTCAAACGGAGAAACCAATGTGATAATTGACATAAACAAATTATTTAATTTCCACATACGTAAAAAGGCGCCACGTGGAGATAAAGAAGGAAAAAGACGGGCTGGAAATGGATCGGATCCAATGTGGAAAAAAGATAATAGTAGGGCCCATAACAATGGTGGGCCCAACAACAGGCCCAAACCGGAAACGTGTGTGGCATGTTATTATTACTATTTATTATTCTATAAGCTTTCTCTGAGGTGGAAGTCAATAAGTCAATGGAGGGAAAATGCTGAATCAACGGTTTCCAAGGCGCCGCAAGCGCCAAAGACAGCTATGTCGGCTTCTTCTAACCGGCTCGGGGCGCCAAATTAACGAATACATTTTTATTTATTTTTTTAATTTTTTTATATTATTTTTCATTTGCCATGGTGACTAAAACACACAAAACTGAAAACTCCCTCGTTTACGCTTTTTTATTTTTATTTTTCCAACATCCTTTCTCTCTTTCTCTCTCTCTCTCGCGCGCGCGCGGAAGAGCAATGGAATTTTTGCAGGGCGCCGGGATCCGCGTTTCTCGATCGATGAAATCTATTCGATTGATGATGGAATTGTTTCCAATCTTGGCGTAGTTGTAATCAATCAATCGCCAGAGTTTCGTCTCCTCTTGCCTGTAGATGTTCTTTCTATTTTCTTTTTCCTTTTTATTTTCTCTTGGGTGTTTTCCCATTTGAGGACGTTGGAATGTTGTTATTAGGGTATGATGATCGTCTGACTCTTGGTGATCTGCATTTAATTTGTTTATGCTGTCATTGCGACTTTTTTTAAACAATTTGTTCCAGATCAACGAGAGGCTTAATTTGTTTGCGATGGGGGAATTGGGGTAAACTGTTATTGGATTTCGAGTATGAAATTTATTATTGTTTTTTAAAAAAATTGCAGTTTTTCTTCTTGGATGTTAAACTTCTTGTACAAAATTTGTATTTGTTTTTTAGTGTTCTACAATGTTGGTATATGTACATGTCTAGTGTTTGATTCATGAGGTTTTTGATGATTTTTTTGCAGGATTTGTTCGATTATATATGACGATTTAGAGTTGAGAGCTGCATATTTTTAGCGGAAGGCCGTTTCGCCATTTTGTGGACGTGAATCACAATGTGCACAAGGGGTGAACATCATACGGTCTCGCTCTCCGTGCTCCTGAAGCGTGAATTGGCGATTGAGAAGATTGAGAGACCGGAAATCGTACATGGTCAAGCGTGTCAGAGTAAGAAAGGGGAGGATTTTACGTTGGTAAAGATGGAATGCGAGAGAGTGGTTGGAGATGGAGTCTCTACGTATTCGGTTTTTGGGGTGGGTTCTCTATGTGCTGGAAAAAGTCAATGAGCTCTTTTCAATCCGTGGTTTACTTTTTACATCCATGCTGTTTATAATCCTTTTCCCAAATAAGAATGTTAAATTTTGCGACATTGGATTGGACCTCTATTTTAAAGTTAAAATTGAATTCTTATGTTTGCAGCTTTTTGATGGACATAATGGATCTGCTGCTGCTATTTATGCGAAGGAAAATCTGTTGAACAATGTTTTAGCTGCTATTCCACCAGATCTCAACAGAGATGAATGGATTGCAGCATTACCAAGGGCCTTGGTCGCAGGTTTTGTGAAGACGGACAAAGATTTTCAAGAGAAAGGTGAGCATATCCCCGTGTAAACCAAATCTCTGATCTTACCTGTTTTTGGTTACCTGCACTAGGGGTAATCCGCATTTTGAAAATTGATTTGAAGTTCCCACTCACCTTAGAAAAGGAAGATTGTGGATTGGAGTGCATTTTATTTTGTACAAAGAAAGGGTTGCAAAAACTTCTCTCAAGATTGTATATCGTCAACTTTATGTGGAAGGAAAAAAGAAAAGAAACATATTTTTATTATTTTGGTTTGCCCAGAATTAGTCTCGAAATCATTTGACATAACCTTTTCTTCTTGATCACTATAAGTTTATGGGCTGCTCCTATTGCAGCCTCTCATTTCTCACAACTTCTCTGATAAATGCCCTGCACCAGAAGTTGCAATTCTGGTATGGACATTTTAAAAGCTTACGGTGTTGATGCATTGATATTTGTTATTATTCCAGCACGAACATCAGGAACCACTGTCACCTTCATGATCATTGAGGGATGGGTTATCACTGTTGCTTCTGTTGGAGATTCCCGTTGCACTTTAGAATCAGCTGAAGGTGCCATCTACTACTTATCAGCAGATCATAGACTAGAATGCAATGAAGAAGAGTATGTTGTTACTCATTAATCTAACATGACTTAGTACCACCCACTTAAGCTATTATTGTTGTGCTTAAGATTCTTGTATGCTTTTGAATAGGAGAGAACGTATAATTGCTAGTGGAGGTGAGGTAGGCCGACTGAATACAGGTGGTGGTGCAGAGGTACGATTTTTTTACTTAGAATTTTAATAGATAGTCTTAATTTTCAACTTAAGAGTTACAAGACTGACTTTCAGATGCTTAACTTTCATGTCGTTTGTTTATCTTAGATCGGTCCATTGAGATGCTGGCCCGGTGGCTTGTGTCTATCGCGATCCATTGGTGATATGGATGTTGGTGAGTTTATTGTGCCTGTTCCCTATGTGAAGCAAGTTAAGGTAGCTTTCTATCTTGTGATGTGATTTTCTACGTGCTATATATTTTAAAGTTTATACTTATCCTTATTTGCTCCAAAATAATCCCTTTTCTATGTAATTGTATTGCTTTCGAAATTTAGAATAAGGCTGTTGCCCACTGAAACACTTTTCCAAGTATAAATATAGTTGCTTTTGTTTTATCAGATGGTTGTGCACAGTTGGAGACTCCTTAATTTATTATTATTGTTTCTTTCCCCATGTTTTGGCATGTGATCTGCATGCGAACGTTGTTTTTGAATCTTCAATATCCTTTGATTTCCATAAAAGCAAAATGTATTATATTCTTATATGAGGAAGAGATTGGAGCATTATTTAACTGGATTGTTGGTCTCATAGGCAATTATCGAAAATTTTTATACTTCTGCTCCGATCTTTGTTAAGTATCAAGTCAATGTCGTATACAGCGATGGCAACAGTGTCTTGCTAACCAAGCTAGGTAATATGGTCCAATTGAATTGCAGTTGAATTTTAGGTGTAAGTTAGCTGATGATAAGTTGCCAATCGGGTTCACATGTAGCAGGAGATGTGAGAGGAAATACTACCAGCAGATTTGGTTAGAGATGGGAATCACATACCAATCATTAGTCTCTGAGGTTAATCAGGTGTTGAGAGTGAATGGCCAATGTAACCGTTGAAGGAGAGAAATAGTTACTAAATAGGAAGGAAGAAGGAAAGAGGGTAAATGTATACTTTGTCTTTTGGTTGGTAACAGCATATGGATTTGAGGAGAGGACAGACTCTTGAATATTTGGTCTTATTGTCAGCTATCCATAAAGTATTTATGTTTTTTAGTTCGTCACCTCTTGGAAGATAAGATTTTGTTAGTGAACCAGTTGTTTTCTGGGTTTTCGTCTTTGTTGTTTAATTGAACTGCAACATATTTGTGTAATCTGTGATCTGGAATGTCATTCTTTAGTCAAGTAATTCATGGTCTAATTTAATCTTGCAGCTATCTTCTACTGGTGGTAGGGTTATCATATCAAGTGATGGTGTTTGGGATGCTTTATCCGCAGAAACTGCCTATGATTGTAGTCGGGGGATGCCAGCAGAAACTGCTGCTGCACAGATTGTGAAGGTATGGGCGGTTACAAGTTGATTCTTTTAGTTTTTGTTGTTCTATACTGCTTCAATAACTTTCTTTAATATTATGCTATGATGATCTTGAAGTAATTGAACATCTTTCTTTACAGGAAGCAGTACATTCAAAGGGACTTCGAGATGATACTACATGCATTGTGATTGACATATATCCAAGGGAGAAATCATCCACTGTTTTGCAGCCACTAAAGAAGCAGGGAAAAGGAATGTTTAAGTCAATGTTCCGCAAAAGATCTTCTGAATCATCTTCTCATTTGGGGAAGGAAAATAATGAGTTGGATGTCGTTGAAGAATTATTCGAGGAAGGATCGGCAATGCTGTCAGAAAGGTTTGTGCTTTAAAAACAGAGAAGTTGAATTAAGTTAACTTACATTTTGATGGTTGATTCAGATGGGCAATTCTAGTTTATTGTTGCTTTTCTATGTAATGATATTAAACTGTACGTGTCTTATGGTACATAATCTCCTGAATTGAACTTCTAAAATGCAGGTTAGATGCCAAGTATCCTATCTGCAACATGTTTAAGCTGTTTGTATGTGCAGTATGCCAAGTTGAGATCCAACCTCGGGAGGGTATTTCCATATATGCTGACTCATCTAACAGAGGAAAATTGCGTGCTTGGGATGGTCCTTTTCTATGCTTAAGTTGCCAAGAGAAGAAAGAAGCCATGGAAGGGAAGAGACCATCTGGAGGTCTGTGGATCCTGTGTTTGTGTGTGATTCTGAGTGTGCGTTCTGTCTTTTCCAATTGATTTTGTATAGATTTGGCCCTAAATTTTTTTAAAATTACTTTTGTCTCTGCACAGATAGACACAGCAGTGGAAGTGACTAGCCTACTCTTGAGTTACACTTCATTGTGGGTGCACTGAGCAGAGTTGATTTTGACCATGGAAATATGACCAGTATTAGAAATTGTTCAGAGTTGACCCTCATCTCGGAGGTTTTCCTCGATTCTCATTACTTGCATTGAGAATTTGGATCACTTTTTGAATTCCACGATAATTCCATTGGGAAATATATAGCTCTCTAGTGTTCTTCAAGGCTGTTTTCTGACATCGGTTTATGATGACATGCTTGCCTTGCATCTTGGAGGAAAGCTTTCGATAAACTCGCCTGTACATGAGACTGAAGAGTGAAGGTAAATCATTTATTTTCTCCATTCATCATCCCATTATCTGTTTATCCTTCCAACTTACAATGCCACTGAATGAACACATTCGTTGTTGTAATTTATTATATAGGGGAATTCATTTAGATATTTTTAGCATACAGTTGGTTAGGAGGAAATCCCTTGCAACTCAGCTGTCTAGACGAATTGTTCATAAAACATTTGATATTGTTCTCTGACATGTTCGAGATGAACCATATAATAGAAAAAGTAGTCACTTTTTTCCGAGGAAAAGGAAATGCTTAAATCCCCATTACTTCAGTTGTGTGTACGAATTGATCTCCTTTTATGGTTTTCTGTTATTTTATCTGAATAGATTCAAGAATTCAATCCAAATTTGGTTATTTAGATATTGACGTCTCCTACTTTTTGACCAGTCTTTATTTTGCCAACTCTTTGAACCAATCTGTACACTTGAATCTGGCCTCTGTGCACTTCCCTTTTACCGATTGTCTTCTTTACTTGGTTGTGGGATGGGATAGGGAAGCTGTAGATCTAGACGCCCCAACGTTAGTGCGTGTAGTGGTCACAAGCCACAAGGCAAGAAGTAGACACTGTTTTGGTTGTATTTGGCAGTAGAAGCCAACCCACACGTGAACTGCAAGCTAGCTAATAGGGACTTGTTATTGTTTTGTGTTTTAGATTTTATTCCTTAAGAGCGTAGAGACGTGAGAAATCTAAAAGTTTCTTTTTCCTTCTTTGACTATTCCTCCTCCAGTACCCCCCCATTATTACAAGCCCGTGTCGAGTCGAGTCAATTCAAGTCATTTTATGGATGTGGCAAAGTGAGAGAAACATAAGAGATTTGCATATTTTGATATCACAACAGATTTGTTGGAAGCCTAAGTTTTGACGATCTTAAGATCTCAATTATCATGGAGATAGAAATTGAAAGGTGCATTAATAACCTTGTAAATCCAAGTCGGGACAAAGATTCTAAGGTCCCATTTACACAAGGCCTGTGCTTTTCTTTTCATTTCCCTTCCCTCCCTTATGATTTGAGATGCTCGTATCCACTCATCCTCTTCACTCACTCACACCCACAGATCCTTCAGATACTTATCTAATCATCAGCCTTTGCTTCTTGGCTACATTGCCTGATGCCTCCTCCCTCTCTCTCTCATCCATTAAACGGAAAATTATTTGAGGAAACCATCACAACGAAGCTGACCGTTCTCTGCACTGTCGATTGTGTACCTCTGAGAAAGGGTAAAAGTACCTCGAATGAATTTGTTTTCAGATCAACAGTCCCTCGAAGCTTAAGAGAGAGTTCAAACACTTCACATTCGATCCCTCTCTTCTCTCTATATATAGTCTTCCGGGCTCCTATATTTATTTCTCCATGATCTTGTGGTTGACCTGAGCTATACAAAATACCTCGAAGAAACTCTCTGCTCCTTCTGTATAGGATTGGACCACGTTCACACGTGTGTGTGGGTCTACCATTCCACCAAACTGCATGAAATTATTATCTTCCTTTTTCCCACTTATTATCTTTTAATTTTCTTTCATTTTCTCTTTTTTTTTTCTTGGTCACGTGTGTTGTCGAATCTTACTCTGGAAATGAATTTTTAATCATTCGATCATCTTGATGTCCAAAACCATGAAGAATTTATTTCCCAATATGTTGAATGAAATCGAAAATTAGGAGCAATTGATTAAATTAAAGGGTTGAAATTAATGGAACATAACTGTGTCGGTAACCACAAATTATGTAATTTCGGATGGTCACGTGCTGCAACAGTTGACATACATCATTTTCTAAATCTTAATATCTTAATAATTTTGCCCAAACACGACAAAATTTTATTCATCAGCCTAATAACATTTCTTTTTTCTTCAAAAAAAAAAAATGGAAATTTAATAAATAATTAGAGAAGAGAAATGTTTGAATTTATTAGCTGTTACACTATCAAGATTATGTTGTGCTTAGATACTCTCCTTTTCTAATATTATAATATGATATTCTCGATAATATTTCAAATTTGATCAATTTAATCTTAATCGGTCAAAAAGGAATGAGTGTTAGGCAACTGCAATGGTGTTAGTGAGCAAAATTGTGTTAATAAACTCATAATTTCAACTTGATTGATTGACATTACATATCCTTCTAATGTCATTTTCAATCTAATTTGTCATATTTGCCACTTCCCCTAATCAAAATTCAAAATTTGATAACAATTGAGTTTCTATTTTCTGAAAAATACTAAGAGAGAGAGAGATAAGATTATTTTTCTCATTAATTGAATATATAATAATTGAATCAGCTATTTATATGATGAAACTACTTAGTACCTTACTAGGTGTTGGATTGAATAGGGACCCATAATTGTGCACATCATCACAAAATGTACTTAAACCAAACTTAAATTCAATGCCTTCCCCATTTCCACAAAACACATTCCATTCTCACCTCCTTTTCTCTCTCTCTCTCTCTCTCTCTCTCTCTCTCTCTCCTCATCTTTCTCCATAATTATGAACACCAATCAGCAGCAGAAGAAGACTGCAGAAAGAGTTGCAGAGTACAAGAAGCAAGAAGCTGAGAACTTTAAGGTTGAAGAAAGAGAGAGACAGCAGGCAATTCAAGAATCATCATCACCTTCAGCTTCTTCTCCTTCACATGACTTCTCCTTCACAATCTCTCTTCATCCTCCTTCCTCTTCTGACAGAGCAAAACCCACTCCTCCATCCTTTGCCATTGACTTGTCTCCAGCAGATGATATCTTCTTCCATGGCCACTTGCTTCCCCTCCACCTCCTCTCCCACCACCTTCCTTCTTCCTCCCCCCGCTCCTCCATCGACAGTTTCACCATCCCGATCAAAGATATTTGGGACACTCAAGACACCATCAAAGACAGCTCAAGTTGCAGCACCACCCAACACCACCAAACTGAGCCTACTGAACCAGGTGGGAGAATCAAATCCAAGCCTTTCTCATTGTTCGGTTTCCCCAAGTGGCGAAAAGGCTGCGAGATTACCGAGCCAGACGATAAAGCAAAGCACAAGAGGAAGCTGGGGTTTGATGTTTCTCAAGTTCTAAAACGATATGCAAAAGTGGTCAGGCCATTGTTGTTCTTCAGATGGAGGAAAGAAAACTTACACATTCGTCGCCAAGCTTATTCGTTTTCGGGTAATTTGAATCCACGAAATAAGCAAGAATTGAGAGGAAAAAGAGGAGAAGTCTCAGCTCCAGCATCCATGAGGACATCCCCCACAAATAGCGGCCTTCTCGTCGCAACTCCATCTATGTCTTCTTCTACTAGTGATAGCACCATGGAGGAATTACAGTCTGCAATTCAAGCTGCCATTGCTCACTGTAAGAACTCCATTGCTAAAGAAGATAACACCAATGTCAAAAGCTGATATAAATGCTAAATCTTTACTGCTTGCAAATTCAGATTCTTGTACAATATCAGGGGGGAGGGAGGGAGGTGAAATGAAGTTTGTATTTAATGTAAAAAGCCAATGCCTAATTGTTCTGCTACATACTTTTTCTTTTGTGGATTATAAGATTTCGAAAACCCTCCTTGGCTCGCACATAGAGTTTGATCTTCATGTGTTCTAACACAAAGAATGAATGAACCCTTTTACTGTTTCACTTTCAGAATCAATAAATGTGGAAGAACAGGACAGAGCACAAAAAAAAAAAAAAAAAAAAGAAGAAGATTTGGGCTTTTGAGAACAACCGTAAGATAGATAGGTTTAACTCTTTAATCAACTTAAACATAGCTAATATTTCAGAAACTCAATTGAGAACAAAGTTCAAAAACTCTCATAAAGTTGAGGCTAGAAATTGGCATTTCCATATCCAAACTTGTCCTTGAATTGACAAGACGACGCATCGAAAGGATGTAAAAAGAAGAAGAATGAGCCATTTCCGTGGTAAGCAAATGGCTAGGGAGAGGAAAGGTTCTTAGGGTAAGTCAGGAACAAATCCTTCTTGAACTCAAAGATTTAAACTCGAACACTACTTCCTGGGAGTGAGAGAACACTACTACCTCGAGAATCCTACAAGATCTATTCGTTCTTTTTTCTTTGATAGATCGTCAAAAATTCATATGGGTTTCAATCCTCTCTTTCTCTCTCTCATCACCACCGTCGTGATCATCTTACTCTTAATATTATGAATTCCAGTGAGTGATCTGAAAAGGGGAAACTGAAGCTTCATGAGAAATTCACAATGGAAAAGGAAAGGGTTTAGTAGAGCTTTAATTCAGAGCCGGGCCAATCCCACGAGAAAAGAGACTGATCTGAAACAAATTTCGGGATTTTTGGAAAAAGAGGTTGAATCAGATTGATGAGTGGGGACATAATGGAATGGGTTTCTGCAAGTGTGTCCAACAAAACCATAGCCACATAATTCACATAGAAATAAGAAAAAGTATCCGCAAAATCCAAAAGTACCATAATACAAAAGAGATAACAATAATTCAAAAGCCTAATGAAAACTCTAATCAACTTTGACCCTTCCAACTCTAACTGAACCATAAAAAAAAAAATCCAGAGAATGATGATGATGATAATGATGAAGATGATGATCTTCGTAGAATATAAAGAACCCCACATGATCATATCACAGCCCAGTAATCAGTAGTCCCACACGAAAAGCCTTCTTACTTAGTCTTTTCAGCAATCATACAAAAAGGCATTTACAGAAAGAAACAGAAAAATATGCACAAACAGAGAGAGCCAAAATACATTACAAAGGGCTTTTGAATTTGCGTCAAGTGCGCACGAGTGGGCGGTGGCAGAGGGCTTTTCAGCCGCCTGTGCGACGCCATTGCCAAGCAATCAAGATCCATTTTGGGGTAAGACTCAGGAATTTGGGGGTTCATGATTGAAGTGGCTCGGCAATCATGTGAATCATTTCAAAAAGCTAACAAAACCCTTTTGAACATAGAAGATTAGGGTTGCTTTTTCACAAGTTAGACAAAAATTTCTTCGCTTTTTCTTGTTTGATTCATCAATTTTGTTAATTCTAACATCGATGGCGACTCATAGCATTATGAACAGTAAAGATTCAGAGAAAAAAAAAAAAAAAAAAGAAAAAAGGGGACGTTGGCCCATACCTCTTTCTATGCCTTCTGCTGAATCCGGACATTTGCTTTTTCTAATGTGAATGTATATGTTCCAAGTTGGGGCCTTTCTATTACAAAAGTATTTATGACTTTACCATTTAAATTTTTAATACTTTTTACTCAAATTACAAATTTCGTCCTCATAAATTCAACATTTAATATACTTTTAAAATTTTAAATAATTTTACAAACCATCATTTTTAAAAATTTAATTTATTTTAACTAATTAAAATATGTTTTGATTGATAATCGATATAATCCAATATCATCAATTCTTACTACTTTTTAAAAAATATGTATTAATACAATAATATATCGATGGTCAGTTAAATTTGAATAAATTATATGAATCTAATTGAAACTTTAGGGTTAAAATGAAACTTTTACATAGAAAATTATCCCTAAATCATAAGAATAGTAATTATTTTGGTAATTATTTTTTATGGTCGTGTATTAAAGAGTTCTTGTACTCACACCGTTTTTTTTCTTTTTTTTTTTTTTTTTTTTTTTTTTTTTTTGTCATGGTAGGTGGCATTGGACGTTAATAGCTTTTAGGCCCAACTATTAGATATGGGCTTTATTTGGGCTTGGACTTTGCTAAATTAGGATTTACTCTTTGGACTTTGTTTAAGTTTGGCCCATTACAATAAGGCCCAAGTTAACGATTTTAAATTTAATTATTTAATTAAAGGGTTATGGTGAAGACACGTGGCTTTAAAAGCCAACTTTTATTTTGTAATAATTTTAATTTTATTATTCTTGATGTGACAACTCGTGATTAGTCAAATTTTCTAAATTAGATTTTTATTAAATAATTTACAAAAAAAAAAAATGATAAAACTATATTTTTTTATGTAATTAAAAAATCAACGAGAATGTGATTCCTTAATTAAAAAATTGATTGGAAATGTAATATCATAATCGAGTACTCATTTGTGTCGTTGAGTGCTGACCACTCAAATTGTAATGAAATACATACAATAACCAAAAATATATTTTTTTTTAATATAAAAACAATTATTTTTCAAATCTAAAACACCATTTTGGAATAGAGGTTATTTTCGCGAGCGGACATACGGCCTCATGCATAGTTCGTCGAGTATCCGTTTGATACCAAATTAGGAAAGTTTTTATATTGGATATCGACAGACTTATTCTCGAGCCACATGTCAAAACTCATTTTGGAATCTTGGCTTATGAGGTTATGGCCTGGAGTCCCACCCAACTCTCTCTGAACTTGTTTTCGACACTCGTGTCGTCTCGTTCTCTCAAACTTTGCATATGCCTAGACTTATCTTCAAAAAAATACGATAAAATTTTTAAAATACAAGTATGTGTACACGTTAAACCAAATTGCTAAATTTGAGCATATTTTAAATGAACAAATGTTAATATGTTATATTCTTTTCAATATTACTGTAATTTTTCTGTGAAATATTTATTAATAATATACGTGCCTATCTATTAAATAAAATTTAGAATAATATATCAATATCAAATTATCAAACATAACCTCATCTTAAAAATTAATAAATAAAAAAAAATAATGATAATACTTGCCAAAATGCCTAAAAAAATCTTTTAAAATAAAATATGCGTATAATAAGATTGAACAATTAATCATTGAGATGATAATTCATATCTTATTTAAGAGTTAATACTCGTGTTACAAGATTAAAAAAAAAAAAAGAAGTTACAAACGAAAAGGGGAAAAAAACTGTATAAGATCAAACGACGGTGTATTTGCGTTTTTCGGCATAATTGATGAGCAATTCGAATTCCTCTTCGTTGATGAATCCATCGTTGTTAGAATCGGCGTGAGAAAGAGCTTTACCAGCTCTGTAAGAAGGCATAAAGGAACCGATGTACCGAAAAGCTTCGGTGAGCTCGGAGGGGCTGAGACGGCCGTCGCCATCGCCGTCGTGGTTTCTGAAGATTACGCTAAGTTGCTCTCTTGATAGCTTCGACCTCTTCTTCGACTTCTTGCTTTTGTCTTCTGTCGGATCCATTTTTGATATTGTCTTGGTGCTTTGTGATTCCTATATATATATATATATATATATATATATATATATAAATTAATAGTCCTAAGGGTATAAAATAATTTAATTTATATATTAAATATGGTATCTTTTGCTCGCATTAATTCTTCTGCACTTGTTCCTTCAAAGCCAGAATAATTTGGAGAGCTGAAAATAAAAGGTTCTTAAAGTACGATTATATATATATATATATATAAAAGATTTGGACGGGAGAGCGAAAGAGAAAGCGATGGTAATGTTGACCAAAATATTTCTCTTTTTAAAATAACACTAAGCCAACGATGTATAGGTTGAGTTGGATCGGGTGAAGGGTATTTGTGAAAATATGTATATTTTCAAAACTTTTAAATATAAAAAACTCTCCGAGAGCTCTAACAAAGGTTTAAAATTGACATTTTAACTTGAAAAATGGTTTATTTAGTCCCGAACGATGAATTAATTATCTATTATATAGGATTGACTACATTTTTTTTATTACTTTAGAAGGATGTGACATAAATGTATTGCTTTTATATTTATGAGATGCTAATGGGGCAAAAACATATTTATTGTTATTTTTTAATATTCAAAATTTTTAATTTAAAACTTTTATTTATTTTTGGTTGCAAACACGAAATTAATTTGGAAAAAGGGTCACAAGCTTTCTTATTATGGAATCTTATTCTTTATTTGAGAGTAATTTATTTTTAATTATTAAAAATTTATTTATATTTAATGATTTTGAATAATTACAAAAAAAAAAATGTTTAATTCTTCTAAGAAATATGAAATTAAGTACGCAAATAAATTTCCATTTTGTAAATTTTAGATATATAAATTATTTTTTTTGGTTACGTACTATTATATGTATAATTAAATTGCTAACAAACTATTATTCTCTTTTGTAGTATAATAAAATTCATTTTGTATTATTATAATCAAAATAAATAAAAATACCTTAAATCGATCCTAAAAATTACCCTAATAAATATATATTAATTAATATTGTTCGTGCCACTTTAATTTATTGTTTTCGTTATTTCTTGATTTTTTTTCTCTCATTTTATTGTCGTAATTAAAATAAATATTGGTTAGGTAATTTAAACTAAGAGAAAATGCATGCAAAGTGAAACTTGATGAGGTAAGTTTGTCATCGAGATGAAGATGAGATTCAAAATCGAAATTTCGAAAATTTTGAATATGACCCGATAGTCGAATATTATTAAAAAAAAAAAAAAAAAAAAAAAAAAAAAAAAAAAAAAAAAAAAAAAAAAATTGTCCCAATGTAAAGAAGTGTCCCATTATTTAAAAACAGTTACTGAGTAGCTTCTCCTAATGGTACATGACAATTTTTTTTAGTTGAACAAACCATGCAGCAAAAAGGAACAAAATTTTCAAACGATGGTGTAATGTCGTTTTTCGGTATAATTGACGAGCGATTCGAAATCCTTCTCGCCGATGAATCCATCCCTGTCGGAATCCGTGTAACGAAGAGCGTGATGAGCTCTGTACGACGGCAGAAAGGCGCCGATGTAGCGGAAGGCTTCCGTGAGCTCGGTGGCGCTCAAGCGGCCGTCGCCATCGCCGTCGTGGTTTCGGAAGATTACGCTGAGTTGCTCTCGAGACAGCTTCGGCCTCGGCTGAGACATCTTGTTTTTTCTTGCCATCTCCGTTGAATCTGTATTGAAATTTGTTTGTTTGTGGTTTGTTGTTTGTTGTCGTGGTGTGTTTTGGGTATTTATAGAGCTTAATAATAATAATACCCATTAATCTGTATTAAAATTACATCTTTTTTTATAGTTTCAGATTCCTAAGCGTCAGGGATTGTTCGGTCAAAGTGGGGATAATAAAAAATTGCTTACATTCACTCACATTACTCATATACATATTAATACAAAAGGAAAAGCCACAATCTCTACGCCATGTTTGTTGAATTTACAAAAACATTATTATATAAATAAAAGGAAAAATATTCATTAAATTATAAATAACCTATAAATTTTAATACTCCGTGTCTAATATTTATGAACTGTTTAGTGATTCATGTCCAAGATTTAGATAATGACCCCTGCAACATAGTCGCATTAACTATTTATCACTTTTAAGGATGAAGAAGTTAGATAATGACTCGTACATCATATAAAAACATGTGTGTTTTTAGCATGTTTTGTTCTCACTCACATGTTTTATATGAGAATTCATAGGAGGTTATAGAACATAAAATTTCTTCAAACTAAGCATGCTAAATGTAAACAACCGAAACCATTGCTGGTAGATATTGTCCACTTTGACTCGTTGGGTATTGCTGTCAATCTCACAGTTAAAACGTGTCTAGTATGAAGAGAGTCTAATCCTATTCCGACCAATGATTGGTTTTGATATTATTTGTAACAATCCAAGCTTACCGCTGTCAAATATTGTCCATTTTGGCCTGTTACATATTATCGTCAACTTCACGATTTTAAAACGTATCTGTTAGGGAGATGTTTCTACACTCTCATGAGGAATGCTTTGTTTCCCTCTACAACCTACTTCTGATCTCACACTAAATCTTAGAGTTCCTATAATTAAACTACAGAAAAGAATGAGGCGCGGTTTTCTCTTCAGTTACTCAATCATAGAAACTCCAAAATTAGTTTAACTTTGAGTAATTTATATATTGAAGGACTTCTTAAAAATTTTCCTAAAAAATATGTGAGCGATGATAAAATATATAGAATAATATCAAATGAACATAAATCATAATATAGGTTAATACCAGGTGTGACTTACTAAATATTTTTAATACTCATTTTTGTTCGCATAAAAGACGAGCATCTTAGAGACGTTATATTTGTTCTATGGTTGAGATTATGGGGTTGGAGCTGGGGAAGATATTGGAATCCAATTCTTTGACAAAATAAAATTATTTTTAGTATTTTTTTAATGAAAAAAAACGCATATTTAGTTGACAGTTGTAAAGAAGCAGAAAAAGGAAATAGATTAACGAATGAAATGTCATCATCCAAACTTTGCATAAAGTAAAATTATAAGGATTATTTTCTCCCCTTAACTTACCTTTCGTAATGGACGGTGTTACGTATTCTTTTCCTATATATATATATATATATATTACTATTTCCATTTTAACCATTTTGGAGGTAAAAATAAAAAAGACTGTTCCTTTTTTTACCCCGCCTCGACCATGACCATTGTCTTCGAGTTTTAACCCTTTTAGTAAATATGCTTACACCTCTAAACTTTAATTTATAATAATTTAGCTTATATATTGCAGAGTGAAATACGGATAAAAGAAGTAAAAGGAATTATTATTATTATTATATTCTATTTTAAAAGGAAATAAGGTTTTTATTATTTATTAAAAATATCACGTGTTAGTAATGATTACAATAGTTTAGGTTAGTTTAATAATGTATGACATATTTTGTTCTATATTTGAAACATATTGTCTTCGCTAACTTAACTAATCTACGAGAATAATTTAATCACCGGTGCAGCTTAGTTCGTTCATTATTAAATTAATCTTGAAATCGAATTTTGCTTTGTTTTGATTTAAAGTGCTCTTCAAAAGTCCTAAATATTCTTTTTTTTTTTTTTTCATAAGAAAAGAGTGAAACAAAATAAAGTATCTTTCAATGCAGGTCACTTCGCCAGATTCGTGTTCCCTATTTGTCTGAAGGTGAATCGTTTAAATTAATAGAAAATTTGTATGATCTTAAAGAAAAATATGGTTGTAGAACAAATAGAATATAGCACCGATGTGGTGATGCTAAGCAGTTTAAATTGGGAATCAAATTTTATAAACTTTTGGGCCTAATTGAGCTTAGCCTTCTAAATTATTAGGTCTTTGTTCGGTCTACTATATCTCGAGTTTGTATGGTCTAATTACTGTTCTCAACCTCACCTTAAATTTTTTTATTGATAAATTTTATCCCTAACCATTCTTCTCACTATTATGGTCTCGAGTCTAGGTTGAGAGTTTAATGTTATTTGTCTCATGTATAAATTTTGCAACTTATTCTTGATTTTAACTCGAGAGGAAGGAGTTTCGAAACCATACATTTTTAGACTTTAACAACGCTTTTGTTCATGTTTCTAGAAGGATTATAGTTCTTAAGATCGAGCTAAACAAAAGTTGTAAGATATTCAGATCCTTTTAACTTAGGTTGTCTTAGACAACCTTAGGAACCAATTTTTCATTACTTTCTTGATTCGTATGTAGTTATCAAATTCTCGAGAAAATTTCACTATGTTATGTTTTTTTTAGTATAGTACAACTTCTATTACACATATTTTTCAATAAACAGTGGTTTGGATCTGAAAATCTAGTTCTAACTTAATCCATATCAATATTCTACCTCACGATGTATTTTAATAGTCGAGAAGCAATAAACAAAACTTTAAAAAAATAAATGAAAATAATTATAGATATTTTAAAATAGATAATAATGAATCAAATACAGGTAATAATATTCTATTTATAAACGAAAAGGAAAACCAACATTATCTTAAAAGAATAAAACAAAATAATGCTAAATGAAAAACCTAGCTTCTAACCAAAAATGGACACGTGTTGCTTATGTATTGGAGACGAGGAAAAGTGGAGAAAGATTTTTAATAGGCATTATTTAATTATTAAAAATATACATATATTTGGGTTGCCCGTTGTTAAGCCCAACAAGCTTAAAAAATGGTCTAAATGTATGGCCCATGGACCATTCTACCCTTCAAAAATTTGGGTCAATCAAAATTTGATTTTCTATTGGGTTGGGCTAGAGTGTCATTATTTATCGTATTTATAACATCTAATAAATGTGTCATTATTACCCATAAAATAAATTAATACGTCATTTAATAATAGATTAAATTGTAAATGAAAAAAAAAAAAAAAAATAGATACCTTGTTCTACAAATTCTTACTCGCTCCCAATATTATAAAATTTAATGGTAAGGAAGAAAATTTATTAATTTGTGAATATAAAATATAATTAAACTAACGTTAAAGAAAATGGAATATATATATATATATATGATTCAGTGATGATATAAGGGGTGGACGAATTCAATTTATGGTTTTTATTTTAAAATATGTTATTAATTATTTATTAATACGATGTTTAAAATAGTTTACATAATAAAAACAGGGATTAAAAGGGATCAAATTATAGCGTATTCGCATCTTACAGCGTAATCAAGAAGGCCATCCAGTTCATCAAGAGTAACGTAGCCATCGCCGTTGGAATCGGCGGCTTTGAGACACTGGCGAGCTCTGAAACGGCTCCAAGTGGATCCTAAGGACTCGAAGGCGGCTTTGAGTTCCAGGCGTGAGAGTCGGCCGTCGCCGTCGTTGTCGTGCCTGAGGAAAATCTCGCGAAGCTGCTCTTTGGTGAAAGGAACTGGACATCGCTTGTAGTCGCAGATGCCGCTGCGGAAGAAACCCATTATCAGCTTCGTTTCAAGCTCCTCCGCCGATCGCCGCCTTTGATGTCGTTCTTGCCTTTGGTTCTCTCGATTGAGTTGCAGGCTTGCAGGAGTCGGATATTTATTCACCAACTCCTCGGGTCGCAATAGATGTAGATTGGCCTCTCTTTTTTATTTACCTTTTTCTAAAATATAAATATAATTAGTTTATTAAATACCTCATTAAATTTTACTCTAATGGTTCGTAATTAAAATAAATTAGAACACATTTCTATAAATAATACTATTACGTGTTATAGTATATTAAAAATGGACTCTTACAAATATTGCATCGAATAATCAATTATATGCAGTTTTGAACCGTCAGAATATCATTGAAACAAAACTTTAAAGTGTTCAACCAAAATTCAACTATCAAAGATATCTTTTAATGTGTTTGAATGTATCTACTCTATAATTTGATATTATTGTATAATGGGTATTGAATAAAGTAAATCAATAAGATAAAATATATATTAATCACATACTTACCTTTTTAATAATTTGATAGTTTAGACCTATATTATTTAATCACATACTGTTTGACTACGGTCAGTACGTTTATACTATTATTTTTTTTAGAACTAAGAGAAAAATGCAAAAAAAAAAAAAAAATCTAATTTTTTATAAGTAAGATTGATCATTAAAAAATAATTATTTTATACTAATTTCAATAATCTAGTACAATTTCATTATTTAAATTTTTAATCTCTTTTGTTCATATATTTTTCTATAATAATAATAATAATAATAAATAAAGAAAAAAAAACTACGTGCAAGTTGTCTATATATCTAAATTAGGACAATAATCAAAATTTATAAAGTTATGATATAAAGGTTTAAAATAATTATGAATTAAATAGAACAAAATTGGTAGAAATTTGGAGATTTAAAAATGGTGGCTGTTTGTAAAGAGAAAGTGATGGAATCTTCAAAAGTGCATATGGCTTCTGAATGAAGCTAAGGAGCAATTTTAAAAAAATTTATTTTTTAAAAATAAAAAAATGTACCTTTAAATTTAAAGATCAGAGAAATTTTCCACCTAAGCTAATAATTCGATAATATTTTAAGTATGATTATCAACAAATAGTCTATTGTGATTAGAACCCTTTAATCATAATTAACAAAAGCAATGGCTTGATTAGATTATTTATTTATTAGATAAAATAATAACAGACCAATAAAAATGGAAAATAAAATAAAAGAAGAGTATGAAGAATAAGAATATTGTTGGTTAGGTATTTGATTGATGAGCATAGAGTTTAATGGCATCAAATACCACATCCATCAATCCTCAATGATAGATGTTTATGTGGAGGCAATAAAAAGAGATCATAAATGGAATGTGCTTTATTTCCTTTCTTTAGTACAAAATCCAACAACCGAACTTTAGGTAAGGATACGAATAAAGTCGAGTCATTCAAATAAGTGTTCTAAACGTAACTCTTTTTGTGTTATGAACAGCTAAAATAGATTTTCACTGTACTAATGATAGATCTCCACACGCAAGATTATAACTTTTTCGTACCATTTTTATAGACCTTTTTCGATGCTTGCAATTCCATCTAGATCACGATTTTCACAAATTTTAGATCATTTTTTAAGTAGGTTTTGAGAGAGAAATTTTAGAGTTCGTTAAAATTTGTAGTTTGATTTTTAAGCTCGTGGGTTTTATTTGTAAATTTATTTATTTATTTATTTAATTTTAAATTATATTTGTCATATTACTTTTAAGGTTTCTCATTTGAAATAATAATTTTTTTAATACGAAATGAATTATAACTCGAGATTAAAATTTTTAATTTCGTGATCGATTATAAATAATCTTTTTTAATATAAGATAAATAATTTTTTAATTAGTATTTTAAATATATTTTATTTTATGGTAAGTTTGTTGAAATTTTATTTTGAAGTATGGAAAATGTTCTCTCAATTTTAAGTTAAATTTCTCTTTTTTTTTTTTTTTTTGTTATATATGCTATAAATTAATCATTTTATCTATGTTGGTGACTAAAAAAAAAATTAATAATTAGAGTATGAACCCACAAATGTAATCTTTAATTATAGAAACATTATACATATTGACACAAATAGGTAATAAAATGATGATGATTATACACAACACGCAGCCGCCATTTATTGAACAAGTTTTTAGAAGCCAACGATTAACAACCGAGTGAAAGAGAGACGTGGTCGGAGGCGGCGGGGGGCGGCGGCGGCGGAGCAATTAAATCAAACAACATAGCCTTCGCTCATCAAGTACCTGATGAACTTATCGATCTCGTCCCGACCAAGCTTTCCATCTCTGTTTCGATCAGATTTGCAGAGCGCCTTGAAGGCAAGATGAACTGGGAATTCAGCGTCCAGTTGCTTCAAAGCTTCCTTGATCTCGAACAATCCCAATCCGCCATCTTCATTCGTGTCCATCTGGTTAAATATCTCTCTCAGTTCCTTCGCCGAGTACCCGCTCTCCGACTGGGCGGCCACCGCCTTCGATTTCCGACCGTACGACGACATCGTTTTGCAATCGACTGGGTTTCCGATTGTGCGATTGTATTTGGTTTGTTGCCGATGGAAGAGGAGGAAGGGGAAATTTATAGGATTAATGGCGGCGGCTTGAGCTCCAAGAACCGCCATGACGGTGCGCCAACAGATTAGAATTAAGATGCGGTGTTATCTTGTTGTCTTCTCCAATGGGATTCGTATGGCTTTCTGATTCGGTCGCTGCGACGAAAAATTTGGAATCGAATTCGGCTTTTCAGTGGGGCACATTTTGTGTGGAGTACTTTTTTGTGTGTGAAAGTATGTCTGAGAAAGGTATCTTTTCCTACTGGGGCACATTTTGTGTGGAGTACTTTCGTACGATTTGGGAGCTGTCGTTTGAGATAGCTTAAATGCTGCTCAGCTGTCAGTTCAAATTGGTCACGCTATTTCATTCAATATAATCTTATTAACAATAGTGTTTGATCTTAGACGGATTAAATATGGCACGGGTTTATGTAAACCTTGTACGGTACAAGGATGCTAACTTGTGGGTTTCCTTCATAGATTGCACCATCGAGCAACTTTGAACTTATTATAAGGGTTGAAGTATGACCCTGTTAGAACTCGAAAGATAATAAATGGTCAATGAAGTTCACGTCATGTACTAAGGCATTGATGAGCTACCACCTCATTATATGTCACTATTTATGGCCTAAGCATATGTCCATGTTGCTAAATGGTCAAGCTTTACTCTCGCGGTTCCACTAGAACGGTAACTCAAAGAGAAAATCCTACGCTCCAATGTAGAATTTCTTGATCTATGAAAGGAGTAGAAAATGGGTTATTTCTGGAGATGAATTCTTGCCATTTCATTTTAATAGAAAAAACAAACAATTAAGTTATGTTTTAGAATAATTTTATAATACCAACAAAAACAAAACATTCACATTTCCTACACTAAAAATAAATTTTAAATATAAATTTTAAAGGGTAAAAAGGCTGAAAAGGCTAATTTATTGTTATTTTAGGCCAAAAATTTTGGATATAATAAAATCCCGGAGGCGCGCAAGAATCGGGGGTTTCTCGTGGCCATGGAGACCCCAAAACCCTACCCGCGTTCGAATCCTATGCTATTCGTTTCCTCTTCCGTCCACCATCACTGTACCAGACTAGGAGCCGAGCTTTCTAATCGACTCGAAGAGGCCAAACGCTTTGCTGGAACCTTCGCCAGAAGATGGCCGGCGGAGGCTAATTGGCGTTCCTTTCCTACTCCACCTTTTGCGTCCCTTGCGCAGCACACTAATGCATTGGCTGCCACTCTTAGCTCCGATCAAGTGGCTAAGTCCCTCGTCGGAACGGCGGTCTACACTGTTAGCAATTCTAACAACGAGTTTGTGCTCATTTCTGATCCTAATGGTGTCAAGTCAATTGGGTTGCTTTGCTTCCGCATGGAAGACGCCGAGACCTTTTTGGCTCAGGTATGTTTTGCCCCTGTTTTTTCGCCATTCGAGAATTTTGTTTGGTGATGTGGATAATTTCCTGCATGTGGAATAAATTTACAATTCCAATTCTTTATCCATAATTGATGAGAATTCTTATGTTTATAGTACAATATGATATCTGATATGCTGAATTTCAGGTCCGATCGAGGAAAAGAGAACTGAGAAGTAATGCGAAGGTTGTCCCACTTACCCTTGACCAGGTACATTGCTCGCATCATTTAATATTTAATTCATGTATTGTGTATTATCAGTTGCCGTGTTCTTCTTCCATCACCCTCACTTTTTTACTAAAATAGATTTACTTACGGTTTCTGCCCACTTTTACTGATTCACAGGTATATATGTTGAAAGTAGAAGGTATTGCATTCCGGTTTCTTCCAGATCCTGTTCAGATTAAGAATGCTTTAGAGGCAAGATTCGTTTGATCTTATCATTTCTCATGCCTCTCAGACTAAGGCTCGTGTTATGAAGTATCAAAATAAAATGAAATTAATATTAAAATCCTGAGTTTTTTTTTTTTTTTTTTTTTTTTTTTTTTCTTCCACCAGTTAGATACCATTAGGGCTGAACTTCCTTGTAATCATCTTCAAAGATGGCTTGGCATTTCAATTTTATACTTGAGATGTTATTTTTCCTTTCACTTGTAACAAAACATTTACAAGCAATAACATTTTAAAATTGACTCATCATTGTATCTTTTCATTTATAGCTCAAAGCCTCGGATTCCAGGAGCAGTTTTGATGGAGTTCCTGTTTTTCAGGTACATTGGTGCACTCAATTAAATGGTTTTAACACAAAGGCAAAATTCTTCATTGTGAAAACTCCAGAATGATCCATAAATTGAATTATTGGACACTTTCCAAATTTCTAATTCAGAGCATAAACAGCTCTCAATCTTGATTGGCATTGAATCTCTATGTATAATTGGGTTAGCATGTCTCATATACTGTTCACTTCTCACAATAACGATTTTCTGTTTTTTACAGTCTGACCTTCTGATTGTGAAAAAGAAAAACAAGCGTTATTGTCCTATATACTTTACTAAGGTTCGTATCATTTCTGAGGAGCTCGTGGATCATTGATGCGTCTAATGTGCTTCTAAAAATGTGGTTTTATGATCTCACCATCCTCTAATACTTATCTTTTATTGGAAAATAGGAAGATATAGAAAAGGAACTGTCGAAGGTCTCAAAGGCATCAAGGGGATTAGGAACTTCTCAACATATTATGGTATCGTTTCCATCTTTTTTCTCTGGTGTGTTTTATTCATTGAATGGGTTGAATTTCGTGCCTTGATCAATGCTCCCTGTAAAACATGGTGTGTGTTATATTTTCTCTTCTTCTTTGCATTTGATACGATATTGCTCATTACATTTTAGAAGCGACCTGTTCGTTCCTCTATTAAATGAAAGATTGATTTTGTTAATTTTCCGCTATAGTCTACAGTTTCTATAAAGTGGTTTTTTGCCACAAGAAATTCGTATTCAAGCAGCTGTAGAAGTGCTGATGAAAATGTTTTAAGCTTAAAATATAAGCAGAATGCTTGAAATTATTATCCTGCAAGTGAAAATTGTGGACGATCACTGCGTGTTTCTTTCTTGTGAAAAATAGTTGTTAAGTTAATCCACGATTATATTGTTTATTCCCTTCACTTAACCAAAACTTTTATGTAACAGGTCGGTAGTTTGGAAGATGTTCTTAAGAAAATGGAGGTAAGGTTTCTTGATCTCAAGTAGCAGCATCTTTTAGAAAATAGAAATTATACTCCATCTTAGTTAGTTTTCTTGATCAATTATAGTTGAATGAGAAGAACTCAGCCTGGGAAGATCTAATTTTTATTCCACCTGGCAAAAGCCACTCTCAACACATTCAAGAAGTGGGCAAAGCATGACATAGGCTGTGGACTCAGCCAACAGACCACGAAGGAGCATGGAGAGCTGATTCAGCTAACTAAGGTTAGAAAACATTGGAATTCTATAATAATTGACCTCATAGGAGAGCAATAATATACTGTTATATTCTTTTAGAGCAATAATAATTGTTTAGTGATGACCTTGATTTTATCTTCATTTTTATATGCTCCTAGTTGGATTTATATAATCCATTTGCCTAACCCAAATCTGTTGCTGTGGTATAATTAGAATAAGCTTTAAGCAGTACATATTTCTGAGTGGATGAAATTGTTCACCCACTTTAGCAACAACGTCTTCACTCACCACGCATTCATCAACCACGCTATACGTTCAAGGGAACAGAAAGTTTGATACTCTCACAACCCTGTAGTCGTATCTGCATATTGAGATGAACGAAAGAGATCAATTCTGTGAGTACCATCTTTTCTTCAATATCATGGATGTTTTTCATCCAATTTTAGAAACGCATTTATATATGTTTTAGAACAATTTATTTTGTTTGCTCATGAGCTAAGTTATCCAAAATTATTATTATTATTATTTTCTTCCAAATGGCCTTTGTATCTGAAATCCTTTCTCCCTTTTGAGTGATCATGAAGTCATCCAGATGAAATAACTCGAGAAACTAATTAATGAGTGGTCAATTTTCATTTCCTCTTGCTCTTCAAAATCTATTTCAGTAGGCATTTCATACCTCAACCTAAAAAAAATTATTAGTAGCTGTGACAATTATTTTTGAAAGTAATCATTCAATGTAAAATTATTGAACACTTTTTCTCTCCTCTTTTTAAAAGCTATCACTATATTATATAAGCTACATCAAATAATGTTCCTTGCCTTTAACAAAGAGACCTTTAAACTCCATGAAACTGCAAGGATCGGCTGTTTTGGTGCAAGAATGTGGACCATTATGTCTCCTATAGATCAGAGGGAGTTAAAAGCTTAGAGGAATGCCTTTATATATATTTTTTTGTTGGTTGAATTATTTAGTCTAATTTGATCATGAACTAAAGTCACTAGACGCATGATTATGTCCTCTGCCTCTGTTGAAATGTTAGTGTAAGAACCAAGGAAGAAGGTGGTGATGAATAATGATGAGAAAATGGATAATTGGTGTCGGAATTTGGGCATTATTTTGAAATGCAGAAGTAGTGTAGTTGAGGGACCAATCTGATTGCTGCCTCTGCACTCCTAGTACAAAAACTTTGTTCAAACTTCCATTTTGTCTGTTTTATTGTATTATTTGTATACCATGTTTACTTTTGAAGGGGAAGGAATAATAATAATCCATTATTTTCCATTTCTATTCTATTTCTGTTGTTTATCACATCCTAAGTAAGACATTGAGATATGTACGGTGTCTTAATGCTTGGATGATTCTTCAATCTTTCTTTCCTTCTTTTTTTATTTTTTTATTTTTTATTTTTTTTTATTTTTAGAATGAGAACATAAATAAAAAACAAACATGAAAGTTCATAATGAATTCCTTAATGATGAAGAGTGGGAGGCATCACTATCATAACATCCTCCTCTACCTTTTAGTGGGGTCTGACTGTATATAAAAAGAGAAAACCTCCTTTTACTTTTCTGGGTTTTGCTGCACTAATTTAAATTAATTATTATTAAGCCCAATCATGCACTAACGGCCATGCCCAAAACTTCTAAGGCAGCTCACCTGCCAACCTATATCTGGCCATCAGGACAAGTGTTTAGGCCCCAGTGGTCGATACAAAACCTTAGGCGTCAGCCTGGGTGAAGCTTCCTTTGAAGGTAGAAGAGGAGGAAAAAAGCTCATCGCCCAAAACCTCTAAGAAAGTCTCCAATACTTGATCCCTTAAAAGGAAGCTTTGCTCTTCTCTTCTTCTTTGGTTCCCACCCAGTCTTCCCCAAACACTGTACCGGATTTGTAGAGTTGAATCTACGACTTTCTATTTAGGAAACAGACAACCCCATCCACTAAACTACAGATAACACGTCAACGTTGATGGCCCCCACCCTCCACTGTGATGTCCCAAACATGGCAATATTTGCAGCATGCCACTACACTTATCCTACTCACGGTCACAGTAGCATGCATCTGCCTCTTCCTCAGATCCCCTTTCCCCGAAAATCCTCCAATTTTCTCAACACGCCGCCCAGAAATAACTAATAACAAATAACAAAATCAAAGTAGGCTCCATGACGTCACCCATCACCGCCCAATCCCACCGCTGGATCCGGCCGTCGGTGGCGACTATTAATGTCTGACACATGTGCCAACTAATAATCACCTACCTTAACCCAAATCAACACAAGATTTCAGTATTAAATTATAATTTTAATCATGTATTTGATAAGACACAAAATTAAAATTAAAATTAAAATTAAAATTAAAATTAAAAGACTAAATAAATACAAATTAAAAAAATTAAAGAAAAAAACAACTCAATTTTGTGTGTCAAACCCGGACGGATGTGTTGGATTCCTTTTAACAATTTTACATCAAATCAGTTCCACGATTGGAACAATAATAATAATATTTTAGAAAAAGAAAAGGAAAAAAAGGGAGAAGATGGATGGATGGATGATGGTTTGTGGGAAGGGGGTGGGCTCCACGGACGCATACCGGCCCCCACTTTTTCTCATCCTAATTTTAGCTCTCAAAACTTCTCGCCTTGGATTTTCCTTTTCATAATCCTTTTCTTTTTTTATTTTTATTTTTCTGTTTAATTATTTTACTTAGTTTCTTTTCTGTATTTCCTTTTCCCAATTTCTGATCATAATTTTTCATTTCCTCTCTCTTGACTCCTCTTCCATCTCTTCTTCTCTGCTTCTTCTTCTTCGGCTGCGTTCTTACGGTATACTTCTCTTCTTCTCCTCTCTCTCTCTCTCTCTTTCTTCGTTTTCGTTTTGATTCTGTCAACTTGCAGCTTTAATCTGTTTCGTTTGTTTGGATACTCTGTCTTCGTTCTACCTTCTACCTATGTGCTGTTGTTTCTGTTGATTCTTTAATGTTTACTATCTGATTTCTTCGATGCGCTGATATCTACCGCTGTGCAAGAGTTGTGTGATTTGGCATACTGAATTTCCTTATTCCGCATCATTCAATTGGTGTATGATGTTGAATTTTGCCTTTCGTTGCTGTTATTCAATTGGACGGTGAATTTTTTGGAGTTTCGTTATTTTGCTTTTCTATATGGAATCCGGCTGCTATAGGCGGGATGGAACGCGGAAGCGCAGTTGCTATATCTGTTTTCTCCTTATTGTAAAGCAGAAGAGGTTTTTCGGATACGTTGACTGGCCGTTTACGTTAATTATTTTCCAGTTTTGGTCGTTTTTCAACTGCTCTTAGTATTGAAACGTAAGGCTTGCAAACTTTATGTAAAGGATCTTGAAACGCGCATCCTTTTGGTGTACCGGAAGTATTTATTGCGTCTTCGGGGAAATACATTGGTGTGGCAGAAATAATTAGACGGTTTAGATTGATCTGTTCAGACCGGGCAAACCTTTGATCTCATGGATCGAATAAAAGGCGCTTCAATTAAGCTCAAAATGGAGAGAATTTTGAAGAATTACCTTAAATCTTTTCGTGTATGCCAAATCGTGTGCCTCTTGCATAGCAGTATATATAGGCACTAGTGAATATACCATATTTATAATGGCGACTGATTAACTACTGCTCAGATGGATCTTTTTGCTAGAATAGGAAATACTAGGATCATTGTTTTTGATTAAATGATATGTATGGAGTATATTAGTGACATTGAACCAAAAGAATTAGTGAACAAAAAATGACAATTGGTAATGAATTCTGATAGAACTGCTTTATGAATCTATTTTTTGTTGTCTTATAAAGCTTTGCTTTAACTTTATATTGAATATTGATCAAAATGTGCAACCAGTTTTTTTTATGATATAACCTGACCGCTGGTAGTAGCTATATTTGTTCACATTTGCAAACGAAAAAGCTTTTTTCTTTTTTTCAATGTCTACCTGATATCAAGTGTTTTCTCTTTTACTGGAATGTTCACCTGCAACTGAACGTTTATTGCAAAATTCAATTTTAATTTCTTCTGTTTTTTCTTTTTGACATTTTATCTTAATGCCAGTGTTTATTCAGAAGCATTTGAGGAAAGTTGAACTTCTGCATTCCCCATTGATTAATTGTTCAAACACAAGGAATTAATTATTCTAGTTTAAACTACCTCGGTGAGTAGACTGAAAAATGGTGCAAAATAAAAAGTTAAAACAATGGTGTAGTTTTGAATCTGGACAAAAAAAATCTGAGAATGTTTATCACTTCAGTTTTTGACCTTTGATTTGGATGCATCGTGTTGATGTTAATGGTGTGTGAATCTGCTACTCCTTGTCCACTGATTTATTGTTGGCATGAATGCATTTTGCTTATGACTGTAGTTTCCTAAAGTTGCTGTTTTTTTAATTTTAAAATACAGGATTTGAAAGCTTACGGTTTTGGGTGCTTTGTGTTTGTATGGTTTTAATTCATCTACAGGTATCCTCTGGCACTTTTCTTAACGCTGTTTGATGGACAATGTGAAATTAGCTGATCATATATCTTCTTCACAATCCTCGTTAATCTCCCAAGATGGTAGTCTTGTTCATGAAGAGGATCCAAACCACCTAGTTAACAATGGAATTACGAACCAGAGCCAAGTTCTCTCAAATGCTGTTGGTAATGAAAAATTGGAAGGTGACGTTGAATGCTCTTCAAGCCCAGTTGATGCAACACGGCGATCTAAAAGTCAACAGCCAATAGCTGAAAATTCTTTATCATCAACCATAGAAGATGCTCCTAGTGATGCGAATATGAATAAAGATGAACTTATTACATTAAGTAATTCAGGTATGAGTACTACAGTTCCAGATGATAGATTTGAGGAACACAATTCAAATACCTTGATGGAAGACCCCAGAACTCAATCAGTAGAAGATATGCCTGAGAAACTTCCTCAGGAACAACATTCAGTCCATAGTGACTCTGCTACAGTTAATGATGTCAATGAGGTCACTATGCCAGAGAAACTTCCTCAGGAACAATCTTCAATCCATAGTGACTCTGCTACTGTCAATGATGCCAATGAGGTCATTATGCCTGAGAAACCTCCTCAGGAACAATCTTCCGTCCATGGTGACTCTGCTACTGTCAATGATGCCAATGAGGTCATTATGCCTGAGAAACCTCCTCAGGAACAATCTTCCGTCCATGGTGACTCTGCTACTGCCAATGATGCCAATGAGGTCATTATGCCTACTGTCAATGATGCCAATGAGGTCATTATGCCTGAGGAACTTCCTCCGGAACAATCTTCAGTCTGTAGTGACTCTGCTACTGTCAATGATGTCATTATGCCTTCTGAGACAGTGGTTATAAAAAATGAGGATGTTGAACGTGCAGATGGGCTTGCAGAGGGCGTGAGAGTTTCAGGTGGAAAAACTGAATCTGTTGATTCTTCAAAAGATGTTAAGCAAAGTGATATTAACAGAGGCCTTATTGATACAACTGCACCATTTGAATCTGTTAAAGAAGCCGTTTCTAAGTTTGGTGGGATTGTTGATTGGAAAGCTCATCGAATCCAAACAGTTGAGGTATAACTTACTACAAGACTACTGTGATCCTTTCGCTTTTTAAATATTGTGGCACCATTTACATGCATTGGAGTGGGTTAGCCATTCTTAATATTGACTGAAAAGATACCGTAATTGTGTGTCTTTTGCTAGTGTCGTGAAAAATTTCTTTGTCATGGTATTGAACGTGTAGGAGCAAAAGACAAGTGTTTCTCATTAGTTATTGCATATAGTATCTAATGCAGCTACTCAGTGCTGTTATAACAGCATATTTCGAAAATGCAACATGGTGTTAAAAATCAATGAAAGTATACCACGTAATTTAGGATTTTAGTTGTGAATACTCACAATGATGGTAATTTGGGGACAGTGAGTTGAAAGTGTGAAAGTGTTTGTCTCTTTCATGATGCTCGTGACAGGCTGTGTCGCACCATTTCACAATTATATTCTAAATTCTTCTTTAATTCTTCAAAAATATTTTAAATAGAGGGACGCTTTCTTCTGTGAACGTGTTCAACTTGATTGTCCTTGATTGGGTTTATTTCTAACTAATAACCAAATTCACTCAATCCCCATGCACGTTTGTTCTTTTTCATGTCTCGGACTAAATTCAAATGATTTTTCTGATTTAGCTTATAGTTCTATCTTTCAAATGTTACAGAGACGCAAAGTTGTGGAGCAAGAACTTGAGAAATTAAACGAGGAGATTCCGGAGTACAGGAGACAGTCAGAGGCTGCTGAAGAGGGAAAAAAACAAGTTCTAAAGGAGCTAGATAGCACTAAGCGATTGATAGAAGAATTAAAGCTTAATCTAGAGAGGGCACAAACAGAAGAGCATCAAGCAAGGCAAGACTCCGAGCTTGCGAAACTCAGGGTTGAAGAGATGGAGCAAGGAATTGCTGAGGAGTCTAGTGTAGCTGCCAAGGCGCAGCTTGAGGTTGCTAAAGCCAGGCACGTAGATGCAGTTTCAGAGCTTAAAGCTGTCAGAGAGGAATTGGAAACACTTTATAGGGAGTTTGCTTCTTTGGTCGCAGATAAGAATGCAGCTTTAGCTAAAGCTGAAGATGCTGTGGCTGCCTCCAAGGAAGTTGAGAAGGCAGTGGAAGATCTAACTATTGAGCTTATGGCCACTAAGGAGTCGTTAGAGTCTGCACATGCTACTCATTTGGAGGCAGAGGAGCAAAGAATAGGTGCAGCCATGGCCAGAGAGCAAGATTCTCTTAACTGGGAGAAAGAATTGAAGCAGGCTGAAGCAGAACTTCAGAGTCTCAATCAGAAAATTATATCAGCGAAGAATCTGAAATCAAAACTGGATACTGCCTCGAATTTGCTAATAGATTTAAAAGCTGAATTAGCAGCTTATATGGAATCAAAACTGGAAGAGGAGCCTGATAATGATGGTAACACAAAAAGCGAGGCAGAGGATCCCGAAAAGAAAACACGTACAGATATACAAGCAGCAGTTGCTTCAGCAAAGCAGGAACTTAAGGAAGTGAAACTCAACATTGAGAAATCAACTTCTGAAATAAACTGCTTAAAGGTGGCCGCAACATCATTGAAAACAGAGCTTGAAAAGGAGAAATCTGATCTAGTCAACTTGAGGCAAAGAGAAGGAATGGCATCTATAGCAGTTGCATCTCTTGAAGCTGAAGTGGAAAGAACCAGGTCAGAAATAGCTTTAGTTCAAATGAGGGAGAAAGAGGCCAGGGAAACGATAGTGGAGTTGCCTAAACAATTACAGCAAGCAGCACAAGAAGCCGATCAGGCCAAATCACTGGCTCAGGAGGCTCAAGAGGAGCTGTGCAAAACAAAAGAGGAGGCAGAGCAAGCAAAGGCTGGAGCAAGTACCATGAAGAGTAGATTGCTTGCTGCTCAGAAAGAGATTGAGGCTGCAAAGGCTTCAGAAAGATTGGCGTTGGCCGCAATCAAGGCATTAGAAGAGAGCGAATCGGCCAGAGATACCAACAACGCGAACTCACCCGCAGGAGTTACACTGTCACTAGAGGAGTACTATGAGCTTAGCAAGTGTGCTCACGAGGCAGAGGAACAAGCCAACCTTAGAGTGGCAGATGCACTGTCACAGATTGAGCTAGCCAAGGAATCCGAGTCAAGAAGCTTGGATAAACTGGAAGCAGTAATCCAGGAGATGGCTACCAGAAAGGAAGCACTAAAAATTGCCATGGAGAAGGCTGAGAAGGCCAAGGAAGGGAAGTTGGGCGTTGAGCAGGAGTTGCGAAAATGGAGAGCCGAGCACGAACAACGAAGGAAGGCTGGTGACTCTGGCACTGGATTAATGAACCCCATTCGCAGTCCAAGGGCCAGTTTTGAGGGGAAGAACGATCCATCGAATTTAGTCGGCTCATCTGACGCCATGGTTACTGATGCCTCGAGCCCCAAGGCAGATATGCAAAGAAGCCTTACTTCAATGGATTCGTTCTCAGAATCAAAAACAGGGAAGAAAAAGAAGAAATCATTTTTCCCTCGAATTCTCATGTTTCTGGCCAGAAAGAAGGCACAGCCAAACAAGCCATCCTAAATCGTTTCAGGGTACAGTTATTCTATTTACACTGTTGATATTTTGACCTCTCCTTTGAAATTGGTTTTCCTCATGGAGACTATAATCGCCGAGTTTGAAGAATTACGAGATTGTACATGATGGTGATTAATTTTTTTCTTTTATTGTATGATAAAATGGGTATTCGTGCGTCTATTTAAAAAAAAAAAAAAAAAACGTTGCACCATGGGCTTTGCAAGATGTAATAAGTTTCTACATTTTGATTTTTGGATGGTGAGGTTATTCCGTGACATTGTCGTGTATAATGTAAAGGCTTACAAGTTTCTGCGAGTTTGATTAGAAAAAGAGTTGGATTTTTATCAGCAGCTTCATGAAAGGCTAAGTTATAAAAATAACTAATTTTTCATATAAGAGTATATGTCGTTGAGATTATATTTGGCTTCCTTAACATTACAATTGATGGAAAAACTAGAGTCATTAAGGAACTCGAAATAGGAATGAATACAAATTAGGGAACTCATAGACAGATGTTTAGAACTACTTTAAGGCATCTATAAGGTCCTAAACATTCCACTTAGAAACGTAGCTGCTTAACTGTGCATCAGGCAATGCAATGGAACCTGTACCGAGTATATACTATGCTTGGAACTGAATCTCAGTCTCTTAGCCTACTGGATATGCTTAAGGAACTGACCTTCATGGGCGTTGCGATCACCAATGGAGCTTCGGGCAAATCGGTAACTGCAAATTTTTCGTGCATGAAACGACTATCAACAATGGAGTCGTCTTTAAGAACAATCTTGTAGCAATAGCAACTCTTGAGGCCTTCCTGATGGCGGTAGCAGTCGTGTGTCCCGTTTTTCACTTGTTGGAAGTTCCAGATGACACTGAACTTGCCTACGGTCGCGACCAAATGGCGCTCCTGCTTCCCGTCCTCGGTGACCTATGGCAATAATATTGAAAATGTAAAAATAGTACAAAAGAAAATTTGAAGACTGCTAAAAGAGAGCTGCACAAACTTGCAGAGAGTTTGAGATAACAAAACAAAATGACAGGATAACAATATGGACGAACTTTGTCTGATTGTAGGACCAAATATGGAAGGAATTTATGTGCAAATGCTATTATGGAAAAATCTTGGTGCATAAATTTGTTCAGGCTGAACACGTATTAAATGCAATCTCTTTGAAGTTCCAAGGCAAGATTTAGTCGCCTAAATGCCTAAATGTCTTTGCATTGGGAACTCCACTAGATTATTTATCCAACTCAAAGTATTAAGACAAACATTGGTTATGTATCGATGGCTATTTAAATTATGAAATGTCAATGAGTTAAATGGCTTTATCTTCCTTTCTTCAATGGGACTTTATTATCTCAAAAGACATGGTATATTGTGACAACATTGCATGACCAATGAAAGAAAAAGACGGAGAATCGATTGATCTGGCAGAACAAACAAGGGAAAAGGTTGTAGACAAGAAACTAAATGATACAAAAAGACAAGCAAGGAAAACAGGCGACACACAAATGTTTTTGCAGCTGATAATAAAAAAACAAAGGAAAAGGTTATAGAAAAGAAAATGAAACATACAAGCCAAGAAACAGGTGAAACATGATTGCTTTTGCAGCAGATAAGCAAAAGAGATAATAATCATATAAGACAACACATGTATACCTAAAGCAATAACAATATATTGGAGGTTCAAACATACTAGCACCAACTGCCCACTAAACCCTAACTCAAAATTACATGTCAGCCAAAGATGAAACTAAATATTGAATAATAAGTTTCTTTCAAAATGCAGCACGATGTTGAAACAAAACTAAATTCACACATCAAGATTAGCTATCTGCTCATGCCGTCATGCAGCAACTAGATCATGAAATGTTCAACCACCCTACCCTGCTGCTCATTGAGATTTGAAATTTCAATGCCACAACCAAATATAGAAAAAAATTCCCAAAAGATAACAAAACCTATCACGGAGACAAAATCATTATGAAAAAAAGGCATAAAGTCATCTAGCAAGAAGACATGCAATGCATATAGGTCAAGTAAATTAAGAGTTAGAACAACACAAAAACTTTCAGATTATTCCTGACAAATTGAGAAGACAAGAAACAAACATACCCATGAGAATTGAGCATTTCGAAACTTGTTGTCAACTCCAGCCAAATGTGAATCCAGAGGGGTCAGCTTCAACAATCTTGGAGCTGAAATCCTGTTCCCCATTCGACCAGAAAATCCAGTCTTTGTTTTCCCATCCTTATCGGTAAAGATGGCACAAATGAGAATTAGATAGGAATCTGTTGTTCCCAAAATCCATTTCCCATCGTAGGTAACATCTACATGTGTAATAGGTGAACCAAGTCCTGGAAAAGCTGTTTTTGCTTGTCTCATAGAATTGACAGAATATAGCCTGATTTTTCCATCAAGCGACCCAACAACAATTGAGCCATCGCCAGTGGTTGCAAAGCATTGGAAGTTGGTTCCTCTAGAAAACTGATGCCCTTGAGCCCAATTTAAGACAGGAGCGCTAGAAGTAGCAAGATTTTGGACCATTCCGTTCCTATCGCGCATATCCCATCTGCAAAGCCTGTTGTCGTCCAAACCCAAAAATGTCGAGCCCGAAGGATCCAACTGAGCCCCCTTAGAATCATTAGTAATATCCCTCATTGAAATATCAACTCCATCCTTCCCGAACTTCCACTCAGTAACAATTTTCCCTGTTTCAATGTCAAGCTGATGAAGTCCAGAAGTGTGAGGCCTCCCCTCGTTTATGGGACTCATCAAAAGCATATTGGTCTCAGCTTTCATAAGAAGTGCCTTCTTCGGCGTTGAGTAGGCCAAACTAGAACCAGCTCCACGAGTATCCCGATTTCCATTATCAATATTCACATAAATACCCTTTCCCTGAATTCCGTGAGAAAAGTTCTTGACGACCTGAATTCCTGAATCGCCAACCAAGAAACTGTTCTCTAATGCACCTAAAGCTAAACTCTTAATCCCATCGTCTGCAGCTTCCTCAAACTCCTCCATTAAATCGTTTGCCCTGACAGGCGTTGCCGAATTTGGACTCTTTGAGAAACTCTCCTCCGCATCTTCCCACATTGAATCATCCGCCACTTCCGGATTCGCCCAACCAATAAAATCCTTGCCATAAACCTTCAATTTATTCGCCTCCGTAGCCTCAAATCCATATGTATTTTCAAATAAACAGGCCTGAAATTTTTCCACAAAAATCTTATAATCTTCATCGCTGAAAAATTTCAATGCCCAGACACCCTGCGCAACAAAGTCCACACGCCGCTGGTCTCCGAACGTTTTCAATTGCGTATCTGACGATACTCTCACTCTAATTTTCGATCCAACCTTCAAAAACCACCAAGAGTCGTCATCCTCCTCCTCCTCTTCCTCGTCATCATCCTCCTCCTCTTCCTCATCATTGCCACTACAAGACTTGAGAAAAGAGTAAGTAGTAAGATTTTCAGAGGTAATCCATTTCGCCTTAGGAGTATTGCCATTAACGTGAAGGTAAAGCTTCACTGCGTTCTTTATGTTTGGCTTCTGAGATGATCCGTACTTGAGCTTGAGAGCCCTGAGCTTCGCCTCCACGTCGTCCACTGACGATGGCGTTTTCTGCCGTCGTTCTGAAGATCTTTGGAGCTCTTCTTCAACATCCTCGTTTTTCACCTCCTTCTTATTGGTTTCCTCGTTCCCATCTTCACGATCGGAGTCCGAAAGTTCCAGACCCTCGCGACTTTGAGAGGCTCCCATTATCAACGCCTTCGAGTTGTATCGACGGGAAACTCAAGCTCTGTGGAATGCAGATCGAATCAAATGCAAGGAAATTCAGAATCCAGAGGACAGATGGAGACGTAGAAATGAAGAGGCGCCAATTTCGAAATTTGAAATTCTTGGAGCTCTTCGTTCTGTCGTGACCTTTTTTAGGGTTCTTCTCTCAGAAAGGTTACCGCCAATAACCCGTTGCCTTTCCCTTGCAACTGATTGAACTCTTATGTTAAGATCAGGCCTAATCCAACTTCTGTGGGCTTCAACTTATTGGGCTTTTCTTTGGGCTCAGATTTGCAACTGATTGAACTCTTATGTTAAGATCAGGCCTAATCCAACTTCTGTGGGCTTCAACTTATTGGGCTTTTCTTTGGGCTCAGATTTGCAACTGATTGAACTCTTATGTTAAGATCAGGCCTAATCCAACTTCTGTGGGCTTCAACTTATTGGGCTTTTCTTTGGGCTCAGATTTGCAACTGATTGAACTCTTATGTTAAGATCAGGCCTAATCCAACTTCTGTGGGCTTTAACTTATTGGGCTTTTTTTGGGCTCAGATTTACAACTGATTGAACTCTTATGTTAAGATCAGGCCTAATCCAACTTCTGTGGGCTTTATCTTATTGGGCTTTACTTTGGGCTCAGATTTGCAATTGATTGAACTCGTATGTTCAGATCAGGCCTAATCCAACTTATGTGGGCTTTACTTTTGGGCTCAGATTTGCAACTGATTGAACTTTTATGTTAAGATCAGGCCTAATCAAACTTCTGTGGGCTCTACTTTTGGGCTCAGATTTGCAACAGATTGAACTCTTATGTAAAGATCGGGCCTCATCAAACTTCTGTGGGCTTTACTTTGGGCTCAGATTTCGGCCCATATTCCATTCACGACTTAAGCTTTCGTGATTCATCCACATCTTGTTAATGGATGCAATTTTAAAGGCGACAATATCCTAAATTGATCTTCGTGATTATAATTTATTTTGTTCCTTATTTTATAAATTAATGATATCTTTTTCTCTACATACTTATGGAGCTAATTAATGAACTAATCAATGTTAAGTACAAGCAATAAAATTATCAGTCAACTAATTAATATATCCACTTTGATTCATGCTAGTTTATTACAACACAATAATTAATATAATTAATACGTTCTTGACAATAAAATTTAATTACATTTAATATATTATTTTGAAATCGATTATGGGGTACTCATACAAATTATAAATTTAGGTTAAACACATCAATAAAAATTAATTTAATTAAGTAACAGAAAAAAAAAACAGAAAATAAATGTAAAACGAAAAGAAAAAAAAGTGTAAAAGTGAGTAAAATTTTTGGAAAGGGAGAAACCCCACTCAAATGAGGATATGGAAAGCTCTATTGATGACCCTCTAAAATGGTTTAGTATAAGATCGTTCCCATACCAAAGGTTGAAAACCTCTTTTGCAACAAGTTGATAATAAGCTGTTTCCCATTCTCATTCCTACCTCTCTCATTCCTACTTCTCATTAACATGAACCTAAGAGCCCATCAATCCCAGCGAAATCAAGATCGAGTAAAAATATATGAGACATGAATGAAGCATTCTTTATAAAGGTATAGAAACTTTTCCCTGTCAAATGTGTTTTAAAAACCTTAAGAGAAGTCCGAAGGAAAAAGTTCAAAAATGACAATATCTGCTAGCAGTAGACTTGAGCTGTTACAAATACACCAAGCGGTGCACCAGCGAGGACGATGGACCCCCAAGAAGGGTGGATTGTAAAATCTTACATCGGTTGGAGAGGAGAACAAAGCATTCCTTATGAGGATGTAGAAAACGGAAAACCTAAAACAAAAAGTCCAAAGACAATATCTACTAGCTAGCTTGGACAGGACTTGGACGGTTACAAGATCCCTCTAGAAGGGTGCTTCCAACTGTTAAATGGACCTTAAAAGAGAGTTTAATGCTGATTGAGGGAGGCACAACGGAAGCCAACAATCGATGCAATTTGATAATATCGTAGACTTATATATAACTTTAGCAAGTGTGAAATTTATGTAGCTTGGAATTGATCGAGGTCTAGATTTATACCATATGTATTTGGATTGTGTAGAGTTACAGAAATGGTTCATGAGAGGTCATCACCTTAATCTGATCCCACTAAAGCCAAAGCCTGCACTTTACATGTTAAGAAAGCTTGCAGCCACAAAAGATGGACCAAAAACAAACGAATTTGCAGGAGAATATGACATAAAAGCATAAATGGTAAAAGCACAAAATCATGACATTGACATAAAAAAAGAGCTGATAGTTCTAAGCATAGCAACTCGGACAAAACAAATGCAACATACGTATATATAAACCTATTTGGGAAAAGAAGACGAGAATAACAGAATTTAAAGAGCAATTCTATGAGTTGAGTTGTACCTGTACGTCAGGCCTTTCCAAAAGTTGGCGCCATATTGCACAAGGGAAGATGATTTGAACATTAAATATGGAAGTATAGTTCCCAACTTGTTATGATATTCTACAACAGAATTGGACTAATACTTTGACACTGAATTTATTGATTTAGAACTTCCTTCTTTTTTCTATTTCCTTTCCTGTTTAAATTCCCATAAATCTCACAACCCGGACATCGTGGAGCTGCTTCATGAACAGCAGTTTCCCCCTTGAATCTGATCATAACTTCGCAGGCTTGGGGAAAATGTCGGGAGTGAATTTCTGTGCTGCGGTAATGCTCCCCTTGATCTTCAGTGCGCCCCTGTAGAGTTTACAGAGTTTTCGCAAAATAATAGTGAGTTTCGGATGACTTTTTCAAAGAAAAGTGTACAATAAGCACTTCTGAAGGAAATACCTCGAGTATGTCTGCAATTTTCAATAGCTCTTATAGAGTAAGTTTAATATGAGTTTTAAGATGGTGAAAATCGTTTTTAGCCCATTAAAAGCACTTCAAGTTTATCCTAGTGCTTGGCTGCATATTCAAAAGTGAATTTCAAAGTTCTAAGAACACCAAAAGAAACTCTGAAGTACTTTTGGAGGAAGCACCTAATCAATATTTCTACCAAAAGGTGTCTCACTTAACGTACTACACTCAAAAGTCTTATTCATGAACTAAACATCATGATAAATTTGAAAAGCATTTCTAACCGATTACAAACATCTTTTACTTCAAAGTCATGCAAAATTCACTCTAAATACGTAAGCACTTGTGCGAGAAGGAAAAAGCAGGCCCCTAAAGATGATATAATCAATGAATTATAAGTACCTGAGGAAAGCCATCTGAGGATTCATCTTCCCCAAAGCAATTTTAATGAAATCTTCATCCTTGAAGGATAGGGTGGCGTCAGGCTTTCCTCCTTCGTATGGACCTGAGCTCAAAACAATCATAATTCTTTTCTCAATTTTCCAGCCGAAGCATATAAACACGCAATGCCAGATAGCCATTTGGTACCAAGAAGATGAAAAATGCATTTGACAATCGATGGTTGTGATGCGAAAATGTACTTCTAAGAATTTTTTGATGCCTCGTCGTGACATTGATATTCATAGTCAAATACCAGTTCGAACACAAGGCATTAAGCTTGGGATATAAATCTACCTTTCACCATAACCTAAAACCAGTGGAAGTGGATTTTAAACTTCATTCATCCTTCGATTGCTCAAAAACAAAATTGAAAGGAGACAGAGTACAGGGGTTTAGACATCACTCCATCGTATCAAACCAGAAAAGGCACCGAATCGAAGAAAGTAAAAGCCCTAACCTTTGGTAACCTCCCCTTTCTTGAGATCAATGGTATAAACAACCTCATCAGTTCCAATTTTCTGCCAATAATTCAATTCAGATTCAAGAGCTTCAATACTCCGGAGAAAAATTAGAAAATCATAGAAGAGAAAGGAAGATGACCTTGGGGGAAATATTGATCTGGTAAACATGGCCGATGTTCTTGACGACCTGTTTGCCGGCATCGGTAGTGAGATACTGCTTCAACTGCTCCAAAAGAGAGTCAGATTTGAGGGGAGAATCGGTGGAATTCGCCATTGGCAAGGAAGTGGAGCAGAAAAGATGCGGAGAGAGGTGGAAGAAAATGGAGAGCAGACGAAGCTCTGACGGTTGGGGTTATGGGTAATGCGATGGGATTTTAACATAGTGAGAGAGAGAATTGAATAATGAATTGATGGGCTGACCTGCTGCCGAACTAACAATCCTCAACACAGACGCTATGAGCACGCATCCCAACGCCGATAACTTCTCGTTTGTTCCTTTTCTTTTTTATTTTTCTTTTTATTTTATATACCAAAAAAAAAAAAAAAAAAAAATTGTCTTTAGAATATAGATGTGAGCTGGGTGGGACGAAATTTCTCATTTATTTTTTGATGGACCAAAACGGTATTTATTAGCCAAAATTATTAGATTTCATGAAAAAAGTTCTTATTTGTTATTCTTTTAAAAATAATTACTCTAATTTTTTTTTAATATAACTTTTATTAAAAATTGGTAAAAAAAAAAATCATGTTTCTTTGGTATATAATATTTTACAGGCCTATTTTTTAAATATTTAAATTTTAATATTACATCATAATATATAAAACGATAAAAAAAAAATATATACACCTTATACTAAATATTACCATCATGATTTCAAATTTAATTATTTTATCTTTTTAATATATATATATATAAGGTATATATATTAAGTAGGGTGGAAATGTGATTTCGTCACCAACACAATTTATCATACGAATAAATAATGTTCCTCTCTCTCTTGTTTACAGTCTAAACATGGAAATCTCTTTCTGTTCCAACAAGTCTCCAACTCCACGAGTAATATGGACGTCTCTAATTTAAAAGATAATAAATAATGTAGGACCTCTATATTTGTATGTCGGTATATATAGTTGTCTTACTTAAACAATAATTTGTAGTTTTGTCTTTAATATTACCTTAAAAACTCACGTGTAAAGTTTTTTATTTTCATATTAAAAAAAATAATTTCATGAAAGTAAATCTAACTTTACTTGAATATATATATATATATATATATATACTGAATAATTAATATTACTATTGAACGAAAGCTCCGTATGAGAAAATCAATTCTTCAAACGACCGCGTACAAGTAGAGGACATATTGCCGCCTTTGTGAAAAAAAAAAAAAAAAAAAAAAAAAAAAAAAAAAAAAAAAAAAAAAAAAAAAAAAGACTGGCCTAATTATAAGAAAAGCTGAAAATAAAAAAAGAAGGTGGGCTTGAGCTTGGACTTGTATTTGGACTCGGGCTTGGGTTTAGCTATTGGGTGGAAGATTGGTCCACTTAGTTCGGGTCCATTTTGGTATGTACGGTGTTGTGGTGGGCTATATTCCAAAATCGTGCTGGAAGGCCTTGAAAGGGAACGGGAAACGGACTATGCTGAACCCCGTTTTGCGAACCAACTAATTCCCACCTGCCAACTCAGCAAAAGATAAATAATTTAAATAATTACTCAAAAAAGTATAAAACAGTTTTCAAATTTCAGTACCTGAATTTGGTGACTAGATGATGAATCAGGATCAAGATCTCCAGCTTGGCAAGCTCATTCCCTGGGCAGGTATGAACTCCACTGCCAAATGGCATGAACGTATTGGGTTTCGGTGCAACCTGAAATTTGAAACGCCCATATTTTCCCTAATTATTATTTAATTATCCATTATACACCAAAATTAATATTAAAAATTTAATTTACCTCAAATCTAGAAGGGTCGAATTTGTGAGGTTCGGCAAAATATTCGGGACTGTGATGGATGTTTCGAAACAAAGGCATCACTTTCCAACCTTTTGGAATCAAATACCCTATTCCACGTCATTTCACAAACTCAAATCATTTTATTATTTTAAAATTATATATATAAAATAAAAGCTTCCATCAACGACTCTCTTTTTGGCTCTATTCCCTTACCTTTGTATTCCACGTCAGCTACAGCCTCCCTGAATGTGAATGATATAATGCTCGCCATCCTTAAGCTCTCCAATACTACCTGAATTTATCAATTAAACATCTAATAAAATACAAATTTATGCCTAAATCTTCCATCTTAATCACCACTAAATTTAAGTAGATGGGTTACCATAAATTTACTTACCTTATAACTCATGGGCATGTTTCTTGTCTGAACCCAATTCAACGGTTGATTTTTCTCGTAGTTGAACTCTAAAATTTCCTGTTGCTCTTTCTAAACGGAAAAAAAAAAAAAATAAATAAATTATTTTTTAAACAAATAATCATGATTTTGAATTCAAAAAATTACTTTTTTTTAAGGGTAAATAACTACTCACCTTTAGCGTTTGAAGAAGCTTGGGTTGGTCATAAAGGTACTTGACGACCCAAGTCATGACACTGGCTGTGGTGTCTTGAGCCGCAAAAAGCACCCCAATTATGTTATCTTCTATTTGGGCATCGCTTATAGCTTCACCTTCTTCATCTATGGAGTTCAGAAAGCACCCCAAAAGATCCTTCTTCCCCACCTTCTTCTCCCTCCTTTCGTGGATTATATCACCTAAGATTTTACTTAGCCGCTTTCTAGCCTGTCCAAGGGGACAACTAATTTAACATAAATAAATATATGTAATATAATAATTTTCCATCTTCTCATTAGGTTTTAACTTACTGAGAGTGCCTTTTTGTATGGAGTTCCAGGAATGTTGGTGGGGAATGAATTGTAGCCAGCGTCCAAAATGCTGTAGTTTTTTTTCAGGTCCTCTTTGTAGGCAGCTTCTAAATGCCCAAAAATGGCCAATATCCCAACTTCAAAGGATATCTAAACAACACAAATTTCAAGACTTAAAAAACTGACCGACCCAATAACTATACGGCCCAGGACTAAAAAGAAACCAAACCAAACCAAACCAAACCAACCTTTTTCATTTCATGAAAAGTGTTGACAAGGTGGGCACCGGTCCAGGAGTGGAGAGCGGAGGTAGTTACGGAGTCGATATCGGGGACCAGGCTCCGGATGACATCCAAAGAAAGAGAGTTCTGAACCAGCTTCCTAAGGCGGCAATGATAGTCACCTTGGTGATAAAACAAGGCAGATGGGCCGATCAAACGCTCTTTGCTTTTGGGGTAAGTAGGGTTAAACAAATGAGCTTGTGTCACCAGCACGAACCTCGCCGCCTCGGGGCTAGCCAACATCACACAAGGACATCCAAGTATATGCGTCTTAAAAATCTCCCCATACCTAAAAAAACAAACAAACCACGTACAAGTCAGCACCAACCCACCTTAGCAAACAAGACGTTCAAAACTAAACAAAAAACCGCAACCTTTTCTGTTTGGCGGCGAAGAACAAATCAGGGTCTTGAGAATAGAGCTGAAGGGTTTCTCCAATATAAGGCCAGCCTAAAGAACCAGGAGGGAGCTTAGCTCCATCTCTAATGCCTGCCCTCTTGTTTCTGTTTAAATAAATATACGACAATACAATGAGAAAAAATAGCAAAAGAGATGCAAAAATTACACCCATTTACTCCCCCTTCTTGCAGTTGTTTCCGCCCACACTTTCTCTCTGAAATTGGTTAAACACAATTTTATTCTTGTTTGTAATTACAGTGGTTCTCTGAGAAGCAGGGGGGTTTTATACAGAGCGCAGAGGAAAAATTAAGTGAACATGATGCAGAGAACCAAACTATATAGAAATGGCAAGATTTTAAACATCCAATAACATGGGGACAAATATAAATATATATATATATATATATATATATGTATATTTAAAATTATATAACATAGATGATACAAGACAAGACCTTGGATTTTAATGTTGTTACCAAACTTTTCATGGTCTGTTACATTCTGTCTCCAAACGACAATCCACCGTGGAAATGATTCACCTTTTTTAAATTATAAAAATTATTAATACTTTTTTTACCACTCCCCCGGGTGAGGTGATGTTACTTACTTGTCACTTTTCATTTTTAACTGCATTAAAATTTAATGTCCACGTGTGTAATCCACCAAAAAAATTTAAGAGCGTTACTAGGAAAAAAATAAAAGTTGTTGAAATAATATAATGTTAATTGGATATACTAAGAAGAAAAACAGTTTTGAGTTGACTTGTGAGTTAGGGAACAGTGAATGTGGATGTCATGGCCATTAATACACAATCCGTTACGTTCCTCTTTTCGTGCATGTCATGTGTTTCTAGCTTGTCTTCCACGTACCAATCCCACGTGCCCATTTCTCATTTCTACTATTTATGATACTCCACCATTAGTCTTAACAATAATAATCTTTACCTCTCCATATTATTCATAATCTTATTATTTTTATGGTATGTGACATTAATATTGATAATGTTTTATTTTTTGGAAATTAATCCAAAAAATGAATAATGTTTCTTGAAAAAAAAAAAAAATGACAAGAGGGGGTGAATGTAGTCACGTGATATGGACGTGGGGCCGCCTTAATCCTAATTGTATCTCTTAGAGCTAAATAATCTAAGGGATGTGGAAACATAAATATGAACTAATAATTGTATTATAATATAGAAAAATTACTTAGTAGCTTAAAAAATAATTGAATTTAATTTTATATAGTAACCATAACGATTATGAAATAGAATTTAATAATTACTAAAAACGATATTAAATCCATAATCTCACGGAAATTATAAAAAGTGAGTATGTGATACTTTTATTTAAATGGTCATTGATAAGTTTTATTATTTATATTTAAATTAACTATAGTTTTATTGATTTTATTATTATTATTATTATTTATGTATATTGATATTAAAGTCTTGAAATTCGTTAATTTATACTAAAAGAAGGGGGGGGGGGGGGGGTGGATTCTGAATTTAGAAAGGAATTGACATGTGAAAGTTGGGTATTTTTATGGATGAGGTTTTGTGGTGGGAATTGGTATCCAGCTCACGTGTGGGGGAGGATGGAGTGGAATTCTTAAGATCTTCGATAACGACGTCGTTTGAGTTCTTTGAGTTTATGAATAATTGATTTGCTGTTTTGGTTGGGCCCTAGTTGTAGACGTGTACGACAAAGGCAATTTAGGGCTCCACGTGGAAATCTCCGAGCGACGTGGACCCTATCTATAGCGTACCTCCTTAACTTCTAATTGCAAATGCCTTCCACCAACACCATCCTATCTGCCAGTTGGATTTTTCTCACGACTTGTCAAGCATCCCTTGTGGTCCATCCCCCATTTCTTTTCTTCTTTTCAAGTAAAAATATATATATATATAATAATTAAAAAAATGTGAGTTTCAATTTATATTTATAGCTTCTAGAAACAATAAATATTGGTAAATAAGGAAGGGTTTGAAAAAAAAAATAGGATGGGAGAGTTATTGGAGTGAAGAAACGAGGAGGGTGGGTGGGTGCGCGTGCAGTAGGACTGTTATAGTGACACGTGTGGAATTGTAACCGTCCAAAAAAGATAATATTTGCTAGCGGTGAGTTTGAATTGTTATAAATGAAATTAGATATCAAATGGTGTGCTATCAAGAACAATACATATCTGTCCCAAATAGATGGATTTTAAAACTTAGTCCATCAACAATTTTTAAAATTTTAAAAGAAAAAGATTAAAAGATAATATATGCTGAATTTAAGATGGGGTGTTTGAAGAGAAGCGAGAGTTGGTTAGGTGGAGATATGAGTTGAAGGATGAAGTGGAATTGGAATTGGAAATGGAAATGGAAGTTACACGATTTTGGGGGTAACACACAGAAAAAGAGGGATTCGGGAAATGATGAAGGTTGATATGCTTTTGTACTGGGCCTATGGGCCCAACTTCCACACGTGTCGAGAAAACTGAACCTCGTGCCCACAAGAATCTCAAACTGGATCTCCTTTTGGGCTCCTCTCTCCAGCTCTCCAACGCTACCTACTACTACTACTCTCTCTCACATTTTCATCTCCCTAATCTTTTTTTATTTTATTTTATTTTATATATCATCATTAACTTAATCCTATTTAATAATTACTTAATAAATTAACAGCACATTAAATAAATAAATAAATATATATTTTCACGAGTATAAGCTCAAAGAAATCCACTTATTTCCTTAAAAAGAAAAATCTTTTTAATCTCCGTATAAAGAATAAAGTCAAAGATTTTGAGTTGTGGATATTGATTTGAAGGGTGGTCTATTTATATATTAAAAAAAAAAAAAAGGAGTTCAAAAAGCATGTCCGACGATGAATAAGATATTTCATAAATAGTCCAATAATTGCCAATAATAATAATAAATAAACAATATAATTATATTCTTATAATTAATTTCCTTAACATCCATCGGTTCTTTTTTTGGGTTAAAATAAATTCAAAATTTTATGAAATCCCATGTAATGGATATAATTTAATAAAACTAAGTCAACAACATTAAAATTTATCATTTTAAATAAGGTCCATAGATAAAAAAAAATGGAGGATATATTTTAAAGTATATTATATCATTCACAATTGCAAATATAAGTTATCGTGATAGTAATTTAAAGAATAAAAAGTATAAACTTTAGAGATACAAATCTATATACTTTCATTTGAATTGAAACAATGAATTAATATAATGATTATGACCTAAATATACGGTCAGTATTAAAATAAATTAGAGTTACATTGTCTAATATCTAGGTGGAATTTGTACTTAGCTTAAATATAAATAATTTAATTTTATGAAAAAAAGAAGAAAGGAGTGGATAACCATATGATGACAATCCCACAATGTTTTGTTTCATAATATTCCTGTGTATAACACTCCACCACCCCCATCTTTTTCTTATTTTAAATTCTGCCCCTCCACTATGCTAATTTTAATTTACATCTCTTTCCGGTCATTCGTTCGCTATCGGTCACATCAATACGCCGTCAAAATCTAGTTAATTAACGGTTTAATACAATTACTTTCTCCATCTATCTCATTCTACGTTTGATGTTTAATATGAAAGTGAAATAATAGGGTGTAGCACATGGGTTTGATATAGTGATAGAGCACAGTATATTTGTAGCAGATAATGTAGAAGGCAATTAATGGGAGAGGAGAGTATTCTGTATGTTTGAGCAGACAGTAAGGTCCCATTATTAAAAATGTTTGGAGGAGAGAAATGCATAATTACACAATGCAGTGGTTCCTTCTTCTTCTCCCCCAAATTGGAACATGTGAGTTCATTCATATGCTATGAACATATATGGATTCGTAGGTAGGAGAAGAAAGAGAAGGGGAAGGGGAAGGGACCCAGTTCATAATTTGTTGGGCACAGATCAGATCCAGCTGGAAGAGAGTATCTCTGAAAGTGAATGAATTATTGGATATGGTGCTCCAAAGGCCTTGGCCTTCCACACCCAACTCACTCGAGATTTGAGATCACTTCCATCTTTTATAATATGTCATCCAATCCAATACCCAAATTAAATCATTCGACAATTTCTACAGATATTTTTCTTTTATTATTATTATTATTATTCCAAATAAGAAAAAGTAGTGAAAAAAGAAATAAGATGAGACAAGGCACATCAAAAGGAACAGAAGCAATAGGCCCACAAGATCCTAAAGTAGTGTATGAGTGAAGGGCCCGGCCCAAATGTTTGAGCTGGCCCAGAACACCTCCGATTGGGCCCTACTGAATCGTATGGTTGAGGAAAGGAAATGTGAAAATTGGTTGTACTAGCTGAGCTGTAGTTGGTCCCTTTCATCATTGTTAGTCTAGTCATGGGAGTGGGTGAAAGGAAATGTGCGTTTCTAAGCCAAATTATATTTTATTCCACGTGTTTTAACTTTAATTTTATTATTATACTTCAATAGTATTTATAAATTTGTTTTAAAAAACTAAAAACTAAAAACCAAATAATTATCCAACCAAACCTAAATAATTTTTCCTGTTAAACATCTCATCTCGTCTCCCATAAGCTTTGGCATTCTCGGTAAATCTAAATTAATGGAATATGGGGCTATAATGAAAATTTAAAAGTAAAAGGACTAATCTGCAAAGCTGTTGAAAATGAGAATTAACCAATATGGGCATCATTCAAACTCCAATGGTTTGAAAATTGATTCATATGTACGGATGAAACCTGAAACATATCCTAAAACTTGAAATAATATTTTCCCTACCAGCATGTGACCCGTTCTAACAAGAAACAACACCCATAAATGTGTCGATTCATACTCCTAAGTATTAAACCAAAAAACGTGAGCATGCACAAGAACAAAAAAGAAAAGGAACGTAAATGCATCAAAATGGTTAAGATGTCCTTTGATGGGTGGACAGCAAAATAAGCAAGCTGGCTGCAAGGTACCCACAAGTAATGCCATTAATCAATCAAATTTATTGATACCCCTTCCCCTAATTCCGTATCTGCTCTCTGTCAGGATTCCAACCTGCTAACTTAATCCTTGTTAAATCTTCTCAGCTAAATGATAGATCTAATGAAAAATTCAACGAATTTAAGCTCTTTGGCCGTATGAATTTTCAAGGACTGCAACCCCTGGTCCATAAATCAATCGGCAGCGATCATTGAATGAACCAACCAGTTTTGAGACAACCTCCTTAAAGAACACCGAGGCCACCTGAAAATAAATGCCATATGAGATATTGAAATGCTAGGCTGTAAGAGAACATTTGGTGACAAACAGCGGGCAATATAAAACAGAGCATATTCAACACAGATCCCAACCCTGGATTCATTGGGTAAAAAAAAAATGGAAGTTACAAAAAGAGATAAACAGAACCACAGAATCAGTTAATATCATTGATTTTTGTTTAAAGAAGCTACAGGCTCTAATCGAGGTAAGATTTCAAAATAAAGTTGATAAAAGATCAGTTTTCAAGCACACAACAGGTTCAGATAATTATTGCCAGTTCACGTGTTTTACACAGCTGGCATTTCATCAAGTCACATGTCCAAAATTGAGGAATATAGTTTAGGCCTCTCTATCAAAGTTAGAGAAGGATCGGCTTGGGAAACCTAATCCTACCACAGGTAAGCACAATGCAAAGGAGGCTCCATTGTTAATCATTAACACTTCATTTTAGAGCGAAAAGTCAGAGACTCATAACTAGACTTCTACAGGAGTCCGTTGCATTCCTGCCCAATGCGAATGCCTACGCTATAATTGAAATTTGTAATTTGAAAGGATGCTATGAGGGAGAAAGCTCTACCTGTCGATACAGGGGTGACTGGAACTTAAAATCTACTAAAAAGTAGAGGTTGCAAGTCCCTGGAACTGGTCCCGGTTGGAACTCCCAAATATTTATCAAGTGATCAAACAGCGTGCTCTGAGATACTGTTGTCTGCAAGTTGAAAGAGGAATCAAGACAATCAGAGCAATGCCTACTAAACATCAGTAGTTTGAACAATCAAGATGAAAATGTCAAATTAAATAATTGTTTTAAATATAAATGTTAATATTTTAGGCTGATATGCACATTAACACAAGAATAAATAGTAACGAAACTATGAACTGAAGAACATTATTGATTCATTAATTAAGAAAATGACCATATTCCTTTTTTCTTTTGATATTGATAAGTATTTATGCCAGCTTGCGCACACCTTGCTAATCACACTCACAACCATCAAATCCTAACACCTTGCTAATCTCACTGACAACCATCAAATCCTACTACATTTGGTCGACAGAAAACACATCTAGGATAAATCCTATCCCCATAAGGCCCTCATGACCCCTAGGCAAACTCAACCCTCTTATTTCCACGAGGCCCTTATGACCACTAGTCCCACCCAATCCAAAATGACTTATTAGTAATCAATCAATAATAAAAACAGGTGTTTAGGGGAGAACAAAGTGAATAAAGGAAATGGAGACTCTATTGGAGGAAGGAGTGTGCTTGCCCTAATGATGTGAGTGCAGGAGTGAAACATTCTGGTTAATAGCCAAACCTCTGAAAACCTATACATTATTTTTATCGTTCACAAAAGATGGACAAATTGAACGGCGCATGAGTTAAACTTTAGGACTTGTAGAGAAAGATTTGGAAAAGAGAGAAGAACTTCAACGCCTCAAGTCCACTGCTAGCAGATATTGTCCTCTATGGGCTTTCCTTTTCGGGCTTCCCCTCAAGACTCTAAAACGCGTATGCTAGGGAGAGGTTTCCACACCCTTATAAAGGGTGTTTAGTTCTCCTCCCCAACCTATGTGGGATCTCACAATCCACCCCCTTTCAAGGCCCTGACACAGTTCCTTTCTCCAGTCAATGTGGGCCCCGTTTGGGGCTAGCGTCCTTGTTGGCATACCGCCTCGTGTCTACCCCCCTTAGGGGAAGGGCCTCCTCGCTGGTACATCGCCCGGTGTCTAATACCATTTGTAATGGCCCAAGCCCACCGCTAGCAAATATTATCTTCTTTGGGCTTTCCCTTTCGGATTTCTCCTCAAGGCTTTAAAACGCGTCTGCTAGGGAGAGGTTTCCACACCCTTATAAAGGGTGTTTCATTCTCCTCCCCAGCCGATGTGGGATCTCACAAGAACATTACAAAAAGAAAAAGATAAAGGAGGGGAGGGTGGAGAGAAACAATAAAACAAAAGAGTTAGGTGGAGACTCCATTGGGTGGAGTGTGCTAGCTCATATGGTGTGAGTGAAAGCATGAAGAAAAGTAGCCCAGCCTCTAAAATTCTGTTATTTTTTTCCACATTCAATAAAGATTGTCAACCAATTTCCCAAGTCCAATTTACAATACTACAATACTAAGCACCGTCTCTCAGGATAAGAGAGCGCACACTACCTACTTAAAACACTTAAAAGACAACACTGCACACTGCTGCCTGCAACTAGAAAAGATAGCTTATGATGAAATTTCCATGATATCTTTTCATGTGTGTTCCAATATTCTAGATACAACGATGTGTCAGCAACAACTTCAATGTACCAATGAAATGTTGCAAACACAATGTAAAAACAATCTTTCCCTGTTATTAATATCAATATGCCCAGATTTCTTACACCATATGCTTTGCTGTTCTTTTTCCTCCTTGTGCAGTTTAAATTATCTTACCATGTCTAAAAAAACATAAACAAGTTTTCCTTCTTATGCATGGAAGAAGATACAATTACGTGTGGAACCAAATCACAACCAGGCATGTGAAGTAAACGTGTGAAGTCATGATCTAAAGTTGGTAAAGCACAACCATGCAGCTTGTAAAGCAATGTGTCTCACCTTTTCTAAACCTAAGTCTATATGCAATTAAAGCTTGGTGCTTCCAGTTAAGATTCTAAGACCTGATATATATGAGTTATTAATGGTTTACGAAATCACACAGATTTAATTTCTTATAATACTGGAAGATGTGGAATAAAATCTAGGCCGCCTAATCTCTCCTAGTTTTTTTATCCTTTTAAACATCCATCACATCATGTGTACAATCAGTGAAACAACACAAATACAAACGAGACACCCTAAAATCCTTGGTTCTAATACGTGTACACCAAGTCAATATCACCACTAGCTAGCTAAATGAGTTACCAATTCAGAATGAGAAAATCATCATAAATTTTGGATAAGGTTATTACCTTCACAGACTTCGGTCTTTGAATCTCTACATGTGAAGTGTAACTCTCAACAAGAAATTTGAAGCCAATCTCCAATTCAGCATCAAATGATCCATCAGGATAGGTTTTGATTACCTCTGACCGCTGGCACCACGGAACAAAATCTTGGTACGAGTCAACAGCTGCAACTACGTCAAATAACTGCTCCGGAGAATACCTAATAATAAACAGAAAGGGGTAATTAGCTCAGCAATAACCACTAACAATTATCACTGTTCTATTGGCCAACATCAAGACGTAAAAGGAAGGAGCCTAAGTCCAAAACTTTCTCAAACGCTTCAAGTTCTAAATTGTAGAAATAAATAAAATCCCTTATCAACAAAGCTAATTCAATCCTCTAAAATTTGCAGGGAAGCGATAAGACAAATCCAAATTACCACATTAATGTTTCCTCCGCTGCTAACTCTTGTACTAATAAAACCAAAACGCAGAAAATCGCATGCTATAAATGAGCAGAAGAAAATTTGTTTCTTTACCCCATTACGCGTCTCTCCTCGTAAATTTTGGATAGAACGCCGCCCTCTTGCCCATCTCCACAGCCAATAAATCGCCTCGTTTGTCCAGCACTAATATCACGAAGGTTCCCAGAAGAAATCTTATGATCCTGTTTGGACAGAACGCCGCCCTCCTCCCCATCTCCACAGCCAATGAATCGCCTCCTTTGTATAGCACTAATATCATGGAAGCTCCTGGGAAAAATCTTTTGACCCTTATCAAACAGTCTATGAATCGACGAGGTCTCAACACCGGCAATACACTTCACATGTCGAACGTTTTGATATTCCCACGGCTCGGCATTACAACTTGCGTATTTGATCGCATGTCTGATACCACGTCTACGCGAAATCAAGGACTTGCCGACCTTCGATGTAGACAGAAACGGCAGCATTGCAGTCACTGGTGGTCCCACGCCTGCAAATGTATCACACAACTTAAACAACGATTATGCACCTTGCGCCTCCTCTCGCAAACAACATACAAATCGAAAAGAGATCAATTCAAAACCTAGGGATTCGATTCAACGAAACAAAGAAAAGGTACTACCTCGATAGTTGCAAAAAGAATCAGGGTAAAACGCGAATAGAAATCACAAACAAATCTTCTCGTCTCGTCGCGGCAAATGACTCTGAACGGAAGATCCAAACGTTCAAGTATATACAATGGGAGGAAGATTTCTGCGATTCAAGAATTTGCCGGTCCCTTTATACCGATGAAACTCTCGGATCTGACCCAAACCGAATCCGTCTATGACTTGGATTCTCCGTGTAGCGGGTCACGTGATTGATTTGGCGCCTGAATATTGTTTGACCCGAAAGTGCCACGTGGACTTTGACCACACACTTTTTAAAATTCTATACTTAGGGAAGGAAATTCCAAACCAATTTTTTTTGGTCCACAAAAGACAAAGATCACAACCCAATTTCAGTGGATTTTCCTATTTTTCCTTTTTGGGCAAAAGGCAAACCCGAGATACATGATTTTGTCAAGCATGCCATAAATAATACCTAAAAGTGCCAACCTAATATCTCCATTCTAAATGAGCAATAAAGTATGTGGCGACAATGGAGATAACGGACCATTTTTAAGAGAGAATTTTAAAATTTAACCTAATCCAACAAATATTTGGTAAATAATAATCCTCAACCACATGTCATTAAACTCAATTGAAATCTATTTCAATTGATAAAAGAAATCAATGGTATAAAAATCTATAATTCAAATAAACTTCCAAATCTTATTATTTCATTTTGCGCCATCTGTTACCCTGGAAAAAGAGAGCAGAGAAAACACTTGAACAAGTGTTATGCATAGCCTTGGTGTACCAAAAGAAATTATATATATATATATATATATATTATACATCTGATGAATTACATTACCATACTCATCTACCCGGTCAAAGCCATAGCTGCTGATTTGCTAATTACTACGCAACTGCAGACGCTCAAGGGTATTAGAACTTAAATCAACAGACAAACCAAGAGCATCAAAATGAGCATTTTACAGACTTCACCAACAATCTCTGATCATCTATAGCCTTTCCCGGGTTAGAAAAGTAGTCTACAAAGTCCGTCTTGGCGAAAATCATGGATTTAGCTATCTGCTGGCTGTAAGAGAATTCTTGTTAAGCATCATCTCCTTTTCGTGGAACTTAAGGAACAACCTAAAAGAAAACAGTGGTTGTCATTTTGGAGCAAGGACATGATAGCTAAGTTGATATCATTTGAATTACCTGGTCGTTGATCAAATCATTGGTTTCTGAAGTTTTTACCCTTTTGGTATTGCAATCATTGCTACCCTTTGCAACTTTTTCAACTTCCCTTTCTCCATCAACAAAGTTCTGATCCGACACTTCTGCAACATAAAGGATCTTTCTCATCTAAAATTCAGGCGACATGATGATTGCAGTAACAAATTGCAATTAAAATCATAGTCGGAACTTGAACATAGCAGATTACAATAGATAAAACAATTTCACTCCAGTCGCATCATTTGTTTGAACTCAGAACTTTCTGGCAGTAAAGAATAGATTCAGATCAAACATATTCCAATTTATTATTACTAACTAGCAAACTTAAACGTGATAACTAAATTATAATCAAGGAGAGGCACACTTTATCAATTCAATATTGATAATTTATCTGCACAAAGGCCCAGAGACCTACCTTTATTGTTGTATATATAATGCTGAGACAAATCAGAGTTACAAGCACGCATAGGTCCTGAATTATTATCTCCTCCAAATGGCAACAAATTCCTTTTTCTTGAACTGATGGCTGGACTTTTACATGCAACATTTTTGTTTTTGCGAGCAGCTCTGAAGTGATGTATCCATGGATTGCGCGAGAGAGCCTGGTAATCATTCAATAAATTCGGCCGAGCTTCAGTTGGTTCAAAATTAACATTCTTCCAGCTGCCTTGTCGAAGAACCTTAAACTGTGTAGATGAAAGCAACAAAATAACAAAAAGAGCATTCACAAGTCATGATCAGAAACGAGTTAAAATTCATCAAGAAAAAACAATCGGCACTGAACCTGGCCAACATGCGAGTGGACATGAGAAGCGGCCTGGCTTTGGCCGTGCAATTTTGTCCATGATGAATTTTCCTTGCCGGAGCCGGTACCACCTGAATGGGCAGAATCAAACATCTGGCTGACAAAAGATGCCTCCATGGATTCAAGGAACAAATGGTGCTTCTCATCGGTCCAATCAGAAGGTACAGACTCCGTCATACGAGTGCCCTAAAATCGAAACCGCATTATCAGCAATTCCCGCGGCAAGTTCATGGTCTCTCTTAATAAATAACAGAAAAACGCTACTATTAGTCATTATAATGATAAATAATAAATCCGGACAACCAAAGCTCGCGCTGAGTTTCCAGAATAATTGATCACAGATCCAAACCTCTTGCACAGCCCAATAAATTCCATCGACAAACAGCAATACCGATCTAAACAGAGCCGAACAAAATACAAAATAAAAATTCTCCAGTCTCGAGAGTCAATGCCAGACCAGTACTATCTTCTTCCACTTCCTCTCTCTTTCAATTATTTAATCGACATCGTTCTCATTTTAGCACGAAAATAGAGAAACAGTACGGGCACAGAGTATGAAATTGAAGATACGAAACATCACATAAGCAAAACCTAATCCGAAATACAAAAACATCCAAAAACGAAGATAATTGGAACCGTGAAGAAGAAAAGTAGGGTAAGTACCTGGCTAGAAGATTCGTCCTGTAGGGGAGCCTCGGTTGACTCGTCCATGGCCAATACAGAGATCAGTGAGTCGGTCCGAGTTTCTTTAGGCTTGAGATTCTCTAAATTTGGAGGCAAAAGCTCCATGAAAACAGAAGAAGATGAAGGATTATCTCCAGATTTGCAATGGCGAGAGAGAGAGAGATGGAGAAAAGAAAAATGGAAGCGGGCCAGTGGAGAGAGATCTTTAGGAAGAGAGCGAAAGGCCGTGTTTGGGGACAAAAGAACCTTCACAGTTGTCATGGCTTTACACGTGTAAATGGGCCTACATGTGCCACGTCAACAAAGTGTTGATTAATGCGGAGGAATCGGGCAGATATTATCTGACCATCTGAAATATCTTTTGCCTCCCCGTCCCAATATTCGGTTTCCGTGGCGCCGCTTTTTAACTGTCAACGCCTCTTTTATTTCGCGCGCGCTTCCTTTTCCTTTCCCTATAAAATCCCAAATTTTAATCCGGTAACTGTTACATAAATGTCTTCCAAAAAAAAAAGAAAAAAAAAAAAAACTGTCAGATAAATGTTTTAATTTGTTATTATTCTTTCTATTGTTGGGGCTCAAGAAGGAAGATGAAGGCCCAAATTGAGAACTTGGGCTTAGAATACAAGGCCCATATTTTTAGGGCTCAACAAGGAAGATAAAGGCCCAAATCGAGAAATTGGGCTCCGAATACAAGGCCCATATTCTTTGGGGTTCAACAAGGAAGATAAAGTCCCAAATTTAGAACTTGGGGTCAGAATACAAGGCCCAGATAAGGGCCCAAATTGAGAACTTGGGCTCTGAATAGAAGGCCTATATGTTTGGCTCCAAATCGAACGGGAAGGCTTCGGATATGGCTCAGCAATCCCGCCAGGCCAGAGGATGCGGATTGAAGAGAAATTCTGTAGTATCTCCAAGTCCATGAGATTCATGATATTGTGACTGACCGTTAATGGTTCTTCTTCCTCCGTTTTCTCAGAGAAATTGGGAGAAAAACCATGTTCTGTAATCGTAGGCTACAATCTCAATCTCAGTAGTTTCAAATTCAAGCTCCTTGTCTCAATTGAACAAGGGAATGGTCATGGCCATTGCGTCCGTTTTGAAGCCACCGCCATCTGTGCCCTTTCACTCCCTAAATCCAAGCTTCTTCAAATCTTCACCAGTCATCTTATGTTTTCCTACACATCTAATGACGTCGTTTCATCCATCCACTCGTGCCCTAAAGACTGGCCCTGAAGGCAGTAGAATTCGGAGCCACGAAGAATGTAGCTCCGATTTGCTGCGGAAACCGGTTGTTCCGCCGGCGAAGGACTTGGCTGGATTATCGGAGGATGAAGAGAGCAGCGAGGAGAGTGGAGATGACGATGACGAGGAAGAGGATTGGGTTGATTGGGAGAACATAATTTTGGAGGATACTGTTCCTCTCGTTACCTTTGTGAGGATGGTTCTTCACTCTGGAAAGTAAGCATTCGTTTGTGTCTCGATTTTATTATTGAGTTTGAGATTATTCTACTTTGTTTTTGAGTGAATTTTGAGCTTGTTGTTCAAATGGAAAACGTGTTACTCGATAGTGAACGGAACTATTAACTTGATATTGAAATTATAGAACTTTTGCGGAACTTTCATCAATTTCCATAGCGATTGGGAACTAAAATCAAGAGTCATGTCAACTAATCCCTTCAAAGTTCATTGATTTTAGAATCAATTTGTTCGAATTTAATCATGACTTTAGGTATCTAATAAGTTGAAGAAAAGAAGAGTGTTGCAACAGTACATACTCTTGACTGTGTGCTTTGATCATGTAAATGTCAACTAATGGAGCACCTATTATCTGATAGAGAATATGTCGTGTCCTGAATTCATTAGCATAGAGTTGATCTCCATTCGCGCTAATCATCTTTAATCAAACATATGCAGATATGAAATTGGGGATAGGTTAAGCCCAGAGCACGAGAAAACAATTCTCGAAAGGTTGCTTCCATATCATCCCAAGTATGAGAAGAAGGTTGGATGTGGGATTGATTATATCACGGTATATCTCTCTCCATATTTGTACATGCCTCTTGTTTTTAGCTTTGTTTTAGAATTTACATTTGCATTCAATAGAATGACTAATCAAATAATACTCTGTAGCCTCTTTTCTATTTCCTTGGATGAAAGTACTCTAGCCTCTTTTGTGGTGAACCTGGTAAAGGAATTAAATGTCCACAATCAAGTTTTTTAATTACTTCTTATGAACTATCTTGGTTATAACTATTGATGAGATTGATTTCAATCAGTCATGATCGCTGAAACATTAGACTAGCTTCTTATCCTAAATTATTTGTCTACAATGTTTGACTTGACACCGTATAGATTGTTGCGGACCAGAACATTTATTAGAAAGTTACTGTTCCTTCTGTTCATAATCTATGCTAAATGTGTAGATTTTTTTGGTAATTGACTTTTGACTGTGTTTAAAAGGTAGAACACTTCATGTAATTCCCAATGTCTTCAGTGAGAAACATTGGCTCTGATAAGTGATAATAATGTGGAGATCCCACATCGATTGGAGAGGGGAACGAAACATTTTCTATAAAGGTGTGAAAACCTCTCCTAGGCGTGTTGTTAAAACCTTGAGAGGAAACCCAAATGGGAAAGCTCAAAAAAGATAATATCTACTAACAGTGGGCTGGGCTGTTACAATTGATTATACTGATTTTATATTTGATTATACTGATTTTATATTTGTGATGCTGCCAAAAGGGTTATATCTTGACTTAAACTCCAATATCTTGCCATGAGAAAAGTGATTTTATGTTATTTATTCTGGGAAATTGGAAAAGAAGAAAACCCTGCTTAGGGGCAGTGCCATTTTCACTTTTGAACCATTTTCTTTACAATTATTTTGAGCATTGGATGCATACTCTATGCCTTTGTCAACTGAAATGATGACAGCAATGATGTTTTGGTGTTGTTGTGCTTGGCAGATTAGATATCATCCTGATTATGAAAGCTCAAGGTGTTTATTCATCGTCAGGAAAGATGGTGAATTAGTTGATTTTTCATATTGGAAGTGCATCAAGAGTCTGATCAGAAAGAAATATCCTCTTCATGCAGAAAGCTTCATTCTTAGGCATTTTCGACGTGGACGCAATTTGCGTTGGTAATACATGCAAGGTCTGTTAAGCATACCATAGTATCATTCAATTTCAGGAATTCTTTGAATATCAAAGCTTGAAATTGACATACCACGCTTGTTTGGTTCTCGTATGTATGACTTGAAATGCGCGAATCAAGATGGATATAGGGTGAATGTAGTAGACTTTATCTTGAGGAAGGTGCTTGTAAAATTCAATCTTGTAAATCCTAACAGCTACCTCCATTTTTCCTGTCCCTGCCCTACCCCATGGACATATCTAGTATTATATATGAAAATCCCTCATTGAATCATAATTAAGACCAAGAATCCGTTTTTAACAACTTATTTTTGTTTTTAAAATGTGACTAAGAATTCAATCAATACACCATATAACTAAACTGTAATTGTCGATAACCTACAACATTACGAGTTTCCAACGACATGAAAAAAGTGCGCCTATTTAGCACGTTGATCAGCTGCAGAGACTCAGGTACAGAGCAAACCTAATTTCCTTGGTGCCTGCCTGAAAGCTTCACCCCACTTTTCGAACTTGTGAATAACAGCCTCCAGAGCTGCATTTAAAATTTAGGGAATGGCAAGCCTGAAATTACATTTCCAAAGAGCCTATTTAATAGACCATCTCATATAAACAACTGCATTAGATGAAACAGATCAGTTTGGCTGATGATACTCAACCTGCAGGATTGGGCACACTTGTGACCACCCATGGCCATTACATGAATCAATATTTCAAATTTTCAATACTGAAGAAACTGGCCAAGAAACAATAATTTCGTTCTTCATCTTTTTCAGGCAGTCAGGTTCCCACAAAACTGTTCCCCCACCAGCAGAGTAACATAAGGCACATAATAATAATTTTAAGATCCTAAAAATTCTTAACAAGGATAGCCGGGAGCGCATTCAATGTCTTTCCAGGATATCATCTTCCTACGATCCCTTCCCCTAAATGACCTAGCATGTATACTACCACTAACAGGTTTGCATAATCCAACATCAATCACAAAACTACTCTTTTTCCTTTCAGAGGATCGGGATGCCTCACTGATGCAGTAGTTGAACAACATTTCAAGACAACAAATTTGATGAGACAATATATAGTTCTCCTGATCCAAAGGCAGCATCTTAAGTATATGGAGATTCACCTACAAAACAAGAAACAATGATCTACAATGTGAAAAATTACCAGGTCAACAACCAGTACCCATATTAAAACAAATTTTCCTCCTTACCTCAGCTTCCATGGCCCGAAGTTCATTATACCAATCAGAGTCATCACTCTCATCACGGTTTTCTTCAGAATTGATCGTGTAAAGATTCAAAGTAAAGAAAGGAGGCCTAAGAGGATACTCCATGCTGATTTTAATCTGCCATAATGTTATTGATCTAAATATTCAGAAACTCAATAAAAATAGTTTCTGTAAGAAAATTATTAAACAAAATGTTACCTTGGCTTGCAACTTAAGATTTTTGGCTGGTGAATCAGTGTTCCTGGTCATGACAAGGCAATATTCCTTGGACCCATAATCCATCCATGTCTTTCTTGTTATGTCGTTGGAAGGAATAGAAGCTACGTCATCTGCTGCAAGCTCAGTCTGCATTGGCTCATCCTGGTCGCTATCAACATCTAGCATCAACTCATAATCTTCATCATGTTTACTGAAACTTAGCATCCTAGAGTAATTGGTTTGAGGTGTAATGCTTTTGGAAATTAGAGTTAGCTGTTTAGAATGCTCAAGATTGGGTGTTCTTAAGGGAGTAGGTTGAGCATTATCTAAGATAGATGTAGATGAAACTAGAGCAGGAAGTTCCCCATCTTCCCTAGCACCGTCAATATCTTCTCTTGAAATGCCAGATTTTCCAAGCATATCAACATCTAAAGGATCCCGAACTTTCTCTTTCTCCATTATAGTCAAAGATGATTCCTGACTTTTAGCATAGCCTACGAGTGACCAACCTTGCAAAGAGCATGAAGGTTTATGTGAAGCCCATGGGACATTATCACATGTCAGAACTGGCCATTTGAGTTTTTCAAGCGAATCAAGCTGTTCCCTGTGAGTCAATAGAAAAATTCGAATTTCTCAATACAACAAAGTAAAAGTAAACATGGCATGCATAGCTTTCTTGAGAAAACATAATATTAGTCACAAATATAGAGCATGAAATTCCACAAACAAAAGATGATTGATTTGATCACTAAGCTACAAATCCATCTCCTATCGTTCTTCAAAATCATTTATTATCAACAACTTTGAATAGAAATCAATGACTCACACAAGAGCCAGCTGAGCCTTTTTACGAGAGCGCAATCTTTGCACAACTGTCTGTATGCGGTTTTGCTGACGATACATTGAGAGGCCTGATACAATATCACTTCTAACAGTTTCACCACTGGCAGATTCTTGTGCACTCACCAATGGCGGAAATTCTGGCAAAAAATCAATTCCAGCCAAATGTTGGGCCCACTTATAAGGTCGAGAGGTTCTCTTATCACTAAATGAAAGAGTTTCACGAACAACAAGTTTGGCTGACTGCATTATTTGAAAAAAGATAATACTTCATAGGAGTTCCCTTCTTTTTGGTTGAAAATCTAAGTTATGTTGGGGCAGGGTAGCAGAACAATCAAAACATAAACGGAAATTTCTGGATTTATACCTGATGAGGCAGCTCAAGGCCAGTGTCATCCGGGAACAAGTTGCATAAGATGTTATTCTCAGGTCCTTCATGAGATCCTTCAATCCCAACACAAATAATGTTCAACTTTGACAAGCATTCAAACTTCAGAGAAAGCAATTTCATTGACTTGGGTTCGCAAGTTTCATTGTCATAAATGTGAAGGATTATCTTTAGTGGATGAACTTGATATATCCCTGCATGCTCAATGTTCACCTTTGCTGGAATCTTCTTTGGCCGTTTTCTCCTCCTTTGGCCATCGTCATCTTCATCAGGGGCATCATCCTCCAACTTGAAGCTCTCAACATTGGTTGATGCACCTAAAATGTACAAATATTATCATATATGATAGAACTGTTTAACTAATGGTTGTCGAGAAAATAAACACCCAGGTACCAGCATCCTTATTCGCTTGATGGCGTGCAAAAGCTTGGGCATCTTTGACACTTCCTACTATCTCCAATTCAATATTTTCACCAAATGCTTCCTTTTGTGCCAAGAACTGTGAGTAGATTACATAAAGAGGAGGTGGAAGTAACTCTGCTAGCTGGTGTTGCTTTAATTTCTTTGTCTGCAACATCCCCAACTGATTCTGTACGGGCAAGGATGCCTTTTTCAAGGACTTGAGGTGTGAGGGAAGACTTGATAAGAATTTCTTTCTATTAGCAATGACTTCTTGAAGGCTTTTCTTATGTTGTTCAAGTTCATCTCGCCGTTTGCAAAGTTCTTTGCGCTGATAAAATGGTGGATATTAGCACACTGAAAAAAGATACACTTTCACAATAAAAATAAAAAAATAAATAATAAGAAGTTAAAATCAACCGTGTACGCCAAAGGTGGAGAATTGAAACTTTCAAATAAAAACCAAAAACATAAAAAGATGATGATAAACCATCATACACTCACTCATTCTCAAGAGGGGAAGTTCTAAGTTCAGGTATGAGGTAACTTTGAAGCCATTATTGAAATTATAATGTTAAGGGATTCTTTTAGAATTAGCCTAAGGGCACGCAAGCTAGCTTGAATACCCGCCATTGTTAAAAATAGTGCTCAAGTCGATGGAGTGCCCAACATATTTCTTAAAACCACAGAATTGACAAGAAGGAAGACAATGCATCCTCAATTTTTTGTAAATAACATGGAGCTATTGTTTTCATCATCCTAACAGACTTATCGGTGTCCCTAATTACCAGAAAGATTCTACATCCATGCTAATTAATTCAAAGAGACAATTACAATCAACAAAAGGCTACCTGGAAAAGCTCATAGTCAAGCCTCTGCAGCATCAGATTGTGCGCGCTGTCTTTTGACCTTATGGAGTTCTTAATATCCTCCTGTGCATCCCGGAAAAACTCATCCTCAGACACGAGTTCGATATCAGGATACTTTGATTTGAAGTCTTTACAGGCCTTTATTGCTTTAACATAGTGACTCTTTTCATACATCAAGTTGTTAAGTTGCAGCGTGGTGAAGTCTACTGGAGCTTTTGCTCGCTCTGTTTCAGCTTTCACCCGGTCCTCTTCCAGCAAAATAGAGCGGTTCGCCTGTGAGCAAAAATTATACCACCAGAGTCGTCACCAGCTGCAATTTGAAATGAAATCTACTACAACATGATTGAAATTCGTGGTGAAGCATAGCAAATTAGCAATGCAAAATAAAAGAAAAAACATTTCGAACCAATGAATCTAGGAACTAATCTAAAACCCTAAAATAGAGGGCGTGTAGAAATAAGAACCTGGCGAAGGGTTACGAAGTGAAGGAACATCTGCGTTACGAGTTCTCTGAGCTGAGTTTTTGGCTCGCCATGCTTCTTGATGGAGAGCATCTTGGTTACGATCTCCTCCACAGAACTCTTGCTCTCTCGCAGCATTTCGTAAGGCGATATTTTACCCGTTTCGCTCTCCTGCGGCGGGGGCTCAGTCTCGTCTTCTATGAGCATTCCCTCCTCTATCTCCTCGTCCATCTCCGCAGATTATCGCCCCCCTGATCCAGTCGCCCGCTATGCTCCGGTCCGCGCTGAAGCAGCACAGTGAGAAAACGGCGAGGTTATCGACCTATTAGCGAATTGGCGCGACGATCGGCCGCACGACGGGCGGATTATTTATCGTCTCTCTCTTTTGGGCTACAAAACATTGAATTTTTTTGGTGTTTTTTTCTACCGCTATAAATATAAGATTGAAAATTGATAGATTTATCAGACCATTTTAAATTTTTGTTGAAGTTAATTTATTATTGTTTTTATTATTACTATTATTATTATTAAGATGGTAAAAAAAAGAATTGAGAAAAAAAGCCTATTTTTATTGCCATTTTCCATTTTCATTAATCCCCTCGAGAAATTCCATCCAAATTTTGTTAACTGAAGTATAAGCTTATTTTTATAGTATAAGCTTCAATAACTTCAGATTTTTTTTCATGAATTTTGTTGCATAATAGTTGTTAACTGTATTTTGGCTTTTGAAATAAAAAATTATATGAATTAAGTAAAGTTATTGGTTCAAATTTATCATAATTAAATTACTTTAAAAAAAAAAATAGAAACTTCAAATTCACAACTTCAAAAAACTCAACCCACAAGCTTATCAAACTCAAGCTTTATAATTCAACGCTATTCAACACCCCAAACACTAACCTATAAAACTCGGTATTCTAAACATGGATTTTCTAAACTTTGACTTTAAAACTCACACAACTAAACCCCCGAAGACTAACTTATTAACTCCTATTTCATAACCCAACTCAGCTCCGTGTCCATATATTCTAGTCATCTTCGATATCATCGCCAACAATCAGGTCCTCAACCTTATAAGGCACATTTAATTTCCCCAAACGGGTGGAGTTAACATAATTCACTGGAAAATGAGCTGTGAATCCTGGAATAAATAGCCCAACCACCCTTGCTGCTGTCATTAGAAAACTCTCCCAGTAATCAAAACCCTTCACTAATGGGATTATGAAACTCATTATGAGCTCGCACCATGCACTAAAATACTTGGGTATCACCCATAGCACCGAGAAATAGTTCTTGTTTGGCTGCTCCCTCACAATCTGCACCATTGAAGTAGACACACCGACCAAAGTGTTTGTATCGGAAAATAATGCAATCAAAAGGAACTCTAGGCACCAAATCACTCGAGTAAACATATCTATAATATTTGAACCCATATTGTTGGACACTGTTTACCATAAACTTAGCGAATCGTCGGTCACCAACTCTAGGCTGGCCGTACGTGTAAACGGCTTGCAACTTCTCCAAAACTGTTGTCTCCTCATGCATGCTCAACAAAGTGACAAATAAGGTGGCCAACGCGCCGCCCAAACTATGGCCCGTGATGATGAATCTTGCCTTGTCGTTGGCTTTGGCAATGTCTCTAAGTTTTTGGCGGAGGGTGTAATATGCGAACTCATGTTGGGGTCTAGTAAGCTCTTTGGGCCAGCCGGTGACCTTTTGAAGGCCGAGGGCTTTCATGAAGCCACTATGGATGCGACCTACGCCCGTGATGTCGTACCAGGAGATGTCCGCGTCGACCTGCCAATCGTATGAGTCCAGTGGGGAGGTGCCCCTAAATGCTACCACTATTACGTTTGAGTTGTCTGTGGCTGTGTTCTCAAACATGAAGGCTTGTGTCGTGGCTTTACCTTGAAAGTCTGAAAATTTTAAGATTAAAACAAAAAAAAACCAAACAAGTCGAAAAATTTAAGGTAAATCTTATGCGAATCACACGACTCCACCACTATAGTTACAATAATAATAAATCCATAGTGGTTTTAAATTTTTTTAATCACTTGAATTATAATTAATTCTCCACGTGTAGTTAATTAATATTGCTCCAGACTAAGACCCATTCAATTAATTATAAAACAATATTAATAATCTAATTATGATCACTTAATCATAAGTTCAAAGTCTTACCATTCCAGAAATCAAAGAAACCGAGAAATTTCATCTGCAAGAGGGAGAGAAGTAATTAAATTTTAGATTTTTTTTTTCTATTTTAATTAAAGTTCAAAATTTATATATTTTATTTGTTAACTAATATTTACCTTCCAACGATCATTTACGACAAATTCGATAAAGGATTCGGATTCATAGGCGACCTTGGCAGCCATCATAGTTAAGTCGCCATAGTATCTAAACCGGTTGGCTGGTAGTATGGACGAGTCCAAATCTCTTCTCCAATCAGAAAATCCCGCTAGAGATCTGTAGTCCGGTGAATGTTCGTTAGGTTTCGCCAATTTCCTTCCTACACAAAGACAGACAGTAATATAGTATCAAAGTCATGCCCTAAACTTAGTCATATCAATAGAATCCTCAAATGTAAGGACTCTAAAAGAAAAAGGAGTCGAACCTTAATTAAGGGGAGACGTACTTTGTTCGAGATGAGGTGTTAGATGAAAGACCCATATTGACTAATTTAAAGAATGATCGTGTGTTCGTAATCAATAAATACTCTCTTCATTTGTTTGAGGCCTCTTGGGAAGCCCAAATCAGAGCCATGAGAGCTTATGCTCAAAATTTGGGTTTATGGGCTTTAGTATCATATAACTTCTACTAAATTCATGCTCTCCGGAAACCATTTTCGTTTGATTTCAAAAGAGAATGGAAGAAAATATGATTGTTTTAGAAATGATAGGTTAAGTTTGTAACCCAAAGTTTGATTTATATAACATGAAAGTAGTTAAATTACAATTCTAGCCTTTGCTTAAAAAATGTTATTTTTAAAAAATGGTTTTAAAGTATTATTCAACATACCAATCCTTCCAATTCAAACCTTCTCCCCCAAGTATGCCATAATTTATTGTTTTAAGGGAAAAAACGGCAAATTTTATTAATTTTTATCTTAAAATTTTAATAAATTGTAACGCATTTTATTTTTATTTTTATTTATAATTGATTGCAATATTTATCGCTCAATTATATATATATATTCCATAATTTTTAATTAGAAACTATAATTCAACTCAATAAAAAACAAAAATTGGACCTTATTGAACAAGGAATTAAACGCCTGAACTTACCCTCTTAGGATATTAATGAATGAATGAATATTCTAAGAGGGTATTTATTCATTCATCAATATATATATATATATAGGGTAGGGTAGGATAGGGTTCAGGCGTCTAATTCCTTGTTCAGCAAGGTCTAATTTCAATTTTTTATTAAGTTGAATTATAATTTCTAATTAAAAATTCTAGAATATTTTAGGTTATTATAGGAATGAGTTTAATTTTTGTTTCATAAACAATTAATTTGATGTATTTTCCATAAAATTTCACAACCTCGAAATAAGGTTGTAATTCAAGCTATAAATATAAATATAGCTATCATACACACTTAAATATGTAAGTAAACAAGTTTAGTGGGGATGGATATCCTTAAATTGTCAATCATACTCTATAATTTAATTTTACTATCCTTTCAATTATAGTGTCACGAAATTTATTAATTTATATTTATATATTTTTTTTCTTCCTTTTAGGTACTTCCCAAACTTTCTAATATTAACTTACAATCATGTTGTTCATATGATCTAGTAGTCGCCTTCGATATCATCTTCAAGAATTGGGTCTTCAACCTCGTCGAGTTCCTTTAATTTTCCCAAACGAATCGAGTTAACATAGTTCAATGGAAAATGAGCTGCAAGTCCGGGAATAATTAGTCCAACTATCCTTGCTGCACTCATTAGCAAACTCTCGTAGTAGTCAAAACCCCACACTAATGGGGTTATGAAACTCCTTACGAGCTCCCACCATGCACTTAAATACTTGGGTATCACCCATAGCAACGAGAAGTAGTTCTTGTTTGGCTGCTCTTTCACAATCTGCACCCAAAACAAAAAAAACAAAAAAATTAAGAAGGGGATCTCACGACCCAAGTCCACTGCTAATAGACATATTATCTATTTTGACTCATTACATATCGCCGTCAGTCTCACAATTTTAAAATACGTTGACACCCTGAAATGTTTAGTTTTCCACTCCAACTCAGGTAAGATCTCATTTTAAGTAATTGATTTTTGTAAGAGTTATATAGAAAAATTAATTTTATTTAAAAAAATTATAAGTTATTGGGGGAAAAGAGAGAAGGATAGAGAAAGTAGGTTTGTTCTTACCCTCCCTTTGTAGAGGCTGTTGAAATAGATAGATCTAGCGAAGTGTTTGTATTTGAAAATGACGCCATCAGAAGGAATTCTAGGCACCAAGTCACTCGAGTAAACATATCTGTAATACTTGAAGCCATATTTTTGGACACTGTTTACCATAAACTCAGCAAACCGTCGGTCGCCAACTCTGGGCTGGCCGTACGTGTAAACGCCTTGCAACTTCTCCAAAACTGCGGTCTCGTCATGCATGCTCAACAAAGTGACAAATAAGGTGGCCAACGCGCCGCCCAAACTGTGGCCCGTGATGATGAATCTTGCCTTGGCGTTGGCTTTGGCAATGTCTCTGAGTTTTTGGCGGAGGGTGTAATATGCAAAGTCATGTTGGGGTTTGGTAAGCTCCTTGGGCCAGCCAGTGGCCTTTTGAAGGCCGAGGGCTTTCATGAAGCCGCTGTGGATGCGGCCTACGCCTTCGATGTCGTACCAAGAGAAGTCGGCGTCGACCTGCCAGTCGTATGTGTCGAGTGGAGAGGTGCCTCTGAATGCTATCACTATTATGTTTGGGTCGTCTGTGGCTGTATTCTGAAACATGAAAGCTTGAGTCGTAGCTTTACCCTGAAAGTCTGGAAATTTTGACACAAAAGTTAGTTACACAAAGTTTCCATTTTTAAACATTCTTAATCAGACAATTTTCAAATTTCAATTTTTTTTTTAAAAAATAAGGAAATTAAAGGGAAAATTTAAGGTAAAATCTACGTTGAAGACAAATGTTGTCATTAAAAATTGACTTGTTCAAAAGAGTTGCCAATTATAATTTCCAACATGTTAGTCTTTCTTGTTGGGCAGATTTGCCAAATAAAGTTAAAAATTAGGCTTCGTTGATGTTAATAATAATAAATAATAATAATAATTATTATTATAATAATAATAAAATTAGGCTTCGAATCACACGACTCCATCCACTATTCATATTCCACACAGGCATTTGTCAATAATAAATAATAATAATAATAATCATAATTAATCCTCCACTAAACCAACGTGCAATTATTTAATATTGCTCCATTTGAATTATTCAGGTTAAGACCCACTTAATTAATTATAAAAACAATGCTAATCTAATTATGACCACTTAATCACACGTTCAAAGTCTTACCATTCCAAAAATTGAAGAAACCAAGCAACTTCATCTGCAAGAGGGAGAAGAATAATTAAATTTTTGTTTTATTATTTTTTCTTTAATCAAAGTTTCAAATTTTATATTTTGTTCTTTGGAATGGTACAATATTGTTCACTTTAAGCATAAACTTTCATGTCTTTGGTTTGCGTTGCGTTTTCCGAAACGAGCTCATATCAATAGAGATATATTTCTTACCTATAAACCCACCATCATTCCCTAAATTATCTAATGTGGGACTCCATCTCAATAATCCTTAACAATCCTATTTTTGAACAAAATACACTATAGAGCGTTACTGAGGCCTATGGAGCCCTCAAACAATCTCCTCTTAACCGAGGCTCGACTCCTTTCTTTGGAGTCTTCGAACAAAGTACACCATTTGTTCGACACATGAGTAACTTTTGACTACAGTTTTGAGGTTAACAATTTCTTTGTTCAATCGAGAATTCTATTGACATGATTAAATTAAGGAAGAACGAATGTTTACCTTCCAACGATCATTTACGACAGATTGGACAAAGGGTTTGGATTCGTAGGCGATTTTGGCAGCCATTATAGTGAGACCACCATAGTATCTAAACGTGTCGTGGAGGGGTATGGAGGAGTCCAAATCTGTTCTCCAATCAGCAAATCCCAGCACCGACGTGTATTCCGATGAATCTTCATTAGGTTTCACCAATCCCTTTCCTACACAAACCTCAAACCCTAAATAAGAACTCGAAGAAACGGGTAAACATGATGGTTAGCCACGCATACTCAAATACCTTTGAGAATTTTAGATAAGAGGCCAAGAATGCCGCCGTTAAAGGAGATGAAGTTGAAGAGGTTAACGAGGAAGGAGTCTAGTTTGGCGAGAGGAGTGGCGGCGGCGGCGAGGATAATCTGCAGCAGGACGGAGATGAAGATGGACCATCGATCTGTGAAGTTGTTGAATGAATCTTCATAGCCTTTTGGACAATCGATGAATTTTGTTTTTCGAAGACCAAAGGGAAGTAGGAATAGAAACAGATCGAGAAGTTTAGCATTGTCGGGCTTCAGTATCATATAATTTTTGCTAAATTCACACTCTTTCCAAACCATTTTTCTCTTCTTTCAAATCAGAAATGGAAAGATGATATGGTTTTTTAAGGAAGGATAAGTTTAATTTATATAACATAAAAATTTGTAAATTACAATTTTCGCCTTTAGTGGAATTTTTTAATAATTTTTTAAATGGTTTTAAAGTATCGTTGACTTCATTCGGCTGCTGGTTAGAGCTATTAGAATCTTCCCATGGAGATAATTTTTGGAGTATTGATTTGACCATTTCCTCTCTCTCTCTCTCATATTATTGCTTTGAGGTCCAATTCATGAGTGGTTGAGTTGACGAGTTGAGTTAAAAAATATGGCAGCGAGCTAAACTCTCATGATATAGTAAAGGGAGGATATTATGAGGAACCGTGCGGATGAAGAGAGACCATTACATTTGGTTCGGAGGGGATATATTAGACTAACCGTAGACTTGGTAAATTCATGGGGTGAACGTGTAAATTTGCTTTCTTAAACTAAATATATTAATTATTATTTTTTGAATTTTATTTTAATACGTAGTCAATGTAATGTTTTTCCAGCTTAAATCCAACCTAACACAGGGAATACTTACAATATTTGAAAAATTGAATGACCGAAAATTAAAATTCCAACATAAATGGGTGGTTGAGAATAATTAAAAGGGTAAAATTGAGAGTCAGATTGGAAGCTCATTCTTTTGGTTTTTTGAGGTTGTCTCCCACGTGCCGTGATCTGGACGCCCACGTGATCTTTGCAGGCTATTTTGAAGAAGCCACCGTGAATATCTTGTTGTTGAAGATGTATATGAATTGGGTAATAAATATCTATTGGGTCCATCATTTCCTATGAATATCCTTATCAATTTCATTGCTTGCCTACTTTGAAGCCCGAAAAGGCCACTTGAATTTTGCTACCGACCGTTGCTTCTCCATCATTGCTGCTACCAACCCTGCTTCTGCTACTCTATTCACCACAGATGTTTAGTAGGGTCGAGAGAATAGTCTCACATTGATTAATTAAAAAAAATTATAAATTCATAAATTATAAATACTAGTTACGAAGTTTTTTGGAAAAGCTAAAAGTAAAGTCACGAAAGTTTATTCTCAAAGTAGATAATATCGTGATATCATGGACATCGTAATTCGTAACCCAATATAAAACTTAAAAAATATAACATTTTATTCCATATTTTTTACATGGAAGACACTTAGTTCAAATACCAAATTTATAATTTTATTTTATTTTAGTTACTTTCCAAACTTTCTTAACTTATAATCATGTTCTCCATATGTTCTAGTCGTCGCTTTCGACATCATCTTCATGAATTGGGTCATCAACCTCATTGGGTGCCTTTAATTTTCCCAAACGAGTTGAGTTAACATAATTCACTGGAAAATGAGCGGCGAATCCTGGAACAAACAGTCCAACCATCCTTGCTGCAATCATTATCAAACTCTCGTAGTAATCAAAACCCCACACTAATGGGGTTATGAAACTCCTTATGACCTCCCACAATGCAGTTAAATACTTGGGTATCACCCATTGCAACGAGAAGTAGTTCTTGTTTGGCTGATCCTTCACCATCTGCACCCAAAAAAAAATAACACATGAATATCATTCTGAAAAAAGAGGGCAAAGAAAAAGTTGGTTTGTTCTTACTCTCCCTTGGTACAAACTGTTGAAATAGATAGATCTACCGAAGTGTTTGTATTTGAAACCGATGCCACCATAAGGAATTCTAGGCACCAAATCACTCGAGTAAACGTATCTGTAATATTTGAAGCCATAATTTTGGACAGTGTTTACCATAAACTCAGCAAACTGTCGGTCGCCAACTCTGGGCTGGCCGTAGGTGTAAACACCTTGCAACTTCTTCAATATTGTTTTCTCCTCATGATAGCTCAACATAGTGACAAATAAGGTGGCCAATGCGCCGCCCAAACTATGGCCTGTGATGATAAATCTTGCCTTGTCGTTGGATTTGACAATATCTCTTAGTTTTTGGCGGAGGGTGTAATATGCAAAGTCGTTTTGGGGTTTGGAAAGCTCCTTGGGCCATCCTGTGGCCTTCTGAAGGCCGAGGGCTTTCATGAAGCCGCTGTGGATGTGGCCTACGCCTTCAATATTGTACCAAGATAAGTCAGTGTCGACCTGCCAGTCGTATGTGTCGAATGGGGAGGTGCCTCTGAATGCTATCACTATTATGTTTGGATCGTTTGTGGCTGTGTTCTGAAACATGAAGGCTTGAGTTGTCGCTCTGTTCTGAAAGTCTGAAGAATTTGAAACAATTTTCAACTTTCACCTCCAAAAATTGAATTATGACCACATAATCACAAGTTCAAAGTCTTACCATTCCAGAAATCAAAGAAACCGAGAAATTTCATCTGCAAGAGGGAGAGAAGTAATTAAACTTTAGATTTTTTTTTTCTATTTTAATAGAAAGTTATCTATTTCTTGTTCATAATATAGAATGAACAACAATTGAAGTTATTGTCTACCTTCCAACGATCATTTACAACAGATTGAACAAAGGGTTCGGATTCATAGGCGATTTTGGCAGCCATCATAGTTAGGCCACAATAATATCTGAACTTATCGTGGGGTTGTATGGACAAGTCCAAGTCTCTTCTCCAATCAGTAAATCCCACCAACGATGTGTAGTACGGTGACTTTTTGTTCGGCTTCACTGGTGCTTTTCCTACGCAAAGACATTAAATATAGAAATGTAATAATAAAGATAAGAACTCAGAGAAATTAGTAAAGATGATGGTTAGCCATGCATGCAAAAATACCTTTAAAAATGTTAGATAAGAGGCCAAGAATGCCACCATTAAAGGAGATGAGGTTTAAGTACTTAACGAGAAAGGCGTCTAATTTGGCGAGACCAGGAGCAATAGCAATGAGGAAAAGCTGCAGTAGAATGTAGAAGAAGATAAAGACTCGATCTTTGAAGTTTTTGTATGAATCTTCATTACTCTCTGAACAATGTATGAACTTTGTTTTTTTGTAAGCAGTAGGATGTAGGAATAGAAGCAGATCGATCAGTTTCACGTTGTCGAGCTTTAGTATAAGAAAACTTTTACTAAACTTATGTTCCGTTGAATCCATTTCCTTTTTGTTTCAAACGAAAATGGAAAGACGATATGGTCGTTTTAGAAATGATATGTTAAGTTTGCAACCCAAAATTTGATTTATATAACACAAAAACAGTTAAATTACTATTTTAGCCTTTACTAAATTTTTTTAATAAAAAAAAAATGGTTCTAAAGATTGACTTTATTTCTCGTTACTCTTTTTTATTATTATTAGAAATGATGTATGAATGCGGTTGAAATTTATCAATTCAAACATTTACCCAAAAGTTTAAGACTTCTAATAAAGTCAAATTTATCATAAATTTTATTAATTTTTATCCTAAATTTTATTAAATTGCATCTTAAGTTTGGATAACTCTTATATTTTTATCTTATTAAAAACTGTTTGCAATTCGAACAATCACTTGAAAAAGTAAAGCATTTTCCTGTGTATTTAATAAATTTAAAAACATGTTTAAATGTAATAGATAAAACTCCAAAAAAAAAAAAAAAAAAAGTGTTTGAACTTTTTCTTTTTTGAAACTTTTTAGTTTTAGAAGAGTTACTAAATAGTCGGGATAAATATTACAATTACTATTAGTCTACTTTCTTTTTGAAAAAAAAAAAAAAAAAACTTTAATGTGTTATGACCCTTTTCTCACTCTTATTATTACTGCACGCAAGCTCTTCGCGTGAGAAACATGTAAAATGTTTTTTTTAAAAATTGAATAATAAGCAAATAACTACCTTCTCCCTCTTATTCTTTCAAGGAAAAGACAGAAAAAAGAACAAAGAAAATGGAATTCTACGATAAACCTTGTCGGTTACCAAGTATTAGATTCTTTTCCTCACCTTGAGTTTTCATCCGAGTTAATAAGTATCGAATTCAATTTCACTTAACTTACACATTTGATGAAAAATATGAAATAAAAAAGAGACCAAATAGGAGAATAGATAAGCTCAAGAACTTTTTTATTAACTTATTTGGTCTCTTACCAAATAAGAGACCAAATCTGTTAGCCTAAGCTCTACAATCTAACAGATTTAAGCTTCAGACAAAAGATAAAGAAAGAATGAAAGGAAAAGAAGTGGACCTAAGGGAAGGTTGTAGCTCAAGTTGTTAAGTTGTGCATTCCTTTCTTTGTGTTTTTCTTTAAGGGGTTAAACTTCCTTAAGAGAGACATGAGAATTATTGGCGGATGGTTGGGTGGGAGTCCCATAATAACTAATTAAGGGGATGGTCATAAGCTTATAAGTAAGGAATACATTTTCATTGGCATGAGGCCTTTTAGAAAAATCAAAAAGCAAAGTCACGAAAATTTATGCTCAAAGTGAAAAATATTTAATAATGAGGTTTGTGATTATTAAGAAAGGAAATAGAGGAAAGAAGGTTTATTGGCGTTGTTGGAACTCAAGAAGCATCAAAAGAAAGACATTTGGAGAAGGAAGAAAGCAAAGGGAAAGGTTGGAATTGGTTCCTGGGTGTGTTGAGTCGTTTTTATGTACAAATCCTATTTGTTAAGTATTCTGAAGTCACCCGACTAAGTTGTCAACCCCTTTGAATATTAAGTTCCTTCACCACCTAAAAAGGAGATGTGTGGCTGGTTGAAGTTTTGAAAAAGTAATACTATTTATTGTAAAAAGTTGTCTATCCCTTTGAATATTTAGAGGAAGACTTAACCTTTGATGTCAAGTGTAAGATATCTAAATGAAACTTGACAAGAATATGGATAAAATGATTAAAAAAAAACAATAAATAAAAGATAAAAAAGATCAAAGATAAAAACAGACCTCTGATTTGACAATGAGCCGAGAATATGCAGTCCACAATCACTGCTGGATGGGCTTTTAGCATTGAGCGCAGCAGTGTATATTTTCCCATCTCTACCACCACCCTGGATGGGCTTTTATGACATTTCTTAATAGTTTCCCATAAGCTCCACACCTAGAAAAGACAAGTCGACATACAACATATCACTCAAAATTTGACTAGTCGGAAGAAAACTTAATTGAGAGAAGTAGGATAGGAAAGTAGTCATTATTCATTGGTTATAAGTCATAAACAATTCAAAATTTTCATGAGCATTTAGAATTGAAACATAACTGCATCCTAAAACTTCTTGGATATATCAAAAAAGAAGTTGATGAACTTGATGCAGTTTCAGCAAGAACTTTTTTATAAGTACGATACTAGTTCTCACCTACTATCTACAACTAATTTCTCAAAATTTTCTTCACTGATTGTCACCGTGTCAAGTACACCAACTTTAGTAGATAAACACATAAGGAATGATAATGATTAACACAGACATTTGTTTTTAGTTTTTTAATACCTAGTGTGCATATTTGGAATGCTTATGCCTGTACGCATTTGATATATCGCACATGGCATCTAAAGACACTAAAATCCTAGAATGGAATGTAACCAAACCTTAAAAGTCAATCTGCAGTAATTGCAAGAAAGTACAATTCACCAAGTCAATTCAATTAAACAGCCAATTCAAGTACTTAACTAGCAAAGATAAATAAATTAAAAACCAAAGATATCGTAAAACTAATTCATTCACCAAAGTGTAAAGCCCATCATCACAAAATTATATTATTAAAGTTGAAGTTCAATAGAGTGCCGAACCTCACAAGTACGATCCACAGAGGAAGAGATTATAATAGCATTGGATCCTCCATAGCCAACGACAATATCAGTAAACAGGGAAATTATGCCCAGTGAAACTATGCATACAAATGTTTTGCTTCCCTTTGCCATCGATCATCAAATACTCTGTTATAAACATGTTTGAGAAAACTTTCAATTAGTGACAATAATATCTAAGTAGACACACAGGTGCGACTGCAGGATGAAAATTTTTTATACGTTAGAAAGGACCAAACTATAGCGCAGCCATCTTCAGAACCAGAAATTAGCAGGGAGTCGGATCATTCTCTTGTGAGTTCCCACGTCGGTTGGAGAGAGGAACAAAACATTTCTTATATGGGTGTGAAAATCTCTCTGTAAAAGACGTGTTTTGAAATCGAGAGACTGACTGCAAAGGCGGACAATATTTGCTAGCTGTAACTGCCCTATAATGAGCAAGCCATTTGCTAAGCAGTCTAACGCTCAAAGCGTGCAGCAACAACATGCCTGCTTATACTACAGCTAAGAATGTGCAACTGCCTACTAATATAATGAGGGGACAAATGTAGTTTTCCACAGTTAAGAAATCTCAGAAATCGATGCCACAACATTATGTTACTTTTTACTTTCAGAAAATAAATCAAACTTTACCTCCAACGATATATGTAGCCTCATTGCAGGAAGCCAAGGCCATTATTGGTTCAGCCGGGAAGCTATTAACTTCTTCTTGAGGCTGCACGGAGAAAAATTAATTGAGCACACTATTGGGGAACAGACGATGGACCTTGTTACACTTACACTCACAATAACTAGTACCTTAATCCAAGACCAGCAGAGAATGGAGCCTGAGATGGCAGCAGGATCTCGTAGTTGAGAGCTTGCAAGAAACCTCTCACCAGCACAAACAAGACCATGTGCGAAAGAAGCGACCACTGGTACCATTGTGACTTGCAATTTCCTTAGAATATGCTAGATCTCCTCTTCGCAACAAGGATAAAAGGATCTGAACTACAATTTACACGTCCTGTTGTTTGAACAGATAGGATTAGGACAACTAGGTGTCGAAACGAATCATTCGATCTCGATTTCCATTCAGACAGGTGTGCTTACTAAATAATCAACAGGTTAAAGAGCATAGACATAAGTTGAAGCATCGAGACATTACGAATTAGATTTTACGCCAAAAACACCACAACAACAGTCCAATGTGCTTCAACGCCAATCAATGGCGAACGGCACAGTGTTGTGCGTTCACAGTGGGATGCATAGAACACATTAATAAAAAATTCACATTCCATTCAAAGTGTCTCAACGAATCTCAGTAGACACAGAGAGAGAGAGAATGAAGATTACTTACTCGTTATCGAAAGAGGACTGATGAGCGGGAGCGAGTACGAGCGCGGCAACGGCAACATAGGAGAAAGAGAGGGAGATTGGGTTCACTGCGCTTTTATACCCATTCCTTCTTCTCGTTGAATTTGAAAGATTTCACTTTCTTCAAAAATACTATAGAAAATAAAACAATATTTATCAAATAAATTTTTATGCCTTTTAAGTCTCATGCCAGACGTTTGTAAATAATATTATTTTTACTTTTTTTTATTTTATCTCATTTTTACAAAAAGTAAAAATCTACCATAAAGTTATTTTTTAATAATTTAACCTAAAAGTAACCATGAGAACAGTTTCATCTCTTTTCGTGGTAACTTCTGGGCTTATAGAGTATTATTGGGCCAATATGCGTGAATAGTCCATTGGTGTTGAGCCCAACGAAGAAAGGTAATAATGGGCCAGTGGCAAGGCCCACATACTTTTTTTTTTTTTTTTTCTTTTCAATATCAGACCTCAACAAGAGGATAATTGAATTAAAACTATTTTAATGAGCTAAAAAGGCGAAGATAATTACAAGAAAGCAAAACATAGATATATGATATATGACTGATGTGCGGTGGAATTTTCATTTTATAGCTTTTTGACTCTATATTCTAAAGTGGGTCTAAAATAGCAAAAGAAAAAAAGAAATCTCGACTTAATTATATAAAAATATATCTAAAAAGCCAAAAATAACAAATGGGTATCTTCCTTTGATACCATGCATTTAATAATTTATTCATATAGAAATTACATGTACATAAAGTGAAGCATCAAAACAAAATTAAAAATTAAAAGACAAGGGCTGTGTTTTAGCCTTCACGTGCACATCTCAGTCACGTGCGAGCCCCCCCGTGAGAAAAGACAACGGCTTCAGGACCATAAACAATAAACAAAGGTATCATAGAGTTGTTTTGTTGTTATATGTTTATATATAAATATATATATATATATAGTATTATCATTGCACGACAAAGATATCCCAAGGTCTACAATGTTCCAAAGTTGTAGATAAATATATATATATATATATATATATTTGTTAGTGTGGAGATAAAACTCTGGGTTTTACACAGCTGTGTTTTAAATTTAAATTTTCTTTTGTTGTGTGGGGAAATTAAATGTGCGCATGAAACACACATATTTATGAAACGGGAAGTGGAAGGGAAGAGAGGCGCAGAGTTATGCATTGGTCTGCCATGGTCAAACTTTTGGATTAATAGAAAGAAAAGAAAAAAAAAGTAAAAATATATTTATTTATTTTTTACCAGTAATGGAGTTTCTGGAGAAAGAGACAAAAGGGAAAGCATAAAAGAGAGTGGCATTTCGGCAAAGTGGGTTGGTTTATCTTCCAGTCAATCATCACTCTACCTTACCTGGTTCGAACCCTAAACCCTCCATTTCTCATTGATTATTAAAATATTTAATTCAATGTCCTTTTTTGAAAATATTTAGTACTATTACTGGATCCAAATATTTTGAAAATATTTTGCGCTTCTTTCTGTGAAATGAAAAGCAAAAAACTTTCCATTTAAGAACCCTTTTCGTACTCCTCGCATTAATGTTGCTGAAGTATTCCAGGTCAAACCCATTAAAACAAACACCCACAAGGAATGGAATGCGGAAGAGAAGAGAAAAATGATGGAATTTGATTGGAAATAAAAAAGAAAAAAGAAACTATTTCTTAATCGAGAGCTGTAGTGCAACAGTAATGGTTATGGGGAAAAGAGACAGCAATAGAATCGCTGAGGGTTATATACATACAACTTACATTACTATCACAAACAGCCATACCCACGCACACATCTTCTAAGAGAGACTAACAAAAATTCTCAAAAAAAAAAAAAAAAAAAAGGATGATAATTTTTTTTTTTTTTTTTTTTTTTTTTTGTAAATTGAAGGAATTGGAGAATTAGAGAAGAGGAAGATGAACTAACAAGCGGAAGGGGGCATGAGATTGAGCCCTAAATCGTCTTTTTCCAGCACCAATCGAGCCTTGTTGTTCTCTTTAACGATATTATTAGAACCATATTCCGGATGCACACGTTTCTTGGATTGAAGCGACACTCCAAAAAGCTTCGTTTTTGGCTCTTCTACAATTGTCACGAAGCTTTTTGATGAACCATTATTATTGTTTGGAGTGCCGGCCACGAAATGGGTCTGTCCGGAAACTTGTTTTGCATTTGTCGGATGGTATCCGAGAAGGTGGTGATTCGGCTGCCGTTGTCCGACCGGGAAGCCATCGGAAAGTAGAGAGGTTGAATATTGATATGAATTGCTTGGAGCGACGGGTTTGACGTGGTTTTGAACGAAATAAATGATGTCGTTGTAGAGCTTTTTCATGTGGGCTAATTCTGACATCAGCATGTTGTTGCTTCGACGGAGACGCTCGTTGTCCTCCGACAGGGCAGTGACGGAGTTGTTGAAGTTGTTATTGTTGTTGTTGGAGGAGAGCGGCGGCGAGTCACACCAATTGGGGTTGTCGTCGGAGTCGGAGGGTGAGATGCTGACTCGAGCGGGGTAATGGTAGAAGCCAGCGTTGAGACCGAGTGGGGAATAAGATTGGTGGTGTTGGTTGACGGTGACTTGAGGCTGAGCGGTTTTTCGTCGATGGATCTCACATAACAAATGTTTCTCTCCTTTTCTGAAGAACTCGTTGGCGAATTCCCATCTGTCCGGCACAATTTTTCTAAAACCCTAAGAGAGAGAAAAAAAAAAGGAGTTAAAAAAAAAAAACATAAAATGGAGGAAATAAAATGGAGGAAGGTGGTTGAGCTTACATAGGTGTTGAGCTGTCGGACAAAGCTAGAGAAGTTGTTGTGCTTGAAATAGTTGGGGAGGAGATCTCTGGCGAATTCAGGAGGGCGCCAAACGACGAAGGTGGTGTCATCTTCGCCCCATGAGACAATATGGTCGGTGGTGGGATCGTCCACGAGCTGGTAAGTTTTAGTGAGAAAGGGAGCTGGGATGGCTTTGTGGGAGTCTAGAGAGAGCAAAACGCCTTCGCAATTATCAAGCATTAGAGCCATTTGGAATAATATGGGAAAGGAAGAGTCTTTTTGGGAGGGGAGGGGAAGGGCTAGATAGCAGAGTTTGAAATGGAAGTGGAAATGGAAAGGGAGAGGAAAAAAAAGAGGGATTTAGGATGGAAAAAACAAAGCGGAAGAAAGGAAAAGAAGTGTGTCGTGTGGTGGGTACCGTGCAGTTAGTTTTTTTATTTTATATTAACAATTTTGGTTTATTAATTTGGTTGTTTGGGTGTGAGAGAATATGTGTCTCTCTGTCTGTGTTGAACTGTGAAATAAGGGCCTTTCAAGACAAACCCGTGACATGTCCATCTCTCCTTGATCTCCTTTTTTTTTTTTTTTTCATCTTTTGATTTGATTCTCTCTATATCTCTCTCTCTCTCTCTCTCTCTCTCTACTGACATTCATCCCTCCAGCACCCACTTAAGAATCACCCTCAATTCCTGACTCCAAAATTTTACAGTCAAAAGAGAAGAAAGGAGAAAAAAAAAAAAAAAAAAAAAAACTTGAAATTTGGAGTGGGTCAACCCTTTTTTAGTTGCATATGGGCAAAGCCGAAAGCCCCTTTTGGTAGGAACTTAATTACTTACATTGAGAATTTGAAAGCAAAGAAATTGATTTCCTGAAAAGAGCGATCCACAGAAAAGTAGTGTATGTAAGTATAGTATATAGAATACCCAATAATCAAAATGCTTCATACTCACTTTACAAAAACAACATAGAAATTAAAAGCAAAACAGGCAGCCAAAGATTGAATACCCATTATTATTATTATTATTATTATTATTATTATTATTATTATTATTATTATTATTATTATTATTATTATTATTATTATTATTATTATTATTAGGCACAGAACACACAAACATGCAGTTTTGTTTTTACGTGGACTATTAGTTTGGGTTTGCAGTATAATAAATGCTGACACCTAAGCAAATTAAAACACTGTCTGTTCCTGAAACAGAGATACATAAATGAAATGGAAAGGGAAGGAAGGAGAAGGAAGGAGAAGGAAGGAAGGAGGGCATTTAGGTAAAAAGTGAAATGGTAAAAAGGTGTGTTTGTATGCGTTCCCGAGGAGAAAATGAAAAATGAAAATGAAAATGTTTGGGGTTTAGGATTTGTAAGTTAGCTTTTGTTGTTAATATATAAGAGCACCCGAAGGCAAGGCAGGAGAGGGCAGGGCAGGCGTGTCGAAATTCGAATCCCCCATCATTTTCTACTACTCTCTCTGTGTGTGTGCGGCATTGACAGATATAATAAGGTAAAGCATACATCGAACTACGTGATGGGACTTAAAGCCTGCGCCCTTCCTTCCTCTCCTCTCCTCTCCTCTTCTATTTCCTTCTTTTCTCTTCTTCTTCTTAATATTCCAAACTTCAATACTCTCTCTCTCTCTCTCTCTCTCTCCATTGCTGTTTACTCCTTCCAGTTCAGGTGGTTGAATTATTGGCCTCAAAAGTTTCCATAAATAAACTCTTTTTTATTTATTTTTTTTTTTTTACAGCTTTCCTTTTCTTTGTAGTCGTCCAAGAAATGAGAATCTCTCGCTCTCTCTTCTTTATACTTTTAGTGTATGGGGTTTCTTTTCTTTTTTCTTTTTTTTTTTTTTAAATCTTTTGGGCGAAAAAGAAAGTTTTGAATTTTGTTGGTGATATGATGATGGATTGAAATTCCAAAAGGCCAAAAGGGGAATGTATAGGAAACGCTTGTGTGTGTCTACTACTACGGCCCTCATGATTTCAACAATATTGTGTGCAAACTTTTTTGCAATGAGTACCTTTAATCACACACATAGGTTGAGGGATCGCATATGTAAAAAAGTTAAATAATAATACTTTATATTTGTTTTTATCTTTAACTTAAACTATATATATATATATATATATATATATATATTTACGTGTTTATTAGGGATAATTATGATTATGGTATAACAACATGTCTATTATCAATACTTGATTATGTTAATGATTGTGACATGGAATAAAATTTTATTTATTACAATTTTATAATTGTGAGTTCTCACCTCGATTGGAAAGAAAAAACGAGTGCCAACGAAGTCGCTGGACCCACGAGTACTAGCGAGGATGATGTCCCCAAAGGAGGTGGATTATAAGATTCCATCTCAGTTGAAGATGAGAACAAAGCACTTTTTTTTATAAGGGTGTGGAAACCTCTTTGTAATAGGCACGTTTTAAAAAACCTTAAGGGAAAGCTCGAAAAAGAAAGCCTAAGGAGGACAAGATCTGCTAGCGTGTGGCCTTAGGCTGTTACAAATGGTATCAGAACTAAACACCAAACGGTGCGCTAGCTGCTCAGCCCCAAAGGAGTGGACACCAGTGGTGTGTCAGCGTGAGAGGTGGATTATAAGATCCCATATCGATTGGAAAGAGGAACGAGTGTCAGCGAAAACGCTGGGTGCCAAAGGTGGGTGGATTGTGAGATTCCACATAGATTGGAGAGAGGAACAAGTGCCAACGAGAACGCTGGGCGCTGGAAAGGAGTAGATTGTGAGATTCTACATCGGTTGAAGAGTAGAACAAAACATTGTTTACAAGTGTGTAGAAACCTCTCCGTCACCAGCTTATTTTAAAAATCTTGAAGAGATATCCTAAAAAAAAAGTTGTGAACTTGGGCGGATACAATCGTACTCGAATTTATTAAATAATTTGAAATAAAATTTATATGAGTGTTGAAAATTAGACACTCAGTTCCTTTCTTATTAGGGTTTTTTTACTCACTGTCGCTTCTCAAAAAATAACATCATAAATTATATCTCAAAATTATTTTATATATAAAAAAAAAACATTTGTAATGATTTCTTAAAACTACATATTTAGAATAAATATTTGTAGGGTCCAAAACCATACAGATGGGTAAGAAAATGATGAGTAATTATTTGTAAATAGATTTGTAGCTGATTATTTTCATGATGCATGCCCACTTCGATTTCTCATTATTGGAAAATCCACAAACAAAATATATCGCACTTTTTTAAAAAAAAAAAAAAAAAAAAAAAAAAAAATTACAAAACAAAACTGACCTTAATTATGTATTGATAAGAAACCTATAATATTATTAATATAAAGTTTGGAGACAGTAATATCACATAAATATGAAATTTGTAAAATAAAATTTGGAAGAAGGTGAGATATTATCTTTTTTTTATTACTTTTCTTAATTGCCAAAACACTCCCATTCCTTATTTTAAAATAAATTAAATGCTCGAAAAAATAGGTTGAACTTCATTAATTATCACATTGTGCTTAGTGCTATCTTATTTATTATCATTCTCATTCTTCTCTTTATCGATGAAACCATGTTGTATATGTTGGAATATTAAAACCCAAAATTAATTAACTATTATGTACGTAAAATTGAATATATATATATATATCACCAAATATATTTTATTTCAGGCATATCATTTTTTTTAATATCCATTTAACCAAATTTTACTCGGATTTGTCTCAAGAGGAGACCGAGACAAAAAAAAGTTTTCAGATTCGGTTCGATCCAATTGACATCTCTACATTTGGAGAGGGTCTCTTGAGTCAAAGTAATTTGTAGAGTTCAATTCCCGATAATCAGTAGAAATGGGTATAAATTATCATCTTACGAATATGTAAATAGTGACCGTAAAACTAAGGGAACGTGTAATTAGTCTCTCAACAATCTTAGGCTTATCCAATATACAATCCCTTTGGCCATTTTTGTTCTTGTTTGTGTTAGTAAAGTCAATTTGGTTGAGGTTAATGAGTTTTTGTCCATATTTTTGTTTCCCACTCTGTTTCTGCGCACTGATCTCTCTGGTTCTTCTGCAGCGGCTGACACGGAAAAACCCAGTCCTCTTCCTAATAATAATAATAATAATAATAATAATTAAAAGGTAAAAAAAGAAAGGGTTTTGTTTTTTGTATTGTTGTTGAGGTGAGTGCAGTAAGTATGGGGCAGTCTGATGCTTCAAGCTTTGTTGTTTTGGTTTGATTAAGCATGTTTATCTTCTTTTCCCTTTTCTCCTCCACTACCCCTCAACTCTCATACTAATCTCTCCTAATCCCATATTAATTAAACCATCTAATTTTGATTAATAACAGTAACAAATTAATTTTTATATATATATATATATATAAATTTGGTTTGATTCAGGTTGTCAGCAACTGAGACAGATCCTACCGAGCCCCACCACCCATGGCTGCCAATTAATTAATTTATTTGAAGAGGGCAAAGAGCAAGAAGATTCTATTCTAATATGTAAAAACGCAGTGAAAGTGAAACAACGCCACCCACCACCGTACCCAGCTTCCTCTCTCTCTCTCTCTCTCACACATCACCACCGCCGCTACCATATTATTTTATGTGTGGGGATTTCAAGAACAGACAGCCTAAAGCACACAGGGAATAGCGATAAAAAATTGCACAATTTAACGTTGCTCTTATTACCCCCGAGAAAAGAATCTAAATCCCCACAATAATAACACAACCTTCTCTCTCCCTTTTGTCTTATGTTTATACTCTTAATTATACACTTAATTCTAACAGACATTCTGATAATAATTGATGGACAAGAAAAGATGTAAGCTTGACTTACTGCTGCTATTATGTACCAAAAGCTAGCATTCTCCCAATTCTCCACTGTGTTTTATGGGATTGGACATCTGTATGTCCCAATTCTATAAAAACATATTCGTTTTCCTTGCCTTTATTTCCTTTCCACTTCCAATCAACAAAAATAATACTTAAAAACCTAGCTATATTCTTCATTCTATCAACCAAATTCCCATCAATTACGTGTAAAGTCTGGTTGTTCTAACGCATATGAACTCACTTAACTTTTCTTCTGCTTGTACTCGGTGGTGAGTTCATCCGTCTTTAACTTTTGGCCATGCATCAAATCAACTGAAAAAATAATTCACTATTAAAAAACTATACCATGCAACTAGGCATTGGTCGTAGTAGACACGTTCTAAAACCTTGTTTTTATAAAAAGCTATGTGAATGTGATGTCCCAGAACAAACCACCTTATATATAAGGGTCGTTTTAAAGCTTTGAGGGGAATCCCGAGAGGGAAAGCCCAAAGAGGACAATATTTGCTAATGGTGGATCTGGGCTGTTACAGATGGTATCAGAGCCAGACACAAGACGATGTACTAGCCTTCTCGCTGTTCCCCGAAGGGGGTAGACACGAGGCGGTGTGCCAGTAAGGACACTGGCCCCAAAGGGGTGGATTTGGAGGCGGTCCCACATCGATTGAAGGAAGGAAAGAGTGTCAGCGAGGACGCTGGCCCTGAAGGGGATGGATCGTGATGTTCCACATTGGTTAGGTAGGAGAACAAGGCCCCACATGGATTGGAGGAAGGAAAGAGGGCCAGCACCTGAAGGGGGGATAGACAAAGTCCCACATCGATTGGAGGAAGTCCCTAGTAGATGCGTTTTAAAGCAGAATCTGGGAAATCCAAAGAGTATAACATTTGGTGAGTATAACATTTGCTAACGGTGTATGTGAGCTGTTACAATGAATACTGTTTTAAAGTAGTTAGGTTTTTATGGTGGAATCCATGGATGAGAGTAAATGTTATATAATAAGTAAGAAAATTTGATTTTGCAAAAGCTAGATTCCTGGCTTGAAAAGATGTAAGAAAAAGAAACATCTTTCCCTAATCTAAATTTGGAAAAGGGTTTGTTTGAATGAAAATATTTGTTAGAGTTACTAGGCTTCTATTTTTTGCGTACCCAAGAAAAGAGAATGAATTTTAACCCCACTTTTTGAATTACATCAAAAGCAGAGAAATAGTAGCTTTGTTTTTCCTCTCCATTACCTCTACTTTTTCTTTCTCATCCTTTATTAAAGATGCAATGCCTCAGTTTATAGCTTTTAACAACTTTAGATTATACACATCCCATTTCTGACATCCCACATTTGTCTGTGATTTTGATGATTATGAGGGATTCATGTGTTTATTATGAACCTCAATCTAAGCAACCATTCATCCTCACTTATTACTACCTTTTGCTTTTAATTCATGCAATCATGACACCCACAATCTGGAAAACAAGTATCATATCATACCATACATTTCAATTGAGTTTGGGATATTCAAAACTACTATGAGTTTAGGATATCATCAGGTTTTGATTTTAGATTGGTAATGAATCTGCTAATCTGATCTTGGCGTTTGGATTTGGAGGATTGTGTTAGCTTTGATGATGATGATGATGATGGAGATGGATATGGATATGGAGAGGGAGCATAAAGGCTGTTGGATCACATGCACATCACAAATCAAAACTTTTTTGCCCTCCTTCTCTTCTCTTCTCTTCTCTTCTTTTCATAGTGAGTGTGATGAAGATTAAAGAAAAGGCATTTCAAAAAATATTGGTCCCATTTATCTAAGGCTGGTTATGCTGCTTCCCCAATCCAAGGGATTCCGTGACACGATTTTGATGCCATATGGGTCCCCTCCTCATCATTATTTCTCTAATATGCATAACAATCTAAGCCCACCATGCAGAGACTCCCACACCCTTGTAAGAAATGCTTCTTTCTCCTCCTCATAATCCACCTCCTTAGGGGCCCAACGTCCTCCTCAATGTTTGACTTGCTTTCGCTCGTTATGTTAACATAGGTTTTTACTAATTGGGTTGTGATATTTAATTTTGTAATTGGATAAAAGAAGGTATCTTGTTTAGGAATAAAAAAGTTGAGATAAATTTGCAATTTGTTGGGGTGTAATGCAGAAGATCTGAAGATCATGATATCCTCACAAGCCCATCTTAGACCTCTAACTTGTCTTTTCTTCTGCCCTTTTGTCACCTTGGAACACAGAAAGAAGGCCATGGATATCAGATCATTCGTAAGATTCGTTGCATCTAAAAAAAAAAAACTTAATTAGAATGGCAACAACCAAGATGGAATATGCTTATTTCAAACTTTTGAATCTGATTGGCAGCGATTTAGCGGACCATTACCCAACTTTTGTCTTTCTTCCTGTCTGACATGTTCTTTAGTTCATTAATATTTTCTTATTTTTCTATACATTTGAGTTCGAAATTTAATTACATTCTAAGTTTCAATCGCACTCACTCCATGAAGAATTAAAAATAACGTATAAACCACTCCCAATTATTCAATTTGTTCAACCCAAATCATTTCACCACGCGCCACCGTTGCCCGACCGGCTCCCATCGCAAAAGGTGAAGCGATGACGAGATTTTTTGGAATCATCAAGAATTGGGGTTTGGGTATTATCCAATGGGTTCGCAGTGGTCGTCGTTTAGTTGTTATTTGTGAAGCTCTTGCTCTCAGGCCAGCCGGTGTCGACGGAACCGATGGACATCTCCGGCGTGGTTACCGGGCGGTGTAGAGGGTTTTGCAAGAACAAGTCCAGAGGAAATAAGGAGAAATGAGTGGTGAACTAAGGGAGTTTGTTTTAATTTACAAAGGAATATTTTGGATTAATTAATTTGAGGAGAAAAACACAAAAGCAGATGTGTGAGGGGAGGATCAATCACATCCTTGAAGTAGACGATTAACTAACAAAATGGCAGAGGGAATGGGCAAAGGCTGAGACGTTGCAGAGCTTGAAATATTCACCCATGGCGGGGAAGGGGCAATTTTAAACAAGTATCAATTCGGTCATAAAAGTGTTTAGCAACCAAATCACTCGAACGCCGGCGCCGCCGCAGCTGTGGAATGACCCACCGGAGGCACCGCGTGGATCTTACGGGGACGGTTGATTTCTTGGTTTTGAAATATTGGTGGGATGATTGAATCTTGAAAGATCTTATTTCTGTGGTTTTGAATTGAATACTCTTAAGAGTACAAGTACTTACTGGTTTATAATAAACACTGATGTGTGGTTGTTTTGTTTGTAAAAGCCCAGAGAATCAAAAATCAAAAGAACAAGACAAAGCAACAAGGTTGTTTGTTCTGTCTTCGTGTTGGCAACCTCTTTTGTCTGACTCACTGAGCAATGACAGCATCAAAATTAAGTGCAGCCTGCCTTGTTTATGCTGCAAATTCTATCTTATCTTTTCACTCTCTTGCTCGTTTATACATCTGACATGCTCATGGGGAGCCTTAATTTTTGGCAAAAACCTTGTATTCTTGCTCCTACTAATTCCTTCCCCTATCATTTTTATTTCTACCGAACAAAGTACACTATTTGATCGATACTTGTGGATTCTATTGACATAAGTAAGTTAAGGGTATGACTCTGATGTCATGTTAAAAGAACCACACGAAACTCCACATAAACTTTCATCAAAATGTCTTGCACCAATAGAGATAATATTTCTTACTTATAAACTCGTGATCTTCCCCTTCAACATCATGAACTTATCTTCTAATTCTTCTGGATTGCGATAAGAAAGTCGAGAATCCGAAGAGGCTAAAGCCATGGGTTGGGTTCAATTATTGTGGCAATCAAAGGGCAGTGTTGAATAAAAGCAAAGTTTGTTTGTTTCTAGGACGTGAAGCGATGCATCTAATTAGAGACGAGTTTCCATCAATTACGTGTAAAGCTAAGTTATTATTTAACACACAAGTTAATTTGAATGGGGTTTTGGGTTTATTTCTAAACTAATCAACTTTAGTCCATACCCATCAAATCAGTTTTGCCATCTTTATATCGCCATTTTCATACAACCCTTTATTATATTCATAGATTCTTCACCTCTTTTTCCATCATTATTTGTCGCCTTTATATCGCTATGTTCACACAACTCTTCCAAAGCCCAATGAAAAAAAATATAGAAATAAATGGAAGAATAAAGAGTGTAAGATGGAGTCCATATTGGTAGTTGTTTAAGAGATTCTCTCTTTAGAAAGGACAGTTTTGTATGTGAGGATAATAATGAAGGACTTGGCTTTGCATGCAAAAAAGTTGCAACTCCTTCGCCCACTCCAACGCTTTAATGCATCTTTTCCCTAATCTAAAGCGCCAAAAGGAGTTTCCTGTTACCCAAAATGCTACCTAAACACTAAAGACATCTACTTGGACGCTTCTATTTTTCCTACCATGGTTTGCTTCCGTCCGTCAGTTTCACAGTTTTAAGACATGTTTACTAGGGAGAGGTTTCCACACCGTTATAACAAATGCTTTGTTCCCCTCTACAACCAATATGAGATCTCACAATGTCTGTATCTAATGTCATATATAATAAAAGATATGGTCTACTTTAAGATTTTAAAATGTGTTTGTTAGGGAGAGATTTTCACACCCGTATGTAAGAATGCTCTATTTCACTCTCCAACAAATATGGAATATCGCACTGCAACCAACGTGTATCTCACACCTATACACTTTAAAACAAACTAAATTTTAACCCACTTTGTTGATATCCTTAAAAGCATACAACTTCAACTCATATCATCTTTTCTACTTTTTCCTGTATTTTCCACCTTTAGTTAAAGGGTTAAAGATCCCCTTCTCTCCACTTTACAGACCACGACATCAGTCTGTTATCTTAAAATTACCCTTCAAAAAAAAAAAATGTTTGTATCATTTTCCGTTTGAGCTGATAAACATCAATACACAATTTACATTATTTGATGAAAAAGCCATATTGGAAGCTTTAAAATGGGTGGATGGATGGATGAAGTTTGAGTACAGTGAAGTACGGTGGCAACATGCATCGTGGTGGGGAAGCTTAGATGGGACTAATGATGCTTCTCACCTGCCCTACACCGTGATGTTAACCCACAAAAGGAATTCTAGTAGCAAATTCATGGCTGTTTGTTACATCTATAAATGGTGAGTTTGTGATCAAATCATGGGGTATTCAAGAAAAGAAACCCCAAATGATCGAGATGATTTTGTTTTTCTTATTTTGTTTTAAATGGAATGTATATATTACAAACAAAAAAAAAACCCTTTAGGCAATTCAATCAGATCAAGCTGGTGAATGAGTCGATTCCAAACATGTCCTGGAATGGTAGGGCCATTCATTACCCGAGACCTGGTGAATAATTTTGAATACCTGGAAAATATTGTGAAGAAGAAAAGCGGCATCATTTCCAATGAAGATAAGAATATATGTGTTTATTTTGAAGGTGGTGGAATGAAATGGTTTGGAGTCAGGTATTTGGGAAGTGTACAAGGAAAAAGAAGAAAGTGGCGCATAAGAAAGAAAAGTAGATACAAAGTGGAAGAAGGGGGAAGTCACAGCAGCGGAGCAGAAAGTAAATAAAAACAGCTTTATAGGGAATAAGGGAGGAGGATTGGATGATTGAACCCAACCAAATTGAATTGGGCTTACAACTCCCCCTTTGCTCTTCCTGCCCCTCTTCCTTGTGGGTATTTTAAAAAACAAAAGGCAGTTGCTCATGGATCTTGGTTTAGATGCATGGTCTAACAGAGAAAAACAAGAAACAAAACAAAGTAAGAACATGAGAGACAAAATCCTTCCTAGCATACCAAATGATATTTTTTATAACCGCCCAACCCCATCGCTAACATATCCTAGCTTACAATCTATTTCGTAGTCCATCTCCTTGGAGGCTCAGTGTCACGGTCCTACATTTTTTACCGTGTGGCGTCATGATCTTGACACGCTCACGATCAGCCTTAAGGGAAATTAAGTCCCATATATATTTTTCACCGTGGCTTTGTGACTTTGTCAGACCATAGACGAGGTTTGTTTCGCCAGTTGAATATCGCTTGTGCGGAATCTAAGCTTGTTCAACCACACACGCCGAGGCCAAGTCATCCGGCTCGACCTTCCCTCTACTCGGGGCCAAGGTCTCTCAATGCAACGTTGCATCTCATCTTGTCATCTTGATCCCCATCAACATGGTCCCTATGTCTTGACACCATCCTGAGTCTCGGGATGTCGTCGGCCATCATAACTTGCTTGGTCATGCCATCGAGAATGGACCCGCGTGTCGCTCATCTCATCGGGACTTCTCGAACATCCATTCATCCGGGTTCTATTGAGGCATTAGCCCTCCCATGCCCATACCGTCTCGGCACGCTCGCCCACACTGTAACACACGTATGTGCCATAGGGCCTAGGGATGGTGGAGAGCTGACACTATGGTACCCCTGTAGTACATTTGGAGTCATTTTCAATCTTACAGACATGATTTTGGCAAACGGTCATACGGTATCGTGCAATGTCCGTCCGGTGTCCGATTCACACCAAACTTGGCGAGTATTCATATTTCATATGGACGGACTTGACTCCTGAACTGTATGCACAAATTCGGTTAAGGCTCGGGATCCTACCTGGCCCGTCAACAAGCCTATCTTTGCCCCTCTTGTCTATTCGATGTCTCTATCTTGCTTATGTCTCAACTTGTCTTCAATGTCCACTTCGTGTGGTGCGTTAGATGATACACCATTCTCCTCGGTAGCATCATGGCACTCGTTTAGGCCTTTGCGTGGCCGGATGGGCGCCACTTAAGGGTCGCCGCTTCTCTTGTCACAACGTGAGGGTCACAACATAGTTAGGTTGTGAAATTCTCCCCCACTTAATCGTTTTCGATGACATACTTGGGGGTACAACCATTGTTGGGTTGTGACACTCAGCATCCTCGCTAGCACACTGTCCAGTGTCTGGATCTAATACCATTTGTAATAGTCCAAGCTCACTATTAGCAAATATTGTCTATTTTGGCCCTTTATGTCGGTTAGTCTCACGGTTTTACAACGCGTCTAATAGGGAAAGGTTTTCACGCCTTTATAAGAAATGTTTCGTTCCACTCTTCAACTAACGAGGGATCTCACAAACATTTAGAGAAAACTTATAAAGGTTGGTTTGAGTTAGATTTTTTTTTGTTAGGTTATATAAAAGTGTGGTTACAACCCAATCCAATTTAGCTCTATCTTCCTCTTAAGAAGATAATATTTAACATTTATCATTGATGTTAGTTATATACTGTGAAACCAATGTTAGTTATATGTTGTGAGTGGTAAATGTATGACATTTGAATTTTGAGATTGTATCTACTCTATTTTTTTTTTTTTTAAATAATCAAATTCAACAACCTAATCTAACCTAGAATTTCAAATGATTTATTATTAAAGGTATGACTAGAAATGGGAGTGGAAGTAGAAAATATAATAATGATATGAACATAGCATAGAATGGTTTTAGCATATTCACCTTCCAGTTTGTCATCACTTTCAAAGGCATCATTACCCAAAAGTTCATCCATTTTATTTTTTTATTATTACTTTCATATTTAAAAAATTCGGGCCTACAGAGCCCGTTCGGAAAGTTGGGCCTAGCTCTTCCTCCTCTGGGCCTAAGTAGCACATTAGGAAAGCCGGTTCGGAAAGTTGGGCCTAGCTTCTCCTCCTCCGGGCCTACGGAGCCCATTCGGAAAGTTGGGCCTAGCCGTTCCTTCTCCGGGCCTACGGAGCCCATTCGGAAAGCCTGTTCGGAAAGTTGGGCCTAGATTCTCCTCCTCCGGTCCTACGGAGCCCGTTTGGAAAGCCCGTTCGGAAAGTTGGGCCTAGCTTTTCTTCGTCCGGGCGTACGGTTGCCGTTTGGAAGTTGGGCCTAGCTTTTCCTCCTCCGAGCCGACGGAGCCGATTTGGAACTTGGGTTTAGCTTTTCCTTCTCCGGGCCTAGAGAGGGTTTTCGGAAAGTTGAGCCTAGCTTTTTCTCCTCCATAGCAGGGTTCATGTTGGGCCGATTTAGAGGAATCCAAAATTCGGGCCTTACAAGCCCGTATCATAAATTCGGCCCAGCCGTGAGAATACGATACGTGTATGGGATCAGAAACCAAGTCCTGAAGGGGCGTCTAATAAATTTGACGAAGCTTTGCCAAAATTTTCCGCAGTCGCGTATTGGTCAGACAAGCTATCGACTTCCTCTCTACCATCTTTCCTCTTCTTCTTCTTCCCTTCCTCTTTCTCTCTCTGGTAATTCATCGACTCCATGGCTCTACCTCAGAGTCAGTACCAACAACAGTATCAACCGCAGCACCAACAGCAACAGCATCATCAATCTATATCATTTCGGTAATTCTTATTCACCACAATGTAAAACCAGAAATTTTGTTTTCTTTAAAACCCTAGCGATCGCCCCTCCTTCACAGAGCTTCGATTGTTTTCTGCCTTCTTTTAATTTTGCATTCTATCTCTAATTACAGGAACTTGTACACTGCCGATGGTCATTCTTCTCAACCAATTTCCTATTTCAACCCCTTGAATTTGCAGGATCATTCCCAGCATCCTCCCTATGTTCCTCCATGTAAGTTTGCTTTTACTTCCTTTGTTTCTTTCCTTTTATTGTGTACTTTTCTGATTCCTGACAGCTCTTAGTTTTACTGGAAATTTGGGTTTGGGCGGATTTCAAAGCAGTAATCGTTTTTTATTAGTTTGTTCTTATAAGGGTTAATAACTTATTAGAGATTGTTTGAAGACTTCGGATTTAATTTTCGTTTCTTTCACTGAACGCTTCAGCTCATTATTTGTGTCGGGACCAGCCTCATGGGATTTAATTTTGGACTACCATTTTGTTGTTTTTCGTCATTCTAGTTCATGTAGTCGGGTTTGCACCAGATACAGCCCCTGCTACGGACGCCAGTGATGGCGCAGCAGATTTTCACTGGATGTATGGCTTAGAAGCCAAGAAGAAAAGATTGAAGGAACAAGATCTATTTGAAAACAATTCCCAAATATCATCCATTGACTTCTTGCAAGCGCGTCCTGTTTCAACAGGACTGGGCTTATCGCTTGACAACACCAGAATGGCTTCCACAGGAGACTCGCCTTTGGTCTCTCTTATAGGCGATGACATCGATCATGAATTACAGCAGCAGGATGAAGATATTGAGAAGTTCCTCAAAATTCAGGTCCGGATTAACATACTGTTTTAACATATCTATCTTTCAAGCTGCTTCGAACAAGCGTCTTGTCATGTTTTTTTTTTGCTTAATCACGAGTGTTTTCATCATCTTACCCTCATAATCAGATGGAGTAATTCTTAACCCTATAATATTTGATTTTGACGCGTTCTTAGCATATTTAATTTTCAAGATAGATAGTCGCCATAACTTTGAAACAACGACTTTATAGAGATTGGAGTTCATAGCTTGCCCTTCTGACCATTAGATCAACCCTTCATGGTTGTCTTATCAGGGTTATGTCAGTTTTTGAATTTAAACTTTCTGGAAGTCACTGTTATGATGCATTGTGCGTGCCTTTACCATATGGCGTTTCCTTGTTGGTTTTATAGTTTTATTTGTGATCAATGTTCACAGTGGCCTTGGTTCATCTTGTAAATTTCAATATGGTTTACTTGTTGATGTTTGTTGCACCAACAATTCTTTCACAGCTGTTTCAATTATGTGTGTGTCCTGACTCCTGAATTTTAACCATAGACCTTCGTCTTCTATGTCTCTTTCTATTAATAGGGTGATAGGCTGCGACATACCATATTGGAGAAGATCCAAGCCAATCAACTCCAAACTCTCTCGATTGTGGAGGAAAAAATTATTCAGAAACTACAAGAAAAAGAAGCGGAGATGGAGTGTATTAACAAGAAAAACATGGAGCTCGAACACCGAATGGAGCAGCTGTCAGTGGAAGCTGGTGCCTTGCAGCAGCGGGCTAGATATAACGAGAACATGATCTCGGCCCTCAAGTTAAATCTTCAGCAGGTGTATGCTCAAAGCAGGGATAGCAAGGAAGGATGTGGGGATAGCGAGGTTGAAGACACCGCATCGTGCTGCAATGGTCAGTCACTTGATTTTCAACTGCTTCGCAGCAACAGCAATGATATGAAGGAGTTGATGATCTGTAAGGGTTGCAGGGTTAATGAAGTGTGCATGCTTTTGTTGCCTTGTAAACATCTCTGCCTGTGCAAGGAGTGCGAAAGTAAGCTTACCATTTGCCCTCTGTGTCGATCCTCAAAATTCATAGGTATGGAAGTTTATATGTAAAGTTATACCTTGTGTACGATGCTCAATTCATATATACTTCTCGTGATAATTATGTATTTTTGTTTCCTTTTAATTGTTCACTATGTTGTAAACATTTCATAGGGCTGTCATACGATTTATGACTCCACATCTTGATATTGATTTGTATATTAACTATTTTTGATTTATAGTTAATATACAAATATTTAGAGAATGAAATAAATCTGTACATTGAAGGGTTTCTTTTCCCTCGTTTCTTGTAGTCTTTTCCTTTGTTTAGCATAGGGATAAAACTAAATGAAACTGGTTGAAGTGCCCCTTTGATTTAGGTGTTGAGAGGTAAAAATACTTGGTTCTTATTATGAAATCAAAAGAAATGTAGGTTTTAGTACAATGGACTAAATGAAACTGCAACAGCATCCATGATTTCCTGATCAGCCTGGAGAGCAGTCATGACAGGCGGCGGAAGGCACATCTCCAGTTCTATACTTCCTCCTCCTTCAGAACCTGGGTAACACGCTACCATCCCATCGAACTTGTTAGCATACCCACTTCGAAGACACAGCGCCTTCCCCATTCCAAACACGTTCCCGTACTTATTGAATCTGGGGGAACTTCCAATCATCACGCTCGATGGATCAAACATTCCGGCTATTTGGTATATCATCGGAGATTCCACCCATTTCTTCACAGCACCTCTCACTACATTATCCGTGTGGTTCACCACAGCCTCGTGCAATTTCCACGCCGCCCATCCAAGGTTGTTTTCCAGTAGCTCCTTCACTGTCGCTACTCCTCTTATTGTATGAATCGAATTCCCGAAGTAATTTTCCGATAAGGGTGGCTCCAATCTTGATCGGTTGTTTATTGCCATTATGCAACCGATGGTTTGATCTGGCTGTAGGCCACGGACTCGCGTTATGCATCTCCAAATCAGCGCAGATAAGGACTGGAAGGAGGAGATTTTGTTGGTTTCGTACTCTGTATTTGCCTTTGCTTTCAGTGCAGCCACCGATTCGGAAGAAAAATGGAAGTACTTTTTGCTGAGTTGTGGCGCCTCGAATCTGTTAATAAATTGATCAGGGTCCGTAAATGGAAGCTTTAGAATTGGACCATGGCCCTCCGGGAACCAACGCTGCAGAATCGGTGGGCGTGAAATTGAAATACTGTCATCCTCTGCTTCAAATATTTCGGACCACATGTTGAAGAAATGCCAGTACGATGTTCCGTCGACGATGGTGTGGTTAGCGGAACACCCAATGAAGACGGCGTCAACTAATTCAGTGACCTGAACGGACAACAACGGCCTGGAATGACCATCGTGGTTGACTGCTCTGTCATGGTCAAAGAACGATTCGACAATCAACGGCACGTCAGAGGGTGAAAGAATATCAGAACTCGACATGTCGACACGCGCGTGAATGAATTTGACTCCGGGGCTGTTTTTGCAGTCCACATAAACGAGGGAAGAGCCTTCATCTTCATATGAAATCGTTGCGAGTCGTCCGGCAAGTGGGAAGAAATGAACGAGGGCAACTGAGAGTGAGTGTTTGAGCTTTTTCAAGAGATCGTCCATGAAGCGGCCGCCGTCATCGACGGTGGCCGGAGATTTGGCGTAAAGCAGACCCTTTTGGATGTAGTGCATAGAAAGCATGGCAAGGTCCCATGGGCAAAGGTGATATGGATGGTTAGATTGTTCGGGGATGGTGTGAGGTTTGATGAAGCACTCTGAGATGTACTGAATCATATTGTCGGAACAGAGTGGATTTATGAGGCGCCGGGCTCTCAATGTTCCGATGTGTCGTGTTGAGTTGGTCGGTTTAAATAAGAGGTGTAGGAAGGCTGATCAATTTTGACCAATCCTATTTGAAAATAAAAAAATAAAAAAGCTCAAGAGAAGACAAGATTGAACCGCAAGCGTTACCAACCAATTGTCTCCGATTTTACGAGGCATTGAAGATTCGTGGTCGACTTTTAAAACAGTGCGAGTGATGTAAACGAAGATAATTTGGATGCATAAGATGTAACGTTAGAAAGTCTACATTAAATATTATGACAACTACCTTTCAACTTTGCCGTCGGCATCAAAAATAAATCTTCCAATTGTCAAATTCTTTTATTATTTAAACTTAGTCTAAACAAGCATGTAAGTCCAAATCAAGGTTTTAAAGGCGATTATTAGGTTAAAAGAACAATTCATTTCTAGCATTTAAGTCCAAATCAAGGTTTTAAATGCATTTATTAGATTACAAAAGAATTATTTGTTTCTCTCTAATTGATGTAGGATCTTCCAATTGACCATAGGATATATAATCATTTTTTACTTTATATTCGCATGCTAGAGTCATTTAAGCAGTTTTAATCAAGTTATCTGATAAAAAGATTTGAATAAAAAATGTGAAATCCCACGTTAGTTGGTCATGACATTAGGCCCCTCCCCGAACCGGTAGATTTGGTGGGGTCTTATATCGATAAGAGAAAGCATGGAGAGTGGGGTGGATCATTTCCAAAGAAAAACAACCATTCTAGACACACAGAGATAAAAACATTGAAAATGCAGTTCGTGGGTTTCAAAGTAAATCAAATCATCTTGAAAAATACACGATTTGTTGCATATTTTATGACATAGAATCATGATTCACAGGGCTGAAAAGGCGAGGAAGAGACGACATTCATGAACTCCAAATCAGATTCCAGCATTGCCATATTTTGCGGGAGAAGGCAGATCTCTAAATCAATGCTTCCTCCTCCCTCGTTTCCTGGAAATGACGACACTTTGCCGTCAAATTTATTGGCATAACCACTTCTTAGCGCCACCGCCTTTCCCATTCCGAACTCATTCCCATACACATTGAACCTCGGCGAGCTCCCCATCATGATACTATTCGGACTAAAAAATCGACCCAATTGGAAAGTATAAGGAGATTGCAGCCATTGGTCAAGTGAGTCTCTTAAATTCTTGTCGGTGATGTTCACCACAGCATCGTGCAACTTCAACGCCGCCCATCCAAGCTCTTTTTCAAGCAACTTCCCTGCTTTTGCTTCCGCTTTCACTGCTCTAACTACGTTGCCGAAGTAGTTTTCAGAAAAGGGCGGTTCTAATCTTGCTCTGCCATTCGCCGCCATCATGCAAATGGTGGGTTGATCCTCTGCTATGCGACGAGCTCGTGTTATGGAACGCCAAACAAGTGCAGACAGCGATTGGAAGGAGGAGATTCCTTTACTGCCGCACTCTGTTTTGGCTTTTTCTTTCAATTTTGCAATTGATTCTGCTGAAAAGTGGAACATTCTCTCACGAAGTTGAGGCGCCTCGAATCTGCTGATGAATTGATCGGTGTGGGTAAAAGGGAGATTTATAATTGGACCATACCCATCAGGAAACCAACGCTTAAGAACTGGGGGACGCGAAATTTGATTCGAAGGTGCTTGAAAAATCTCAGACCACATGTTGAAGAAATTCCAGTAGGAGGTTCCGTCGCCGATGACGTGGTTGAAGGAACAGCCGATGAAGACTCCGTCCAATAACTCCGTTACCTGAATGGAGAGCAAAGGCATGGTTTGACCGTCGTAGTTGACAGCCCGGTCGTGGTCAAAGAAAGAGTGGACCACGGAAGGCACGTCAACGGGGGAGAGAACATCAGAAATTGTGGTGTCGAGGGCGGCGTGGATGAAATTGGCTCCGGGGCTGTTAACACAGTCTACATAGACGGAGATGGAAGGTGGATGGTCGTTGATGGTGGTAGCAAGGCGGCCGGAAAGTGGGTAGAAATGTAGGAGAGCGGTGGAGAGGGAGGCTTTGAGGCGGTGAAGAAGATTGGGCATAAAAGTGTGTGGATGGTGATAGGCGTCGGGGGGTTTGTGAAAGAGGAGGCCCTTCTGGATATAGTGGGCGGAAAGCATGGGGAGATCCAAAGGGCTCAAATGTAGTGGCTGCTTCGATTCTTGGGGAAGGCAATCCAATTCTGGTTTGACAAAGCAGTTGGAGATGTGACGCAGCGGAGGGTAATCGGGCTTCATTTTGGTCGGAGTTTAAGGCGTTTGTGAGTAGCAGCAGGAAATTTGGTGCTTTTTATTGTGGGAAGAGATGAGTGAAGAGCTGGTGTTTTGGTGTGCGGCTTCGGAGAAGGAACCAACGCTAGAAATAAAAGTTGGATTTTGCCTCTTCCAAACAAGGAATCTGTTTCAGTATTTAGTTAAACACTCGTCATAGGTAAGTATCCACGTATATTGGAACATGGAAATTTCATTGGTGCACACTCTGCATTAACTTTGGCTTTTGCTTTGACCACTACAAATAGATTGTTTTTGTTACGTATTATTGTCAATCTCACAATTTTAAAACGTGTTTATTAAGGAGAAGTTTCACACTTTTTCAACGAATGTTTTGTTTCCCTTTCCAACCGATGTGAATTCTCACATAGATTCTCTCCTTAAACTCGGGTGGCTTTAACCTTTTGATGAATCGATCTAGATTCGGGTCGATAAAAAAAATTGATAATTGAACCAATTCCATCAAAATTCCACAACTTCAACATGGGTGAGCGTGCAATTGAAACAATATCATGCACATTGAAAGCAATTGAAAAATCTCAAAACATACTGAAAAGGTTGCATTGACCAGTTAAATGGTAGGCCAATCAACTAGATCTATGATGTTTTAAAAAATTATATACAAGTATCAAAAAAATTTAAACAACTAAAAATTACAATTCATACAACAAAGTATAAAAATAATAATTCTATTTTTTTTAAAAAAAAGGATATGGAATAAATTACAATAATGATTTCATAATTAAATAGGAATTTTTTTGAAAACATCTAATTTTACGTCTACAGACGTTGAGTCAAACTCCATTCTCTTAGTGCTCCTTAAGAATTTCAAGAAAAACGTCTTTAGCTCTTACTACGGATTAGAGCTCACTACTACCTTGCAACTTTACGAGTTCAAGAGTAAATTCAATCGTTTACGTACAAGTGTTAGAATTTTGAGAAATACATCACAACTCTAAGAGTAAATTTACTATTGACGTACTCACAATAATATTCCCATAATATAATAAAAATGAAGCGTGTACACAGCAATTTGGAAACTTTTTGAATATTATAAAAATGAAGGCGTATATAAAGCGACAGGGAGACTTTTTTGAAAATTTTAAGATTTAAAAATGGTAGTAGTTATGTATTGATTAGGTAGAAGAAGATGAAATTAAAATTAAAATTCAACTTAAACATAATAACAAAAAATGAAAGGTAGGGATTAAAAACGTACTAATAATATAATAAAAATAAAAGGAGAAGTGACCAACTCCATTTCCTCTTCTTTTTAATTATTAAAATATGACTCTCTTTTCTTAAAACAAAATCATTTTTTATTTGAACAATAATAATAATGTATGGTCATACGTTTGGATTTCTGTCTTTTATTATTATTTTTATTTTAATAATGATAATAATAACAACCATCAATTTTAAGTTTAGATTTAAAATATATATATATATATATATATATATATATTTATTTATTTTATTTATTATTTATTTATTTTATTTTATTTTAAAATCACCCCATAATTATTACTATTCAAACCTTCATTTACACACTCATTAATGTTATTCAAAACTTCATTTATACAATAATTAATTTGTTTACGAGGTCAACAGCCACTTTACTTTATTAATTAAATGATTCAGAAGGAGATAGAATGGTTATTCTAAGATGTAACACTAAAATTATTAAAATTATTAGTAATTAAATTAAAATTAAACAATTTTAGATTAAAGACACAAAAAAGCCAACACCGACAACAATTTCATCCCCAGTCAAGGTAAATAGTGTTAGAATGCAAAGAAAGTATGGGTTTAGATAAAATAAAATTAAAAATAAAAAGGTCAAAAGTATAAAAACAATGCTAAAAGAGAGAGTGAAAATTAAAAATTAGAAACTTCTTCAATTTCACAATTGTTTGAAACTTAATGGAGAAATTAGAAACTTGAATTATGAGCTCAAGAAACCATCCCAACTCCAAGCTTGATCTTGAAAATACATCATATTACTCATGGAACAGATGAGGCGGGGAAGAGACAGCACTCATGAACTCCGAATCAGCCTCCAAATTCGCCATACTATGTGGGAACAGAGCGATCTCTAAATCCACGCTTCCTCCTCCTTCATACCCTGGATACGAACTCACTTTGCCGTCGAACTTGTTCGCACGTCCACTCCGGACCGCCACCGCTTTTCCCATTCCAAATTCATTCCCATATATATTGAACTTGGGCGAGCTAGTCATCGACAAGCTGTACGTTACAAAAGTTTGATCCAGTTGAAAAGTAAAAGGACACTCAAACCATTGCTCAACTGCCTCTCTGAACTTTTCTTTGGTGTTGTCCACCACAGCTTCGTGCAATTTCCACGCCGCCCAACCTAGCCCGCCTTCAACCACTTCCCCTGCTTTTGCACTCACTTTCAATGCTGTAATTACGTTGCCGAAGTAATCTTCCGGTGTGGGTACCTCTAATTTTGCTCTGTTATTAGCAATCATTCTGCAAATCGTGATTTGATTTTGTGGTAGGCGGCGAGCTCGTGTTATGGAGCGCCATACAAGCGCACACATCGCCTGAAAGGATGAGATTTCTTCGGTGCCGCACTCTGCATTGGCTTTTGCTTTGAGCGCAGCAATAGATTCTTTCGCGAAGTGGAAGATTCTCTCCCTGAGTTCGGGGGCTTTTAATCTTATCTTAAACTGATCGGAGTGGGTGAAGGGGAGGTTGATAATTGGGCCATGCCCATCGGGAAACCACCGCTTCAGAATGGGTGGCCGTGAAATTGAAACAATATCATCTCCATCCGGTGGTAGTGACTGAAAAATCTCAGACCACGTCTTGAAGAAATTCCAGTGGGAGGTTCCATCGCCAATGGAATGGTTGAAGGAAGAACCGATGAAGATGCCGTCCAATAATTCAGTTACCTGAATGGATAGTAAAGGCAGGGTATGGCCATCGTAGTTGACGGCTGCGTGGAGGTCAGGGTCGAATAAAGAGTGAACCACTAAAGGCACATCAACAGGGGAGAGAAGATGCGAGATTGTGAGGTCGAGGGCGGCGTGGGTGAACTTCGCACCAGGGGTGTTAACGCAGTCCACATAAACTAAGATGGAAGCTTGATGCTCATTAATGATGGAAGCGAGGCGGCCGGAAAGTGGGTAGAAATGAAAGAGAGCAGAGGAGAGGGAGCGTTTGAGGCGGTGAAGAAGAGTGGCCATAAAAGGGTGTCCATCTTCGAAGGCCTCGGAGGGTTTGCGAAAGAGAAGACCCTTTTGGATGTATTGGATGGGAAGGAGGTTAAGATCCCAATGGCTCAGGTAATGGGGCTGCTTTGATTCTTGTGGAAGGCATTCTATGTCTGGTTTCAGAAAGCACTCGGAGATCCGTCGGACTGAAGGATGTTGGGGCTTCATCGTCGTTGAAGATAGGTAGGAGTCCGATAAGAACAAACTCACCACCTCAATTATTTGTTGAAAAGTGGGGATTTGCGATTTTTTCAAAACTGGCCTACTTCATTCTTCGCAATAAACACCGACACTCTTCCTTTGTTTCTACCCATCAGACAGTCTCACTCTCTAACTGTCCAAGCCCAAGCCCAAGCCCAAGCCCAAGCCCAAGCCTAGTTAATAAATATTGTCCAATCCAAGTCGGTTTAAGATTGTCTGCTTTAGCCCGTTATGTAGACCATTTCTTTAGGGACCTAACGTTCTCACTTGCACATCAGTGAGCAAATATTGTCTGTTTTAGCTTACGTATTATTCTTAGTCTCATGTTTTAAAACGCGTCTACAAGAAAGAAAGAGGTTTCCACATTCTTATAAGGAATATTTTGTTCTATTCTCCAACCAATGTGTGATCTCACAATTCACTTTTTAGGGTCCAACGTCCTCGCTGGCATACCACCTGGTGTCTAGCTTTAATATCATTGTAACAATCAAAGCCTATCGCTAGTATATATTTTTTGCTTTGGCCCATTACGTATTATCGTCAGCCTCATAGTTTTAAAACGTGTCTACTAGGAAGAAGTTTCTACACTCTTATGAGAAATGTTTCGTTATCCTCTCTAACTTATGAGATCTAACTCTGATCGCTAGAAACTTCTAACCATAATATTTTAGTCATTTTAATTTTAAAATCTATAAATTTGCGTGGTAAATACTATTTATGGTTAAATAAAATACTCAATATTTTTGAATGCTACATGCTTCCTCCATACACATATTATTGAGTGACGTATTAATTTATTATTTCCAAATAATTGATGTATGACCCGTACGGAGTATAAACCATATAATACATTTTTGTCTCATCATGGGTTAGTGGGCGTGGAATTATGGATTTATTCAATTTCTCGAATATATTAGCAAAAAGATTTGAAGCGGTGGGGACGAACTTGTGTTTTAAATAACTGCACGACACGTTACTGAATTATATCCCAACAAAACCCTCCCCGCATTGGAAACGGTTCGGTACGAAAGCGACAGCTCAGTGACGGTGAGTCACCACTCAATAAACGTTACCATTCCTTTGACCTTTGACCACTTTTTCTTTTTTTACTTCACAGTACATATAACCTTAACCATGGTGTAATTTTTTGGATTATATTCATGGAGGAGTTGGAATAAAAAAGATTAGCGGAGGTGTCGACTGCACCTGGCACCGACCTCTTTGTATGACAAATCATCATGGGATTCCGGCAATTATTAAGGTTGGTGTTGGTGTTGGTGTTGATGTTGGTGTTTGGTGTCCGTATTAAATATAAACTAATATTTGTGGATATGGGTCGTGCATGGAAGCTGAGACGAAGATGAATAAAATGGAAAGAAAATTGTACAAGATCCATGAAAAGCGGTGCGTTTTAATAATTCAAAATTTAATGGAGTTTCAGGTTCGACCCACATCCACGGCAGGAATTTTAAAGGGAAAAGAGAAAAGTCAAAGGTTTTGATTGGCATACTAATAATTAGAAGGAAAAAAAGATGAAAGTGAATGAACCCCAGTTTGGATCACTGGTTACTAGACAGGTGAGAAAATTTAATTAAGATTTGGCATACTAATATTATATTTTTTAGATTTTTTTTAATTTTTTTATAAAGAATGTTGGTTCTTTTCATCAACTGATGTGAAATCTCACACGATCCCAATCGCCATGGCAGAAGAAGAAAAATAGGGAGTTGATGTATAGGGTTTGGAGGGGCGGGCGGCGGTGGTTGGGGTGTGTAAGGAGGGTTGAACTGGAAGTGAGAATTGAAAAGCTCATAATATGAGAGGCCACCATCACGGCTCCTCTCGCTCTCACATATATTGTGCTTCTTTTCTCATTCTGCCTTTGTTGTGGAGTCCACAAGCATGTCATGTGCACCAGTAGTTGTCCCCTCCTTCCAAACTCTTTTCTTTTCTCTTCTTTCTTTTGTTTCTATCCTTTCCCCCATCTTCTCCGGTGGCCGTACCTGGAAACACTCATCCACACGGTCACGCCTCTCCTAATTTCTCCTCTTTTTTTTTTTGGACTACTACTCCAAACATCAAAAATTAAAAAAGAAACTAAATAAAATTAACAAAAAAAGGGGGAACATCAGAACAACTATTTGTATTAGCCGATTTGGAGTGGTTACAATCGCAGAACTACAGCCGATCAAACGGAATCATTGGTCGGGATACGAGATTAATCGTCGTCTGAGCTTTCGGGGTTGGGGTACTGATTTAAATCAGGCTTCTCCGAAATTTGAGAGTTTGAATTAGAGGCAAGTAGAGAGGTTTGGATGGCGTCAACCCTAGCGCCAATTTCGGTGGCTCTTTTGCGTATGGAGGCGGCTGACACATCCTGCAGCTGGTCCTCTTCGAAAATCGATTCCGGGAAATTCAGCCGGGCGGAGGGGCCTCGGAGGTAGAAGACGGCGGTGTCGTAAGCCCTGGCGGCGGCAACCGGGGTTGTGTAAGAACCAAGCCAAATCCTGGAACGCTTGTTGGGTTCTCTGATTTCCGCTACCCACTTCCCCCACTTCCTCATCCTTATTCCTCTGTATTGCTTCTGTTGTTGATGCCTTTGCTTCCTCTTCTCTGTCGATGAACTTACACCCGAGCAAACTTGTCCTTCCATCTTCACACACCGCAAGAACCGATTATGGGTATTTATAATCCTAAAAATTGAAAGATGAGAGCCATGAGAAAAACATAAAAACAGAACCCCAGCAGCAGTTTGAACAAACAAGATGGTGGCGCGCTGTTTGAATCTACTTATACATAGCTTTGGGATTGCCAGATTTATATTAATTCAAATAAATATAAAAACATAAAAATACCCATAGAAGATAAAAAGATGGGCGGAATTGTTTCCTACTTCGCTGCTTCTCTGTCCAACGCCCACGCCCGCCACGTTGATCTTCCTTCAACACAAATCCAACTTTGGCCGACATATTTTATCACCGGTCATGAACATCCCTTTATTTCTCTATTCATTCTTTTTTTTTTTCTTTTCTTTTTCTTTTTCTTTTTCTTGGGCAAACTGAAATAACAGAAAGAAAAAAAAATATTTATATATACATGTTAACGTAAATAATACAAGAAGATGACGTGGAAAATAGGTAACTTGGATGGTGGACAAGTGGATGATGATGGTACAGCGTGGGAGCGAAGTAGCTGAGATAAAAGTCGGCGGCGGTGGACTCTGTGTCCGTCCAAAACTTTCCGTCCACGCAATAAATTTATAAAATATTAATTTTATGCATGATTTGGAGGAATTAATTAGAATGGGAAGGCGGGGGTTCGAGACGGAGAGAGGTTTTAATTTTTATGACGCATTACGTGGGAGCAGTTTGTTTGGCAATAGCTAATGAGAAGAGGGGATGGTCGGTTTGATTCTTTAACTATTTTGACTTTTCAATATACTTTAGCATAATTAAATGTAATTAATGCTTAATTCACCATCTTAAACCATTATTAAAGTAAGTCGTAGCCGATTCCTTTAGTAGATGTTGTAGATTCATTCATATTTGCCTCCCAAATTGGATTTAATTCTTACACGTGTTACAATTAACAATAATTTCACATTTACTCTATGATCGTTTGAATCAAAATTAAAACGTTACCGGTGAGAAATAAAAAATATTGAGAACAATTTTGGAACATTCCGAAGTGAACAACTTGGGAGTTGGGAGGGGGAGTCGGCAGCTATGGTGCTATGTTACCTTTTGTTTTTTTATTTTATTTGTTATTATTATTATTATTATTTTGTTTAAAAAGATATGATTGGATGGGCATTCCCCAATTTGTAAATCACAAACTTGGTTAAATTACGTGTACCAAATCCAATTCCTTCCCCACCATTATTACACTAATTTTCTAAGCCACACAATTTTTTTTTTTTATATTAAGTCTAAACATCCGTATCTAAATTATATCACTTATTAATATCACTCCACCTTTCTTCTTCAATAGCTATTCAAGATATATAGAAAAAAATGTTTCGTTATCCTCTTAAACTAACGTGAGACATTCAGATAACTTAAAATAATTAGTATATGTTTACTCTTTTAGTCAATGGTTATATTTATCTAAATCGATAACATTGTTTTTTTTTAGGGAAATTATTACAAAAAAAAAAAAAAAAAAAAAAACTAGTTAACAAAACAAAAATCAATCATTTTATAAATTGATATTATTTTAGAGATAAATCGAAAAATGATGTAGGAACAACGTTTTGGATAACATGATAAGGTGTGAAAACTATATGTTCATGTGATATAAATAATTGTAGTTGACATTTAGTTTTGGATTTATTTCCTTGAGTGGGTCCCATACAATATATAATAATAATAATAATAATAATGTTTTACACTTCCACAAGACATATCTTAAATATTCTTAAAAAATATCTAAATTTTGAAGTTTTAGTCGCATAAATAAAAGGCTGCTGACATTAACAGGTTTTTTTTTCGTTATTATTGAATTATATAGATTAAAAAAATGGCACAACTTTCTTTATTATTATTATTATTAATGTAACTTAATAGAGACCGAAATAACCAAAAACATGTGAACTAATGTATAAACATAGGATTAAATTATGAAGGCGTGGTAGCGTAATTGGGAAAAACAAAAAGAAGTAAAGTAACGATTACAACTCCTGATCTGACATGGACAACGGTGACTTCCAACTCAGCATTACAACTTCCCACGTCCTCAAACTCCACTCCCCTTGACATCCACTTCTGCTCTCCTTCTCCTCAATCTCTCCATGTCGACACCCACCATCCCATAGCTTTCCATACCCATCAATCACTTCTCCCAGCAAGTACAGAGCCAACCCCAGATACTGTTCCCCAGCCAAATATACAAGGAGGGAGGTAGTGGGTTCACTTCCTTAACTAAAATAACCAATTCGTATGCTATAAGCAATCGGGCTCTGTTCTGTCCCTTTTGTAAATGCCAAATCATGGATGCCAACCATCCAGATCAATCATTATCGCTAAGGGACTTACCGCCAACATAGATATCCTTTCTTTTCCAGCCAGCCCCTTTTCAAATCGCCACTCCGCTGCCTTATTGAATGCACTTATTGGAGACCCTGCGGCCAATTCGGCGACTCTCCTTTGGGCCGCAGCTCAGATATTTGGATTCATAGTCCAACAATTCTGGCCCATGATCTTCCAAAAGCAACACGTGTCTTAAGTAGTGGGTGGGTATATATTAAAATGAAACACAGAATCTTATGATATTGCGTATAAACTTTGGGTAATGATGTGTTTTAAAATTCTTTTCGTTGAATAATGTGTTTTTATAATTTGTTCTTGGTTGATACAAACAGAATGGTTATTAAACGTTGTCTCGTTTGAGAGAGAAAAAGAAAAGAAAATTAAAGGAGACTGCCAGCTAAGGGGAAGAAGAAGATGGAGGTTTCTTAGCCGGAGATCCCTAAAAATGATATTATATGAAGATATGTATGGCGGCAAGATGCAGCGAGTCACCCATGGAGGAAGAAGATTGGTGTCGCCAACACAACGTGCTTCCCATCTCATGAATTTTAAACCTTTTCTTTTCCCCTCAAAAGAACCCATTTCAGAACTGAGCTGATTATCCAAAAAGTTCATTTTTTTAGAAAAAAAAATTGTGGGATTTTGATTCCTCTGCTAATTCCGTTCATAATATCGAACAAAATGGGACATGCTGGTGTGTTTTAGCAGATATTGTTCTTCGTAGGATTTTCTTTTCCATCTATTCCTCAAGATTTTAAAAAGCGTCTAGTATCATAGTCAAACACCAGGCTGTGTGCCAGTGAGGACGATGAATCCCAAAGGGGGTGGATATCGGGCGGTGTGCCAACAAGGACATTGATCCTCGAAGGATGTGGACACCCAACGGTGTGCTATCAATGTCGTTGGACCCTTAAAAGGGACGAGTTTTGAGATTCCACCCCAATTGGAAGAGCAAGGAAGCATTTTTTAGAAGGGCAGGTGATGGGATGGGGTTTCAGCCGGCAGAAGCAGCCAATCATTGCATAAGCCGAATCTGTCTGCTGGAACATAGACAGTCGATATTGTATTGGCTCTTACTTGCATGGTTTTGCCTCCTCATACATCGATTGTGTTCTTCTATTTTTCCATTTTTCTAAAACGAAAAAGCCTTCGCCATTTGCACTCATAATCCTCGAATCTTTGCTTTCACATTATTAACTGTGCACAGTGGTTGATATTATCATTAATAATGGAGCTACCCTCCCCTCCTCATTTCAAATTATAGCACCAGACATCCCCACTCCTTCAAACACTACCAACTCAATCATGTAAAAACCTTCATTAATTACTTTCTATCCCACCCATTTTTACATCCCCAACCACAAATTACTGTTCAAAGTTAGCACTTTGCGTAAGAACTTGGAATTACTGAATAAGGTGAGGTCGAGGATCAGAAATGGAAGGAGTGGGTGACTTGTGTGTTGCCTTAATCTACTATAAGTGGATTTTCAGCTTAGCTTTCCGGGCCCATTGGAGTCATTTTCTTATTAAGACAACATTGCGTGAGAACTTCTATGATGGCCCAAAATTTGTTTATTAGGGAGGTTTTCACACCCTTACATAAGGAGTGCTTCGTTCTCATAATTTACTTTTCTTAGGGCTCAACGTCTTCACTAACACATTTTGTACAGTGTTTGGCTATGATACTAATTTGTAATGATGATGTGAGATCTCACTGTCCACCCCCCTTGAAGGCTTCGTTCTCACAATTGGGGACCAACGTTCCCGCTAGTATAGTGTCTGATGCTAGCACACCACCCGATGACTATGATTTTGAATGACCCAAACTCACTATTAACCAATCTAGTCTCAAAAGTTTTAAATAATGTTTTGTTCGTCTCAAAAGTTTTAAATAATGTTTTGTTCGTGTCTGTTACAAGATCTCACAACTTCAAATTCTCAAAAACTGTCTGAGGTAAGCTGTGCAAGTGTATCTGTGGTGTTTTGTGTTTGTGTGTTGGGACTGCTGGTCGGTTGCATTTTAACAGTCGCCGTGTACGGCGGAGTGGCCCAAAATCCCACCATATGTCCCCTCTGAAACACAAATAATCAGACACAAAATACAGGAAAAGAAATAAAAAAGAATAACCTTGGTTTTGATTTGTAGTTGGAAGCAGATAGGTTGGGCTTAGTTTCCAATTCCAGGTAATCAAAGCATTATCCATCCAGGCATCTCTCTCCACAGTCCCTCCACCCTTCCTAAGCAACATGAATCAGCACATTCCATTTTCTATCACAGAACTCTGTCGGCTATTTTTTATTAAATAATCCGAAACTCTGTCCATTCCTTTGAAATGGCTTCAAGTTCAAGCCATAAATAACACCAGACCAGACCAGACGACTATTTGCTTTGCTTCTTCTTCCTTCCTTTGAAAAAAGTCGTTAATTTTTGCCGCCCCAATAACTTTCTCCGCCATTCCCTCTCAACTCACCTTCTTGCTCTCAAAAGAGTCTTCCTTTTGTCGATTCGACGTAAAGTTCTGAGGTTTTGAAAAATGGCCGGATTCTCTCCTGTTGCTGCAGCTGCCGCGTCCGTCGTAGTTCTTGCATTGTTGCTGACCGGTTTGCACTTTTGGAGGCGGCGGCGGCTTCTTATTCAATCACAATCTGTTGAGACCTTACAGAGTGTGGAAAATTCATTACAGCAATCTGGTTCTGGGACTGTGAAGCTTCATCACCAATCTGAATCAGACGCCAAAAGGCGACTCAGTAATTTTTACCCTTCTGGGGTTTCGCAAAAACGTTTGTTCAGTTGGAACGACAACCCTTCGCTTGTCAACGACGCCGTCGAAAATGGATGGACCCAATTCGCTTTTACCGTCTCCATTTCCTCTTCTCCATCTTCAAGATCCCGTTTGTTGGGTTTATTTGCGGCCGGCGAGACCGAGAAGGAGATCCCCGCGCCGGAGATTAGCTGGGAAGTGAGTCAAGGATCGGCCGATTTTATGCAGAAGATAAGGCTTAATTCCGGGTTTAAGAAGGCGATTAACAACACCGTGTATCCTTCTTCCCCTCCTTCCTCTGTTATCAGAACTGCTCTGCCATTACCCGGCCCTCCCCTGGCTTCTTTCCCCCAAGAAGCGTATTTTGAGATCACGATTTTGAATATTTCTGGCGAGGAAATTGAACCCATTGCAACTGCAAAAGAGGGCAAGAGGATTAAATTGATTCCCGAGAATTATAACTCGAAAACGAGTTCAGAGTCTCTGACTTATTTTACATCTAATAACAGAGTTAGCAACGTCGAGGAATCGAAGCTCAATGCAAAAGACATGGAAGATGAAGCAGAAGAAGATGCAATGTTATCCATTGGGCTCACTTCCGGCGAATCCACCGCTTCTAAATTTCCCGGCAGCTATCCCGGTAGCATCGGATTCAACTCTAATGGCTCAGTCTATCTCGATGGTAAAATCCCAAAAAACACTTTTTTTCCCCCTTTCCTTTCGGACACTCTGCTTTAGTGTTCAGCAATTAAAATGTAAAATAACATAATAATATATCCTAAAGAATCCGATCCATTTGTTTAATACCAACCAACCCACTCCAAAATGAATGGTTTTTTCGTTGTCATCCATTTCTCGGGAAAGCTGTGCTTAATAGAACTACCAAATTAGAACTGTTCTGTTATGGGTTTCTAATTCTGTGATTGGTTTCGTTTCATTCAGGAATCAAATTAGTGTTTGAATCTGAGAAAGCAGACTGGGGAAGGGCGGAGAAGGTGATCGGATGTGGGTTCGATCCAAAACAGAAGAAGGTGTTCTTCACGGTGGATTCAGAGGTGGTGCACGTGATCCATTGCAAGTCAGAGGAATTCGGAAGCCCAATGTGTCCGAGTCTGGCGGGCAACGCCGACGTTACAGTGTTGGTAAATCTGGGGCAAAGCGTGTTCAAATACGTAGCAGCTCAAAGAACTCCAAATCCTTGCTTTGTAAGTCCGCTTGTGAATGTGGGCGGTGGTTGCCGTGGCAATGGGTACGAAGATAGCAGAGAGCTTTTCTCGATGGGAATGATCGATTCGCAGTGGTTTAATCGGGCCTCTCCAAAACCCACCAATAACCTCGTTGTTGATCATCGAGAGGACGACGAACTGTCCGATGAAATTGAACTGTTTGAAATCGTCGTCGAAGATGAACAAGTAAAAAGATTTCCCCGTTTCTAATGGGGTTTTTTTCTTTTGAATTTCTCGCAGCCTATTTGGAGATGGTGTTTGTTAATATGAGCAAGCTGAGAATCGACGTGTGTTGCCTTATTTCTTCATTCTTTCAATTCAGTGGTTTCAAATACAATGCATAACGTCTCATTTATAGTATAATTCCATCCGACTAAAAAAATTGAAGGATGAAAATCCTGACTAATTTAAGAAATGATCATGGGTTTAAACAAATAATACTCTCTTGGAGAAGTCCAAAGCAAAATCATAAATGATCGTGAGTTTAAACAAATAATACTCTTTCCATTGGTGTGAGGCCTTTTGGAGAAGTCCAAAACAAAACCACAAAAGCTTATGCTCGACAATATCATACTATTGTGGAGTGTCGTGTTCATCAATATATTTAATATTATTTTTCTTTACCTTTAATGATGTAAAATAACAAGAGTTAGAGTAGGCCCAGCCCGGTAGGTACCGGCCCATCTGTATCACTGGGCTACAACAACTTATGGCCCGTAACTAAAGTATAACAAGAGTTAAAGTAGGCCCATATTGGTAAGTACCGGCCCATCTGAATCACTGGGCTACAACAACTTATGGCCCGTAACTAAAGTACACATGTCCGGTTGATTATCCTATTTTATCGAAATGACATGTTTCCAAAACTATATTTTCTAATTTTTGTTGAAAAAAAAAATCAAAAGTATAAACTAATTTAATTTTTAAAATTAGTTATGCAAAAAAGAAAATTAATTAATTTAATACGTGATTTATAGATAATTTTTCTTTTAATTAGACAACATAGGATTATTCTTCCAATAATCTTGGACACATGTCACATATAGAAACATCGTGTTTATCTCCTCCTTTCAATCATCAACTCCATTGGAAGGAATCCAACGCACCATGTGATAACAAAGTGTGATGTCCCACATTGGTTGGGGAGGAGAACAAATCACCATTTATAAGGGTGTGGAAACCTTCCCCTAGTAGACGCGTTTTAAAGCCTTGAGGGGAAGCCCGAAAGGGAAAGCCCAAAGAGGACAATATCTGCTAGCGGTGGATCTGGGTCGTTACACAAAGCCACAAGTGAGCATGGAGGTAAAATTTAGGCACCAAAATAGGTCAAAATAGAGATGAGAGTGTACTCAGTTGTCAAAATGACAAAGCCCACAACACTCGAAACTTGAACAAAAGTGATGATGATGGAACACTTACATGTGACTATTAGCACATGTCCTGTCCCAAATCCAAAGGCCCAAAATTACCTTAAAACCTCCAATTGATTGCAGTTTATAACAAAGACAAGACATGATGCACAAGAGAAAATCAAATACTAGAGTCCCTACTGCTCTCTCTGTTGGGGCCAGGCTTCCTTGTAAATCTTAATCCTCATAAATCTAATCAAAATCCCATTTCCAATCATACCTTATCCCATGAAAATGTGTAATAAAGATATTCTTAAGTGCACGCCGCTATCTTCAAGCTCCTCCCTTTTCCTTGTGGTTTTAATTTGGACCCCATCAGGATCGTCATGGTAAGTGTTGAATTATGAGACCTCATAATTTCTTCTCCACAACTCGTTCTTTTAATTCATACAATCATGTAATTAAAAGGGGAAAGAGACTGAAAAATGAGTGTCTTGTGTCATGGTCATATTCGTTCATGTGTCCATGTTACACCGAACCCTTTATTTGTTTTGTATTATCTTACTATTGTATTTTCTATTTATATGACTATTCGACGAAATCATGTCTAAGTCTGCAAGACCTGAATCACCTCAAAATGTATTTACTATGGGTGATGCGACTAATCGACAATTCTTCATACTCGGAGCTATATGCTATCTAAGTCGTTGTGTTGTCTTTCTCGCTTGTAGCATGTAACATTGCTTTTAAAACCTTCCTTCGATCTTGCTTTCAAACCCTCGAAATTTTTTGTGCTCCCATTTTCTAAAATATTCTCAAAATGGGACTAGAGACTTGAGCATACGCTACTCGATTGTAGACGACGTAAAGTTAGTTGGCCACCTTGCATACAAAATTAAAAAGAGTATGTGAGAATAATGGTGGAATGTAAAGCAGGCGAGAGCATGTGATGCAAAATGCTTTACACGTTCAGAATAAAAGGCATGAAAAAAGAGGTTTTTGAAGGAATGTGAATAAAGAAAGCAAAAATTGACATCCCGCCACCCTTGTCATGTGGCTAATGAGGCAAACACTTATTAGTACTATGTAATGAATTTTATAACATAAAGAATGAGGTGGGTAAGATTAGTTCATAAATCAACATTACTATTATTATTATTATTAATAAACCAGATACCTTTAAGAACATTCAAAGCGCAGCTCTCAAGGATTTGATGTCTGAAAACTGATAGCTCAACTTACGGTCCACATCTTGGAGGCCCTTTTGGTGCCATTGGGGGAGTGAATAAGATGCTCATCACCGCGTACAATGATAAGCCAAAAGCAAAGGGAAACTAGCGATGGATGGGGATAGCCTATCTTTTGTTGGTTCAAAATGCTCAGCGACTCAACAAATTGCCCCCAACTGGCAACCACCATTAACATTTCTACGTCACAAAATGCATTGCCATTGTTATTTACTCTCTACCGATCTGCAGCTAAGGCTGCGACTTGTCAATGGGACAGCGCACAGTTGCCACGCTCATGCTCACTCTCACTTGCGCCACCCTCTTCGGTATTTTAAATCTATGGAATGTTTGGGGTGTAATTGGACATGAATGGCCATGTGGGGATGGACCATTAATTATTGATATCTTTGTTTAATATCCTCTTGATAATGGATCAAATGCGATTGTGCATGTGACTCATTAATTTTAAATATAACATTTAACGATTGAATTAATAAAATTTGTTAAAGATTATTGAGAGGAGTAGTTTCGTAATCTCTCTCTTGATCCGTGACCCTATTAGAATAAAATAGATGTTATTAGATTGGTTTAGATTTCGATATAAATAGACATTATTCTTCTACTTTATTAATGCAATTATGTATTCAATAATATAAATGGTCAACTGTATTCTATTCATTTTTTACCTTTTGTACTAAAAAATTAAGACGCTAAAGTTTAAAAAAGGAAATAATGAGATAATACTTTAATTATTGAGATATATTTATGTTAGGTAAGATATCAAATTCTTTACTCACATTGTCCCTTGAATGAAAATGTCGAATGAGGGGGTAAAATAGTAATTATGAGGGGACGGATGTAAGATGGTTGGAGTCGTCGGTGAAGCCCGGAGCAAGAAGGCGATACGCTTCGGAATAGGAAACTAACGGAAAAAAAAAAGAGAAAGTGTGAAAGAGGTAGGGGCCCACAAGAGTCTGACCGGGAAAGGTGGGGTCCAGCTGGTTATTAACAATCAAACGCCATGTGAGTGTGGGACACCACCAGCTGGCTCTGTCTCATTTTAGTGGGCCCGCTTTCTTTTTTTTCCTTCTTCCTTTTTTGGTTCTTCCCTCCATTGGCCTTTCCTTCCTTCCTTCCCGTTACCACCACCACCACCACCACCTCCTCCTCCTCCGCCGCCGCCACGTCCCCATCAGTTAGGCGCCACCCGTCCACCATTCTTTGCTAACTTTTTCTTTCCAGTTTTCACAGCTCTACGAAGCCACCAATCCCGAGCCCACATACCATAAATTAAACCCACACAATTACAGAGCTTCGGCATTTCATCATTATCCTTCACGGAAATTACCAATAACCCCCATTGGACTCCAATCACGTGGTTCGTTTGGCGTTCCCATCTCCTTTTACGAAACGCGCCGGTATGGAATATATCGTAATACGGATACGTGGTATTCAAGGAAGCAAACCCTCTTTCTACTGAGTGTGTACGCGTATTATGGTGTAAAATCAAGCAAAGGGGGGCCCAGCGGCCCGGTGAGGAGGAGGAGGAGGAGGAGGAGGGGGAGAAGGGCAGTTCGGGAAAGAGGGCAGTTCGGTGAAGACAAAAGGAAAATGACAGTGGTTGTTGTCCTAGCAGTTGCTCTGTACAGTTATAATCCACATCCCTTCTAATTCCTCAACTACCCCTTCTCTCTTCTTAGCTTCCCCTTCCCCTTCCCCTTTAAACTATTTCACTTTCTTTCTTCTTCTTCTTCTTTTTTGTTTTTTTCCTGACATTGTCTGAAGCTCCGGATTTTGTTTTAGCTTCTTTTGGGCTCTTCTGGTTGTTGTATCACTTTCTGATTCTACCCCTTCTCCCCAAATTTTCAAACAATGCAAATGGGTTTCCAAAAAATATGATCTTTCACTCTTGACTTTGACGTACATAATCTTGGCTGTCTGCATCTTCTTCTTCTTCCTCCTCTTTCTGAATATTTCTTTCCCAACATTGTTCTTCTTGTACTTTCCCTCTGGCTGCTTCTTATGGAAGCTGGGGAGGATTGTTGCGTGAAGGTCGCCGTCAACATCCGCCCGCTAATCGGCGATGAGCGCCTTCTGGGGTGTAAGGATTGTGTCACCGTCATCTCCGGGAAGCCTCAGGTACTTTTCGTTCTATCGTAATGTGGATGTGGGTACCTCAAATCTCTGGATTTGATTGTGGGGAGAGGCGGGGAACGGGATTCTAGACATGTTCTTATCAATGGCTACTTTCTTCCGGGAGATTTGTTTCTTTCCGTACTATGGAGTTTTTTAATTTCCAGGTTCCTAGAGATCTAGATCTAATTATGCATGCCGTAATAAGCTGCATGGTTCTTGAGGTTTGTGTATTTTTGTCGATTGAGCCTCCTGTTAGATTTCACCGGTGATTTCTACTTTGGCAGCTTCCGATTGTAATTGAGGGGGTTTAAGGGAGTGATTGAGAGTATTTTTTGAATGTCAGGATTCTTATGAACAATTACTATGTCAATATGTATGTGTTTGGGTGTGTTTTTGGGGGTCATTTCCATCTACTGTAAGATGATTCTCATGTGAATGGAGTTTCAAACTGGTTTTCTTTGGCTTGGTAAACAGTTTTTGCAACTTGTTGGATGGAATTGTGAATGCTGCCCCTAAGCTTAATGAGTTATAGCAAATAGTTATAATTCGAATAGGATAGAAGCGCGCATGTATGGGAGATCCTAAATCAGTTGGAGAGGGGAACAAAACATTCCTTACAAGGGTGTGGAAACCTCTCCCCGGTGGACGCGTTTTAAAACCTTGAGGGGAAGCCCAAAGAAGATAATATCTATCGGTAGTGTTACAATATAATTGGTTTTAAATCTTGCCGGCTTGTTTTGCTCGGTAATTATGTCTGAGCGCTTGAGCTTTGCAGCATATCTTTCTTTGGTTAGTCTACTGCCACAAGATCCTGGCAACCACTTATGAATGGACTTGTACGTGTGTTTGATTTTGTTTAATTAGTGGGATTACATGTCATTTTGACTATGGGGCAGGTACAAATTGGATCCCATTCATTTACATTTGATCATGTCTACGGAAGCACGGGTTCACCCCCATCCTCGTTGTTTGAAGAATGTGTATCTCCGCTTGTAGATGGTCTATTCCAAGGCTATAATGCTACTGTTCTAGCCTATGGCCAGGTATAGAAACTTCAGAGCAGTGCTATTCATATGAAGTCTGGTGTCATAGAGTTTCTCCTCTTGGTTGATATCTTTTATTTATGCAGACAGGATCAGGGAAAACGTATACCATGGGCACAGGTATCAAGGATGGTTGTCAAACAGGAATCGTCCCTCAAGTCATGAATGTATTGTTCAACAAGATTGAAACTTTAAAGAACCAAATGGAATTTCAGTTACATGTTTCCTTTATTGAGGTTGTTGTCATTATCCTTTCCTTGATCACCTTTAAAGAATCAAAGCTCTTACTAGTTTGTTTATTTTATGGAAAAGATTCTCAAGGAAGAAGTACGAGACCTGCTTGATTCAACTTCTTTTACCAAAGTGGAGGGTGCAAATGCAGGGAAAGTAACTCTGCCTGGGAAACCACCCATACAAATTCGTGAATCATCAAATGGTGTCATCACTCTAGCTGGATCTACAGAAGTTAGTGTTAGCACACCCAAAGAAATGGCTTCTTGTCTGGAGCAAGGATCACTGAGTAGGGCGACGGGAAGTACCAATATGAACAATCAGTCAAGGTAAAACTGCCAAATGTAGATTCAAAGTTATTTCTCTCAACAATTCAATATCTAGGAAAGAGTCTATACGGTTCTTGAAGTATGATATTGTTCACTTTGAGCATACGCTCTCATGGTTTTGCTTTTGGTTTTTCCAAAATGCCTCATACTAATAGAGATGGTGACTCTGTTGTGGAATGTTATGATCTCTCTTCAGTCGTTCGCATGCCATCTTCACCATCACATTAGAGCAAATGCGTAAACTAAATCCAGCATTTCCCGGTGAAAGCAATAATGACAATATGAGTGAAGAGTATTTGTGTGCAAAGTTGCACTTGGTAGATCTAGCTGGGTCTGAACGAGCCAAGAGAACAGGTTCTGATGGATTACGTTTCAGGGAAGGTAGGTGGAAGGACTTATCGTTCATTGGCGTTCTTTTATGCACGTATTCGTTCATTCACTCATCAAATTTTATCTTTTCATAACAGGAGTTTATATAAACAAGGGTCTTCTTGCACTTGGAAATGTTATCAGTGCTCTTGGTGATGAGAAGAAGCGCAGAGAAGGAGTCCATGTTCCTTATAGGGACAGTAAATTGACTCGACTCTTACAGGTTTGGTTTCGATGCAGATAGTCTAACATGAATTACTTGATGAAAGAATCGCATTGAAAGATGCATCCAAGATAATTGTTTTAGCCCCGAGAAAGATTAGTCAGATCTTCAAGAAACTTGTCTTTTATGCCCCATTTTGTCTAATAAAAATTTTCCATTTTGCAGGACTCTCTTGGTGGTAACAGCAAAACTGCTATGATAGGTAAACTTGTAATCTCTGATATAGTCTGATGCAACCAATTCTGCTTCAGGGTGTACTTTCCACCCCACCCAAGTCTTCCCTCCATTGAAAGCTGAATTATTAGGGCATTTGTTGGTCAATATTTGAAATGAGTGCATTTGATTATAGTCTGGAATCTTTCCGTAACAGCCCAAACCCACCACTTGTCCACTTGTCCGCTTTGGCCTGTTATGTATCACCGTCAACCTCACGGTTTTAAAACGTGTCTGTTAGGGAGAGGTTTCCACGCCCTTATAAGCAATCCTTCTTTCCCCTCTCCAACTGATGTGGGATTTCACAATCCATCTCCTTGGGGGCCAGCGTCCTCGCTGACACACCGCCCGATGTCTCTCTCTAATATCATTTGTAACAACTCAAGTCCATCGTTGGCCTATATTGTCCTCTTTCGGGTTTCCCTTCAAGGGTTTCTCCTCAAGGTTTTAAAACGCGTCTACTAGGAAGAAGTTTCCACACCCTTATAAGTAATGCTTCATTCCTCTCTCCAACCGATGTGGGACCTCAGATTAAACAGAACGCTGTGATGCTAACTTCCTTACCATGAATTTTTTCTCTATAGTTGCAGAGCTTTATCTCCAATACTGATAGTTTCCTTCTTTTCCTTCTAGAGAGTCTGAAAATTGCATGCTCTTAGCTATTGTTATTTGTTAAAGTTATTAATAACAAGTTCTTCCTATAATAAAATTGTTTTACTATCTTAGCCTGCATCAGCCCCGCTGATATTAATGCTGAGGAAACCCTCAACACTTTGAAATATGCAAATCGAGCTCGCAATATCCAAAATAAGCCAGTTGTAAGTATATGGAAACTCCTTATATGTCTTTTGGGTTGATGAATACTATATTCTTTCTCTGGGTGTATATTTCTCTTCTTTATTGCTGACCAGGTCAACAGGGATCCCATGTCCAATGAAATGCTAAAAATGCGACAACAACTAGAATACCTGCAGGCCGAACTTTTTGCTCGTGGAGGGTCGTCTTCTGATGAAACTCAGGTACATGATTATGAAACACTTTATATTTGCATGTTTCATTTATATTATACCAACATAGTGTAATTTGTGAAACATTATAATAGGTTCTTAAGGAAAGGATTGCCTGGCTTGAAGCTGCCAATCAAGATCTCTGTCGTCAGCTTCACGAATACCGTAGTCGATGTAGCATTGTGGAGCCATGTGAAACGGATGCTCGAGTTTGTGTCCAAGTACGTGCACCGTCATCCATTTCAATTGCTTCCACAAATATGTATAATGTTTGCTGGCTATGTTTGATCTCAGCAAGGTTGTTGTATCTTCCAGGGTGGCATGAATTGCTCTGTCAAAAGTGATAGAATTATAAATTGCTCAGTCAAAAGTGATGGGCTCAAAAGGGACTTGCAAAGTATAGAATCACCAGATTTTCAAATGAGTGAAACAATGTCAGGTATGGCCTTATCTAACTTAGATCTTTACCAGTAATATGTCCATTTCTTGTCCATGTTTCGTTTGTTATAGCTTTTACTAATTAAGGTTCCGAGTTGGCAGGGGACTCGAGTGAAATTGATGAAGAGGTGGCAAAAGAATGGGAGCATACACTTCTACAAAATAGCATGGACAAAGAATTACATGAACTAAATAAACGTTTAGAGCAAAAAGAGGTAAATTTAGAAACATGACAACAAGAGCTAATTTAAACCGCCAAGAACTTGGGAAGATGGTTTAGTTCTTATATTTTAGGACATGGAGATCTGCCTTTGTTTACAGTGATTTTGTTAATGACTTTGTAGTCGGAAATGAAGCTTTTTGGAGGATTTGATACAGCAGCTCTGAAGCAGCATTTTGGGAAGAAAATCGTGGAACTGGAAGAAGAGAAAAGAGCTGTGCAGGTTAGCCTCTACTTCAGTAGAATCTATACTATTTTTGTGGCGAGATTTTGTTCATTGTTTTCACTCCTGCAGCAAGAGAGGGATAGCTTGTTAGCTGAAGTTGAAAACCTGTCTGCTTGTTCCGATGGTCAGACACAGAAATTATATGACATACATTCCCCAAAACTCAGAACACTTGAGGCTCAGGTGATTCAATTTCTCCCTTCTCAGAACGCCCTTGTTTATGTATGAGAAAGGAATTCCTGGAATATAAGTTGTATTCATACTTTTTTTTAATTGTTTTATTTATAGATTCTGGAACTCAAGAAGAAACAGGAAAACCAGGTTCAGCTACTAAGGCAAAAACAAAAAAGTGATGAAGCAGCCAAAAAATTGCAGGACGAGATTCAATTCATAAAGGCTCAGAAGGTAAATTCATTATGTCTTGTTTATATTCGCTTCTGTACTTTTCTCTCCATTTTCTGAGACTTGTAGCTTGAAGGTTCAATTACAACAAAGGATGAAACAAGAGGCGGAACAATTTCGACAATGGAAAGCGTCTCGTGAGAAAGAGCTCCTCCAGGTAATTCAACCACCAGAAGATCAAAATTGCATTACTATTGAGTCGACCAACTATGATTGTTTATATCTGTTATTCACTGTTTTTGTTGACAACTTTGCAAAACAGCTAAAAAAGGAGGGCAGGAGAAATGAATATGAAAGGCACAAACTGCAAGCTCTAAATCAACGGCAGAAAATGGTCAGTACTTCATTGTTACTTGCTTCCTTATTCATCATCTATCTGTTCTTCCTCTATAACAAGGCTCAAATGCTTTGGATGCTTAATTATAAGAGATTTTTGTGAAATCCTACGTTGGTTGGAGAGGAGAACGAAACATTTCTTCTAAGGGTGTGGAAACCTCTCCCTAGTAGACGTGTTTTAAAACTTTGAGGGGAAGCCTAGAAGGGAAAGCCCAAAGAGGACAATATCTGCCAGCGGTGGGTTTGAGCTGTTACAAATGGTATTAGAGCCACATCCCGGGCGGTATGCCAATGAGGATGATGGGCCTGGATTGTGAGATCCCACATTGGTTGGAGAGGAGAACAAAGCATTCCTTATAAGGGTGTGGAAACCTCTTCCTAGAAGATGCGTTTTAAAACCTTGAGGGGAAGTCCAAAGAGAACAATATCTGAATTCTAAAAATATTTGTTACTTTTCTTTTTATCGATAGTAATTAGGTCTGCTTGTAAAACTTCGGGCACCTTTTGGATTGGGTAAATGTTTTTTTTTTTTTTTCTTGCCATCTATCATCAATATACACTTATTTGTTTCAGGTTCTTCAAAGAAAAACAGAGGAGGCTGCAATGGCCACCAAGAGGCTGAAAGAACTACTGGAAGCTCGTAAATCTAACGGTCGAGAAAATTCAGGTACTTTCTTATTTAGAGTATATTAAGGTTTGCCTAACTTGACAATGCCTTGTTCCTAAGGACAACCCTTTTCCTGCTTATAATAATTAACTGATTTAAAATACCAATTCCTTGATGTTGGTTTTTTCAGGTATTACAAATGGAAATGGAATGAATGGGCAGGTATTTTCTGATCTGTTTCATTGCATTCCTCCCTATTATATCATCTCCATCCCGTTTCTAATGGAAAATTCTCTTTCTATAGATCCATGAGAAACCTCTACAACGCTGGCTTGACCATGAATTGGAAGTAATGGTGAACGTGCATGAAGTTCGTTTTGAATATGAAAAACAGAGCCAAGTGTATGTGTTACACTAGACCTTAGGTTGAATTATGAATAAAATAAAATTCCAATGTATATTTTGATTCATTTGCAATGCAGGCGAGCTGCACTTGCAGAAGAGTTATCCATGCTGAGGCAAGTGGAAGAGTTTGCTTCAAAGGGCCTCAGCCCTCCAAGAGGGAAGAATGGTTTGGCTAGGTAAGAATTGTTTCCAAACGAAAGAATTCTGCTTCTACATAAAGAAATGGATTGTATCTAACTTGTGTTTTGCATAATCAGAGTGTCCTCTATGTCGCCAACCGCAAGAATGGCCAGAGTAACGTCGCTTGAGAACATGATAAGCATATCCTCAAATTCCCTCGTGGCGATGGCTTCACAACTTTCAGAGGCAGAGGAACGAGAGCGTGCCTTCACCAACCGCGGACGATGGAACCAATTGCGCTCCATGGGAGATGCTAAGAATTTACTTCAATACATGTTCAATTCTCTGGCAGATGCACGGTAATTATTCAAGTCCATGAGTCCAAATTTTTGCTGGGATTAGAGTTCGCTTTAGTTCCTTGGTGTAACAACCCAAGCCCATCGCTAGCAGATATTGTTCTCTTTGAGCTTTCCTTTCTAGGCTTTCTTCCAAGGTTTTAAAACGCGTCTGTTAGGGAGAGCTTTCCACACCCTTATAAAGAATGTTTTGTTCCCCTCTCCAACCGATGTGGGATTTCACAAACCACTACACTTGAGGGCCCAGTGTCCTCACTGGCACACCGCCTGGTGTCTGGCTCTGATACCATTTGTAACAACCCAAACCTACCGCTAGTAGATATTATCCTATTTGAGCTTTCCTTTTCGGGTTTCCCCTCAAACCCAGAAGGGAAAGCCCAAAGAGGACAATATCTGCTAGCGGTGGGCTTGGACTGTTACACTTGGATTGTTAGTACACGGTGCCTGAACGAGCTTGTTATTTACAGGTGTCAATTATGGGAAAAGGAACTTGAAAGTAGGGAAATGAAGGAGCAACTGAAAGAACTTGTGGGACTGCTGCGGCAGAGTGAGACACGGAGAAAGGAAGTAGAAAAGGAGCTAAAAGTGAGAGAGAAGGCTGCTGCAATTGCATTGGCTTCATCTGCACCGGTGAGTTTATGATCATTAGGTTACGCTTTTCCAACTCTTCATCCATACATACTGAAGTTTTTACGTTGCTCCAACACTTCTTGACGATTATGCTTCTTTTCAGGTCCATCGTGAGAATGAGAGCAGACCACTTTCATTAAAACACTTTGCTGATGAATTGAGTGGTCCCTTGTCCCCAATGTCAGTACCAGCTCCAAAGCAACTCAAGTATACAGCAGGAATTGCCAATGGCTGCGTTAGAGATTCTACAGCGTTCCCAGATCAAACACGAAAGGTTACACCATTTTCCCCGTTCATTTACTGCCATAGAAGCTAACCTCTCATTTTTCTAAGAGTGGTGCTATTAGTGCAGATGGTACCAATTGGAAACTTATCAATGAAGAAGTTAGCAACTGTAGGTCAAGCTGGGAAGCTTTGGAGATGGAAGAGAAGCCATCATCAATGGCTGTTAAAGTTTAAATGGAGATGGCAGAAACCATGGAGACTTGCAGAATTGATCAGACATAGTGATGAAACAATAATGAGATCAAGGTCTCGACCACATGCTCTTCTTGCTGGGAGGTGATATTTGGTGGTTTCGGGTTTATTATCCCCCAAATATCATTGACTTTGAACTATGATTCCACCTCATGTCACAGGAACAAATTGCAATAACTGCAGGTACTCTTCTTGATCTTCCGATTCTTTCATTTGTATCTACTTGAACCTGACATGATCTTTCTCCAATGAAAGCAGCTGAAGTCAGGCAGGCTTATATGATCTCTGCATATTTCTTCAATGGAAAACCATTTTGGTAGATATGTGATTTTGGATTCTTTTATGTTGTGGTTATCACATTTGAAGCATCTTGTAAAGCTTGTATGGATGCTACAAAATGGGGTCACCCGACGACTAGCTAGCATGGCTGCAAGTGCAGGAACGGGGCGAGCATTTATACAATGGATAGAGAGATCGCTCAAGAAAGCTTTGTATATCTTGTCAATAACAAGAAAAGGAATGCAGGAATGTGTACTGAAGTTTTTTTCTCTCTTTAGTCCTTCGGTTTATCTTCGTTTTGAGTACAATATTGATTTGTTGAAAGAAACTATTAGGTTGGAGGAGAGAAAAAAAAAAAGAAAAAAACAGAACTCTTACTAATATGTTTTGTCTTTCTGTGTGATACTAATCTTATTACTTGAGGACTCTGAGCTTTGTAAATGTATCTGTATCTAAGCAAAAGAAGAAACTTTGAATCAAACTTTATGAATTGTACACAAAGTTTCTTATCTTTGTTTTTAGAATCTCACTCTTCAAAGCTCGGGCCGAAGAGCTAAAGCAAAAGGCCACCAAGAGAGGCGACTTAAGTCCTCCCCAAAGTGATGACGGCAATTGAGAATGGCAAAAGCTGCTTTTATAAAGCCTTCCTTTCTCATTGAACTCAAAGCCACTTGAAATTGGGTGCAAATAGGTATGAAAATGAAGAAGCCACTCTGATGGGGCTATATATCACGGTACAAAGCAAGGCTGCCTTTTAAATACTTTGAATGAACCATACTGATACTGATAACGCTTTCTTTGAGAATTAAACAATAAGAACATGGCAAGTACTGATAGCCAGTCGATGTTATCTGGAAATCCAGGTAGGCCTTAAAATACGATTGGAAAAGGAAAAGGAAAAGGAAAAGGAAAAGGAAAAGGAGTTATCTCAATACAATCATTTTCTGCCCAGAAATGGGGCAGCTCACTGTTTGTACCTTTTTTGTTCTCCCTCTCTCTTGAACAGAAGAAGATGTTGCAAGCTACTCAAAGGAGGACCTGCTTACAACAATTGGCGGTTTGCCAACAGAAAAGCAGCTGTGGCATGTACAAATACAAGTTTGAGCATTGATATCCGAACACAACTTAGATCTGAGCACACCAATATGCATAGTGCTCATCTTTGCGATGGTTACTAACAAGACCGCCACATTGCAAACAAATAAAACTGCTCCCATCTGAGAATGCATCCATAACAACTTGCATCCTACCAGTTTCTGCCAGTATAGAATTACCGTGAGCATCAACAACCGATGAGCTAGACATGTTACATTCTCCAGGTTCAGGGTTCAGAGGCTGAGCTTCAGCTATAGCACACTCTGCAAATATAGAAGCTAGTTGATCAACATCTGCAGTCTCCCGCAATCGAGTTCTGTACAGCTCACCAGCACGGTGCAACGATTGAAAGACTGCTGCATCCCCACCTTGGGTTCTCATTGCCATTACAACCTGTCCAAACATGAAAAACAATGTGCTGGAAACTATTAACAAAATTTATTGATCTCATTCTGATTCTCTAATAGATCAGGCTCATATGCTCCATCCATGATTTAGCCATGTTGATTGAGGTATCTGAGTGACTACTACAACGGCATGCATGTGTATTATCCTTTCCTCTAAGGGCTATAAAATATCATAGGTTTATCAGTATCTGCCTCACTCAGCATGGAGTAGATAGCTACGGGGACAGGAAGTTCTACAACATTTCAGGAAAAATTTATGTGTATGTACCTTAGTTTTTTTTTTAGTTCTGAAGAAGATTCAGTACGACATGAAATCCAACATCAAGTATATAGATTGACACAATCTGTTATTGATAAGAGATTAATGTTCCAATTTTTACAACATTCCAACACGCAAAAATATCAATGACAAAGCATCTAAGAGAAGGAGGTGGTAGTATTTCAAATCCTCTTTAGGATTGGCAGAGGGCTTAGGAGCTTTCTCTGAAGTGAAAGCAGATTATGGTAGGCTAAAGGATTCTAGAGATCTTATAAGGACCTTCAAGGCAATTAACCAAGATGTTTAGGTCGCTGGTTGTGGTCGACTACTCTGAGCGCCCAGGATTGGGATGAAATGCCATGTTCAGGGATGGAATCCAAGCAAGCTATGCTTAACATTGAGCATAAAAGACTATGGAATGCGATGGTTTGTTAGAGGCTTGCCTGAAACAAAGCCCTATTGGCGAATTTTCAATCCCATTTGTCAACCAGAACTCAACCGAAGTAATTTAATTCAAAGAAACTCAACAGTTGATAGCTCAAAGATAATCCAGAAGCTAAATATAAATAAGCGATCACAGAAAGGCGTTGAAAGAACGAGAATAGACCAAGGAAGAATTCGAGAGAGAGAACTTTTTCTTTTTTGTCGAACGTACCGCTTGGAGGGCTTGAGAAGGTTTTCGTTGATTGATGAGTTGACGAGCTAATGTGAGTAATTCGCGGACAGAATCGCCGGCGACGGCTCCGTTCGCCGAAAATTCAGCCTCCATCAAGTCCGACTGTTTACAGTCCATAGGATCATCGGGAAATTTTCCTCGAGATCTTGCTTTATACATGAGAAATCCAAGGCAGATTCTTTTTTCCCTTTTTCTTTCTTTTTTCGTGGGAAAATTGCAATTTCCACAATCATCCGTCTCTTCAATTTTTCAATTTTTCAATTTTTCAATTTTTACCCTAAAATTTTGATGAATTCATCGAATTATATTGAAGGTTTTGTTTTAATAATACTCAAAAAAAAACTTTTAAAAAAATAAGAAATGGTTAAATTTTGTTTCAATAATTTATAATTACTCATAATTTTTTTTTTAAAAATGTTTTAAAAAAAATACGATAAGTGAAAAGAACTTTGCGGATAGGTATTTGATAATTGATACCCAACCCGAAGCGCATTGATCCATATTCCGAACACAGCGGGTAACAACAGGGGTTGGGCTGAAGGCGCGCGGCCACCGCCCATGCTGAAACTTCTCGTCTTATGGCTGTCGCCTCCTCATCGGAAGAGAGACGCAGCTTCCACTAATTGGTGAATGGTGAGTGATTCGCTTCTTTGTCCTCCGGTAATATATTTTCTTTTTTCGTAACAGGTATCGCTTAAACATCTGCATAATTAAATTAATCTAGAACACGAATGTCAAATGTCCGACAGATTGAATTAGAAAACAATAATGTAATGGCTTGCAAATTGTTTATACGTTTCTTTTTCCTTAGGTGTGAGTGTATGGGCGTTCTACTGAGAATGTTCTTGGAATTACAATTGAGATGCAGAAAATTGAAAGCACAGACAATGCGATTCCGCGATGCGCCTCGGAATTTATCAAATTTAGGGAAAATGTGGCTGATATTTGGGAATGGAAGTAATTGGGGGATTGATAGAGGTAAACATGCAGGGCACTAGAGTATAAGTCCACATGCGAGGGCAAACTCTGGGAAATGCTAAGAATTTTGCACATTCAACTATTGGTCTCTGGAAAGGCAGATCTGGAATGCAATTGTTTCTAATATTTAATACTCCTCTCCCTATCAAAATCCGACACAGAGGCCCAACAACAGTGAAATAGTTGTCCGACAAAGATAGATTTATCAGATTTCGAAGCGCGCAAACCATTTCCGGCACCATACCATACAGTAGATTTCCAGCGAAATTCAATTGCTCCGCTTTCTTTAGGCAAGCCAAGGAGAAGGGCAATGGTCCTGTTAAACGGTTGTTGCCGGCATCAAATACAACTGCTTCGTCAAGTGATCCTAATTCATAAGGCAAACACCCTGATAAGGAGTTGTTTACCAGCAGAACCTCAGTTAGAGATGACAAAGTTTCCACAATACCGACTGGAATTGAACCGCTAAATTTGTTGTTGGCTAAGGTGAGATAGAGAATATGGGTGCTGGAAAGACTGTCTGGGAGATTTTGCATGAGATTGTTGTTGTTGATCAGGAGAAAATCAAAGTCCTGCACGAAGAGTCGAGGTGGGACTGACCCAGTGAAGAAATTGAACCGAAGGTCCAAGAAGGTTAGGCTGTTCAAACCAACAACAGCAGTAGGAAAAGGACCAGATAATCTGTTGTTGCTCACGTCCAGCTCGTATAGATAAGGGAGCTTGGCAATGTTCGTGGAGATGGTGCCTGCAAATTTGTTGGAATTGGCATGAAACACAGCAATGTCAGGGAGCTGATCGAGGAAGCCTTCGAGGGATGGTGCACTGAGTTGGAAGCCATTGAAGTCTATGGATGCAACAGCCGTGGCCGACTTGTTGTCTGGTGGGTTGTCACAGTAAAAACCTTTGTAGTTGCATATATCCGATCCAACCCATGTTTTAGTGATTCCTTGAGGATCCGAGGAGATAATTGACTTGAATTTTTGAATCACAGGGTACACCACTGAAAGCCTCAGGTCTTCAAATATCAAAACCTCTGCTTCAACAGGCAAAATAGATGATAGCTGTGCAGTTATTGGTTGCTTACAGTGAGCCCACCCCCGATCACAGTCTTTTCCCGAATTTCTGTCACTACCCACTTTGAAGTATTGTGTTTTGTTGCCAGTAACATTGACTATGGCGTCGGCGTGGACAACGAAAGAAGAGAGCAGGTTGCCGAACAGAAACAGCAAAACACTGGGAGGTATTTTACTCATTTTTATCTGCCCAATAAATTGTTTTCTTTGTAGTTCATTCAGGGTTTTATAAGAGGTGACCAAATCAGGCCAAGATTCATAAACCAGCTTGTTATATATAAGAGAGTTGGCAAAAAGAAGAGGGGATGCTGTAAACGCTTTGGGATCAAGCAGGTATGGCTCTGTAAATTAGTAGGTGGATTTTTGTGTCAAGTTGATAAATCATAAAACGATAAACCAAAAAAATTACAGTACAAAAGTGGAAATCAATGATCCAAACTTTTCAAGAATTGGGTCCAGTACTTCGGGTCCCAACACTGAAAACAGAAACCAAATGGCAATGATAAAAAGAAAAAACTATAATGAAGAAAAACCACCATCGCATAAGTTGCTCGTCAGATTGGAGATATGGTTCATTAGTATATGACAACTTCATCTAACCTTTTCATATATTGATCCGCCACTTCAGTACTCTAAAGTGTCAATATTTTAATTTGCATTTGAACTTTGATTTTAAGATCATACATTATTCTGTGAGTTTTAAAGAGCAGCGGATAGGTCTTATGAAAGTCAACTATTGTTCTCTATTTTAGAGTCTCCTTTTTGCCCATTGGATTCCATTCTCTTAAGATGATAATGATTGCGTTACTGCATACAGCTGTGTAGCTGCCTTAGTGAAACAAAAGCTCAATGTCTTGATACACGTTATGAACCGTCCCTTTTCTCTTCTTTTTGAAAAGGTACAGACATGAGTGACAGATTTGAATCTGTAAGGAAGACTTAATTTCGTCATTTGACTGTGATTGGCTAGTCAATCACCGTAATTATGGCAAGTTTGGAACCAATCTACTCAAAACTAGACTTCCCAATAATTAAACAGAATTCATAAAGATGATATCAGTGATGGGTCGAAGCCCACAGGTAATCAAATGGATAATTCGCTCGACCCACATAGGAAAAGTTGAAACTTGATGAACCCAAGTGAAGTGAAATTCAGGAAGGAAAAAGACCTAGCGTTGCGGTACAATCTAAAACTCCCATGGATCGAAACGTTTGCTAATTTTTTGAAGCAAAAGAAAGTTAGCATACAAGAATAAAAATTGGGTGGAAATGGGAATAAAGGTGGGGTTTTTTGTCAGATGTTTGTTTATACATATAAAATACATCCACCATCTAATCCAATATGCTATAAAACAATAAAATTCCACAAGGAATAATATTAATATCGGAGAGCATAAGAAAGAAAGCCTTAAGAAAACAGAAGCCCCACTGAGTAGCGTAGCATCCCCCCATTGTCCCATGCCTTTCCTCTCTCTCCCACTCCCACATCCTTCAAATTTCCAAATCCAAACCCATTCACGGAAAGGGGCATCCCTAATTTTCTATTGACAGACAGTGCAACGCACCCACCACTAGTCTCTTCTTGGAGACGTTGCTCAAGCCGCAGCGTTGACTATTGGTCCCTATGATTTTAAACTGTGGTTTTCCCAAACTATATATATATATTTATATAATATTGATGGAGAATTGTAGGCGTTGGTGAGTTGACTATTATGATGACTCGAGAAGAAGCGGTGCAGGTGTTTGGGTGGATAGGGCGTGATTGTGATCGTTCTCGTAAGTAACAATCAGCATTGTTGGATCGTCTAAGGCACGTTCTACGTGCTTCCGTGCTGGACAGCCTCTCAGACTGCTACACTTGTAATATCCCCTGTTTCATTTACAAAAAATTCATCATTTTCAGTCAGTCAGTCAGTCGGTCCTCATACACTACACTACACTCTTTTCTCCTATATATTATTATTATTATGCTTGCAAGACCAAACAACGGACTGGACGACACAGGTCAACCACTCCCCCTTCTGTTCTGCCCCCACCCACTTATTCATTCAACGACTTCACTTCACCACACACAAACCAAAACTGTGGAAACAAAGATAATGATCCAAAGCAAAAATCACACACCTTGGATGAGGAGACCCTTTAATTGGTTTTTGGCCGTACTTTCTCCATGAGTAATCGTCCGGTGGGATGTCCGCAAGTTTTGCACTAACCGCTGGAACTCTGATCACTCTTTTCATTCTGTTTTTCCTGATAAGCCATGCAAACACTCTCAGTTCAATAACGAATCTAATATATTCCAAACCCACTTTCGAAAATTTTATGGAGATTTTATATAATCTGTTGTTAGGACCTACCTCTTCTTGGAACAGTGACATCGGCCTGAAGACGAACCGCACTTCCTGGCGGAATCGTCCATGGAATTGCATTTTCTCTTTAGTGAGGAGGAAGAAAGGGGGGGCTTTCCGGCGGAAGAGACCTGGGACATGTTGGTGAACTGAAAACCAGATGACAGAGATGGGTGTAAGCTTTCGGTGTCTCCGGTTAAGGATGAAATATAAGAATTTGCAGCGGAAATCGACGGCGAGGCTGCGAAATTGATGGCGGAAGTTGAGTCTTTTCTGTTTACAGACCCATTTTTTAGTCCCCCCGATGAGTTATTCTGCTGGGGTTGAAAAGTACTTGGCTGATTAGAAGGCTGATGGGGGTTGTTGTTGGGCAGACCAGGCAAACGCACAACAGAGTAAGGCGTGGGGCAATAAACCTTAAAAGCAGAAACTGATTCTTGTTTCTTGAGTTGAGGGACTGAAATCGGAGACGACGAACTCGGATCTTGATGTTGCGGCTTGACCTTGGGCGGAGAGGAAGCAGTAGAATCAACCGGAGCCCTTCTGAAACGAGCATGGCCAGTTCGGTTCCGGTCGAGTAAAGAAATGACCTTTTTGAATTTGTTGACGACGGAATCGGCGACGGCTTCGTATCCAGCGGCAGCATCGGGAGCAGTGGAAGTGGAAGAATCGTGTTGAGAGTGATGTTGATTAGGAGTATGAGACACCAAGGTGAGGAAACTATGAACGCTCTGAATCCCAGCAGAAGCGGCTTCTTGAACAGCAGAAACAGCAGCATTTTCTTCCATACTGGGCGTGAAATTAGCAGCAGCGTCCCCAAAACCCACCATAAACTCCACAGCCATATTGTTCTTGAGAAGCAGCATATGAAAAACAGAAGGGGCGCAGAAGGAGGAGAGTATTATATTGAGAAAGAAGAAAATGGTGACGAGGAAAAGCAGAACGGTGGGAAAAGATGAAAAAAGAAATTGGGGGAAGGGGAAGAAAAGGATTCGAGTCAAACTGATGACCTCTCTATGCAAGGCATCGGGCAACTGAGCTGTCGATTCTGGTCCATCTGCCGTCAAACCCTGAAGCCAATGACAGGACGCCACGTATGTAGAAACTGTCAGTACATTGACCCTCCTGCGTAGGAAAGGCCCAATTACAGGGTGAATCGGTTGGAGAGGGGTTTTAAATGAGTGATGGGATTAGATAAGGTCAAAAGGTTGAGAGTAGCCGTTAGATTGAGGACTCGGTAAAATCGGGAATAGAGAGAGAAACAGGACAATATATTATTAGTTGGAGACAGTGGGATAGAGTTGACCTTTCCCAGCTTTTAATACAAAAGTCATTGAGTGAGTAGGTGGGGATCTTTTTTTTACCGGATACCGGAACTCTCCACCAACAACTCACCTTGGATTCCCTTCTTTCCTCAACAAAATTAATTAATTCATTCATTTTCAAATTTCAATTCTCCGGTTTGGTTTGGTTTGGTTTGGTTTTCGATTGGGCTTTGCTTTTTCGGGCCCACATTCTAGGAGAGACCCACAAAGTCCTGGAATGAGTAATCTTGGATCCCTTTCTAACAGTTGAAGGAACCCTAAACCAAAAATTGAGATAGATGCTGTGTTGGAGTTGAGGCAGATGAAACGAAGGGGGGCTTCATTCATTTGGTGCAGATATCAAGAGAAATAAGTGGGTGCCAATGGCATAGGGAGGAGGGTCGTCATCGTGTGGCTCAGAAGGCATCCAATTCCTATAATCAACGCCATTTTGAAAGGTAGGGCTGAAAAGAAAGAACACCCAAGTTTGGCAAAGTTGGTTCAAATTTGAGTGACCAATTCCTCCAATTTTCAACCTCCAACAAATGTGAATTTTTTTTTTTGACGAAAACGTGTTCAGTTGGGATCTAAAACTTTAAAGAAATTTCAAGATTCCATTAATATTATTAAGTCAAGTTTCAATTTTCATTACAGAGTGCCAAATTCGAAGCCACTTTGTTGACGTTCTTTTTTGTGTTTAAATCCCTTGAATTTTAAATACCCAACTTCCTATTCAACTCCTCCATTTCCCCCCTCTTTTAGCCTTTGCTTTTTTCATAAATGATTTTAATTACATGAATTAATTAGCCTTTCCAACTCATTTCTTGAATGCTAACCAACCCTCAATTTTTTAATTCCCAAAATATCTAAGAAACTTGTTCAACAAAACATTGCATCAAGAAAAAATGTCACCCAAGAATGAAGATCAAATCTATAATTCAAAATTTAGATCATAAATTATACTTTTGGTATTTTTCATCAGAAAAATCATGAATATTTGTTGGTGCATGTAACTTTTTTTCGTGTTTGATGATTGGAAACAAGAAAACAAATTCATTATTTTCATCCTTCCCATCATTAAGAAAAGTAAATGAACAAGGCACACGGAAGGCAGTTTTCAATGTAGTTGATGAGAGGGAAATGTTTTGAAAATTATTTATGTAACACAATCGCTACTAAAATATTTATTACGAAAATATTTCCGCACCCGAATGTTTTGTTCTCCTCTTTGGTGGCACACCACTTAGTGTCTAGCTCTAATACTAACTCTAACAGCTTACCAGATATTGTCTGCCTTAGCTCATTACATATCGTTGTTAGCCTTATTATTTTAAAACACATATGTTAGGGAGATGCTTTCATACTCTTATAAGGAATATTTCGTTTCCATCCTCAACCAATGTGAGATCTCTCTTGGAGGCCAGCGTCATTGTTGGGCACACTGCCCAATGTTTGGTTTTGATACCAATTATAATATCCCAAGGCCACCGCTAACAAACATTGTTCGCTTTAGCCTGTTACATATTGTCGTCAGTCTCACGGTTTTAAAACACATCTGTTAGGGAGAGGTTTCCATACTATTATAAGAAATGCTTCGTTTCTCTCTCCAACCGATGTGAGATCTCTGACTCCACCCTCTTTGGAGGCTAGCGTCCTCGTTAGCACACCGCCCAATGCTTAGCTATGATACCAACTATAACATCTTGAAGATACCGCTAACAAATATTGTCCACTTTAGTCCGTTATGTATCATTGTTAGCCATACATGTTTTAAAACGGTGAGACTGACCGCGATACATAACGAACTGAAGTCGATAATATCTACTAGTAGTAATGCGGTTATAATTTACATTTGAAATTGAATTTGTTTTTGGTACTATTGTTGGTCTGAATAAGATAAAATGTTAAATTATTTGATAATAGGATGAAATATAGAGAGGTATAGAGGGAAGTGGGTCTGGGGATGCATGTGTCAAGTGGGCAGAAGATCCAGACAGCCCAATTGAAGCCCCTGTGGCTGTTTTTGCGTACAGTATGGGCCGTAAGCCTAGTGGCAATTGTCCATGTTGCTGCCTTCTGGCTTCTCCCTGTTTCTTAGCTTCCCATGTGAATGGAACTTAAGTTATTGTCCACTCACAAACCAGATCCATTCAATCTGCATCTTCTTCGAATCTCTCTCATCTTTTTCAATCCTCTTCCTTATTTTAATCAAATCATATTCGCTTTTGTTTTTGGTTCAAGCTGATGTCTAAATCTGACCAGTTTCCCCTCATTAGTTGCGTCCAAATTTCATCCTCTCTTCCTTCTCTAACTCTTCTATTTTAAACAATAATCCTTATCCAAAACTTTACCCTCTCACTCTTCCAATCCAACCTGCCATAACGTGTTTGAATTGCTTCTAAACAAAATGTATTTTTAATATGGGTTATATAATTTCAAATTTGTATTTAAAACACTATGATTAATTTTTATGATTAGTAAACAAAATTTAAAGATTTCTATTGATAATAAACGTGGACAGATACAATCACCTGCAAGGTGATGGTAAAGTAGAGGCGGCTAAAGGCAGCAACTGAGTAGTAATAGTTGTTAGCCATGTACACCAATGATCCACGGTTGGTGGCAATAATTATGAAGAATTGAAGGGAGTGTGAGGATAATTTGATTTTTAGTTTGTAATTACTTAGTTAATTAGGCAATAAATTCATATATATCTTGATAAACCCATTTCTTCTATTGTTAATTTATGGATTTATAATTATAAACATTTCTATTACGTCTCAATTATTTTTGTCATATTAAAAATTAAACTATTACGTATTTTAAATTACAATAATTAAATTATTTAATAAAGTGGGTTTAGAATTAAAATAAATTTAATACTAAATGTGCACCAAAAGAAGAAGAAGACATGCTACATTGAATTGATAGGTTATCTCACATTATTGTCCAAAATAAGGTAGATGACGATGCAAAGATATTTAATTGGAAATAAATAAATATTGCGTCACATTTTTGGGGAAAATAAAAATGAAATACCATAATTTGGGAACGCGACAAGTATGTCTGACCAAATATCTCTATGATATTACTTGCAGCCACTTGATAATAATTCAACCCAAAAAAAAAAAAAAAAAAAAAAAAAAAAAAAAAAAAAAAAAAAAACCGAGCTGGATTTCTATAATTTAATAAGGACATGTTCCCTATATTGCAAATTTTTTATATATAAAAAACATTAGGCTTTGAGTTTTATAACATATTATTAAAAGAAAATAAAAATGGATCCCCTTTAGACAAATATCTCCACTAATCACTCTAATCCATATTTTGTTCTATAAATAAATTTAATTTAACATTAGATGTAAATTTTTAACTTTATAATAAAATATAAAACTATAATTTATGTCAAACATTAGTTTAGGTTTAAAATAACAATATGGTTTGACATAATTGAGGTCGAGACCCACCATAAGAGCTATGAAGACAATGAAGTTAAATATCTTGAAGCCATGGATGGGACAGTTTGCTGTTACAATCGTTACATCTTAAACGTTACTAATAGTTCATGGGTTTAAAAAAATATTATTTTATTTAAAATTAAATTGAATGGATTATTTAGTACTACAAATTAAAAAATATTTTCATTGAAAAAGAATATTAAACCAGGTTGTTGTATTGAAATCTGTAAAGAATATTTCTTTAATCCTCATTGGAATTCCCACAACCATGAGGAAAGCACGAAAATTAAATTAATTAATTAATTACAATTAAGTAGCGGATAATTTGGAAGGAAATCTTATAATGGATCTATTAAAATATAAGAGAGGGGAAATTACAGAAATGGGCAAAGAGGAAGATAGCAATGTCAATGCATGGAGTAAGGAGACAAATGTAAATTAGATTAAATTACAAATTTTATCTCAAACTTGTAAAAATTTCAAAATACCTAAATTTATAATAAAGAGTAAATTTCATTGGTCGGTATCTATAAAGTATGTGGGGCCCACCGAGTAGTTTCTGTATCGATACAAACCATTCAATATTAGAACGACGTGGCCAATCCTGACTCGCTCAAATCCAAATTATCCGGTTTGATTATTTATGTCTTAAAGCTCTGATTGATATTCAAGATAAAAGAAAAAAAAAGGATTTAAAAAAAATTATGTGTTTTAAAATATGAATTACTTAATATTTAAAAAAACAATAAGGATGGCATGAATTATTTTGTAGCTTAAGGAGTAAGGAATGGTGTATACACGTGACTCACGATGGCGAAATTTAATAAAAAAATACGCATACTTTCATCCCCCACAAAGTCCACTGTAAATCGCCCAACCTCCCAAGGACTTGACCCGATTACTAGGCCGGGTACGGGTTGACCCGATTACCAGCTTCCGTGGCTAGGTACCCAAGTGTTTTCGTCCTATTCGCCCATTTCTTCCTAACTACATTATTATTATTATTATTATTTTTTTTTTTTTTACATTTTATAATTCATTTATCTCAATATTTTATTTATTTATTTATTTTTAATAATGCATCGATGAACACTAATTTGTGTATTTAAAGTCGTCCCCTCTTCCACTTTCTTCAACACTTTCTTCAACACTTTCTTCCTCCTCAAACAAACGAGCTACAGAAATGGGGACCTACCGATCTTCGCAGATTATGCCTCTCCTGTTCTTCGTTATCATAACTTTATCGTCGGCCTTGGCTTTGGCTTCTTCGATCATCTCCGAGAGGACGGATGAGGAGGTGATGGCGCTCTATGACCAGTGGCGTGCTAAGCATGGGAAGTTGCGGAACGGCCTCAGAGGACAGCGGGATGATCGATTCGAGATCTTCAAGGATAATCTTAAGTACATCGACGAAATCAACGCCCAAAATTTGCCCTACCGTTTAGGGTTGAACGTATTTGCAGATCTGACCAATGCCGAGTACCGATCCAAGTACTTGGGAACCAGATTCGCCGCTGGTTCAAGGAGAAACAAGACGAGCAGTCGCTATCAGCCTCGCCTTGGGGATAAACTTCCCGACTCTGTCGATTGGAGGGAGAAAGGAGCCGTCGTTCCCGTTAAGGACCAGGGAAGCTGCGGTAACTTCCTCTTTTCTCGGATTCTTCCAATTTCAATATTTAGTAGCTTTCCTGTTTTTACTCTGAATTTTCTGTCTTTTCCTTTTTCTCTTTTCGCTTACTTTCTCTTCTGTTCTTTCACGATGCTATATTTGGCACATACTCACGCAACTTCAGTAACTAGTATAAATTACAGTGGGTTATAACTATTTAACTTTAATTAGTGATAGTATTGTCACTAATCGATTGCTATGATAGTTCTTGAAAGGTCGATCGAAACTTTGGGCTAACGACTTTTTTTTTTCTTTTTGCTGCTTGCCGCTGCCTTTGTTTTTATCCATTTAGTATAACATAAATTTTGTTTTGGTACTTTTGGAATATGTGACCATTTGACCAATTATTGGGAAGAATATGGATTATTCTTTTTTATTATTTCTTTTAAAGAAGGGAAAACAGGGATCGGGTAATTTCAATAGTATCATTCAATTTTAAAGGAAATTGAATCTGCCTAATAAAGGATGGCATGCAACATGGTTGCAATGATTTAACTAAGTAAATTGGAATTGAAAATTCGAAAATCTGTAAGGAGATTGATTTTGGTGAACTCGGGATTATCGGTGTTGGCGTTGGGTGCTTTCACTGATTAGCTTTATGGGTTGCTCGTGGAATGGAGCAGCCTTATCTTCCGCCTGCACTGGCCCCGCTCAATGACCTTTTGGTATACCTTTACTCATGAGATATTTGAATGGGTCTCTTTACTTTTTTCAAATATTTTTTAACATCTATCTTTACAAAAGTAATTATATCTTGTTTTTTTTTTGTTCTAAAAAAATTATTATATAGTGGTTGAATTTTGATGGCGATAATTAGTATGCTTTTATTTTATGCAATTGGTACATTAATTGATTTCTTTCTTCCTTTTTTTGAGACCATATTGATTGATTGCTTGACCATATATGTATTAGTCTTATATTGGTTATCTACCTTCGGTTTTTTGGTCCTTTGTGTTTTTATAAATTATTATTTTATTCTTATTTGCAAATTTCTAATACATTGTATGCACAATAAAGAAAAAGGAATCCTTTAATGTAGAGGTGTTACAAACTTTCAAGAAATTGATTGAATATATGGTTACATTATAATTGTGATTAGAAAATAAGATAAAAATGAAAATAGAAAAGTAAAGCAGTCACTTTGAAATATGAAGCTAAAATAGATATTTTAGAAGTATAAAGATCATAATGAACTAAATTCACGACATAAATAGACTTTATTGAAAGGAACTAGACAAAATGGACATGTTGTATGATTTTGATTTTTATGTGTGACTTTTGTGACTGGGCTATTGCCATCTTCTTAGGTGTTGATTACACTCATCCTAATTATTATATTTGTTCAATTAAAATATCATATTAAGGTGATGGTTTTAGATACCTTATATAGATATTTTATTATAGATCGAGAAAATATTGGAGTATTTTTAATATATTTATAGTTATTTTAACATTAAAAAAAAGTAATTTAGTATTATACTTCACATAAAATAGAACTTCGAAGATTTGAATCATTATTAGATTTGATATTAGCGGCTAAATATGTGTTTGCGTCCTTGGAGTATGTATTTAGTTTAGCCCCTAATTATTAATATATTTTTGATTTAATGTTTTCTATTTTAACATTTATGAACTATATATTTTTTGTCTGTGAATATTAGAATTGGCTGATGGGAAATTTATAGGGCATGTTCTAGAAATTAAGATGAAAACTTAGGCTTTCAAGAGGAAAATAAGTTCTGACCTATTTTCGCTCTTAAATGTTTCTGAACTTAGTATCATAAATCAATTCAACGTTAACCAATAAAAAATGGTATAATTAAAGAGGAAATTAAAACGTTTAAGATATATTAGGGATTAATCAAAATCATATATTTAGCTTAGTTATTATTTTCTAAATTATACTCTTGACGAGATATGGTCATTGGTCACTAGAAGTATGCTAATTGTTGAAGTTGATATGAAGGGAGTTGCTGGGCGTTCTCAACTATAGCTGCTGTGGAAGGCATAAACCAGGTTGTTACAGGCGACTTGGTAAGTTTATCAGAACAGGAGCTGGTGGATTGTGACACTTCTTATAACGAAGGTTGCAATGGAGGCTTAATGGATTATGCCTTCGAGTTCATCATCAACAACGGTGGCATTGACACCGAGGAAGATTATCCTTACAACGGCTTTGATAGCTCCTGCATCCAATATAAGGTCTCTATTGCCACTCAACTTATCACTTTCCCTTTTGCACACCCAAGCATATTTTGATATCTGATTGATCATCTTTGTGTTGTGTTGGTCTTTCTTCAGAAAAATGCTAGGGTCGTTTCAATTGATGGCTATGAAGACGTTCCTGTAAACGATGAGAAAGCACTGCAAAAAGCTGCCGCTAATCAGGTTGTGGCTGTTGCCATCGAAGGAGGTGGTAGAAGTTTCCAGTTATATCAATCGGTATAGCCTCCATTTCTATGAAGTTTTGCTTTTCTTCTTCTTTTTTATTTACACTTCGAGAAAGGGTCTGATTTGTGGTATGTGTATGTGTTTAGGGTATATTCACTGGAAAGTGTGGAACAAATTTGGACCATGGTGTTAATGTAGTTGGATACGGGTCTGAAGGGGGCGTTGATTACTGGATTGTGAGAAACTCATGGGGCGGGAGCTGGGGTGAACATGGCTACATCAGGATGCAACGTAACATTGATTCCCCAACAGGTCTCTGTGGGATTGCAATGGAGCCTTCCTACCCCACTAAAAATGGACCAAACCCACCAAATCCAGGCCCAACTCCTCCAAGTCCGGTGAAACCACCATCTGTATGCGATGAATATTACACCTGTCCCGCCGCTGAAACCTGCTGCTGCATCTTTGAGTTCTCAAACCTGTGCCTTGAATGGGGATGCTGTCCACTTGAAAGCGCCACCTGCTGTGATGACCATTACAGCTGCTGCCCCCATGACTTTCCCATCTGTAACGTCCGTGCTGGAACCTGCTTGAAGGTACATGGCTTCATTTTCCATTGCTTTAAAGCTAGTGGAAAATTTCTGAAGACTGAACTTATATTTTGTCGTGCAGGGGAAGAATGATGTTTTCGGAGTGAAGGCGATGAGGCGCACTACAGCTGCAGCCAAACCATCGTGGGCATTCGGAGATGTGGCTGTTGGAAAGAGCAGCGCTTAAAAAGATTGCAGCTTTGTGGGGGTTAAGAATGAAAGACAGGCTTGTTTACACTATTGAATCGATACTCTCCAAGGCCTGTGTTTCTCGTATTGCATGCCTCCCGGTTTCACACATTTTAGTTCAATGGTCGTTTAAGTTATCACACCATGATTATTGTATATAGGACTTATTTGAATATGAACATTTGAAACAGAGACTAATTGTTGTCAAATTAATATTATTAGCTCTCTCTGTGTAGAATTCTGAATCCAGCACCATTGGGGCTGTGCATTAATAATGATGTGTTGTATCATTTCAAAGGTATTTTGAACTGGTTTTAGCTTTTAATATCTGTCTTGAGCTCTGGAAGAAAAACAGTCCGTAGGATGGTTTGGTTTGTGCAACTTTGAACATTTTGGAAGATGAAAAACATGTCATAGAATTCTGAAGAGATTGTGGCGAAGTTCAAATTTACCTTCCATGAACAAAAATTATGGTTGGCGGTGAGCTTAATAGTGCACGGGCTGGCCACATCGAACATCGATGGAAACAAAAAAAGTATTTCTGAGGAATTTATTGTGTAGGCCATGGAAGCATTAGGACAAGAAATTTGAGGGATTTTTACTCCTTGGATTCTTGCTGTCTTCTATTCCATATATTATATGATTGTATGTCTGTCGATGTCGATCGTGGGAGAGAAAAAGTCGTGAAAAAGGTTTTTGGTCAGGAGTAAGAATATTATTATCTACTACACGTTCCTTATAGAGGTGTAGAAACCTCTGCCTATTTCTAAAAACCTTGAAGGAAAGCTGAGAAGAGAAAATTCAAAAATGACAATACATGCTATCGATAGGTTTAAGCCAAGGCTACAGCAAAATTTTCAGATAAGGAATGAGGATAAGGATAAAAGAAGAGTTTAGGAAACTAGAAAGAAATATCAAAAAGAATAAATAAATAAATAAAGGTATTAGAGATGTGGCACCATTAGGCCTACATGATAATTTGTAATATCAATGCACATTATAGAAATAGGTGATTGCCTACTTCAACTTACTCATAAATAACATTTCAACTTACTCATAAATAACATGTCATATTGCTGCAACACATCAATCACTACAATCAAATTATCCAATTAAACATTTGAGTCCAATTAAACATTTGAGTCCAATTAAACATTTGAGTCCAGAGTCTCCCTTCAGAAAAACTTCAACCAGAGAAGTGTTGAAAAAAGAGAAAGAGAAGACAAAAGACAGTGTTCCATAACTCTATCTACTCGCATCATACAATCATTCTAACATTGAAATTCTAGGCGACAAAAGTAGCAACTAAATAATTCCCATAAGACTTAAGAGAAACAAAATCTATTTCCAAAGATCTTTAGCCAAGACAATGGTACATATCATCAGCTTTTAATTAAATAGGAAGCGACCCCACAAGCAGCAACTCGTATTCATATCATAGCTCCATAAAGATGAAAAAGAAGAATAGAAAGAAACTAAAAAGCTAAATGGCTGGGACCATCCATTGTGTCGGGTGATGGGTATTCATATGGGAAAGACAACTTGACCCAAATTCTAACACTCTCTTGTCATGCCTCTCTCTTCCAATTTGTTTCCAGGGGACCATTGCCTATGGTGCACTACTACTACTACCTGCAGAAGGATTGGGATAGGCCATCGGAGTGGAACCCCACTCTGCCCCCAATGAATGGATGGATCCCTTTATCATCACTATCACGTACATTCACCCTTTGATCCTCAAATAACAACACTTAACAGTGCAGATAATGCACAGCAGCCAATGCCACAAACTAATCCGTTCTGCTTTCAATTTCAAGTACTACGGCTGAAAGGCATTTCATTTCCCACCACTGACCATGCTAATAATAACATCAAAGACAGATATCAAAGATGAAGGCATCTTTGTTTTCTAATTAAGCTACTTAAGTGGCTAGATATTTTTGTTAACAGATAACTCAAAAAAGTGATTATACAATTTCGGTGCCTCCTAACCAACCATCCAAATCCATGCAAGTACCAAATTCATCCTTTCTGTGACAATAATGTGTTGCAAGGATACTTTTCCTTGATTAATTGAGGCTTAGACCATTTTGACTTGTCTCTCCAAGTCTGAATCCCAATTCTGTCACCATCCCATCCTCAAACCCCAGACGACCAGGGTTTTTCCAACTTGGTTTCTCTTCTGTTTCTTGGGCTGCATCTAACTGGCTGGAGGTTTCTATCTTCACTTCTGAGTTGGTAGCCTTCATTGTATTCGGGTTTGGGTGGTTAATGGACATGAGTTGAACTGAATTGAAACATTCATTGGCTTCACAACGTGGGGTACTATTAGAAGGCAACTTTGATTTAAAAGTTCTAAGACTGCATGAAGTGGAAGGAAGAAGAGGTGGGATTGGCCACACTGGCGATCCAGAAGCCGAGGGATGTTGTGGGGTGTTCCAGCCTAAGTTGATGGATTTGATAGAAGATTCATCAAGCATGGAGCTGAACAATCGCTTCAACCCAGTTGATTGGTTTTCGATCATCTGGACATCTGGCTTTAAAACGTATGGATGTTGGCTAGGAAGGTAGGGCCTTTGAACCGCAAAAATACCTGGCATGCTATGCAGGTAGCTGAATTTCCTCTGTACATTAATCACTAAATTGAGATCTTCCTGGACCTGCAAAAGAAACCATCAATCTGTGTAACTTGGCAAAAAGCGACCTAAAAGAAGAAAAGGTAAGGCGAAACCTTATCAAAAGAGCCCAATTGAACTACGCCTTCTCGTACAGCAAAGACCGCAATTGTCTACAAAAAGAAGTATCTGATAAGCTGGAAGTGATCGTTTACACTGCCGTGTTTTGCTAATGCCAAGTTAAGTTTGTAGAATAGTACCTGAATGCCTGATTTAAATTGAGATTCCCATGCTCGAGGTTGCTGCACATGAATAAAGTGGAAACGTCAAGAATGTTATCCATAGAATTTACCTGACATTATTTTCCCTCAAAAAGGAAAAAGTTCGCATACAGGCTCAATGGATGAGTTCCACGAGGAGATGAGGTTCGGATCACTTTCAGTTGCGTTATCTCTGAAAACCCATTTATGACTATTATCTGCTCCAACTTTTCCCACTAACCTGTAATGTAACCAAGGACATACAGATTCTCTGATGAATGTATCCAAGAGGTTCCTAACGATACTTTAGAACTGTTCAAATTTTACATAAAGGTTTGATTTCTCTCACCCTTCTCCATAACTGTAAACCTCATGAGACATTTTGAAGAAGAGATCAAGTCCAAACCTCCCTGCAATACATCCACTTGCTGCTTTTTCACATTCATGGAAATCACAAAATCCATCTTCCCAAACAAGAATCCTGAGATAAATACAACTCATAAACTTCATAAGCAGTCAAGATTCCTAACAAAATTATCATATTGGTCTATACATACCAGTTCCTCTTGTTTCCTTTAGAGCGATCAAGAGCACTCCCACCGAACTCCCACCTGCAACAAAGCAAAAGATGTGGGGAAAATATCTTATGAATCAGAATACTACTCATCCATCACTCATCACTTCCATGGTCACTTGAGTTTTTAGTTCTCTTACTTGGGTGGAGGAAAGTTTCTAGGGAGGATCCTCCAGAAAATGGCGTAAACCCACTTGGAAGAGGTAGAGCTACAAGATTCTGATGACAAACATAGACTCCTTAAAGTGTGTTGTAACAGACAGTTAAGCATGGGAAGGCCACTTTCCATTTCACTGAAAGAAAACCGACTGGTTCTGTACTCGTCTTTCTCTTCACAATTAAGTGGAAAGAGCAATCATGGTATTTAACACACCTACTCGCTGGCAATTAGTGTGGGAAACACGCTTCAACCTCCTCCTAGTCCTGGCTGTACATATTATTTATGTTGTGGTAGTGATTTTGCCACAAAATAATAATATTAAAATTAAAAAAAAAAATTGTGATCCTCGTGCAACTATTCATATGGGAAAACTGTGAACTCTACTTAATCTCATCAAAATTTGGTAGCTGTAAAAGAATTCATTATCAACTCACCACTTCCATTTTTCTCCAATACATATTTGCACGTCAATAAACGTTGGAGGAACTTTCCGATGCAACTTAATTCCTGATATAATTTAAGGGGCAGGAAAACCAAACATGCATGTTAAGGAATGTATATAATTCAAGGTTCTGTCTCCCAAAAAATACATCATTTAACACTCATTACCGGCAAATGTCTGCATAAAAAATTGTCTATTATAGGTGATGTGGTCCGCAAGAAAGCTCCATCGGATTCAAATTGCACCAAACTTCGTCCTTATGTCGGCCCACCATACAAGACACAAGACAGCTCTGGTCTTCTCACGCTCTCCAGTCTCATGCTTCATTTACATGGACAGAAACAATCCATGGTATCAATTGCTTTGCTGAAACCTGCCTGCTAAATTTTCTGCAAGAACGGATGAAGTTCTTAAATATTTGATAAATTTCCATAAACACTCGGTAGATCTTGAAGGGGACATACAGATATATCATAAAGTCTGAGAGAACGTTTCCTAAAGTATTGGGGTTAGAAAACTATTATCGAAGGAAATTATGATTTTTCAAAAAATAATTATTCTGGATGGATTCTATTCGAAAGGTAAATCTTCTTCTCTTGTCAACATCGCTTAGCTGGCATAATATCTATCCATCCGCAACCTTAGCCCTGCAACAATTATTGTTCTTTCATCTATTCTAAGTTGACTGCGCCTAGTAATGCTATGAGTATTGAGTGAAGTGCCCTGCTTTCCCAGAATAGAAATAGATGAATGGGAAATGATAACTTTTCGAGCAAATATGTTAGTCAATCAATATGTTTATGGCTAATTAAGCTCAAAGGGACTCTATATCCAATAATACACCTCATCTATCCCAGCATTATTTGGTAGCAAGTAATCAAATGGCCAATTAAGCATGCTAAAAGTTGACAAATCTAGCACAGTAAACAACAAAGAAAGACATAAAGAGATGAGAAAATACTGGTCCACCACGAATTTATGAGGGAGAAGGAGCACCATGCACTTGCACAGTATGACCCCTCCACCATTTTGCAGACACCCTATCCTCATCCTGCACTGTATAAACGAAGATAGCTGAAATAAGTAACAAATCTCAATTGAATGGGTCTCCAAGATGTCATATCTTTTGTCCATTCACTACGAGTAAACAAATACAATTTTACCCACCCAATATCATAGCAGCAATAAATTGCCATCCTGAAGTTCTATCACATTGGCAATCGTTGAACCTGAAAGCAGCCACATTAATGCCAAGCTAACAGTACCCTATATGATAAAGGATAAGGTCTTATTGCACCATTATTATCACTTTTAAACCGCGCATAATAGGGCACTGGATGGGGCTACTGGTTCTGGCGAAAGAAACACAATGTTGGGAAGATGCCCCCCATTACTAAAGCAGCTAAATTTACGTTGATAGCTACCATAATTTGGGCAAAGAAAGCAGTCTACATTTCATCAATCATAATAGTCCAGGCCCGTGGCTTGGCCCTCTGCCACCATTTCTCCGCCTCTTTGGATTTGACAGTATAACAAACACCTTCCGTGCATGTTTGGCTAATCCCAGCCGCAGACAACAACTCCACGCCCTTTTATCACATCTTTCACAAAGGAATGCGGCCGAGGTTCGAAGCTTGGCGGATGGTCTTAGTTCCTAAAAACTAGAATTACACTCAGAAAAGTGGTGTAAAACATTCTCTCTCTTTTTTTTTTTCCCCCTTTTTTTTTATGTTTTTCAAAATGAGTATTTTATTTGGGTAATACAGCCCAATCCCCTTAATATACCTCAAACGGGAGGGAATGGTGTTTTGCAGCCCAGGCCCAGGACCAGGCCCAAACTCAAGCCCATTTCCAAACTCATTGGAAAGGAAGGGAATATCTTCCGATTACGTGGATTAATATAAAGAAAATTTCAAAGGATTATTATTTCGTTTTATATGTATAAGCTACACAATTATTTAGTCATCAGTATTTTTACTATTTTATTCCAAATTTAATAGTAGTAAAGACAATTTATATAATAATAATAATAATAACCATAGGTGCTCAAAGTAGCAGAGCAATGATTGGTGAGATGGTGATAAAAACAATTGGCAGCCACGTCAGGGGGGAATTTCCGAGTCAGCGCTGACACGTCCAATATTAAACAATCAGCAAAACGAACGAGTTAATTAAGTCATAATACAGCTAGAGACTAATCCTTCTCACAAGAGTTGACTTTGCAAATTTGGATTATTTAATTAATTAGCTTCAAATATTGTTGACTTTTTTCGTTTCCTTCCACCCTCCTTCACACTTCCCATTTCCATAGACTATTTACAAAACTGCACATACAGTTTTGATTAAGGATTTGTTAAAAGATCATGGCATTCTGGGGAGGAGCGCAAGGGCCACCAAGACGGCTACTTGAGGTCACAGGCAAGCTAATTTAGAGGAATTAATAGCAGGGCTTGCTTCATCTTCATCTTCATCCTTTGCTTGATTTCATTTTGATGTCTTTTTCTTCCTTTTTCAATGGTTGTACAGTTGATCGATGCTACAACTTGCAGGACAGAGGGCCTTTTGCGACAGAATACTCATGCATCCTTATGTATGGTGGTTCGACGAAGAGGACTAGACCATGCTCTGGTATATATATGCTTTTCTTGTTTCATCTAAGTTCGGATTTGGGATTGGATTCTTACGGTGTGAATCGAATGGTTAGGTGGAGGCTCACACCCAATCTTTGAAGAGAAGTTTGTTTTCGAATTCATTGAAGGAGTTGTAGAATTGAACATTTGGATCTTAACCAATCGGTCCTCGGGAAATGAAGAAGCTCTCGGCTTCCTAAGGTAAGACTCGACCTTAATTCAGAGATGAGCTAACCATCAGTTGATTTTCAATTACCCCTAACCATGAGTGTCACAAACTTTCCTCTTAACGTCCTTAGAGTTGAGCTGCAACAAGTACTTTTCAATGGCTATGTTGACTCGACCTGGACTCTACACAGTACAGATGGAAGGCCCGCAGGCTCTATACGACTCACATTGCAATTTCCCCCCAGTTCTAGGGTAATCTCTATATCTTGTATCTCTTTATCCACAAACCACAAGCGCAAATAGTTATTTCTTTTTATCTTGATTTGCCGCAGTTTCAAGGCCAAGGTTCAATCTACGAAGCGCCAACGTTGGATTCTACGGCTCCTGTAGGTACACCCCAAGCTCCGATATTGTACCAACTCCTACCGTATGACGCCCGTCCGCCGCCGAGGCCTGCATCTTTTGTTGGCCCAAATGCTTCCTATCCTCCCAATTCAGCTGTGGCACAACAACCAAATGGCACAGGACCCGCCGCTCAATGGTCCCAATTCCTACCGTATGGATCTCCTTCACCGGCTGCCCCTGCTTGTGCCTATAATTCAACCACTACCCCACCTCTAGGCTACCCTCTGCCACAATACCCACCAGGTACATTTTCATTTCTTCATTGTTTTTTTCTTACTACTTTTGCTATCCAGCAACACTAATTAATTGGCTGTTTAAACCTCCTTGAATTTTAGGTTTGAACCCCTCTGATATTTACCCGCCTCCACCACGCTCAACTCACCTCAAGATGTCTGAATTATATGCTTTTGTTAAACACAAAGTTGAAGGATGTTGTAGATTAATTTGAGAGCTTTTCTAGTATTTCTCCGCTACCTACTTTTTGTTCGTCCTATGAAAAACAGTATCCATATGGGAACAGTTTTGAGTCTCTGCCCCACCATCAAATTTTTTCTGTATTTTGGTTTGTTCAGAATTCGAATCATAAATATAATTCATAATACACCTAACTGTATAAGTATTATACCTTGTCATATCTATATGAGTTTTAAAAGTTCAGGATATGAATCATAAACAAAATTCATAATACTCTCAACTATATCAATACTATACATTGTAATGACTGCACATTGTATATGAAGAACTAATAACATATGTAATAGACATATACATCAACATATACAAAATAGGCCAAGTTTATCCATACAAGCTAACTCATTGCATTAAACGAATTAGGCCAAGTTTGATTAATTGACCAATATGGATGGACTTTATATTGAACATTTAATGAGCATTTCTCAATTATCACTTCACTAAAAGGATTTAATTTCTGGAGGAAAAACAAACCAGGGATGATAAGGGTACCTAATATATGGTGTCAATCTTCACTTCTTTCCTGTCGTGTCATGCCTACACTTTCCCCCTTGCACATGATACATTTCTATGCAGCTGGCACAAATGTTAGTTGTTATATAGACATTGTAGTGTTAATTGTTACACGGACAATGTAAACTGGCAAACAAACAGACTTCACACAACAAAATATTTATACAAGAACAAATGTCAATTCTACTGTTTATTTGGGATGCAAACGGAATCATGGTTTCAGAAGACCATGCACAAAAGAGTCCTAAAGAGCTCGGCTATTTCTTGAAACTGCAACAACTTTGTAGGGTGAAAAAGATGAATACAACAATCAGATTCAGCTCTCCCAGAATTACTGCACACCTATGATGTGAGATCCAATCCAACCACCTCATATGAACTTGCTCCTTCTGGGGGGGACCAAGCACCGGTTTCCACTTTCAATTCAAGCAAATATTTATGGGCTTGACGGCCCCTCCCCGACTCTCTTATTTAAATATGTTTAGATAAACAAGCAAACGGAGCTGCAATGTTTGACCACAGCTAAAAGAAACTTGGAGGTCAGAATACTGCAACTCCGTACTGGTCAAATGCATTAAAATACTCCCATAAATGCGGGAGGTAAGGGCATCTTTAATGCGGTGTTAATGACAAAACGAACAGATATTGTGTATCAGCAATGCAATTAACAGCGAGGGAAACAACAACAAAATCAGGATGATATGTTAACTTCTCACAAAGTATTACGTTGCAGATTCCGATGTACTGGCTACAGCTCCATTTATCTCATATGGTAACTTCCATTTAGTACAACTTCAAAGTTCATAATATATCCAGAAAAAAAATTAAAGAGAAAGTAAATACATGCATCAAGTCAACAATACCTTCACCAGCAGACTTGAGGAACCCTCGGTCTTCCTGTAAACAAAGAGGTCCCTTCCCTATCACACTTCCACGGCAAACGATAACAAATCTCTTTGGAACATACAGCAAAGCAAAGCAAGCTGTAAGCTACCTTCGTCTCCTTCACATGGAGTCTCGTCAAAAAACTTCAGGGGTAATTTTCACAAGGGCTAATGATGATCAGAATCACATGGAGATCAATACATGGATCAAACATTTGGAAGGCAATTTCTTTTGTCTCGCCATAATAAATGACCGATTATGAAGCAGGCCATCAACATGTTGCCGGCCTTCGTGATGTAGCTTAAAACTCAAATGAAGGGAGTTTAATATGATCAGGAATTATTCAATACAAAGATTAACCCTCGATTTATAGAAGATCTAACAACAAACCAAGTATTAGAAAACTAAAACAACTAAACCAAAATTATTAAAACCAACTCCCTACATTCCTTCGTAAAAATACTATACAAGCCTCCACTTGTGGATCGGTCAAGAGCCAATTGATCTGTTCGTAGAGGATGATAAAGCTGGTAGTTCTTCCCGATACCAACTAAAACATCCAGTGGAGTGATCATATCACACTAGTAGGAAAATGTATCTAGTATACTGATACAAGCACATCAAAGATCTTCACGACCACATGAGAATAACTGGACATGGTTAAGGAAGCCCGATGGGAAAGATAATGAATACCGTGCATATGACCATGTCATGTTATGGAACATAGTCAGTCGAAGAAATGAAGATGATGTTCATTGTAAAATGGTCATCGAAGGAAGGTACTCCTACTACAGGCATGTTATAACATTTGAAGATGTTAAGGAATGTAAACAGAACTAAGTTTTCTAGGAGCAATATGGCATTACAAATTTTTCAAAATAATCTGCAGCTTCTAGGATGTGCCTGCAAGGATTCGGAGACAGATACAAAGCACAAGAGTGTCTACCAATTACTACAGATGAGTTTAAACGCTTGTTAAGTAGTGGACGTTAAATTAGTATATCTATCATGTCCTAAACATCTATCGGTCCCAAAGGTTCCAAATTATGAGAAGAAAGCGGGGAGCGTGAATATTTAATTCCAAGAAGAGCAATAAGAGAGCACACAGCATGAAATTAAATACACTAAACACGGAATCAAGGCAATACAAACACAAAACAATGCAAAAGAACAAGACGAGAAGCGTTTACGCTTTGAAACTTGCTTCGTTCCTGATGTCTTAAGTATTAATTCGAGTACTACTATTACCACCTGACCACCTTCTCAGTGTACAAGCAACTAAACCCCTCCCCGCCAAAAGGCCTAACCTTGACTTAAGAGACGAAGATCGCCCAGCACTACTGGATGCAATCATAGGCGGCGCAACTTGACTTGGAATCGGATGAAAATCAACAACATTATCCTGTATCCCGCCATCACTTGCACTTGCATCTGGATGTTCAGGTTCACCACTGTCTAAGTTCACGGCAAGCGATCCCCTACTCAACCTCAACGAATCTGCACCCTCGGGAGTTACTCCCCGACATTTCTTAACCTTGACTTTCACCAAATTTGGGCACCCTTCAGCAAGCGCTTCCATACCTTGATCCGAAACAGGACAACTCTTAATGCAGAGCTTTTTCAGTGCTATGCATTTTGCGGCAATGCATGAGATTTCGTTATCACCAACAGTATCGCTTCCGCACAGTGCCAATCGCTCTAAATTTCGGCAATTCGAGGCCAATATTTCCAGGCTTACCTTTGTGGGATTCACCCCAATGAGAACCAATTCTTGAAGGTTAGAGCAATTTCTGGCAACCGCTATTAAACCCTCGTCTCCAATCCTATTCGCCTTCCATCCATCAATGTGTAGCTTCCTCAAGAGCTTACATCGTTCTGCTAACGCCACAATGCCCAGGTTGGTACACTCCGGGGTCTTAACGAGGTGCAGAATTTCCAGATCCAAGCAATTTGAGATTGCTGAAAGGCCTGCATCACTTACCTGAAGTCTTTCTAGATGGACTTCAACAAGACCAGTCACTCGCTCTGCTACATATCTGAGCAACGTATCCCAATCCCCAGAACATCGGAAGAGCTTCAAAGTTCTCATATTTTTTGCACCCATTACAAGCGGTCCAAAACACTGTGCATTGTAAAGATCTTTTAGGCAAATGGTTTTGAGAGATGACCCAGCTACGCCAGGCCCAATCGGCTCAGCAGTCGAATCAGTGATACCACGAAGTCTCTTCACCGATAATTCTTCGAGGGCGGAACAATTATCAAGAACGGCGTTCATTCCTTTGGCTCCAAATGTGCAAGATCCACAGGAAAGTTTTTTCAAACCCTTGCAGTTCTTGGCAAAAGCAGCCATGCCAACATCGGTCAGTTCACGGCACGCACGAAGCTTGAGACGAGTCAAATTACGGCATCGAAAGGAGATGAGAATAAGAGCGTCATCTCCGATGCTGGTAGATCTACGGTCACACTTCAAAGCAAGTTTAGTAACAGCATCGAATCGAGTAAAGAGGGAAGGTATGATGGAGGAAAGATCCGCTTCAGCTTTAATGGAGAGACGGTGACGGCTCTGTCCCTCCACTTTGAGCCAGCGGCGACATACGAGAGAGCAGTTCTTACGGTCGACGGGGCTCAGGGATTGGAAAATACAAGCCAAGCACTCATCCGGAAGATCAGAAATGAAATCCGAGGCTCCAAGAATGATTTCCCGAAAGTCATCGGTTTCATCCAGGTGCATCGGGGAGATCAGAGCCGTTGATTTGATCTTAGAACGATGGCTATAATTGCTGTCGCGGCGGCTAAGAATCGCAGCCGACGAAGCTGATTGGCCCATTCAGGGCGAGACGTAAAAAAATCCCGGTTAGAACCCTTGGATTATTATGAATCAAACGCAGCCCGGAGGTCGGAGTCCGGAGACGGACGTAGGTTGAGGGTCTCGATTTCGAACGTTGTTGCTCCGTTGATTTCCGTTCCGCTCAGAGCGAGAAAGAAACAAGATGACGGACCTGAAAACAAATTCCAATTGGGCTTTTCTAAAAGTCTCTTTTATTTTATTTTCTTTTACAACTCTTTTTATTATATTATTATTATTTATTGAATAGATTAGTCACCTTCGCTGTGGGCTAAAATCAGGAGCGGGCGACCCCACGTGGTCTTCATGGACTCGGATCCCTTCTCTTCCCTCCACTTTCTTTTTTAAATAAAGATGAATTATTATTGTGCCCTTCTTCCTTCTTTTTCTTTTTCTTTTTCTTTTCCTTTTTCCTTTTCTTTTTTTTTTTCTTCCATTTATTCCATTTTTTCAAACAATAATTATATAAATTATTTCTTTTTATTTTCTAAAAAAGAAAAAGATCCACGTTGAAAAGACATAAATTGAGTTGGAAACTAATAACTTTCTAAATTAATTTTCGTTTCATCATAAATACTAAATTTACAAATTTCTTAACCATATAATCAAGATAACAAAATTTACTAAATTATATTTTATTATTTTAAATTATTTTCTTAGTTTGGATTAATAGCCCTTCCAATTTAACAAAATTTAATTCGTTGTAATTATGCGTAAATGGGCCTTCAATGTTGGGCCTGTCCAAAATCGCGGCAATAGACCACATGGCCCAATAAAACCAGCCCAGTAGCCTATCCGTGAAACAGAGCTGTATTAGCATCATCATCGCCGAAGATGAAGGCAGCTACGTCTACTCGCTTCATGCTCACCGCAGAGCTGCGCTCCATATGAACATTTGATCATCATGGTTGCTTCTTTGCTGCTCAGGGGGCATCCTCTCATTCGGTTAGGGCTCAGGAACCGCGGGCTATGTACTGGGGTCGTGCGGGTGACTCGCCGGTCTTGCTGCACTGCGATGCCGGCGTCTACTCCACCGGGCGGCGGCTTATCATCTGCTGAAAATACTACCTCTGTATTGAGTGCCACTGACCCACCGAATTACCAAAGGTGGGATGAGCCTGGTTATAGAAAGTGGAAGAATCAGGAAGAGGAAATTCTCAGCGATATCGACCCTGTCATATCCCTCACAAAGGAGATCCTCCACTCCAATAGGTTTGTCCTGTTCGCGTAATTTCACCCCGAAAGTTTATACTTTATGTTATGGGCCTTATGTGTTTGCTTTAACTTTTTAATAAATGATCACAGTTGTTAGGATTTCCTTATTCCCAATTTTACTCAATGTGATATGTTATATAGTTTTTTTCCTTTTTTTTGATAGTATTACAAATGTGAATTATGAGTATGTAAAGTTTGGGTAGATGTCAAGTACTATTGAGTTATTCTCACTTTTGACACATAATTTGTGTATTCATAAAAATATGATAACCACTCTTAAATTATTGAATGAGTTCGATTCAATCTAGCTGCCTCTTAATAACCGTCGGATGTAGACCTAAAACTAGACATGGATACAAAAGTAAAAGGTTTTACAATCTCTTTCACACTTCTAATGGTGTTAAACTGGCAATCATATTGTAGAGGCTTCCTGAGCAACTACGGGTAAGCTTTCAAATACATTATAGTAGTAAAAAAAAATCAATAATGGAATTGGGTTTAATGTCAGTATGTTGTATGTGCCCTTTCTTAATTTTCTTCATGGATTTGGGATTTGATTTTCTGCTTCTTCTGCAAAGAACTGCCTTTGAGTGTAATATATACCTTAAGGGGAGCATACCTCTTGCAAGGTTGGCATGTTCATGAGCTGGTCTCATTAGGCACTTTTCCATATGATATATTGCTCATGTTTCCGTTTTACTATCACATTTTTCTCCTAAGATAGTATGTAGCCTTCTCTTAAGAACCTCTATTTTGTATACTAGGTATGTCGATGGGGAGCGATTGACATTTGAGGATGAGAAAATTGTGGTTGATAGGCTTCTTGCTCATCATCCACATGCTGAAGATAAAATTGGATGTGGACTTGAATCCATTATGGTACGCTTTGATCTGGACTAAATGGTTTATACTTCTTACTATGTTTCATATATGCAGTCGCTTGCTTTTGTTTGTTAGGCCGTATAGAAGTAAAAAGCAGGTAAAGGAACAAATAAAGTTTGGTATATGATATTCTCAAAATCTCAAAATACCACCTCTTACCTATAACATTTGTAGCACGCCTCCTTAAGTTTCTGCCCGTGTGGTCATGTAATGGCCTCTAATTGTCACCCAACTCCTTCCCAATAATGGGTAGATTTGAAACGTGCTTGAAGTTTGCAAGGACTGGGAATCAACCTGTATTTTGTATGCCTTTTTTTAAGGAATGTGGAGAGAGATTGATGGCCCTCTCGAACTAATCATTGGGAGACGAGTTGTTTGTCATATTTCTTTGTGAATTTTGTGAATAGAAAAGGGATTCCTAGCACACTTTGATATCAACAAAGCTAACTTGTATAAATTATTTAAGCTATTTTATGTGGTTGAAGGTCGATCGACACCCCCAATTTCGGCACTCCAGATGCCTCTTTGTCATAAGGACCGATGGTGGATGGATTGACTTCTCGTATCAAAAGTGTCTTCGGGCATATATCCGAAATAAATACCCATTATATGCAGAGCGGTTTATTCGAGAACATTTCAAACGTGGTAGTTGATGAATTTATGCTAGCCTTGATGTTAGCCTGTGGATATTTGTTCTGGTTAAGAGTTACATATGAATGATTAAATGTATACTTGATGAGTCAGTGGCCTACGTGTGGCAAGATGTACAGATTGTCAATGCAGTAGCTATCATATCTTGGAAGTTCTGCACAATTTTGAAAATGAGAACAATCGAGAGAGAATCATAGGAGTGAACCTTCTCTTTGTTGACTTGCAGCTGCTCTGTTTTGTTTGTGGTTAAGATTACTGTATAATCAGATGACCAGGACATGTAGAACGAGATTATTGATAATGTTTGAAAAGTCGTATAGGATTGAAAAGTTTAAACTGGGTTTGATTGATGATCTATTCTCTACACTTCTTTCCACGTGCTAGATCCATATCTTGCGCATGTTATAAGGTTCATGATTATAACATGAACAGGTTGAAGAATTGATGATTGCAGCTGTACTGGCAGGAACTGTGATGGGTAAAAGAGATACATTTGTAAACATTTGGCGGATGATGTTGGCGGTGGGAAGTTGGAAGGCATAAAGCGTTCTCGTGGGGTTAGCCAATGAAGAAAGTTCAAATGAAAAGGGGCTGAGGAGTATGATTTAGTGTCATGGTGTCATGTTATGTTAGTGATTGGGTTTGGATCTGAGGAAAGCAGGGTAGGTCCTTGTCACAGGTCAAGTCAAAAGAATCGAGCGGCTTAATGGATTCACTGAACTCTTCAAAAGGCTAAAACGCTCGTAAAGCCAGTGCTGCAGTGGTGTGGACCTGCATGTGCTGCACTCTATGATCAAAACTGTATCTTTCTTGGAAAGATTACTATGTGGTCGCCTGTCACACTATGGAAGCTAGCCATGCTTGAAGTCGTTACCTTAACTCTAAGGAAGGGATGCAAAGGCAGGGCTAGTGACTAAAGTGAAGTCGTAACAAGTTAGTCGTACTGGAAGGTGCAGTTGGATCACCTCCTTTTCTGAAAAAGCTAATGCTTGTTGGTATTTTGGTTTGACATTACTTCACACCTAAAAAGAAGCGAGTTATGTCTAAGTTAAACCTAGATGCAAGGCTTCTTTAGTTTCTCATTAGTTTCTCAACGGTGAAGTAAGACTAAGCTCATGAGCTTATTATTCTAGATCAGAACGAGTTGATAGGATCCCCTTTTTTACGTTTTCATGTTCTCAAGTCCCCTTTTTTTTTTTTAGTCCAACGTTGGTGTCATTAGAATCACAAATGTCGTCCATATGCAACACGCATGGTTGAAAAAAAAAATCAAAATTTAATTGTCTTGTATTAGGCAATCCGCCATGGATTAGGTAGTGCAAACATGATGATTAGTGGTGTCCTATTCATCATTTGACCCGACCCCACACAAAGCCAACTGGAAAGAAGCAGTATCCACGTGGGATCCTCCACAGTTGCAGCACCGTCACCAGTGTCATCGTGGTCGTATGATTTGAAGCACAGCTTAGTGTTAGAGAAGGCTCGTGATTTATAATGAAAACCCATGTCTTTACTCTTTGCCAAAACACCAACCCTGTCCCTCGCAAATGTCTCCAATTATTTAGACAGGTCCAATCAGATTAACAGTACGGCACTTCAAAATTTCAGCCCAGATCTAAAATTACCAAACTTTTTCTTCATCAACCCTTTTCGAAATACCTAATCTGTATAGCCTTAACTACTCTGATGAAACCCAGTTTGTCTCTCTTACTCTTTTTGTGTTGTGGGGGATGTGAACTGTGAATGATGACCAGTGTGCTTGAACTGTGAATGATGAGATCTCACATTGGTTAGATGATGAAACAAAGCATTCTTTAGCATACATGTTTTAAAACTTTGAAAAGAAGCTCGGGAGTAAAAATTCAAAAAAGACAATATCTACCGACAGGTATGAACGGTTGGTTACATAGCTAGAGCAGCCTGCAAAATTCCCTGCTGGGGTTTCTGAATTGGGTGTCTGACTTCTGATTTCAAGTCGTTTTGGTGGGACTATCCCTTCCTTTCTGGTTTTGGTGGGACTATCTCTAATGGGATACGCTAATACACAGCTACAGCATCTTGAGCAAAAAAGGAAATGGCCATCTACTGATATTGCTCAGAGCCTCAGTATTCAAAATCTTAACAAAGGCGATTAGCTTTTTGAATCAAGTTTGATTAATGGGTATGGACAGTGGAGCCCGAGTTGTATGCTATAAATTCTGCAAAGAGAAGCCTGTCTGGTTTTTAAAGCAGTCCATTAAAAAATTTAACCATTTTTGTACTCCCAAGCACAAAAGAGGGTAAAAAACGAAGGACCCGTGATCTTAACTCCTTTTCTGCGTTGATAAATCAACCCTCCCTCGGAAACTTATGTGCTTAATGAAACCTTTTTTCCTCTGATGAACATTAATTCAGCGTTGAATAAGGATTGATGATATGCAACGCAGTGGTTGTGGACCGGCTTGGCTTGGCCCACCAGGACATTGTATAGGAGTGTCACATGTCGATTGATTATGCTGCATGGCCCATGATTTATGTCTGCTGATTATAAGCACCAGAGGCTCCCAAATCAGAAGCATAAACCTCGCCCCAACAAAACATGCGAAGAAATGAGGCACTATACGATGGCGAGACGGCATTGTTACCCAATATCAATTCTACACTCATCAAGTTCAGGTCACCAAGACGCTTCATTTCTTCTTGATTCCCCGTTTTGCTTGGAGGAAGAGATTGGGGATGGCCTTATCCAACCAAAGGACCAAACTTTCTTAATAAATGTTTGTGTCAATTCCCCAAATTCTGTCTTCCTGTCGGAGAGGGAAGACGAGGAATTGGTGTCTCTGTTCTCCAAGGAGAACAAAAATGAGTTTCTTCATAACACTCTCTCACACAATCCCTCTTTAGCAGCCGCTCGCTCCAAGGCTGTGGCCTGGATTCTGAAGGTCAATGCCCATTACTCTTTCACTGCACTCACCGCCGTTTTGGCCGTTGATTATGTCGATAGGTTTCTCTCCAGCCCCCATTTTCAGATTGACAAGCCATGGATGGCCCATCTCACCGCCATTGCTTGTTTATCTCTCGCTGCTAAAGTGGAGGAAACCCGCGTGCCCCTTCTTTTAGACCTCCAGGTAAACCCCTCATCAAAATCTCCACATTTATCACCATTCTTCCAACTAAAACAGGGGATTGTTTAATGTTTTGTTCAAGGTGGAGGAAAATGAGTACTACTTTGAAGCTAAAACCATTAAAAAAATGGAGATTCTTGTTCTCTCTACGCTTGTTTGGAGAATGAATCCAGTGAACCCACTTTCCTTTCTGGATTATATCGTAAGACGGCTCGGGTTCAGGGACAAGCTCTGTTCTGAATTCCTCTGTAGATGTGAACGATTACTTCTCTCTGTCATCTTAGGTGAGCTAGCCAGCCACACCAAAATTGACTTCTATCTTGAATTTCCAGACCCAAATCATTAATGCTCTTTCATTTTGAATTCCCAGATTCTAGATTTGTATGTTTTCTTCCATCAGTCATAGCAAGCGCCATTATTTTTCAAGTTATCAACAACATAGAACCAAATGCCGCCGCCAAATGCCACGATCAGCTTCTGGGTATTCTTCAAATCGACAAGGTTTCCTCTTTCATCGTTTCTTTTTCGTTCTTATTATCCTTCAAGCAATGGATTGACCAAAACTTATACTGTACTTTTTGTCTTGCTCTGTTGTTCGAGTAGGATAAGGTAGAAGACTGTTCAAGATTCATCTCAGAAGCATCATCGAAAGAACGACACAGAAAGGACTGTAAGAATAAACGAAGATTCAGTTTAATGGATGGTCGGAATCGGAATGTCGACTGTGCTGTGTCCTCGCCGGAGACAGCAACCAAGAAGAGAAAATTTTGATGAACAGCGTCCGTAGAGGCTCAAATTTACGACAACTGCAGAATTTTCTTTACATTGTTTCATCCTTCGCTTCAATTAATTAAGGCTTCTTATAGCTACTTGTACTTTTTTTGTTTCTCTAGTACAACAAAAGCGTACGCTTAATAATTAATATATAATTTCTTGTAGTATCCATTCAAATTCTCGCATTAATTTTCATTTTCTTTCCCGTTATATCAAAGAAAATGTGATGTTTAGAATACTATCTTTGGATGGAGATATTAATTATCTCTTCGTTGCATGAATAATACATCCAATTATTGATATTAGAATCCTAAAACTCTATATTTTTGTAACATTCCAAGTCCGATATTGTTTGCTTTGATTAGTTACGCACCGTCATCAGCTTTACTATTTTAAAATGAGTTACCCAGTCATGAGTTACCCAGTCATTCTTCTCTCCATCCAACCTTTGGGGCTAGCGTTCTGCTAGCACACCACTTTTGTAACTACTCAACTCTAGCTACCAACTTTAGAGTTTGGGTTTGACTCTGATACCATTTGTAACTACTCAACTCTAGCTAACAGATATTGTTTGTCAGTCTCATGATTTTAAAGCACATCAGAGAGAGAGAGGTTTCTTCTTTAACTGACATGGAATTTCAAAATTTTTAGATTGACAGTAAACATTTAAGTAACACTAACACCCCCTTCCCCCTAACTTAGGCCTCACTATTTATCATTATATGGTATGTAATTAACAAGTACAACACTAATCAAGTGCAATTATGATATGATTTAGATTAAGTGAAAGAAAGAAAAGATGCACATAATTGAATTCTTGGCAGAATATGTATTGGGGATGAAGAAAGTGGTATGATTATGAGAAGAAAACAGCTGACATTCACTCCTGCGCTGCTCTGAACGCAGCAGATGACTCTACAAAAGCAAAAGGCAAAAGGTAAGTTGTTGCTGAATTCTGAAATGGTTGGCGGCACGCATAACACAAATATGAAAAAAAAGCCATTCCCTTTTTCGTAAAACAAACCCCTCTTTACTCTCTGCTATCATCTCATAAAGAATGGAAATTGAAGCTTCTTTGGCTGCCATCTCCCTGACAATCATATGGCGTAGGCCCCGCCCCAGACCCACATCCCTCGCGTGAGTCTCATAATTCTACAACCCAGCTCAACCCCCAGGTCTTTTACTCACACCACGACCAGAAGAAGACGACAGCGCAAGGGCCTCATTTGGCACCCCGCTCTGTTTTCACCGCTTCTGCTTCCCAGTTCCCCGGTAAAAAGTGGGTTTGTCGTATTTTGACTCACGGGTTTTTCTTCTTCGACATTCGCTCCCTGACATTCACATTGCCAAGTGCAAGAACCCAAAGGAGGATCGGGGGTTTGGACAATCAATGCGCGCCTGCTGGATCGCGATGGTGCTGCTCTGTTTGGACTGCGCTGTTGGTTTGGGCTCAACCGATGGCCCTAACAACGGAGTAATGGGCCGAGATGCGTGAGATGGGCAGACACCCACTTGCAATTTTCAAGACCTTTTTACAACAACGTTGTGTTCATATTATTTGTAACGATAAATAATGAATTTCAAAGCAAGTAGCCAATTTGCATACTTTTCTGTCGTGGCGCTTTGCTTTGTCACAAATGGATGACAGCCAAAAACGCCGTGGCGGTAACCATCTTGCAACTTGCCTTCGCTTTCTACAATAAAACAAAATAAGATCAATTTTTTTAAAAATTAACCAATATTATTCAAACTGTTGCTACCTTATTTCTTGTGATTCATTAAATTATTCACAATATATTTATATTAAATACCAACCCAAATCCAAAGGTGGAAAAGTCTCAATTATATCTTTATCTCCTAACCCCTCCTTCTCATCTTCGAGTCTCTTGTCTTATCGTTGAGGTTTTAGATTCATATTATTTACAAATTTGTTGGCTACTTCGTTTTATTTAAATTATTTGACGACAAGTGTTCTTCACGCATGTATTTAATAGACATTAGAGATATCTAGATTTAACAAGCATTAAAAAAAAACATAAAAATAATAAAGAAATAACAATTTCTGAAAATATTAAAATAAAAGGGAAGACAATGCAAACGTGGATGCGCCGCTATATTAAAACGTTTCAAACTTTGAGGCATAAGATTTATATTTTAATTAATTTAGAATTAAAAAAAAAAAAAAAAAAAGGGTTGTTTTATTTGATTTGAACTGAGTCATCTCTTATTCAGCAATCAAAATCAAATGCATTGAAAAAGTGTTGTTATCATGTGATGTCACGTCACCCAACGTCCCCTTCAAATTTCGAATCTTCCCGTATCCCTGGAAGGCGTGGGACCCACTCCAATTCTCCCTACATATTTTGGTTTTTAAAAAATATTTAATTTAGAAGAAAATATTTTAAACTTGAAACTACAATATTTATGCTAATTAAACTATATTTATGTCTATTCTAAAGTATTTAAAACAAAAAAATCTAATCATTATGGCACCTATTAAATTCATATTAATGGATGGAATCCTCTCAAATAAAACACCCATTGTTGGAAAAAATAGAAAATTATTTTTTCACCATTTTTTCGTTATTTCTTAATATTACATCGATAGATAAAGAAATATTCTTAATTCTTTAAAAACATTTTAAAATTATGAGTCTAACAGCGATATGTAACAGACAAATATTACATAACATCGATATGTGTATATATATATATATATATAATTTATTTTTATAATTTAGTAATATTAATTAATTATGAAGAGTATATCGAAATTAAATTAATTAAGTGGGCATTTTGTTTTGGTGGAAAGAAAATTAGGTATAGGGTAAAATTATATAAAAGAAAAAAAATGAAGAATTGGTAAACGAGAGTGAAATAAAATGAAAATATAAATTGGGAAAGTGAATCGTGACCCGGAATTGGTGGAAGCATTCGTATTTGTAGGATCCAACAGCACACCACTCGGAATCCAAAATTTATTTAAATTTGTTGGAAGTAAGAAAGATTTAGAACTGCTTGTGAGTTATTTGGGTTCCGGAAAAGGCTATTTAAGGCGCTTCTTCGTTCGTTTCCAATTGGCATTAGAAAACAGAGTGAAGAAGAAGAAGGCAAAGAGAGAGCGAGAGAGAGAGCGATGGGAGGTTGGGCCATAGCGGTTCACGGCGGGGCTGGTGTGGATCCTAATCTCCCACTGCAACGTCAAGAAGATGCAAAAATGCTTCTCACTCGCTGCCTTGATCTTGGCATTCACGCTCTTCGTTCAAATTGTTCTGCCATTGATGTCGTTGAACTCGTCGTACGCTCTCTCCGATCCCTTTTCGGTTTCTTTTCTTTCTCTAAAACATCGTTTCATTCTCTGCGAAATATTCTTAAATTATATTGCGATTTTGAAGGTTAGAGAATTGGAAACCGATCCCCTGTTCAACTCAGGGCGTGGATCTGCCCTGACAGAGGAGGGAACCGTTGAAATGGAAGCCAGCATCATGGACGGACCAAAACGGCGATGCGGTGCGGTGTCTGGACTTACTACTGTCAAAAACCCGATCTCCCTCGCCCGTCTTGTCATGGACAAATCCCCTCATTCCTATCTGGCTTTCTCTGGCGCTGAGAAATTCGCTAGAGAACAGGTTTGATTTCCATCTTTATTCTCCCTTTTTTCCGGTTCTAAAGCGGATTTTCTGACGGAATTGTATCTGTATTAGGGTGTTGAACTTGAGTGCAATGACTATTTCGTCACCGAAGAAAACGTCGGAATGCTTGAACTAGCCAGAGAAGCCAACAGTATATGGGTACCCCTCCGATTCAAATATTTTAACTAAATATGATTCAAAATAACCGTTTGTAACCGACTTAATATTTTCTGTTTCGATTTCTAACAGTTAGATTATAGGGTCCCTACAAACGAGAAGTGTAGCGCGAGCGTTGAGACGCCGTTGCAAATGAACGGCCTCCCAATCAGCGTGTACGCGCCAGAGACTGTGGGCTGCGTGGTGGTCGACAGTCAAGGAAGGTGCGCCGCCGCCACTTCAACCGGCGGCCTGATGAACAAAAAGATCGGGCGCATCGGAGACTCTCCGCTGATCGGTTCAGGGACGTACGCGTGCGGGGTGTGCGGGGTATCGTGCACTGGAGAAGGGGAGGCGATCATAAGAGGGACATTGGCAAGAGAAGTAGCGGCGGTGATGGAATACAAAGGTCTGGGGCTTCAAGAGGCAGTGAATTACGTGATAGAGGAGAGGCTGGACGAAGGGAAGGCCGGACTGATTGCCGTGTCGAGCAATGGTGAAGTTGTATGTGGGTTCAACACCACCGGAATGTTCAGGGGATGTGCGACGGAGGATGGGTTTATGGAGGTTGGGATTTGGAAATAAATTGGGAAATGATTGGTTAGATAATTTAAGATTGGGATGAAGTTTTAATGCTTTGTAGTGTGCTTTGTTTTTTCAGTAACTGTGTGAATCTTCTTCAGAAATTTCTGGATTCAGATTCTGAAGCAGATCCATCTTAGCAAATAAAAATAATGCCCTTAGCGCTGACTACTACGACCTTTATTTTCTAATCAAATTCTTAATAATCTTAAATTATTAAAGAAGGAAAATAGTTATGAAAAGCAAGTAAGATTTTGGAACTGTTCATCAAAACCAAGTAAGATTTCATGAACACAGGGTAGGGAAGATACAAAACTCAGGCGTTTTCAAGAATATTCTTTGAATGGGTGGCCAATTAAAAAGCCAGCCACCGGAGGCTTTGAATCATCATTAATGATAATTGCATGTAAATGTTGTGGACTTCACTGTCACGACAAAAGAATTTGTTGAAGCAACACGAAGGTCATAGTGCTAAACATGGAAATAAAGAAACTGAAAACTGATGCCGTGGAAGCAGCGCTTCTTAGTAATGGGCTAGCAGCCAGTGGGTGCGGTGGAAACCGTCGGTATGCATCAGCCAAGACTCCACCCAGTTTAACTTGAGAATGGGTATTTAAGTGAAGCCCATCTGGTTCAAACGACAAGCCCAATGCGTATGCGTCCACAGTCATCACGTTCATTACCTCAATTCCGAATTGCCCCCTTCTCACTCCTTCCTTATACGGCCCCTCTCCTGATGCAATCCCCACCTACGACCACAAACGTTGACGTTTTAACAAACTCTCTCTACTATTGTTAGTTGGCCTTGTTATGTTGTCCTACTTTTGCTACTGACTCATTAACTTATTTGTCACTTATCAAAACTTTTCCCTTTTTAAAATGTGTAAAAGTTATTATAATAAGAAATAAGAAGCAGAAACAGAGGGAAAGAAAAACCTGAATAATTGGGAGGAATGGGATGTGTAGATCGGAGCGAATGTCACTGAAAAACTTCTTCAATCTCCCACCATACAACTCGGAATCTTCTGCATTCACTGTATCACTTTCACCCTGATACCACAGGAGTGCTTTAATTGTGCCTCCGCTGAGTATCGACGCTTCGGCTCGGGTCAATAAATGGGTGTACAGATTGGACCCCTTTTGCCACTGTTGAATCGAACTCCCGCCCATCGCGCACGGGACAAGACCGATCACCGTCCGACCAGCGGGTTTATCCATGAGAATGGTGTTGGCGAATGGCATTCCGGGTCCAATCCCGTTGGTCTTGAGAAAATCAATATCGGCGTGGAGTGGCTCGCGAGCTTCAACCCAGGTGAGATCGGAGGCGAGGCGGAGGATGGAAGGATTGGGGGAGCACTGGGGAGGAACAACGCCGTCCCACGTGGGACGGTGCGTTAGGGTGCTGTTGGTGACGCCGCCCCGCCCCGCCATGTTGCTTTGTCCGGCGAGGAGGAAAATGGCTGTCGGTGGAGGTGGTTGTTGAGAAGTGGGGGGAAGGTGAGCGGCCATTAGAAATAGGAGGGAGAAGTAGAGCATATTGAGTTGGAGTGTGGGTGGGATATAGGCGAAGGAAAGTGAAGAAATGCATTAGTTTATAAATTGAATTGAGACGATCATGTTCCTCTCCAAATTACAACTCACTTTGTTGTCCTCTGCCTGCCTCTATTTTATTTTTGACAAAATAATTCATGGTGGGCTCAGACAGACAGACAGAGACTTTCAAGGACAAAACGAAAGCCCAGCCCAGCCCAGCCCAGCCCACACAATAAATGGAATAAAACAAAAGGAAGGACCCCATCCCTACTCTCCGCTTAAAAACAAAATAATAATCAATCATGCCAAACCACGTGAGCAGGATGACATCAAAACCGTCCTCTAGTGTACGCTAAAAGGACATCCTTTCTTTTCTTTTTTGAAGAAATATAAATTAAAAAAAGAAAAAAAGAAAAAAGTAAAATAGGGAGATGGAAGTCATGGATAACCCAACACACACACACACACACACACACACACACACACACACACACACACACACACACACACACATTGGGTTTGTATTATATGTTGGGAAGGGAAAGGCAGCGGTTTACAGCCTGGACTGACATGATTGCACTAACCCACCCACCCTTCCTTCCCGGATTCTACTCATTCTATTTTTTTCTTTTCCCTTTTTCCTTTTTTTTTTTTATTTTCCGGGAAATAAATGCTATACAGCCTGGCATTACTTCATTATCCATCTCTATCTTCCCCACCCCCCAACGAATTCCGTTTTCTTCTCTTTTTTTTCCATAATTAAAACATTTCACACATAATTTATTAAATAATACACACAAAAAACAAAAAGAAAACAGGAATTATTCAGCCTCTGCTTATCTGGTACGTTGGTTAGTTGTTTGGATTAGGCCCACAGACAGAGTGATAGCCGTCCGATCCTCTTCTTTTCTTTATTTTCATAAAATTAAACATAAATAAATTCACTCCAAGTCGGTTTTGAAATGCAGCCGAAAGCCCTCGCTATATATTATACGTGTATCTTCTTGCCACCGTTGCATGACGCGTGTCCCTCTCCCTTCCAAACTACAAACGGCTATCACCGGTCACCACTTCCTCCCCAACCAGTCACTCTCACTCTCTTATAAATCCTCTCTTCTCTCCTTCATTCCCTCTTCTCTCTTATACATCATCTACCTCCGCCTCCGCCTACCTTTCCTTTATGGCTACCGCCGGTGGTACTAAGGCCGTCGACCGGATAAAAGGTCCTTGGAGTCCCGAAGAGGACGAGTTGTTGCGCCGCCTCGTCCACAGCTACGGCGCCAGGAATTGGTCTCTTATAAGTAAGTCCATCTCTGGGAGATCTGGCAAGTCCTGCCGACTCAGGTGGTGCAACCAGCTTTCTCCTGAGGTGGAGCATCACCCTTTCACTCCCTATGAAGATGACACCATTATCCAGGCTCACTCCAGATTCGGCAACAAGTGGGCCGCCATTGCTCGTCTTCTCAATGGTCGCACTGATAACGCCATCAAGAATCACTGGAACTCTACTCTCAAGCGCAAATGCTCCTCCTCCATTGCCGATGATTTCAAACACCACCCTCCCAAGAGATCCGCCAGTGTGGGTGCTGCTCCCACCACCGTCGCTTCGCCTTTCTATTTCAATCACAGTAGCCCATCTGACTCCGACTTGAGCGATTCTAGCCTACCTGGAATGTCTTCTTCGCAGGTCTGCAAATCTTTCTCCCCCGATGCTTTGATTTCTCAGTCAGATCAGCCGCCGATGGAGACCTCCACCGATCCTCTCACTTCTCTCACCCTCTGTCCGCCTGGATCCGACTCCTCGGAGGTACCAAAACTCGCATCCGAACCCGATCAGGCACCTCAGCAGCCAGTGCAGAGTTCGGACAAGCTGAGAATTGAGAGCAAGTTCTTCAGCACAGAATTCTTGGCTGTGATGCAGGAAATGATTAGGAAAGAAGTACACAACTACATGTCTGGGATGGAGCAAAAAGGTCTGTGTTTGCAAACGGAGGCCGTCAGAAACGCAATCGTAAAACGGATTGTTATAAACAAGCGCGATTAATAGCAGCCCTGAGATGACAAAGAAGTCATCGCGCCACTCAAAAAGTTCCCGTTTTTGTGTTTATTTTCTTCTTTTCTCCTTCCCCCTCCCCTGAATTTATAGATGACAATAAATTTTGGTAGTGTACAGAATGAAGAACACCAAATTTGGGGGGCTGAACAAGGCAGAGGACTTCAAATACATATAATGATAGAATTAGATCATCTGTTCCAAAAGGGCTATCTTTTAGAAAGTTTGGGCAAAATTCCTGTTCGTCTAAATCGAGTCGATGTAAGAATAATGACCAAAAGAACAAAAAACGAGTTCAGTTATTGGAAATTTTAGAACTTGCATCTTTTGATACACCAGTGCGTACCGGGATGACGAAAATCCAAGAAAAGACACGAATTGTGGTGGTCAAGAATGGATAAATAAACAGGGTTCAAAGAACAGAACAGAACAGAACAAAACATTAATGGTTGAGCAACCACTTGGAAGTCGGAACTGTAAATTCCAAATTGATAACATGTGGAGCACAGTTTTGAGATCAAATGAAGGCACGAGCTCTCATGTCGGTTTCTGTAATGTACATACTAAATTTTTAAAGCAAAAGGGAGCTGTACGAACTCAAAGATTAGAGATAAATTCAAACAAACGGACCTGAGAAAACGATCAAAAACTGCTGGAATTTAATCAGATAGGGATTGAGACGACACAGCGTTTTGCATAAAACTCAATAGCTAAATTGAGTGTGTTTTAGTCATCGGTATTGTTGGTGCTTGTTTCCATATTCTGAGGCACATGGTACGAGGACAAGAAAAATGGAGTCTGGTTGTTCCTTAAAAACACATCAAAAACAGGGTTGTGTGTCGTTGAAATTTTCAACACGGAAACTCATGAAATAATGTCTCAAAAGAAGAATAAGAGGAATAGATGTTCGAGTAAGTCAACCAACTTCTGTTGCAGTTCCATTTAACTCTCCTCTTCGATATTGGCTTGAGACAACTACTCAGGCAACCTAACCGCAATTATGAAAACGCGGTATACAATGTTCAAAAGGCTGTACCCTACTTTTAACTTCACCATTGACCACAAATATCATGTGATGAATGCAAATAAGAACAATGACATCATGGTGTTAAGTGTCACAATCGTGTTATTTACATAGTGTAGATTGTGACCTACATGTAAACCAATAAGATCACGTCCATCTGACCACACAATGATTGAGACAGACAAGTATCGTGATGCGACCGAAGGAACGGTGCATCATCCAACATACAAGAAGAGTGCATTCAAATCAAGCTAAGACATAAGCAATGTTGGAGAGAATGGGGTGACACAAGTGTCGAAGACAAGCTCGAAGAGGCCTGGGTAGGGCCTCAAGCTATAACCTGAGAAGTAGAGTTTCGATATGAGTTTCGACAATCGGTTCTGGAGTTAAGTATGTTTGCCCGCCAAAATCATGTCTACTCCAGAAATATTAGAAATGCCTCAAAATGTACGATAGGAGGAGGGGTCTATACCACCTTTGCGTAATGTGGCCTAAGTGAGCTACTCATAGCACATACATGTGTGACGTGTGGGCGAACATCTTGCACAAGTTCCTTTAAAACGAGTCTCTCAAAGACAGTGTCAGACGACACGAGTGTGCCAACATTGTGGCCTAGCCATGTGTCGAAAAGTTGGTATATGCACCGGTTATTCAATACAGAGTTCGTAAATAACATGATATGGACACGAGAGGGTTCATATCCGAATGAGATGAGCGACACATGGGTTGGTTTAGATAGACATGTCCGAGAAAGCCAAGATGGTTAAGTTGTCCTGAGACATGGGATGACATCAAAATGCATGGACCGTGAAGTTGGGAATCAAGATGATGATTGAGATGCAATGTTGTACATGAGAGACCTTGATCTAGAGTAAAGGTAAGGTCGAGCTAAATAACCTAGCCTAGTGTAGAGGCTTAAAGACGCAGACGAGTGAGCATGCACGCACGGGGGGCTTGTGTAGTCGAACAAATTTGAATTCCGTACGAGTTGTTTGTTTGGCAAAAGAGAACCTCGGTTAAGGCCGATGAAACTACAAAGACCGGCAAAAAATGTGAATGGTGTTTGAATTCCCCTTAAGGCTTATCATGAGCGTGTCAAAATCATGACAACCGCACAATTTTAAATGTACGACCATGACACTCGACACTCAGGACCATATATGGAAGAATGGGAGACATCACTGATGACCAATCCCTCCATTTGATGATACTCACTTTGGTATAGAAGCATCAAATCAGACCCTTCACTATTCCTCCAACCAATTCGTCTTCCCTGTTCTCATAGAGCAACGTTAAAGAAGATGAAGAACATGGTGCAACAACAAAACGTTCCATCCTTCCTCAGCCTGTATTCAAGATATTTCTTCATTATATCTTCAGCATTAAGGATGGAAAAGGGGGTTGTTTACTGCTAACAATCATAGGATAAAAGACTCTAGTGGCCGGAAGTTTGTGGACCATTGTAAAACACTTTCTGACCTATCCCTTTCAATCAGAACAACCAGTGATCTTATACCAGCTTCTGGAATGATTCATGGACGATCTAAAGGCCATCAACATTTTTCAAGTTCTAAAGATTTAAAATCAACAATTATGCACAATCGTTTGCTCATCTGCATTCACGTTGATCTCTACTGAATATATAAAACTCCTCTAATCTACTTCAAATAGAACCAACAAACCAAAAGCCACAAGTATATTTGGCAAGAAAACACATAAAGAACGAGGAACAACGAAATGAACTGTATAAGAAGGGATCAAAGAAAACAGAGAAAAGAGACAAACCTATGAAATGCGAGGGAGGACCTTCTGTGCTCCATGTTCCTCATCGTCGTCTTGGGAATGACTGATGGATGAGGCATCGGGCAGAAAAGGAGAAACCCCAAATCCGTGGGCTTCCCATCGGCCTCCGGTAAGATGGGCCTGACACTCAAGAGCCCAATCATGTCCACTCAATCCCCAATGCTGCATCACTCCCTCAAATTCTCTATCCAAACAGAACTTCATATTCTCTATATTTTTCTTATTCCTTAACTCTTCTTTTTTTTTTCTTTTTGTCTTAAGATTCGAAAGAAAAAACATAATCTCAGCTTTTGAGATTTTGTTTTATGAACTGTCAAATCTTGAGATCATGAAAACAGTCTTTGGGATCACTCTTCCATTAGTGGCATTTACATAAATTTAATTAAAAATGGTACCTTTTTAGATTACTCATTTGGCACTTTCTTTCTTTCTTTCATTCATTTTGAAACAAGTATGAGAAATGAACACACACCTTGTGGCTGGTTCTGGGTCTGCGTTTGGCTTTTTGTGAGAGGCTGAGTATTGTATGGTTTCCAAAACCCAACTCGCCTCTTTGTCTTATGCTATTTGTCTGCGAGCGAATGGGGCATTTTCTTCCATCCCTCTTATCTTCTCTTTCTTTCACCTATTCCATTCCATTTCCATTTATTGGCCATCAATTTCAACACAAAACCCACTTAATCTTTTGCTTCTCCATTCATATATATATATGATAACTATATAATCAGATACACAAGTTAGGAATTTATGAAGTACACACCGGACCCGGATACAGATCTAATTAACCCAGGAAGAACAATAAGAAAAGATAAAGAAAAACCCAGATCAAATCCAAAACACATTGAAAGGGAAAACTTCAATCATCGCCTAATTCTCGAGGAAAATGGTTAAATGGAGTGAATTTTCCAGGCCAGGCCAGACCATTCATTCGTCTCTGTTGCTGAAATTCATCTTCTCGTAGTACCGAATTGAGAGAAGTGAGAGCGAGAGATGGACCTCATCCTTCCCCCAACGGGTCGGTGGCTTCGACCCAATCATCGCCGGAAACGTAGACCAAGGCGACGACGACGACGATGATGAGGAAGCTGAGGCAGATGTGGAGGGGGCTTGGGGCTTGGTAAGAGGCCAGATGAAGAGCGAGTGGAGGCGACGGAAGCCACCGAGGGCTAGAACTACAGATCGGAGTTGTTGGTTGCCGCAGCCGGTGTTGGCCCAGTGTCTGGTACAGATCAGCTCCCAAAGCCGCTCATCTTCCGCCGTTTTGTGCCATTGCTTGCTGACACACGCCGCCATAGCCAGAGTCGTCGCATCCACATGCTTCAAAACCTCAAACAGCAAATTATCATCCAAATTGACAAACCCAGTTCTGTCGGAGGCGCCTCCTCCTCCTCCTCCTCCTCCTCCTCCTCCACCTCCTTCACAATCCACAGAGTCCACCCTGAGTTTTTTCCCCATCTTCCGCTCCCCATCGCCATCAGGAACAAGTCGCTTCATCTCCAAATATCACAGAAATCGGAAAAATCAGATTTCTAATCCGTAATCAAAAGAAATCGTGAAATTGAAACACCCTAGAACAGAGATTTGGGAAAAACCATTGTGGGTCAGCCTTAAATCTGAGCAGAAAAGCTAATAGAACGATGGAAATGGAAGGAAAAACAGGGAGGGATTGGAATTGAAGATTAAAAAGAAAAAAAAAAAAGGAGAGAGAAGAGGGAATTGGGGGAGATGAGGAAATAAGGATAGTTGGGGGGGGAAGAGTGGTTAAGACCTATTAAAGCATAATTTTTGAAGGTTTACGAAGACGACAAGATGAGAATTGAATGCCTTTTTCTCCATATTCACCAACTGTGTCGTATCGCCCTGTGTCACAATTTTCATTTCCTCCCTGTCTGTTTTCACGGACACTTCACGCCCCAACCCCCTCTGCCGCTTCTTCCTCCTCCCCCATTTCTTTGCCCCTCTTTCCATACACCTGCAACCAACTATGCCCATCAATACCTTACAATTTATACACAATTACAAACAACTGATTATGGACTAAATGGTATCCGTCTAAGATAGAATAGTGTTGCATACCAACCATATTTATAAAGTTATTTGTCGTCTATTGGCTGCTTAATTCCCATATAAGATCCTATTGTGACGATGGACACCGTGTTTTGGACGAGAACAAGCTTAGTAGGTTTTTTTTCTTGTCTTCACGCCCCTCAACTTCCTCACGTTAACGGGCAAAGTTCAATAAAGCCATTCATTAAGCATCTTTCAACTTAATTCTTTAAGTTAAGATAGAGTAATGTTGCGTCCTAGTAAATATTTATCGGCAACTTAATGGCCATCCATATATGGCAATAAGATCCTATTGCAACGATAGACACCTTGGCTCGATTGAGAACAAACTTAGTGCGTTTTTCGTTGCCTTCACGCTTTGGCATATTAACGGGCAAAGTTCAATAAAACCATTCATTAAGTATCTTTCAACTGAATTTTAATTTTAATATTTATTTTTTAAAACAATGTTAATAATAATAATTTATCGGTTTAATTTCATATTAAATTAATCAAATACAATGTTGTCTTAATATTAATATTTAAAATTTTGTAACGAAAATCTAAATTAAATTAAAGAGATGAAATGAAAAAAAAATAAATAAATAAAAAGTGAAACTGTTGAGAAAATAAAGTAAAAAGAATTGGATGGGTTTAACGGTTTATTTGGATTTGACTTTGCAAGAAAACTACAAGAGGGTTTGGTTGGTTGGTTGGTCATTTAATAAAAATAATTAAAACAAAAAAAAACAAAAATTAAATGAAATTAAAAACAAAAATTAAATGAAATTAAAAACAAAAAAGGAAAGAAAATCAAAGGAAAAGTTGTTGGGGGTTGGGGGTAAGGTAAGTTTAGCATTGCTCTATATTACAGTTTTTATTTTTTTATTTTTTTATTTTTTATTTTTTTGTTTCTTTGCCACAAAGATTCCAAGCAATATTTTCGAGAATCGTTCCCGAAAACGATGTTTTTGTCATTATCACACAATACTTTCTCTATTTCACCTTTTTTTTTTCTTTCCCTTTTTTACACAAAATAAATAAATAAATTAATTAATTAATATCCTCTTTTTCTCTAATTTATTTTGATTACTTTGTTTAACGGAATATTTGGCTAATCTTCTTATCAAACTATGTTATTAATCGAGTTTAAGTGAATGGGCCTCCACTTAACAATTTTCCTTTAATTTTTTATTGGGCTTTCACAATATTCTTAATATCGAATAACGAAATTGTAAGTCTCGAACCAATAGAATCATAGTAAAAATCCATAGTTGAGGATCTCCATTAGTATGTATAACAGCTCAAGACCATTGCTAGTAAATATTGTCATTTTTTTACTTTCCCTCCAAGAGCTTCCTCTCAAGACTTTTAAACGCGTCTACAAGAAAAAAGTTTTCATAATGTTTCATTCTCTTCTCCAATCGATGTGGGGTCTTATAAGGGTGTGGAAATGAATCATTTCTTTTTATAAGGGTGTAGAAACTTCTATTTAAGAGACACGTTTTAAAATCGTAACGAAAAGTCTAAAAATGACAATATCTACTAATAGTAGGCTTGAGATGTTACAAATAGTATCAGAGATAGATATCAAGTAGTGTGCAAATGCCAACGAGGACGTTGGGCTCCTAAGAAGGGTGTTTTGTGAGATCCCACGTTAGTTAGAGAGGGAAATGAAACATTTCTTATGCGAGTGTAAAACATCTCCATAGCAAACATGTTTTAAAATCTTGAGGAGAAGTCGTCGAAGTGAAAGCCCAAAAAACAATATCGGTCCGTGGAAGACTAAGGTTGTTACACTCGACACATTACAAAAAAAAAAAAAAAAAACTAAACGTAATGCTAAAGTCATAGGAGTTAATCCTGAAAAGTATAAAAAATGTGGGTTGAAGCTAAAAATTGAATATGAGGAATAAGGAAGGGAATGGAAAGGAACTAAAAATGACATCCCAACGAGTCCAATTATTATGTGGGTGGAGCCTGCAACAAAACTCACAACTTGGACAGCTTGAGGGGCGGAGAACCCTCTAAAATTAGTGCACTAAAACCCACAAATATTGTTCTTACCATAAACAAAGCCAAATGACTTTGAACATACGTTTGGAACCCAGATTGGATTGGGAGCCATAATCGGTTGATATTAAACAGATTTTGGGAGTGACAGACAATGAGGATGAAGGTGCAACTAACATCAATTTTCTTTCTTCTTTTTTCTTTTTTAATCTTACTTGGAAAATGATGTCAAAAACATGTAAAATATAAAATTTATAGTAATTGAAACAAAACATTTTTCATAATTATATTAAATAACACAAATGTTCTTTTTTGCTTTATTCTCCAAACCCACCAAACAAAGTTTCAAAAGTTCGAAGCAATCCGATGCTTTTCCGACACCAAACCAACACAAAGAATCAGCTGGCGTCCATTTTAATCCACATTTCTGCTGTATTGTGTGAACTGAAATTTGGTGGCCACCGTGGCAACCACCGGCTGCGGCGGCGGCGGCCGACGATTCTACCAAATACGAAATGGGTCCAACGGCTTACGTTGATTAATGCCTGTTGGGGAGTGACAGAGGAAGCCGTGCAGCTTTTGTACACAGCATGTTCAAAGTTCAAACGTTGAAAATTGTTTTGATTGCTTTCACATATGCACCTCCTTCTCATTCAACCCAGCTTTTGCATTTAAATCAAGGCTCAAGACATTACCCCGAAAGTATTCTGTCGGTAAACAACGTGGCATGTGTTGGATTTGACTATAATCGAAATATGTCGAAACAAACAACTGGGTGTGTATAGAACAAGAGTCAAAGAGTGGCTTTGAATAGAAAAATGTTAAAGCAAAGATGTTTTTCAATTTTCTTTCTTGTAGAAAAAAACATACATCTAACGAATCCACACGTATACAAAAGTCAAAACTTGGGTTGCCGTCAGCTTGCACGTGAAATTTTGTCCATGCCAAGCCAAATAAAGTAAGAGAACAATGAAAAAAAGAGAAGCTTTAGGCGTAGAAGAACCCATTGTTCCCCAAATCGACACACTATACCAATCTTTTGAGAAGTTGAAATATTGGAAGGAGGCAGCAGAGTCAAATAGTCACACGTTCTTGGGTTTGAATCACCGTCTTAAGCAAGCCCTCCCCTTAAATATATATATATATATATATATATATATATATCCCAAATTCTCCTACTCATACTCACAAACTTAGGTATGGCAATGGAATTGAGGGGCACAGCATCAGAAAGACGTCTCTGTTTCGTTGTGGGTGTTCTGTTAATGGTGGTTTCGACCCAATTTGTAAGTGTTGAAGGAAGGGTTCTGAAAGGAGTTGCAGATGAAGCAGTGGTGGAGCCAATTGGAATGGTAGCTTACATGGCTACACTTGATTCATTAAGTGGCAGTAGTCGCAGTGCATTTAGCAGCTTGAGCTTCGTGCTGTCGTCTGGGCCTAGTAAAAAAGGTCCCGGACATTGACCATTGTCTTCAGTGTTTCTTCTTCATTGTTTTGTGTATAATTCTGCACAAAAATTGCAACTTTATGTATCAGTGTTATGGAGGGAGAATTTGTGCCTTCATTTATTCCAATAACATAGTTTCATTATGAAGTTGGGCTCTACTTTTTTTCTGCTTTTCTTATCACCCAATGCTTCATTTATTTCAATAACAGAGTTTCACTATGAGCCTCTCACTCAGGTGCTCACTCTTATCACCGAGTGAGTTGGTCAACTCAAAATAGTGTCGCATACAGCTTAACGACATATGCTCAAGTCTCTAGCCTCGTTTGAGATTTTCAAGAAAGAGTTTGAAAGCAAGGTTGAAAGAAAAATTAAAAGAAACATTACCGCTTAAATAGCATATAATTAAGGGTAGGAAGAATCGCCCGACCAGTCACATCCTCCTAGAATGCAGCTTGAGCCATTTCAGGTCTACCAAGGATAGGCATGATTATGCCGAAACATCATACACTTCCTAAATACAAAAAAGAAGCTAGACATCATAAAAACGATAAAAGAAAGCAGTAAAGTGATACAAAGTAATGAGTTTGACATGTAACGGGCATGCGGTCATGGGTCAACATGCCTTAGATTAGGCAAGAATAGGTCCCAAGCTTTAGATTTGCCCATACGAACCAAGATCACATCCAAGAGATAACGATACTGAAGATAAGATGACTGATAAAGATTTAAAGGAAATGAAAGCGTACCTTCTTTTTCAAGATAACGTTAACGATAACAACGAACAAAGATAACGATCCAAGATCACTTATTCTAATAAGATGTACCTTTTTTTTCCATTGGCACGAAAATTACTTTTATTTCCAAAATATTACAGAATTTTACATTCATTTTCCACATTCGTACTAGGATACATGCCAACACACAGCATATTAGCAAACTTAGATACAACATAATACCCAATTTTAAGCACACAATCAGACATCTCTCCGAATGGTCGGAAGAGATTATAATTTTGACCCTTGCGAGATTAAAAACAAGAACACCAACACACATAATGGTTATTAGAAATAAAAATCAAAGCTGTGATAGTAAATGAATGATGGGAGTACGAGGTTTGAACATAGCTACCAAAGGGCTGGCTTTGGGCATGGTGAGTCCAATTCCAGGAGTCAAGTCTACTTCCTTGCTGTCGAGTCTCTCCCACTCAAAGCACTGAATCAGAGTGGCCAGCGCCAACCCCACCACTCTGTGCGCAAGGCCAGCCCCTGGACACGCCCTTCTCCCCATCCCAAATGGCAACAATTTACTTACTTCCACACTCTCGCCCTCTTTGAACCTCTCTGGTCGGAAGCTATTGGGATCTTCCCACACTTTTGGGTCTCGATGGATGGCCCATGCATTCACCACTAACATGGTTCCTTTCGGAACGTCAAACCCTCCAATTGTGCAGTCCTCGGATGATTCTCGTGGAACCAATATTGGAAGCGCTGGAAATAGGCGATACGTCTCGTTGATTATGCCTTGAAGATAGTGTAGCTGGTTAAGATCCATCTCCTCTACCAACCGTTCGTCCCCAACATGCTCGTTTATCTCAGTCCACGCCTTCTTCATCGCGGTCGGATGGTTGAGGAGTAGCGACAACGCCCACTCTAGTGTTCCCGCTGTTGTGTCAGTTCCAGCCGCCAGAAGAGTCTACACCATTCATTTATTTACATAAGTTAGAAATTCCGAAACTACTCGATGGTATAATATTGTCTACTTTTAAGTATTATGTCTCATGATTTTACTTTTTAACTTCTCAAAAAACATCGTAACAATAAAGATATATACTTTACTTGTAAGTCCATTATCAACCCCTTAATTAGCGGACGTGGGACTCTTCTCCCAACAATCCTCCTCTCGAACAAAGTATATCACGAGGCCTATAGAGCCCTCGAACACTCTCCTCTTACTCGAGGCTTGACTCCCTTCTCTAGAACCCTAGAACAAAGTATACACTTTGTTCGACACTTGAGAGTCATTTTTTACTACACTTTCAAGGCTCACAATTTCTTTGTTCGACATTTGAGAATTCTATTGACATACCTAAGTTAAGGACATAATTTTGATATCATGTTAAGAATCACAGTGTGATCCCACGTTAGTTGGAGAGGGGAACGAAATATTCTTAATAAATATGGAAACCTCCCCCTAGTAGTAGACTCGTTTTAAAACCTTGTGGGGAAGCCCAGAAGGGAAAACTCATATATGCTAGCGATGGATTTGACCTGTTACAAACGGTATCAAAGCTAGACACCGAGTAGTGTGCCAGCAAGGACACTGAGCCCTGAAGATGGTGGATTGTAAGACCCTACATCAGTTAGAGGAAAACGAAGCATTTCGTATAAGGGCGGGGAAACCTAGAGAGAGAAACACAGAGAGAACACTATTTGCTTACAATAGCTCTTAAAACTTTGATTTTGGTTTTTTCAAAAAGATCTCATAAGCGGGAGATGTATTACTTACCTATAAACTCATTATCAACCCGTTGATTAATAGATGTAGGACTACGCTCCCAACACTCTAAACAACATAATCATCGTAGATTTACGTGGAGATTTATAATTTTGCTTACCAAGAATTGGCCCTTGATGATATCGTCCTTGTAGTATTCAGGTTCCATTTGTTGCATGGACAGGAGACTATCAATCATGGTCTTTCGTTCATTGTCATCCGCTTTCTTGTTCCGACGTTCATCAATCAAGCTTTGAGCAAAAGCATCGCCATCCACCCTCACTTTAGCCAACCTCTTCCTGAATCCTTGATAATCCACCAATTTCAAAACCGACAAGAAATCAGCTGGATACGATGCTCCGCTCAGTAGTGGAACTTGCTTCATTGTGTTCTTCAACTCCCTCGCCTCCTCACTATCATCCACTGCTTCATCTCCGAAGTAACGCTTCCCAACCATCAACATCAACGCAATATTGAAAGACAGCTCCGTCAATTTGGACCTTATCTCCACTCGGACGTTATTTTTGCCCGAAATTCGGTATAAACTTTTGAGCCATAATTTAACCTCCTGTTGTCGGATGTTAATTAATGCGTTGAGACGGTACGTGGAGAGTAGCTCAGTGGTAGCTATGCGGCGCATGATGCGCCAGTGCTGTCCGTAAGCAGTAGCACCAACGGCAGTGTAGTCATAATTGAGAATCTTCCCGGAAATCATACGAGGACGGCTGGCAAATATGATGTCGTTTTTGGAAAAGCACTCCTGGGCGGCGGCGGGGGAGGAAACAACCACCACGGGGCGGAAACCGAGTGACAGCGACAGGATTGGACCGTACTTGTGCGAGAGATCTTGCAGCATTTGGTGGAATGGCTCTTTTAGAAGATGGAGGTGGCCGATCACTGGAAGGGAAGGCGGGCCGGGTGGGAGATTTTTGTGGTCCACTTTTCTGAATTTGAAAATCACAAGTAGAGCTAAAATGAGGACCAACAATGGGACCTCAAAATTAGAGAACAACAATGTCTCTTCCATCGTTGAATGCATTATGTTCAAAGTTCGGGTGGTGCGATGGATACCGTACCCATTGCATGGCTTTTATAGACGGGAGTCATGGTACCAACCCCACATTTCTCAATGATACCATATTCTCCACTTTAAGCATAAAGTTCGTACTAATAAAGATATATTCATTACTTAAATTAATTTTAAAAAAAATTATATTTTTAATCTCGGAATGTAATTATTTAATTAGGTCACGTGTTTTTTCTCAAAAGGGATAATGTCATATTTTTAGAATAAAGTTTAAAAGCAATAAATAATAAATCATATGACATTATTTTCACAAATTAATATCAAAATAATAATATATATTTTTTGGGGATGATAATAGTTAAAAAATAAAGTAATAATCTGAAGTTGAATTTGGAAGAGGAATAAAGAAAAAGGAAAACCCATCCCTATAGTGGCTATATAATTATTGCCTCCAGACATTGTCGGGACTAATACGCCAAAAAAATAAAAAGAGGAACCTATCTCTTTGATATTTTTTTTTTAAATAATTTGATTGGTTAATTACTATCTCGTAATCCATTTTTCATAAAAGATTTAAAAATTCAAGAATATTTTTTTTAATAATTTACCCTTAAAAAAATTAAGTGATAACTAAATCTTGCTTTTTTTTTTTTTATTTATAAAGTCAGTAATTAAAAATAAAAAAAAATAAAAAAATAAAAAAGAAGGGAGATGTAATTTGGCACGTGCGAATATGTGAGAGTTGAGGCCCATATGGCTTAAAAGTTTTCAATGACTGCATGATTGGAATGGGTGTGTAATTATAGCAACTCTAGTGCGCTGTCTTTTAACCAAAAAAAAGAAACATAAATAGAGAAATTCACTAGCATGACGTCTTAACTAATCATTTTTCTCCTATAATTTTATCTTTGGAAGATTAGTGTAATACTCGTCTTATAATTTTAAAACATTTTTGTTAGGAGGAAGTTTTCACACTCTTATAAAAAAATGTTTCGTGAATCTCATGTGTTTAGATTTTTTGATTCGGAATTAAATTAAGTTAGGAAATATAATTAAAATTGAATAATGTGATTTTTTTTTTTTTTTTAAAGAAAAAAAAAAGTGAAAGAATCTGTTGAAGATAAGGTTGCTAAATGGGGGACACTGTTCGCAGTGCTTTTTCTTTTCTTTTTTTTTTATTATAATAAAACTATTGTTTTCAATTTAATATTAAAATTAAACATTTCAAAATAAAATGAAAAAATATTTAGAAAGAATTTAATTTTTATGGTTTCGAAAGAATAGATAAAAGAAAGACTACTGATGAAACGTGGCGTACTGTGATTGGCCCACGTGTCTGGTGGATTTTCAACCGTATTTTCCTCTTATTAGATATGACTTTTGTTGGCTAAACGTTGGAAACTAAATATAAATTCTCCATATATATATATTATATATTTATTTATTTATTTATTTATTATTATTATTATTATTTTGTAAACACTTTATAATTATAACATTTTCTTTAAAAAAAGAAAAAAAAAAGGAACATTTTATTTATAAGTATAGCAAGTTTGATTAGATTAAAGACTAAAAAGTAGGAAGAGTGGGTGGAATTGTATGTTTTATTTTAATGGGACCTTTACATTTGGAGTAATTCATCCACTTGTGTGTATCTTTTAAAATTCATAGCATGTGTCTTTTTTCATCAAAGTTGGCGTTTTTGGGTCATTAGTCCTCTTAGTCTGTTCTAATCCATGAACACATTAAGCAAGTTATGGGGTTTACGTATCCAACCTACAAAAAACTGCGTTAAACCAAGTTATGGGATTATAGGTAACTGTATGTTTTTATTTTTGGCCCTTACATTAAAACACAACAGATAAGTTGTCGAGGGTGTAAAGGAATCCTAGAATGCGAGGCTTGCGCATTGCCTTCAAAGGGCTGGGCTTCGGCAATGTCGGGCCATTTCCATTCACATATCTATTTCCTCATGGTCAAGAATCCATGGATGGGATGGCCCAACCATTCACCACCAACGTACCTCCTTTAGGAATATACGCGAGGAAGTCTTCGCTGGCACTTGTTCTCTTCTCCGATTGATGTGAGACCTCCCAATCTACCTCCCTTCGAGGTTGAACGTCCTTGTTAACACATCGCCCGGTACTAGCTCTAATACCATTTATAACGACCCAAGCGTACCACTAACAAATATTGTCCTCCTTATAAAGAATGTTTGGTCCTATAAATGCTAGACTATGACTTGAAGATGGTAAATTGGTAGTGGTTCCAACACAATGGGTAGTTTATCTAACTCCATGCCTTCTTAGTTTTTAGTTATTATTGTGTTTCCTTTTGCATATAATTTATGTTTAAAACAACATAAAATTGAAGCAACATAAGTGGGAAAAGGGATCAATATGACCAAAGAAAGAAAGGAAAAAAATAGGCACTCCCCATTGATGGAAATCTACCAAACAAAATCTGCGTAGCCCCCACAAGCCAAAAATGGCATGACTTCAAAAGAATGATAGATATACAACTATACAAATGCTACATTAATAACCCATAAGACTGAATAAGAATCATTTTGGGCATACACAACGCGGATTTTGGAGAACTTGAGAAATAGAGAACACATCTGTTGAAGAGCATATAATATATATATATTTATTTAATTGAATCTTACAAAAATTATTTGGAAAAGGAAACAAAGGAGGACGCATTTCCCCATAAAGGTTGCACCCAGGAAAAAGCTGAAGGAAGGCAAGCAAACCAGAAGTCCACGTGGTCACGCCTCCCAATTAGAGTCAACACCATCATTTTGACCATATTTCATACGACTATCGGACGTAGTCTCCATTCCCAGAGCGCTTCAACGATTATGGAGAGGATCCGAAGTGTTTGGGACCTTCCTCTTGCTGGCAAAGAGCGCACTGAATGAGTGTCTCCATGGCGGCGACGGCAGCTGCTTCCGGTGCTTCTCCTGCATTTTTGACGGTGGATGTTGATGGATGACGACGACCCCCATTGTCCCTTTGCTTTCTCCGGAGACCAGAAGAGTGAAAATCGCCATTAACAGAAGCAGCCGAACTTCCATGGACACTGGAAATGGCATATTGAAATAGAGTGGTTAGCAAGAGAGAAGGAAGGGGCAGCAGAGGAGTTTCAGAGGACAAAACCCAGCTGCTTACTTCTTAAAAATGGTCTTCTCAGCTTAGTTGGAGGGAAAGGTCAGAGGGAAAGAAAAGTGTTCGAACGAAGGAAAAGTCATATGGCTTTGTATGGCATGGCAGGGCAGGGCAGTATCGAAGGATAAAGAAGAAAAGTGTAAGCTTAAATGCAATCGAGTAGACAACCTGCAAGACCAGCAACACAGCAGACGAGACGAGGCCACTTTTCCTTTTCAGCAGAAGCCTTTTTAATATTCTTTCTTCCATCGTGCTGCTTTTCTTTCTAGCTTTCAGTCCCTTCAACCTCTGAAGCAGAGGGTCATTTTCATTTTAAGCCTCTACGTAAATAAAGCATTTGTAGCAGCATATCCATCCTGGCTCTTCTCTTCTCTCGCTTCTGCCTTTTCCCTCTTCGAGCAATCCTTGTCGACGTTAGAGACCATTTGCCCCTTCAGAAAACTTTTAACAATGCATGCACGACAATGTGCTACATTTGATGCTTTTCAAGGCACCCTTTTTAGTTCTTGCAATTATTAGACATGTGGTTTATGTACATTGCCAACTCGAACTTCGAAAAAGAAAATTTCAGAAACTCTATGCTTCAAATGGGCTTCCGGCCCAATGCATGATGTGCATTTGCTGAATTTTTTACAGTACTAAACACACCCTAAAATCTAATAACGTTGGGTTATCTGTTCTTTCAAAAGAAATCTTTACAAGGGAAGAAAATGCAGTAGTGTTGTGGGAAAAATGCAAGCCTTGGCTTCATGCTTTGGCTTGCCTTCCAATGCACAAAAATGTGTTCCATTCCGAGTAGACACTCGACTCTCAACTAATGCCCTATAGAGCTTGTACAGATTGAAATTGAACCATGCCTCTGGAATTCAGATTCCTATCTAATATAAATTTCTATTCGCTCCCATATACTAAGCTCCTAACTACTATTTGTCATCTTGTACAGTCATATTCTAACATCTTCAAAATATGGAATAGGAATCTCTGGAGGTGAAGGCATGATAGACACAAATTTGTACTGCAATAAGACAGGAATGTATGAAATAAAAATTAACGGCAGTGCTTAATTCCAAGAACTCACAGAAGCTAAAGTTTTCTAAATTCATCATATAATAGGAACCTTTCTATCCAGCATAAAAGTGGGCATTTAACCAAGAAAATACCTTATGTTGTTTGTATTTCTCCCTTATAGCTGCCAAAGCGCCTCCTCTTCTACTAAGGTATAAATCATGTACAAGTAGAACGCAATCTTTCATATCAGCTGGCTTGTATCCAGTAAAATGCTCCAACCTGGAGGTCTACATGACATAAAATATGTTACACATGCCCAATCCCTACCAAAAACAAGATGATGCATAATCCAATGTTTTAGAAATCTTACCCAAGGATGCTTCTTTGGTTGGATCATAAATCGTGCTAGAAATATAACAGATGCAGCAATGAGAGATGGTACGAATTTGACACAGTTGTAGTCTAGTAGACTTAACTCAGCAAGATAGTAGCCCAAGAATTCAAATTGCAAAGTATTAAACTGCAAAAACCAATAAGAAATAAGTAACTAAAATTCATGTTAGGCATCCTTACAATTAACAGAGGATTAGGAAGCTACTTCGTAAGTCTCTTGAGCAATCATTGTGAATCTCCTGCACATCAGAATAATGTTGCGTAAGTTACCAAACCATGCAGCTTCTGCACATTTTGCATAATTACTAGCAGTAAAAGGTAGACAGACCACTGCACTTGCCTTAAAAATGTCTTTATTGTGGGACTCCCAAGTTCAAATTCCAGTGATTTCAATATATCTGCCTCCATCTCAACCACCTTCAGAATCAAAATAAATACAGAATGCTATGATCCAACCACATTTGATTATGATGAAACCTTCCAGAAAATTGACAGAAGATTAAACGATAGATGAGTAGCAAATTACCTCTTCTCTATTGTAGGTATTGTCTGTTATATAAACAAATTCTTCAACATGCGGAGGACTGATTTCTTCATACTTTCTAAGTACACACAAACATACGAAAAGAAACAGAGTTGAGTTAATTGGGGGATTTTATGTGAACCAAGAATGAGCCAGAGGGCAAAAGATCAGTGGGGGTATTAAGCAGGCTTACGAGGCAATGAGCATGGCAGAAACCCCCAGCAATTGAAGTTTTTGCCTGCTGATTGCGTTTAGAGATAAGTATCTGTCAACATATGAAATAGAGAGGTAAAGAGTGTCTGAAACAAGCTTGTATTCTTTTGCAACTTCAACCAACCAATCGACCAGAATCCCCCTCATATTGGCACTTATATCCTTTTGTACCCTCCCGATGTAATCTGGTAAAGGTCTTCTTCGTGGATCAGTCTGAATGTTCAAATAAGAATCAGCATACGCAGAGATCCAGGAAATTAGAAACCCCCAGCACACACACACTTCCGTATTAATCTAAGATGTCAGGACACTATTGTGATACCATTGAAATACAAAAATCAGATTAAAACTAAGATTTGAAGACAGGATGATATATCATAAATCGACCAAAAACGAAATGGATGCCCTCCCCCCACCCCCCACACAAAGCGGGCAACTAATCTTCTTGCATCAGAGCTAAAGGGTATGTGAAAATTGGAGCAATATATTCCATTCCTAGACAAATCCTCATGAGAAAGTCTAATTTTAATGTAGGAGCGATTAAACTGGAGGACCGTGAATATACGAATCAATAGCAAAGCCAGTAATCAAGGATTAAATAGAAATAAGTTGTACAAATCCCATTAATCAAAGTGGAGTATTAATTAGTGGGGGGGAGAAAAACTCGAACCTCCATGGCGCGAAGGTACTCATAAATATCCGAGGCGAAAACCGTGCACATTTGCGGGTCTTCGGAATTGCCCTCATCCGATAGCTTGACATCAGCATCCGGAAGCGTATTAATTTGAGCGGCCGCACTTGTCTCCGCTGTATCCCTCGATTTGAGTCTCCGTCTCTGCCTGCTGGGTCTGGACCTGGAAGTCCGATCGACGGAAGAAGAAGTAGCATTCTGTAAAATAGGAAGCTCTCCGAGAACGACTCTCCTCTTGTTAGCAGAGCGATCGTGGGGGGTAGCAGCCTCGGCGGACCTCTTCTTAGAACCCCGAGTGAGTCGAAATATATTCTCCTTATCCGCCATAGTTAAGAGTCGACCTGGGATCTGAAAAAGGGGGCTGGAAAAGACAAAGTGAGAAGGAGAAGTGGGTATGTTGGAGTTGGTTTAGGTGAGGAATTGGCGGTGGCGCGGGTAGAATATGTACACCAAGAAAGAAATTGGGAATAGATTTTGGGGAAAATGAGAAGCGCCAGTTTTGATTTTCAAAACATGAAAACCAAATTAAGTGAATCCGCAGAAACATTAAGGTCGCGCGCTCTTCCATTCCGACCAACCTTTCACTTCAGATTTTATGGCTCTATTTTTAAAATTTTCAGACTTTCCCCATTTTCGTTCTTCCCGGGTTTTAAGCTCATACGCCACCGTTTTGTTCTTTTCGGAACAATTCTCCCGCCCCCGCCTCTACCCAATGTATGTACCCCAAATCTTAATTAGTTCCCCAATTTCTCAAATTAAAATACTTCTAATTACCTAATTAGTTAATTAATGAATTACAAAGCACCCAAATTTGAATTAAAAAGGTTAGAACACCCAATGTCGAATCAGGACAATTAAGGGTTGTTGTTATAACAAAATGCAAAAAAAGCAAAAAAGTGTGAAGAAGATGAGAGCAATCTTGACCATGCAGACCAGAAACAGCATATAAACTTTAAAGAAAGTGAGTCCATATTTAATGAAATTGTAATGTACTTTGGGGGATTCAAAATTCAACGCGTTTTATGAGGAGGAGGAAGTCAGATATGAATGGGACACCCACCAATACCCTCTTTCACCAATCACTAATGTTACTACAAAGCTAAACGGGAGCGGCTTTTGGGGGTTTCCATGTCCCCACCGGCCACCACACCTTGCTTTGCTTCCCCAAAGCTTTAGCCTAACGACACAACAGCCAAATCTCTGGCTCACTCAAGTGTGCCCAAGAATCGCTCGAATTTGTTCTATTTTGGGTTGAATTTTAATAATATAAAGTTGTAATCCATTTTTACCCGGCAACGCAGATGGTTCGCCGGATTCCTGAACTGCGGTTATCACCGTCGGGAACAATCGAGGATGTTTCTAGGGATCGGTCTCTCCATGGGAAAATGTGGATGAAATTTTCAGTGATTGTGTATTTTCTTCGGGAAGAAGATTGGAAGAAGACGACGCTGGCGGTGCCATCCTCACGTCGCGACTGACCCGATCTAAGGGAAGGACGAAAGAATCAAATTAACAGAAGCCATCCATTATGGATTCCGAAATGAATTCACGTACCCGATAACACGATTTTCGACCAAAAAAACTCCGAACGGCCTCAATCTGCGAGCGGATTGCCTGTGGAGATAAATTCGGGCGAGGCGTCGCTCCTAAATATTCAAAGCAGAGCCAGTCGGTGTTCGTTCGGAGACAAGCGTCGCTCTTAAATGTTCGGAGCTTTCCGGAGGAAGCAGTGAAGAGTAAACCTGTTGAATCACAGAATCACGCCGTTGGTCTCCCAATCTTTCACCGATTGAAATTTTGAAACGCTGAAAACGGAAATGAGGATTAAGTTGAAGATTAGGGTTACATACGCGAGAAATGTCCGCCCGCGCTTCAGAGGAAATGCACTGCCGCAGTGCTAATGGAGCAATTCCTGCAAAATTTATCATTCGAACTGTAAAATTAAGCCGCAGAGAACCCAATAGCAGCAGAATCGATACAACAATCAATCAACCAATCAAAAGCGGCAGCACTAACCTTACGAGCAAGCACTTTGATTTCCTCAACGAGCATTTCATCCACATTTTCCGCCTGGCAGAGCGTCGTGATCTCCGACAAATCGACTTCAGAATGCCCTAAATTGAATCGTCCATAACAAACCGAAATCAAAATAGCCTCCAAATTTATCTCCAGATTGAACAGATAATATATCCAAGTACGCTTGTTGCTTTACACGTTACCTAAACTGTTTTCTTAGATCCCGAAACTGATATTCGCTGCCGGGAATTTAATGCTGAATATTCTGTCGTCGTGATCAACAGTAAATAGAGGTACGCTTCACGATCTCATTTCTCACCGCCGAAAGTGGATTTCATGTGTAGCTTATTGCGATGATCATTGCAACTGTTGCCGCTTCACATGAACCCATTAAAGTGATTATTATTTAATTAATAACCACCCAATAAGTCGACATCTAGAATTATTCTTCCATAAAATAAAATATCTTCAAAAACTTATAATATGCATAACACGCAAAATAATAGATGATAATTCAAGTTCATAATATATGATTGTTGTCATAATTGTTGTTATTTATTTCTTTGAAAGTACCATATCATTAAATTTGAGAAAAACAAAATTAGAACCTGGACGTGTGTTCTTGCCTCAACTTGTGGATAGCCATAATGAGAACAACCCTTAATTCGATGTACCAGAAAATGATGAGAACAATATCAGAGGCTTTCCATAATTCTCTATGATTGGCCCTATTCGTGTTCTCTTTAGATTTTTTCTTTTGAGCTTCTGGCACACCACTCTGATACTATTTATAAACGTCCAAGCACACTGCACAAGGGTTTTTTCTTTTACGTTTTCCTTCAAAATTTTAGAACGCGTTTAATAGAAAAAGTTTTCACACCTGTTATAATCTCGTATGGGATATCGAGGGGCTTGGGATGTTACAACACGGATCGGGAAAATCAATGCCATGGGTAATGATTAAAAAAAAGTTATAAAAACAAAAATTAAATAGACATGTTCAATTTAGATAATATGGTTTCTTTATAACGAAATTAAGTAGGAGACAAAAAAGTCGATTTCTGATCTGTTCATAGCGAACTAAAATCCCTTTTGCAATTGGCACGTGGCGTCGTCATGGGACCAGGTGGGTGCTGAGTGGGCAGGGCCCATGAAGAGATGGCGGCGAGCGGCCCGAGAGATCATCATGCCCTCCACATTGGCATCATCTCAATTGCCTATTGGCCCACTGCGATGACCTGGATTACATAATTTTCCATTTATTATTATTCCCTTTAAAAGCTGGATTATTCTGTTTAATTTACATATAATACTACAAAGCTAGAATCACTGATTAATCCAGTCACGTTCAACTGGATGCCATCTGAGGCGCTCCCGATAACAAACCCATATAAGAATCGAAACGATGAGGGTGAGGTTTCTATACTTTTATAACAAAAGTGTTTTATTTCCCTCTTCAACGGGAGTGAGATCTCACAATCCACCATTTTGGGCCAATGTCCTCGTTGACATATCGCCCGTGTATGGCTCTGATGCCATTTAGACGATTACAAACACTTTTCCAAATGACAAATTTGGTCAAAAAAAAAAACTGATAAGCGTATAGTTAAATCGTCAATTGAACCTACAAATGATTGGTTGACTAAGCTTAACAATTCATAATATGAAGTATGAATCCTGATGGGCTCGATTAAACATAACTAAGCAAGCTTATTAAAACTTATCCAAACGACCTATGAGCCCAATAAGTGAGATGTCGCATTCCAAAATTGAATATGAATATTACTGATAAGTTATTTGTTAATCTTATTTTATGAGATATTTAAAGAGCATTGACCTCGAAAGCTGAAGCATCTTAGTTCGGTTGATGCTCTGCTCCGCTTGGTCGGAAAATGACAAAATCGAGACTAGAAATTGTGTCCGTTTTCCATGCAAAAAAACAACCAAGTTGTTCTTTCTCCTTTTCCATTGGCTGTTTCTGCACGCCACTCCTTAAACCATGTGAATTTGAATCAATATACAACCAAAATATTTACAAGTTGTCTCAAGACCACCGAAACCGAAACGACAATAACCACACCGCTTCAAATAAACAACGTAACACGAACCAACAACCACCTTTCTTTCTGTCCTAATCCACTCTTCTATTAGTAGATATTATTCTCTTTAAACTTTATTAAAAACATCTGGGATTATAAAGCATATTTTTCTTCAGCCCAAATAATCTGTCCACTCGATTATTTATGTAACCATCAGAGATTGAAACGGTGCAGTGTCAGTGGGAGTAGTGAAGCCATGGGAGCAATAATTGTATACATTCCACTGTTCTTAGTGTTGTATGTATTAACAGAGCAATTTCTTCACAGGATTAGAAACCTCCCGCCGACCCCTTTCCTCTCGCTTCCAATCATCGGCCATCTCCACCTCTTGAAGAAGCCCATGTACCGGACCTTGGCGGAGATCTCCAACCGGTACGGTCCAGTTGTGTTTCTCCGGTTTGGATCGAGGGGGGTTCTAGTGGTGTCGTCTCCTTCCGCGGCGGAAGAATGTCTGAGCAAGAACGACGTCGTGTTTGCCGACCGCCCACGTCTCCTCATATCCAAATGGTTCGGATACAACAACCGGAACCTCGTATGGTCGTCTTATGGAGACCACTGGCGCAACCTCCGCCGAATCTCCACCGTTGAAATCTTGTCAACTCATCGCCTTCAGATGCTCGCAGCCGTCCGTTCGGACGAGGTCAAATCATTGATTGGAAGGCTGGCGAGGGGTGAAAACCAAGTGCAGGACATGAATAATGCCTTTTTCGATCTGACTTTTAACGTCATGCTGAGAATGATCGTGGGAAAGCGGTTTTACGGCGAGGACGTGGAGGATGCTGACGAGGCACACAGATTTCGGGAGCTACAGAGCAAGTCAACGCAGTTAGGTGGCAAGACAAATATGGGAGATTTTATCCCGTTGATGTCGTGGTTGGGACTTGGTTGGGCGGCGGAGAAAGAGATAATGGAATGCCACCAAAAAAGAGACGCTTTCATGCAGAATTTGATCAACCAGCACAAGAACAGAGCAATTGAAACAGAGCCCGACAATTCATTTCGCGATGGAAGGAAGAAGACGTTAATTGAAGTACTGCTAGAGCTACAAGAATCCGACCCAGATCAGTATAATGACGAAACCATCAGAGCCTTAATGCTGGTAATCACTTCTCTTAGCTTGTTTTAACGTTAATTAAGTTTAATTAAACTCATGTTCCATGGGGCAGGTTTTGTTGGCTGCAGGCACGGAAACTTCCATGAACACCATGGAATGGGCCCTGTCTCTCATGCTGAACAATCCAAAAGTTTTACAGAAAGCCCAGCTCGAAATTGACCAAAAAGTCGGCCACGACCGTCTGATGGACGAATCTGACATGGCGAACGTACCCTTCCTACGTGGCATAATCAACGAGACATTGCGAATGTACCCTCCAGCTCCACTAATGGTACCTCATGAATCATCAAAAGACTGTAGCGTTGGAGGGTATCACATCCCACGTGGCACTATGTTATTTGTGAATTTATGGGCCATTCATAACGACCCTAAGATTTGGGCTGACCCAAGAAAGTTTGACCCCGACAGGTTTGTGAAGGTGGACAGTGACAAGCATGGGTTCAAGCTGATGCCATTCGGGTCGGGGAGAAGGGGGTGTCCTGGAGAGGGATTGGGGCTTCGAGTGATAGGCCTTGTATTGGGCTCCTTGATTCAGTGCTTTGAATGGGAGCGTCCTGGCGAGGAGTTGGTGGACATGACAGAAGGCGTTGCGGTCTCTATGCCTAAGGCCCGACACTTGCAGGCTAAATGTAAGCCTCGACCCATAGTTGCTCGCCTACATCTTTCTCAAACAAAATCAAACCTGGCCTATTGAGAATGTTTAATGAATGGTGTAGGGGTCCGTCCATGTTAAGCTTTCTAACAGAACTAAACTAGTTTTCATACTGCCTGCTATGCATGTAGTTTATAGAGTAACACCAGTTTATAACTGTTGCACTAGTTTATATTTTGTTTGTTGAAGTTAAAGTTAATTTCAATAACGTGGAAATACTATGGTTTTATCCATATATTACCACGCTTGTCTAAACTTTTTTTTTTTTTTTTTTTTTTTTTTTTTTTACCTTTTTTAAATATGAATTTATAATGGAAGAACAGCAAAACAATGTTGAGGATATCATCATTCTCGACTCCATTTAAGTTTTCCGACCTTCCTCTAGCTAGGTTACCTTTTTCTTGTTGAAGATTATTGAGAGTGAATCCACGTTGGTTAATTTAGTGGAAGATCATGAGTTTATAACTGAAGAATAGCCCAAACCAAAGAGAGTTTATGCTCAAAATAGACAATATTGTTGTATTTAATGATTTCTAGGAGTATTTTATGGAATAGCAACCTCTGTCATATATTCCCAAAACTAAGAGCTAGAATGTAAACTTAGACCAACTTTCTCCCATATACCAATTCTGTCCTAGCCCATTAGCCGATGGATAGAAATAATATGGTCCCAATCTCCATCATTTTATCTTGTACTTGCACCGTCGCGTTGGCATGTGTCACAACCTTACTAAGAAGTAAATAGATTGTGACTCTCATATATGATGACAAATGAGAGGTGACGTGCAAGTGGTGCACATCAAGCCATATGAGACATGAAAAAGTCAAATGTCATGATGCGATTAAGGAGGACGATGCATCGTCTAACACACTAAGAAGAGTGTGCATAATTGACAAAGTATAAGCAAGATTAGAAGCAACGTTATTGTCAAGGGTTTTAGAGACAAACTTAAAAAACATTAAGGAGGACTTCATGCCATAACCTCAAAAGTTAGGATTTTGAAGTTATTTTTTATAAGCGACTATGGAGTTAAGTTCATATAAGTAAAATATGAAACTCGCCAAATTTGATGTCGATTAGACACCAAAATAATGCCCCATAAGGCCATATGATTCCTGACAAATACGACATCTATTCATAGGAGACGTAAAATGCCTTGAATGTACTATAAAAGGAGGTATTGGTGTGACAGCACTCTTAGGTCCTCTAGTCTACGCGAACGTCGTAAAACGAGTATCTTTTGATGAGTTTTCTCATGATGAGTTTTTGAGAACAATGTCACTTGGCACAAGTATGTTGAAAGTGCATCGAGCCCCTTTAGTTGGAGGTTGATATATAGGACTGAGCTCTAACATGATATGCACAAATGACTCGACATGGACATAATATATGGTTCATGTCTCGATAATATTTAGATGAATGGATGTTTGAGATGTCTCAATTACAAAGTTGATTCGTGGGTCGATTTTTGATAAGCATGAAAGCCGATGACATCTCGAAACTTAGATAACATCATGAAGTATTGGTGAGATTTGAGAGCTCGGGATTGACACTATATTGAGTCAATATATCTGGATATGCATTATAATGCCGGATGAGCTCTAGTTTACATCAATATGTACCCTGAAACCTTATGATGACTCAATATAGTGTATATTCTGATTCTGTCATCGTCATCTTGTGTAGTCGGTTGCAATTTGCCCGCCAAGTTCTTTCCCACATCTGTGGACTCGAGAGATTTCGATTATCAGCAGCGGTCCGTGATTCTTCCTCTCTGCATATCGCCTACGAATCCCACTCATCAGCATGACTGGACCGTGGCCATCGTCTCACCTGGAGAACTTAGACAAGCCGCACTCATTTGATGCTCGAATGAGGCTCCACGACGACATCCTTACCAACGGGATCGCCTTTCAGAAATTTCCGTTTGTTTCTGTTCGTATGCTATACACGACGCGTCTATGGATTGGGACTCTTCCTCCAGAGTTTTCTCTTATTGTGGACACTGGAAGTACCGTGCTCTAACTGTGTGGAGCGAGGGAATCATCAGGTTTCTCTCGGTTCATTGCTGATCTGCGTTGTTTTTTCAGTTCTGCTCTCTATACCTAAACATCTGCAAGTCGTTTTGTGGGTTTGAATTTAGGCTTACAGATACTGATACTGCTATATGAAAATTTTGTCTTTAAAACTGTGAACTGTCGAGGTAAGCATGGGGCCTAGAACTCGGCTTTGTGGATTCCCCGATGAAGGTAAACCAAAAGATCAGAGATCCCCCCTAAGATCACGGCTGCCTACGTGTTTTTCTTTGGAAAAGACTTCTGTTTATTGGGTTACAGAGATAAAAACCAGTTAGGTCCTAGATGAAAAACTACCACGGATTTGCTACGTGAGATCCCACAGTTGGAGAGGGAAACGAAACACTGCTTATAAGGGTGTGGAAACCTCTCCCTAAAAGACTCGTTTTAAAACCGTGAGGCTGACAATAATACATAATGGGCTAGTAGTGGGCTTGAGCTGATATAGGCTAGAGGTTGATAAAGGCCAATGTAAATAGAAAAGGACTTAGAGAGAACAAGTAAGTCATGGTGGTCATCTACCTGAAATTTAATACCCGAGTTACCTTCCCCCACCTCCAAATGTTGTTAACTCAAAAAAAGAAAAATCTCAAGAGTTATCTTTACAATCTCCACCTTTAAGAGAATGCTAGAGCCATTAGGTGTTGAATCTAGATTTCAAATCTTGGACATGGGTCGATACATTCATGCTGTCGGGAAGTTGAATCCGAGCACTTTTGTTGGGAAGTATGGTGCTGTCTTGGATATTGGAACTAGATATGCTTATTTTCCAGAAAATGTGTACTATGCATTCAAGGATGCCGTAAGTTTTTCAACTCTACGTCTAATCTCAAATGGTCTTGCCTTCACCGAAAGCATTTCAATTTTGTGCTACTTATATTCCATCTGCTTAAAGGCACCTTTGTGCTTATCACAATATTCTAACTTTCAGTGCTTATCAGTTTCATGCTCCTTTCCTTGCAAGCATATTTACTATCAGGGCCTATCACATACAACTCTTATTCATTATGTCTGTCACCAATATTTTTCAGTATCTCATTCATTCTGCAATATGATATGGAATTTTGGAACACTTCAAAGCCATTGAAGTTATATAAATGCTTGTTGTGAAAGCTACTACAAAGGATATTTGGATCTTCAACGTGTAGCTCATATGGATCTGAGTGTTGGAGTTTATGAAGTCCCAATATTTCATTCATATGTGTTGTTGTCTCGTCTTTTACCATTCTGCATTGATTTGGCTACTTGCATTTCCTTTTTTCTTCCAAAGAAGACTTCTTCAATTAGTTTTTCATCAGTATATTTTTCTGGTACAACTATCATTGAATTCTTACATTTTAATTGGATTTAAACTTCTTCAATCAAGAAATCGGATTTGAACTTCAAATTTCAAAACATATTTTTTGGAAACCTCTTCTGGTTATTACTACCAAATACAATATTTCTGCATTGATTTTTCCCATACAGATGGTTGTGTTCTTGTAGTTGATTTAGTAGATTTGACTCTTAGCTTATGCTATTGACTCCCAGTTTAGGGACTGTTTCATGCCGGAAAAATATGTAGGAGATGGCCATAGTGTTGGCCATTTGAAATGTAATATTGTAAATTTTTTGGATGCGAAGCAGGAAATGCTCTTTTTAATGGTTTCCCATAGGTGTTGCACAAGGGAGATATTATTGTCTTTTAACTAAAATTAAAAGTTTTTGTTTCGACTTTATACATTTTCATACTAAAATTCATCTCCTATTTTGCTTCCCCGTTCTATTCTGATCTCTTTATTACAACATGTGCTGAATTCGCCGAATTTTAAGTATATTTGTTTTTCTGGTACTGGAAGGTAGTTCTATTTCTTGCTAGGGGCACTGATATCTTCAGCAGATCACTTTTGGGTTGATTGTTGATCATGCTTTTTTTTTTTTTTTTTTTTTTTTTTTTTTTTTGATAGGGATCTCGCTGAACCTTCAAAAGTTTCCTTGAGGTTTATATGACATTTGGCAATGGGCAGAAAATTTCACTTCCTTTGGAGCATTACCTGTTCCGGTATTCATCTTTACATTTTTTCCCTCCTCATCCCTCCCTCTCCATACGACATATGTGACCGTCTGTAGTTTGTAGTAAAATTTACATTAATGGTATATCCTTTCTCTTCCCATCAACCACCTCTGCAGCACACGAAGGTTAGTGATGCATATTGTCTGAGAATTTGTGCGTTGTGGTTTATTAGTTGTGAATTCTTTGTATTGAAGTTAATAAGTAACTTGTAACTTACCTTCTTTCTTAAGTAAATGACACTCCTTCTCGTGTAATGGTTTCAAGATTATATTACCGGATGACTTTTATTTTACGCAGTTTTTCTGTACTATTCTGCTGTACATACTTGTGTTATATGTATTTCTATGTTCAATGTATAGGGGAATTTAAGGTTGGAGTCATAACATTTAATATAACGCTTCATGTCAACAAATCCTCCGTGAAGATTAATATCACTGAGCTTGCTGAATTGATTGCAAATGAGATTGAAGTTAATGTCTCACAGGTACTAATGAATTTAGAGTTACAACTTTTTGCCATTCATTTTCACTCTTGTCGACTCCCCCAGCACCCCAGTTAGCATATCTAGGTCAATTCTAGATCTCTTTTTGAGATAGTCTTGAAAAGGGCAACATTTAATGGTGTGAACTTTGACTTTGTTGAAAAGAAAGAGGGAAAGTTAAAATACGCGCACTTGACCTTAAGAAGAATGCATATACTTGACTTCATTCAGAAATACTTACACAGCTGTTGCTATATCTATAAGCTATTGCTTGTTACTTTTAGTGTCTGATCTTAGGTTCATGTGCTGAACTTTACATCGGGGAAACTGATTTCTTCATTAGATGGGCCATCTTCCCCGCTAACAACTACTAATAAGTTTTGTATCTGTTATGTGTTGTCTCATATAGTGTTATGTTTTCTGCCCATTAAGTTATAATAGAACTTAAAAAACACTATTGAGCACATTAGTTTGTCATGTTCACATTCTTATCCTTCAACTTGGACTAATCTTCCCTTCTATGTTGGTCCATCGTGTAATTTCTTCCCGTGTATGGATTTATACAGGACATAATGATGATTATTGGAGTAGCAGTTACCTTAGTCGTTGGATTGGCAGTCGTAAGCACATGGTTGATTTGGAGATACGAGCTTTCTTATGAGCTTGTTGTTGCTGTCGGACCCGAGCAAGAGCTTGCAGCCACTATAGATCCCATTTATTTTGGATGGAATTGTGACTCTGTTTATCAGGTCTATTGTTTTGATTATTGAAATTATATGATTTGGTTAGGAATATAGGGATGAAACCTTGTATGCTGATGAAGAAAGAGTTGTAGTAAAAGTAAAACCAGAGGAACTAGGAAAAGAAACCACAAGAAACAAAAACATGTGTAGGAAAACATGAATTTTTATTTAGATAGCTTCTGTATTTGAGAAATTGAACCAGGGACAAAGTTGAACCGTCCTGACCTACACCCAGTGGCCATTATCACAGGTAGGGCTCTCATTTCTTAAACTATTCATTTGACTCGTGAGGTGATGGACAGTGCACAAGGTAAAACTATATGAATCATTTGTGTGTTAAAAAAAACAGTATTTAATATGTCATTTTTAAGGTTGTACAATCCGCAGTCAAAATTGAAGGATTGCTTACAGGTTTAAACATTAAATTCGATGGCAGAGAGGAGTTTCCCAACTCAGAACTTGGACCTCACCTGGGGCTTCAGGGACAAATTTCAATCCATGCATGTCCTCAGATCCAGTGTGAAGCGGCCCCAATTTTGTCCACGGTACGAATTACAAACTCACAATCTCTCTCTTCAATCATACACAGTATTATAATGTATATGATTGTTGAAGTCACATTTTTACCCCTGGAAGAAGTAGGCTGTAAATAAAGTATAGTAGAGCAGGGCACATGTCGCATGTCGCATGTAGCATGTCACATGTATTTGAATAAGGTAAACAGGGGTTCTGTCTTTTTGCATTGTTATAAAGAAAAAGGCAAAAAAAGAAGAAAGAATCATATGGAATGGTATTTTTGGGGTAGGGGGAAACTGTTTTTGTCTCACATCCTCCCCAATGATAAAGGCTAACACATCTGATGTTCTGATAAACAGCAACCAGACGATGAAATCAGGGGGGAGGGGGGCTGAGAGATCACATGGGGGTTAACTTAACTTACACAATAAAACTCAGAATGGGAGATAATAGCAGAAGAGGAAGGAAGGTGGGTGGTAGTTGCAGGCTGATGGATTCGTTACGATCTCGTTGTTTCTTTTTTAAATTACTCAGAAAATACAGGTCAGGGAGATTCCACAGTTGCTGTAGCCTGAAAAGTGCTTTGCTTTTGCATTGCATAGCTTGACGAAAATACCCCCCTCCCCGGCCACCACCCAGTTTCCCAGTTTCCCAGTTTCCCAGTTTCCCAGTTCCCACCTCCTTTAACTAGTAAACTCAGCGGGAGTTGCGGCGGTGCTGATATGGAGTTGTTGAAGGAAGTGTGCAAGTAAGTCGAGGGATGAAGCCAAGTGTAATTCCAAACCAAAACTCCCAACTAGAATTGACAAAATTTTAGTCTTTTCCGTGATTGGCGATGCTTAAAGCATCATCGCCACAAACACCTACTTTTCAACGTAGATATGGGAACCCAACCAGATCGGACTTTATAATAGAAATCAAATGTTGAAACCAATTACGAAAAATTATGTATTTTATTCAACGTTTAGAAAATCATGCTAATATCCGCGGGGTGGACCCAGCATTAATCTGCACACTGCCCTATGATCTTTTTTTCTTTTCTATTTTTCCTGGTAAAATCTGGTGTTGTACCGCTCCTCCAACCCTATCTACCCTTTGGATTTGGATTCTTCTTCTTCGTCATTTCCCAAGATTCCCGCCGTTAGATTTCGCCGCCCGGAGATCAGTGTAGCCTCTTTCTTTTTCTTCGGCTGTAGTGTAGAAGGCTACAAAACAGCCCTAGTGGGGAACGAGGAACGATTGAAGAGAGAAGAGGAGGACGACCCAGATCCTAATTATTTAAAATACCCTGAGGCTGGATACAGTTTTGCTTGTCTACCACCAATAATATATAACTCCAATTCTTTATCATTATTAACCCTTTGAATCCCCTTGTTTTCTTCTGCGAGACGCCATTCTCTCTCTCTCTTTCTCTCTCTTTCTCTCTCCCTCCCTTGGATTTGTAGCTGTTCAGTAGTGAGCTTTGTACTGCTTTTTTTCTTGAACCTTTCCTGCTTCTGATTACGATAGTCCTTTCATCATATAGTTGTTGGAGTACTCTTCTTGTTTGTGCTTCACTTAGTTGTGTCCATAGCTTTGGACCATAGTTTGAAATGGAGCGAAAACAAGGCTTCTTCTCGGCGCTGAAGGGGGAAATAGTGAGAGGGCTTTCGCCTGGAAGGTCCAGACCCAAGAGTCCGGCGAGAAGTGCGTCTCCCATGTCTAGTTTACTACGGCGGAGGAAGAGCCACCAAATGCCGCCGCAGCCGAACTTGTTGATTGAGAGATCTGGAAGTTTAAGGCCGGCGGAGGCATTGTCGCCGTTGAAGGAAGGGCCCGACAATAACGACGGCAGAGAATCGAAGGAGGGGAAGTGGGGGAACTGGATGAGGGGTCAGCTTTGTCGGGCACCTTCGGCTGTTTCTTGCTCTGCTCAGAAACGATCTGATCTGAGGCTGCTGCTTGGGGTTTTGGGTGCTCCGTTAGCTCCTGTTCATGTTAGCTCTGCCGAGCCTCTGCCCCACCTCGCCATTAAAGACATCCCCATTGTTAGTCCTAATTTCTCGCTCTCCTAGCTAACTTTTTCTAACTGTGAAGACTTGTCTTATTTTATGTCGTGCTGATCTTATCGTGCCCCCCAACTTTACTCTTTAATCAAGATCGCTGGATTTTCTATTTCTTCAAGAAAATCTTGTCGTAGAGTACACTGAGAGATCTTAGTTTCGTGTTGTTTGAACAAGATAAGATGTCTGGTTGGTTCCTGAATGCTGAGTTTATCAGGATGAATTTTGGGTTGTATAATTTTGAGGGGTTGTTTTCTTGCAGGAGAATTCATCTGCTCAGTATATATTGCAGCAGTACACAGCAGCTTCGGGAGGGCAAAAGCTTCAAAACTCTGTCAGCAATGCCTATGCCATGGGAAAGGTGAAAATGATAGCATGTGAATTTGAAACAGCTAACAAAGTGGTCAGGACCCGGAATTCCTCCAAAGATGCAGAGTCAGGCGGCTTTGTTTTGTGGCAGATGAAGCCAGATATGTGGTATGTTGAGCTTGCTCTGGGTGGTAGCAAAGTTCATGCTGGTTGCAATGGGAAGCTGGTGTGGAGGCACACACCTTGGCTCGGCGCTCATGCTGCCAAAGGGCCTGTTAGACCGCTTCGCCGTGCCCTTCAGGTGACACAGCTCAACTTGACAGATCTCACTCTATATTGTGAATCTGGCTCTCTCTCATTTTAGATTCGTTTACCAAGTTCATTATGTGCTGCAGGGACTTGATCCAAAAACTACTGCAAGCATGTTTGCTAATGCAAGATGCATTGGAGAGAAGAGTGTTAATGGTGAAGATTGTTTCATCCTCAAGCTCTGTACAGATCCTTCAACATTGAAGGCAAGAAGTGAAGGACCTGCAGAGATAATCAGACACACTATGTTCGGATACTTCAGCCAGAAATCAGGACTCCTTATACATTTAGAAGATTCACATTTAACCCGCATCCAAAACAACGGGGGCGATGCTGTCTATTGGGAGACCACGATCAATTCATTCCTCGATGATTATCGACCAGTAGAGGGGATCATGATTGCTCACTCTGGTCGATCTGTAGTAACCCTTTTCAGATTTGGGGAAACAGCCATGAGCCACACAAAAACGAGGATGGAAGAAGCTTGGACTATTGAGGAAGTAGCATTTAATGTCCCTGGTCTGTCTATTGATTGTTTCATTCCCCCTGCTGAACTTAGATATGCTTCCATGAGCGAGGCCTGCGACTTACCTCGTGGTCATGGCTTCAAGAATGCTATGGCAGCAGCAGCTCATCGGGCCAAAGTCGCCGCACTTGAGAAGAATCACGACGGGAAGGTGAAAGTTATCTGGAAACCAGATATCTGAACCAGCAACTACACTGCTTTGCAAGGTAAGTGCATTATTAACAGTACTAACTATTTAGAAGCGGATCCAAATCCAATGTAGTAGAACTTGTGGTCTATTTTACGCGGCAATTGTAAATAGATCAATAGTCATTCTCACACATTTTGTCTGGTGATTTGAGCGACTCGCTCTCTCCCGACTCGGGTTTTATATTCAGCCTCCTTGTTTTTTAAACCCAAGAAAAAGAGATCCCTTTCGATCATCACCATTGTTCTTGCTCTTGCAATGTTAAGAGTATAGAGTATCAGTGAATGTAAATGATCTCGTGCTCTTGTTTTTTCAAGGAATATACTGAAAGTTCAACCTTACAGAAGGGAGCATGATATGTCTAAGTTTTCAATCTGAAATAATGGGAATATTTTGTTCATCAAGATTATGCTACAAGTTGTTTCAGGTTGAAGGAATTTATGTTTCTAATGATCTTCATGTCTCTTACCTCTTATGTTTTCCTGTGATGCTTCTCTCAAAATTCTTTATAAACTTTGCATTTTGTGGAAGATATGTATCTGATTCAATCAAACAAATACAATAATCTCTTTTAAAAACAATTTGTTTCAAAAAAATGTTAAATTATAAATTTAGTCCGAGAGTTTTCGAGTTTGTATGGTGTTTAATAGGTTAAATCTTTATTAGTATTTAGTATATTTATTCATTTTCAATAATTAATCAATCAATTTATTTCTACTAATTGATATTGATTTTTATTAATTCACTAATATTGTTACTATTCATTTCAAAATCTAACTCAACCACCCATTATGAAATAAATAATTATTCAATCACTTACAATTAATATTAATTAAATATAAAATTTTGTTCCTAATTATTATAATTAATTATTCAGAGGATATTTAAATTAACTAACTATTAATTATTCTTTTTCAAATTAAATTAACTTTCATAATTATATAAGACAAACAAATTTCAACAATTTTTTTTAAATGTTTGAGACATTCTTGATATTGAAATATTTATTAATTAATTAAACTATATTATTTTTCTTAATTTCAACAATTCATTTGATTTTTTTTTAATATGTAATGTCAATCAACTTTAACTTTTATCCTATGCTTTAAAAGCTTTATTAATTTTAAATGATATAAAATATTGTACGTCTAATAAATTTAGGGTTGGATAAATAAAAAAAAAAATATCTAATATTTATTTATTTTTTGTTTAAAAAAGGAAGTAATTACCTTCCATAAACATTCGTTTCTGGGTAGACAGTTGCGTAAGAAAATCCAGTCGTGAGTCCAGCGGTTCGAGTTGAATGTTTATCCTTTCACAGCTCGCGTCATGGTTGGCGTTTCCTCTGTAATCCACAAGACAACAACGATCTGTAACATCATCATCACCTTATAACCCTCTTTCGACAAACGATTCAATTCCACTTCAATCTCTGTTTCGCATCTTCCCCTCCTCCCTAATTCCCCAAAACCTATCTCCGATTCCCCGACGGAAAATGAGCTGGTGGTGGGCCGGAGCAATCGGCGCTGCTAAGGTAATTAACACCCCTAACTCCCTATCTATGCCCCTGTTTCTATTACGTTTCTCTAATCAGCATCTCTGTTCCCAATTTTGCAGAAGAAATTTGAAGAAGATGAACAACCGAGGAGCTTTGAGAGCGTAGCATTGGTGATCGGCGTTACAGGCATCGTCGGCAACAGCCTTGCCGAGATTCTCCCTCTTTCCGACACCCCCGGCGGTCCGTGGAAGGTGTACGGCGTCGCTCGGAGGCCGAGGCCAAACTGGAACGCCGACCATCCCATCGAATACATTCAATGCGATGTCTCCGATCTGGAAGACGCCGAAGCCAAACTCTCGAAGCTCACTGATGTGACTCATGTGTTCTATGTCACATGGACCAATCTACCCACAGAGATCGAGAACTGTGAGGTCAACGGAAAAATGCTTCGCAACGTGTTGCGATCGGTGATTCCGAACGCGCCAAATCTCCGCCATATCTGCCTTCAAACAGGTACGAAGCACTACATCGGATCGTTCGAGAACATCATCGATAATCCGACGCAGCGGCACGATCCGCCGTTCACGGAGGATATGCCTCGATTGGATACCCCAAATTTCTATTACACTCAAGAAGATTTGTTGTTCGAAGAGATCGAAAAGAGTCAGAAAAAGGATCTGACATGGGCGGTGATCCGACCCAACACGATCTTCGGGTTTTCCCCTTTCAGCTTGATGAACATCGTCGGAACCCTATGCACCTACGCCGCCATATGCAAGCACGAGGGACGTCCGCTGAAATTCCCCGGCACGAAATCAGCTTGGGAGGGTTACTCAGTGGTCTCCGACGCAGATCTGATAGCGGAGCAGCACATATGGACGGCGGTAGACCCATACGCAAAGAACGAGGCGTTTAACTGCAGCAATGGCGATGTATTCAAGTGGAAACACTTCTGGAAGGTTTTGGCGGAGCAGTTCAACATCGAGGATTATGGGTTCGAAGAGGGTGAGAGATTGCCGCTGCGAGAGTTGATGAAGGGGAAGAATGAAGTCTGGGAAGAAATTGTGAAGGAGAATCAGTTGCAACCAACAAAATTGGAGGATGTTGCTAATTGGTGGCATACAGATATAGCTCTGAGCGCATCTGGTAACATAGATAGTATGAACAAGAGCAAGGAGCATGGATTCTTGGGCTTCAGAAACTCCAAGAACTCCTTCATTTCTTGGATCGACAAGGTTAAGGCTTTCAAGATCGTGCCCTGATTTGGCGAGTAATGTCCATAATTATCAATCTTCTCGTACTGATTTTCATTTCTGGAATCTGTTTGGTTTGGGTTGCTCTGGTTTTACAATAAATGTTGGCTTGTTTATATAGTTTCTTGGTATCTTAGTGACGAGTTCTTCGTGATTCATAGTGTTCCAGCTAGGGAATGATTTCAGTTTGTTTTATGCTTTTCACTCAATGAAGTAATAATCTTTTAGAATGTTGTTAGATTACTGGCTGTCTAATTGTTCGATTCTTGTCACAAACCACAGTTTCCTCTTCAATGTTCTTCAGCTCATTGAGATTGATGATTACCTCCTTTTGTGGAAACTTGAATTAGCCATGGCAGGACTCCTCTGCATACTTCCTGTCAAAAACACAAAGGGGGTTTGTAGCCGTTCCCTCACTGGGTCGGTACGAAGTCATTGATAAGCTTCCACCGTAATAGTCCAAGCTTACTGCTAACATATATTGTTCTCTTTGAACTTTTCCTTCGGTTCTTCCTTTCAAGATTTTGAAAGGCGTTCACTAGGGAGGTTTCCACGTCCTTATAAGAAATATTTCATTCCTCTCCTCAATTGAGGTGTGATCTCACGCACTTGACATAGCCTTGAGTTTTCAGATCGAGATCAATGACACTGATTCTGGGAATAGAATTTGTAATACCCGAGCGTCAACTGAAAGTTTAAAATCTAAGTTTCTCAATTTTATTGAAGGTCTTAGAGACCAAAATCGGAGATGAGGCCAAAGAGAAAAATGATGAGGAATAAAAGAACTTAAGAAAAATATAAAAGAAAAATGATAGAAAATTAAAAGAAAAATGATAGAAAATTAGAAGGATGGTCAAGGTTAATCCCTGGAGGGTAATTTGGTCATTATACCCTCCTTTTTAGTAACATACGAATAAAAGAGAAAAAGAAAAATAAAGGGGAAAAGGAAGAGAAGGAAAAATGGCGGAAAGAAAAAGAATATAAATGGTGAGAGAAAGAAAATTCTAGAGAGAGAAGGAAAGTTCTAGAGAGAGAGGGAGGTCACCGCCGCTCCGGCCACGAGGGGTCCGGTTCCGGCCGAGCCTTCTTCATGAAATCTTCACAGAACTTAGAGGAGAACATTCTTAACTTTTAGATCATCCAAAACCATCAAGAAACGAGGAAAAATCTAAAGGTAAAGTTCTTGAATCTAGATTCTCGAAATTACTTCAGATCTGTGAGATATAGTAAGAGATAGAGCCTGAAATTTGAGTATGTTAATCTACAGAGGATTACGCTCAAAACCTGTGAAGGAAGTTGTAATCGATTCAGATCGGAAATGGGAGTTTCGGCGTTCGTCAAAGAGGTAGGCATTGATGTCTCTTGCCATTTTCGGACTAAGGTAATTATCCCGGGGATTAGAAATAAATTACAAGAAAAATACCTGCCTAAAGATAAATATACGCTCTACAAATCTCGTGAAGGAACCATGTTGATCCGAGTTAGGTAGAACGAAATGTGAAAATGTAAAGAAAATGGAACAAAGTAATCGAATGCTGGAAATCGCAGGAGAAGGGAGGAGGCTGCGCTTCGCCGGAGGAGAAGGGCCACGTGTCAAGCGTCCATTGAAGAAAAAAAAATCAAAGAAATACTTCGCGTCGGGCGGGATTCGAAGGCCGGCGGCCCGCTACTCGAGTTCGCGACCCGATGACTCGCGCGCAACCCGGCTTCTCGTTGCCACGCGTCAGCGTAAAAGAACTCGAATTTCCAGCGCGCCCTTCCGGTTTCGAACCGACGACCTCGACCTCGGCTGACCGTTCATCGGGGCACCACGTGGCAACACCTCAGCGCGCGTCTCCCCTCCCTCATGCGCGTCCGTACGCGCGCGTGGCTGTGCGCGTGTAGCACCTTCCCAGGCGCGTGTGAGCGCGTGAGGTGCTGTTTTCAGCCCGTTCGATTTCTGTTTGCCCGATTTCCCTCCCGATTCCAACTCTAACCCTATTTTTATATGGAATAGGTTTAAATGAGAAAACTCAGTATTTGTGGACACTCTATTGGTGTAGAAATGCTTAACGAATAACACGCGTCAATCGGGTAAGTCACCACACGGAACTTTAGGAAGAAATACTTGTAGGAGTCGCTTGGTTATGCATGCATGCTAGTTTAATTACCTTCGGTGGTAGCCTTCCATGATTGAATGTATGTAATTTGGTTGTTAAGAGTATGGGTGTATTATGTGAAGTATTTTGAGAATTATCTGAGTGTTGCAATAATGTTTTAAGCTTCCGCTTTATATGTATATGTTTAAGGAAGACGAAAACTTGTGATCTCTGCGCTCCGGGAGTTGATGGATGTTATCGCCCCGTTGAGCATGTATGTTTACTTTGCATGAATTGTGTATGATGATGCTGGATGATAGTTGTGTGCACACTCAGTTAATTTCTATGACTCACATTTATGATTAAGTCTAGGGATATGTGGTTAGAGTAACAAGACACTAAGGTATAAGACCTAACATTCCCCAGTAGGCTAACAGACCACCACGGCATACGAGCCACCTCTAGAGTACCCTTAGGCTACTTGTGTGTGGATGGTGTTATAGCTTCGTGGGGGACCAGCGGGTTCCTGATCAGGACTCGACTGCTCGATAGCCGTTTAGTATGGGAAACGGGATACCCACGTCGTAATTGACCGTTTAGCTGGATGGAATAGGGGAGGTAGCCCTCCCAAATACAGGGGGATTACCATGGGACTAGGGGGTTGCAGCTCACTTCCTAGGCAAGATCCCAAGTAATCTCATACCCATGCCGAGGTAGCCACTCGCAAGGCACCAGTCCAACACAGGTTAGCATAAAAGGAACTCTAGGGGTATAAATAGAAGGTCTAAGAACCAAAGAAGCCCGAAGGGGGCAAGTCCCAAGGGGGAAGCCCTAATGAGCTAAGACCAGAATCAGATGTTCTAGAGCCAAAGGAAAGTCCGTGGTTGTTTGTTAAGTTTAGGGTGCGACGAGAGCCTACAAGTAGGTGGCTTACTGAGTATAATTTTTATACTCATTCCTTTTTACCCTTCTTTTTCAGGTGCCGGTCGAGGTGGAGGAGCGTTCGAGAGCTGTGCGGTCACAGAGGGGGTCATTCCGGAGCGTCAGTCTCTTGTCAGTCTTTCGAGTCTTTTGTGTTTCATTTTACATTTGTAATTTCCTTTGTAATAATTTCGAAACAAATCTTCTCTCTCTTGTTTTAAACAAATGGAATTTTTATCTTTTTACTTTGCTTTTCTTTTCTTCTATTTTCTTTTTTGTTTGTTTTCGATTTCGTCTTTTGGTTCACGGTCTGATTTTCGAAGCCTCGAAAATCGGGTCTTGACAGAATTTGAGAGCAAATTTTTTTTTTTTGGGTATTTAACATGCTCAAACTGAACAATATTATACTACTGTGGAGAGTCATATTCATCTAACACACGGGACCTACTTGTAGATCCTAAAATATAAATATATAAAAAAAAAAAATTAAATCCCAAACTTTATTTTAAATTATTTAAAGCCTATACTCATATACATATGGTAGACATTTAGGGAATAAATAAAAAATAATATTTTCAGTAAGCTTCCAGAGTGAGTGCCACGTAGTTGCATTTTTCCTGAGTACACGAGAACTACCCGGGACCCACTCTACAAAATCAAGCGCGAACGCTTAGAAGGAGCTTAAGAATCACGCGCCCTCCAATTTTAACGCCAAAAGGCCTGAATTCACGAAGGTAACGGGGAGGAGAGTACGTGTGATCCACGAAGCAATAGAGGGGGTGTAATTTTGAAAAGAATTTGAATGGCCAATGAAAAGTTGCCACGTCGTGAGAGAAAGGCCAAAGTCGGAATTAAAGAGACCGTCAGGATCCATCAAACCAACGGTCGCATTGTAATCCGTGAGTGGTCGATCTCGAGAAACAAGTCTTGCCACTGGTAGATGAGATTGGCCGGAACGCGGTTGATGCTTCGAATTACGTTCCATTGTTGCCGACGATTCTCTTTTGAGGTGGGAGACGAGAGCAGTTTCGCTGAAGTAATTGCCTTCTACTTCCTCAGAATCTTTCAATCTGTTTCCATTTTTATATTTCTCTTGATTTTGTTTTCGGTGTTTAGAATTTTGAAGCAAATCCGTCTGGTTTTCGTTCGTGTTTCAAGTGATTTTTCTGTTGCTTCAGATTTGAGATCTTAGCGTCTCTTCTCTCGCTGGAGCACTCGAAAATGGAATGGTGGATCAAGGTAGCTTCTCCCCTCCGAAGATTTACCTCCCGTGTCGCCTCTCGTCTCGGATATCGCAAACGCGGTGCGTGATTTCTTCACTGAATCGTTTTATATAATTCGAATTCCCAATGAATTGAACTGATCCTGTTGTTTGTTCTGTTTTCCTAAAAACATTCGAGAAATTGAAATTCATGCTTGGGGATGTTGAAATGGATTAGGGCTTCTGAAACTAGGGCGAGATGTGAAGGCGTGCGAATACGAGGACGTGCACGTGATGTGGGAGATGCTGAAGAGAAACGAAACGGAGGCAGTCGGAATCCCGGAAGGACGACGTCGAAAGAAGAGACCAATCTGGAATATCTTTTGGTGGGCTCGATCTGCTCCATGCATTGGCTGCAGATTCTGAACAATCATCTCACGGTCAGCATATTTTTCTTGGTAAATCCAAGACGAACACCATGAATTTGGGTCATATTTGTTGTAAATCAATCAGGCAACAATAAAAGAGATTGAAATTTGATAAAATGGATTTTGGTGTTTGTCTCATATAATTTCATCTCATGCTTTTATATGATTTGTTTAGCCATTGCCTCCATTTCTTCTTCCTCTCGCCTTCTTGATCTCTACTCCTAACCGGAGCTGACATGAACCACTGATTCAAGCATTCGGATTGAGAGAGATTTAAAATCTTAATAATTATAATATTAATATTGATTTTATATGTTGTTTTATTATAATAATTTTGTCATTTACAAGGGTTATTGATTGAATTGAACGTTTGGGATGATGGTTTTTCTGCAACTATTTTATATATATCAAATGTAATTAAATTTAGAGACTATTTTATCTTTTATACATTATGGTATTGTATCATGTCTTATTCGATGTTTTAATCGAAAAAGATGAAATTGAACTCCGTGCCTGTAGCAATGGAAATGATTTAACAGCGAAACGTGGCCGCCGGCTCGCATTCCGAGCTGTGTCGTTCATTTAAATTTGTTTGTCGTTCACCGCAGAGACATTAACTCCATACATTCTGTATCCGGCCGACCACCCTGCCACATGACATTCTTCCAATTTTAAAAGATTCTCCTGCTTTTAATCTCATCTCCATTGTTCTTCCGACAACCACTTTCCATTTGAAGGCCTTCTCCCACAAAAATACTCTCTTCTCAATTTGGAGTTTTGGTTACTTGGTCGACTCATCTTCTTGTCGGTTGCGGCGGCTATAAGAGGACATTATGAAGCTTTGTAGGCTCTTGGTTATGCTTTTTGTGCTCCACACTTCTCTATTGCTGCTCTTCTTTTCCAGCAGGATCTGTTCCTCCTCAAGTTCAGGTAATTTTCTTCTTTACTTCTGTGTTTGTCTCAACTTTACTCACTTTCACTTCTTGTTCTTATTATGTTTTACTGTAAAGGCTTAGATTAGAATCCCCTGTTCAGCGTCCTGTTCTGTCCAAAACTGCTGTCATGTTGCCTTCAATCTGTCCTTCCGTCGGTATCGCCTTCATAGTATGATTCTTATCTGAATCACCATGTTCTTGGTGACATTTTTACATTGATGGTATTGTTATGCTCAATTATACATTTAAGTAGAATTAGCCTTGTCTTCCATTTGATTTGCCACTGCCCATCACCAGTTTAGACTCTTCCTTTGAATTCATAACTTTTTATCTCTTTCTTCCTCATGTATTGAACTCGTAAATCGACCTATGAACCGAATCAATGTCATGTAACAGTCAAAACCCATCGGTAACAGATATTGTTCTCTTTTGACTTTTTGTTTCGAGTTTTAAAACGGGTCGGTTAGGGAAATGTTTCCACGCTCTTTTGGGTTGTCACCATACATGTTTGAATTATTGGTTTCATTATTGAGCGTGAGTGGTATACATTTTCAAAATATGTAATTTCCCATGCTGCTGATACACCTTCCCTGACTGCACAATTGCAGATATGACACCAAACCAACCCCATGTAGTGTCAAATGAATGTCTCTCAGCCACACCATCAAACAGGAAGTTGAAAGTATGTACTTGCTCGGTAAAGGGTTGAAATCCTACCAACATATCTCTTACTTAGCGAAGAACAACATGGATTCTTCCCGAGTAAAAGTTCATGATTGAAATCTGTTTTTGAATTTCAGTTGCAGGATAACGATGATAGTAGCCCGGGGAGGAAGAACGTTCGTGTCGATAACGTAAATCTTTACGACTACAGTCCCATCGATCCAGTTCCAAGCTCAAAGAGATCCATAAAACATGGACCAATAGAGCATCGCTCTCCTCTTATACCTTATATGCCAAATCCTTCTCCTCCAGATCAACCTCAGCCGGGTGGTTTTGTGTAGACAGCAGAGACATATGTTTCTATCAGCAAACCGGCCATGTTAACCTGTAAATCGTCTTTCGTCTACGTCGTAAATAGTTGCGCCTCATGTGACACCGCAGGAGAATGAAGTATTGGAATGATGGGTTAGGAGATGTATGTATTTGTAGATCTTGCTCCATATAGTTGAAGAGTCTATAAATGATTTGTTTTGTGTATTTAACACTTGTTTTAGTTGTTTAATATATCTATATGGGTGAGGCCTTTTTGTTGGATAAGATCTTTTTGCACTAATTTCGAAATAAAAATTTGAACATTTTCTAGTCATGTGTAATTGTAACCCATTGTAACCGCATGTAACAACTCAATACCATTATGAGTCAATATTGTCTATTTTAACTCGTTATATAATACAGTCTCACGGTTTTTAAACTGTCGGCTAGGGGAGGTTTCCACACCCTAAGATATGCTTCCTTTCCATCTCCTGATATAAAATCTCACAATCCATCTCCTGCTGGAGCCTAGCGTCTGTTACACCACTCAGTGACTAGTTTTGATACCAAATCATCTTGTGATAATCACACTCTAAACTCAAATTAGACGGACTTAATTGTTCCGGGCATCCGTAAAAACTAATTTACAATATTTTTAAATTCACTAATTTAAAAAAAAAATCCCAAACACTTGCTATCAAATTAGTTCAATCAATACAAAAACTTTATTATTTAAATAAATCGATCAAACACTCAGAAAATAAATAAATAAATAAATAAATAAATAATCGATAGTGGAAAAAAATGGGAAGAAAATATAGTGAAAATGACAAGAAAAAAGAAAGTAAAATGTGGAGGTGCGGGGAATCGAACCCCGTGCCTCTCGCATGCGAAGCGAGCGCTCTACCATATGAGCTACACCCCCATTTGATGTTACGTCGTGATTATTAACTTTATTTAAATTAATTTTAATTGTTCTTTCCCGACGGCTCGCATTCCAAGTCTCTGCCACGCCTATTTTAAATTTGTAAATGGGACACTTTTCTCTGCAAACGCGAAGCAGACATTTACTCCTCCACAGCCGGAACCCAATGCAGATGATATGATGATAAAACAAAACATTGAAGTTCTCCTCTTTTCTTTTATTGTTCCTCTTCTGTTCCAATTAAATGCCATTCCATATTTCCACCCTCGTTTTAAAGCCCTCATCAGTATTCATGGACGACCCCCTTCCAACATTTCTCCCGCTAACACTCCTTGCACAACAGGGTGTGTGTGTGTGTGTGTGTGTGTGTTTCGGAGCTCTTCGATTCATCCTGGGTCCTGTCCGTTATGAATCTTTCTGGGTTCTGGGTTCTGTTTTTGCTGCTCCAATTAACTTCATTCATGCCTTCCTTTCCCACCTATATAGATGCCTCCTCCGCCTCCGGTAATTTACTCTGTTCCTATCCCCTGTTCTTCTCTGTTCTTCTGTAACTTTGCATGTTCTTTTTGGTGTGCTTTCCTTAACTGGAATTGCAGATATGGCTGTGAACCACCACCATGTTAACCCAAATGGATGCTTCTCCAACATGCCATCAAACAGGAAGCTGAAGGTACTTGCTTTCTAAACCCTTCAATTCCCACAATTGTTCTCTACTGAATGGAATTGAAATCCTTTTCTTTGTTCTCAGTTCCACGCTGCTGATGAACATAACAAAAAGAAGGGTCACCCAAGTGATGTAAATCTCGATGACTACCATCCCATTGATCCTGTTCCAAGTTCAAAGACATCGGTAAAACCTGGGCCCATAGAGCACGGCGTTCCTCTCCTTCCTCATATGCCAAATCCTCCTCCTCCCGCTGAGCCGGGCGATTATGCTTAGACACCTCAAACACATTTATCGTCTCTACCGATTGTCTGTCTTGAATAATCCATGTTTGTTTCTCATGGTACTGTCTTAATAAGTTGTCTGGAGCGTTGTCCAGACAATGTACTAGAATGTTAGGCATTATATTTATGTTCTTTTCTCTTTGATTTGATCCTTCTTCGGCTCAAATATAACAAGGATGAAGATATAAAGCAACATAGTCGGTTTAAAAGGTGTACCTATGTGCAATCCCACATCGGTTGGACAGACTAACGAAGCATTCCTTGTGAAAATCTTTCCCCACCAAACGTATTTTAAAAATCGTGCCAAAACAGGTAGTAATGGGTTTGAGCTGTTACAAATAGTAACAGAGTTAGATATAAGGCGGTGTGTGTGAGTGAGGACACTGGGCTCCCAGGAGAGGTGGATTGTGAAATCTCATATTGGTTCGAGAGGAGAACTAAACAATTCTTGTAAGGATGTGAAAATCCCGACAACTAACTGTGGCATGTTCTATCTTAAAAAATGATATCATTTATAAAGTCGAATAACGATGGTCTGTGTGAAATAATGGAGCGGAACGTGACAAAATTAAAGTTTGATGGAGTGAATTTAATGCAACATATGGGTTTCCCGACCGTTAATTTAGTTTGGTAAATTCTTTTGTCAATTTCCCACACTACCCTTCTCCCAATACGTAGTCGTTTTAACGCACGCGCGCGGCGAGTACAATTTCCAAACGGAGTGGTAGATTGCTTAAATTCTGTCCTAATTACCGCCTTAATTTCTCCTTAACCCTCTCTCGCTCTCTCTGCAACTACGAATCTCTCCATCTTTTTCTTTCTCTTCTTCATAGCTCGCGTGGAAGTTCCTTCGCGCTCTTGTTTATGGCGGAATCGTTGACAGATTGTTCATTACCCAAGGTGATGGTCCTCATTTTTCTACTGTTTCCATTTTCGATAAAATCTGGAGTTCTAAAATCTTGCTAGTTGTTTGTTAAATTTATTTCCATCGTCTGTCGTGACAAGCGTGGTTCAAAGTACTCTAGAATGTATACGGGATGATGATGCTTGCACATTTGATATTTTGAAAGCATAGCATGTTTGATTAGAATAAGAATCCAGTGAAATAACTGAGAATTGTGGATTGTTCTTTTAAGCTTTATCCTATAAAAGGTTTCACTAGAAGGAAAGAGGAGATAAAAACTCTACCTAAATGTTTGCCCTAAGGAGACGATAGAAGATTCTCCAGAAGAGTAAGTAAGAAGTTTCCTTGGCATATCTATACTTCTTCAAAATTTTAGTTCATAGCAATAGCTTTAACAGCATTACACTAATGGATCCTTGCTTTCCCCCAAATTGGAAAACCAGTCAGCAGTCGATGAACGTCAGAATGCATTGTGTATTGCACCAAGAAAGATGGGCTACATAATTAGATGCTCCGCATTTAAGAACGCTAATATTAGGTTGGAGATCAATATGGTCTTTTACAGACAGGGAGTTGGTGAATACCTTAGGATATTGTGGAACTGATTCGCATAGAATGTGCTGATAGCTTAAAAACAAACTTTTGAATTTGTTTCCGTTGTATGGTCGTTCTATGGATCTCATGAATAAAAATGGTTCTTAGGACTGGATTTGTTTATTTGTTTGCAGTTGTTTCAGTTGAACAAAATTTTGTTTTCTCAAGAGTATGCACTTTCCTTTTTCTAAGCAGGGTTGTCTTGCACTTTTGATAATTCCCTCACCAGTAGTTGATTTGACTACAACATTTAACGAATGGAAGAATTTGACATTTCTTAAGGGGGGAAATTGAAGTGACTCGCTCAATAGATTGCTTACAACAAACCCTGTTTAGAATAAGGAAGGTGCATACTCTTGAGAAACCAAGTTCATCTCTAATTATGTACCTTTACTCTGTATGATTCTCCAATTGTCAGGTGTAGCTTTATGAGTTTGGGTCGATTTGCATTAATTGTACTGTACATCTAGGATGACCTCTGGCGTTAAAAGGTCCATGTGAGATCTCACGTCGATTGATGAGAAGACCGAAACATTCTTTATAAGGGTGTGAAAACCTCTCCCTTACACAATATCTGATAGCAGTGGGCTTGGACGTTACAGTCCATTTGTCCCAGCTTCTAGATTTGGTTGATGGATCTTGCTTTGTTGGTGCAGAGAAGGAATTTTTTTGTTTTAGTCTGTTTACGAGTGCACCTAGCTCTGGAAAAACACCCAATTATACCCATATATCTACACCCAATTGTACCCATATATCTACACCATAGGGAACGTTCTATTTTCCTTTTATTTTCTCATATTTGTGGAACATGAATTTCTGTACTATTTACTATTTGGAAATGTTACTCGACATTTAAGGAGTTCCTATTACTACGTGAAATTTAGTTTTATGTTCGCAGTCAGCTTTTTTATGTTTGTGATGAAAAGGGATAGAGGAACTTGGATTTATAGCGGAGATACGTACCTTCAACTTACACGTAAAAGCTGTTGACTGTTGACTGTCTGATAGCTAACTCTATAGCAGAAGATCAAACCCTTTCCTCTTAAGGATATTCTGGTTTTTGAGTTTTGGGAAGCAGAAGAGTGTCCATATATTCGATTGCGCTTTGGTTTGTTTACAGGAAAATTGAGTATTGTATATGTGCGTGTATATGTAGCAGCAGGGATTGTCCTTGATGTGAAATTAATTTGTGCACAGGTCCAAAATATGCATTGGTGTGCTCTTTTTATCGTGATGTCTTGTCTGGTTTCTTCATATGGTTATCTTCTCTTCCTCACATTTTCTACACTTCAAATCAATATGATAATGGAATTTTGAATGAAATTCCTAAAAGAACGGAATGGCATCTGTTTCTTTGCCTGAATTCTCGCTCACTCCAAAACAAAATGTGATTTGAGTGGGAATCAAGAATCGAATTTTATGATGATAAGTTTGCATAGGTGGTCAAAAAAGTGGATATGACCTCGTGCAATGCTATGAGTCATGAGTAGAGGGTGAAGTGTATAGGGTAGTACTTCACATCAATGAAAACGACACTACATCACATTTAGCTAACTATATTCAGAAGGATTTAGATTCCGAGTGGAAATCTCATCATAATTCTTAATTGTGATTGGAATGGAATCTTGAGACTGCGACTGGGGGAAGGGGCATGGTTTTCTCTTCTGCTCTGTAACTTGTGTTGTTGTGTTAGTGTTAGTGTTAGTGTAAGACCCCCACAGACCAAACTCTGCTTTTACTTACGTTTTTCATGCATTATGAACTGTTCAGGAAAGAAAAGGAAGACAAGGAAGAAGAACCTAACAAAGATGGCGTGTTATGGCTGCTGGCTGACAAGAAAGTCAAAGAGATCGGCTCATGGATTCATTCAAGTACATTGATGAGTCAGTCAGGTACACTTTCCTCTTCCCTTTGTGCTATCGACACTTAAGCTGATAGGGTGGGTGCAGTGTATCAACACGTTTTAGACAAGCATGACTATGATACAGTGCATTCATGAATTCATCTCATACTATACAACACCAACACACACACGATTCTTCCCCACTTCTGAGGGAAGAGAAATGGTGGGCATAGTAGTACATAAGCATTTGGCGCACTACGCGGCGAAGCGAATGGATGGATGAGAATGCTTGAATATGTATATTAATACAATAATAATAATAATAGAAGTTAGAAGAAGTAGCTCAGCTCATTTTTTTAATACTGCTTTTGGTGTCATCATCTGCTTTGCCTTTGCCTTTGCCTTTGCCTTTTGTCGAAACTAAAAACAAAAACAATCGGAATCGCCGAATGGGTGCTTGGTGGTGATAATGCCGTGGAACCCACTTCCAGTGTCTGGTGGGCCCACCCTTTTTTCTTTTTTAAAAATAATAAAATAATAAAAGCCCACTTTTTTTTATATTAAAAAAAATCAATGAAGAAATAATTATGATTTGAGAAGGTTTCTGTAGGGTAGAAGAGTGAGGTACATGAAAATATATAAAATTGAAGTAATTACTTTAATCGTGTAATTATGATCCACTGACAATATGGGACGCAGGATTGTCCACTTGGCATAATCGGAGTGGATTGATAGACTTTGCCAAATCGAACCATATAAGTTTGTGCCGAGCCTATATTTTAATTAGTTCTATTTATTATTTTACTTTTTGTTAAAATTATCGTTCTGCAAAAATCGACACCGACAGAATTTTAGTTGCTCCTTCCAATCAATCATAAAAAATATTAAATAAAATGAAAAGCAAAACCAATTCAATTTGTGACTCATATTTGGTGCGTTTCTGATAGTTAGCATTCTTAGTTTACTGACAATAATAGTTTATATTTCTTTTTAAGTTTTTAAATCTATATTCCTTCTATGGCTTTTTAACTTTATTTTCACTCACGTATATGTAAAGCAGGTTTAATTATGAATATTTTATGATTGAATCACCGAAAAAATGTGTACTTATTGGTGTAAGTCATCTGATATAGAATTGCTATAAGTAAAACATTTAGCTATAAAATTTTAATGAAAGTACACCTGATGAGTGATTTTCAATTCTTTAAACATTTTTTTAGTTATTCTATTCTTAGCATCTTATTAGAATTGGTGCAACTTAGATATCATTTGAATGGAGGTCTAGGATTTATATTAGGATTTGACATTTGATGACTCTAACATTTCTCTACTTCTATTGTGATGATTCCGTTGCCTAGTTAAGATTGAAGACTATCCTTATAGAACAATACGAGTTTTTTCCGTATGTTTTAACCTATAGAATAGGTTGCGTGTTAAATTTGAAAACAGGAATGTACACGAATATGAACGGACTCCAATCTTTTTGTTTTTATTGGGTTTGTATTTACACTCCCAATGCCTTCACAGTTCCAAGTATTATCATTTTGTCCATTATTCACTAAATTAAGAAAAAGAGAGGGATAAATTAGTCCCAAAAGCTAACCGGTGTTTTCGGCGCCGGAACAAAATTCACTACGACGGTCCATTCCGACGAATTGATTATTAAAACTCATTGGATTATTCACTGTCCTCACTTCTACACCGCCATCGTCCCCCCACTAATCTCAAACAAATTCCTCGCTTTGTTTTTTTCTCTTCAGATGAATAAGTTTAAAAGCTTCCTCTCTTTCCGCCGGTCGCCGTCGCTATGATCCGCGCTTCCAAAGCTAGTCATCACCGACTCCTCTGAATCGAGAGAGCGTCGATTCTCCAATGGATGGGTCTTTCCCTTGCCGGTGGCAAGACTGAGATCGGAAAGTCGCCGGGAATCGAACGGACTAGAAGGGTAAAATTGAATAATCTGAGTGGTGCTGGTCCAAACATCCGTATTCAAACTGAGAGAGGATTCTGTCTCCGCCGTGGGATTTCCAGAAAATTCGATTCCGAGGTTTGCCCGGGGAACTCCGCCCCTGAGAACCGTCTCCGCCGCCGCCTGACAGACATGCCAATTCCCGCTCGACAACAGCCCAACGGCCCCACTCACCGGGTTGACCGTACGGCCGCAAGCTTCGAATAACAGAGACTGAAACAGAGCTTCAAAAAACCAAGAACAGGGTTATCTAAGAGTTCATTTCGGAAGTAAAAATAAAAAAAAGAAATATGTATACCGGATCTCTGATGATGGGGAACGGCGGAGATAAAGGACAAGAGATCACTACGGCCGAAGAATTTAGCAAGAAATAAGGTGGCGTTGCCTTGAGCTTCCGGCGAGTCGATCCAATGAAGACTTGACCTTAAAACGCAAGCTTCACTGCATCCCTTTCGAAGCACTCTGCAACCGTTGCAACTCATTCTCCGATTGTTAATAAAATCACACACGATTCTTATAAGGAAGCAAAGGCAATGATAATGTGGTCGAGAAGAGGCGAAGTGGTGGAGCGTTGGGAAGCGAAGGCAGAGCGTGTTTAAAACAAACAGAGAATCTGAAATGGCGTTGGAGTTAGGAAAGTAACTGTGGTTAAGTTTGATGTCAGAGTGTTGACTGTGGACTTTTTTGTAAAATATGTGGGCCCCGTGGTCCCCACATACATTCCGGAATTATCTTCCAAACTCTGAGCGTGAGAGCGGCTCCGTGTTTCCGCGACTCCTTCTTCCCCCTTCCTTTGCTTCTCCAAATTAATCTCAACCCTCCGATCGTCCACCTCAACCATTCATAAATTCATTTATATATTAAACTAATTTCATTCATTTAAAAACGTTGAATATTTAGATTCTAAAATATTATATTTAACACGTCATTTACTTCTTAAAAAAATGAATTATTAATAATATGAAATAATCTTTAAAATTTAATTCATTGAACCCAAAATTAAAAATTTATAAATGCATTCAAGAATCTTAAAAGAAAACATATTTTAAACATAATTTAACCAATTAAAGCAACAAACAAACATTAGGATAATTTAACCCCAACCAACACTTATTCGGTTGAATCTTATAAAAGTTTAAATATTTTTTTTTTTTGTTTTCAACGTCAATCTCATGATTTTAAAATTTTAAAATGTTTCATTTCGTTCTGCAATTGATATAGAATTTTTCAATAGGGCCATGACATATATTCTTAATTAAAAAGTCAGAAGCTACGGATTATTAAAAAATTATTATTAAAAAGTGTCTCTCAATGGGTTGAAGGAGCAAATTTGTGTTCCAACTTTTTTATTTTTTGATGACAAAAAAAGTATAAAGCTTGTCGGAAGTACAAGAAATGAGACGCAAGTGGTGGAGTGGAGTATAAACAGGGAACCGAGGGAGCCGGTTGCGGTCAGAACAATTAATTTATAGGAAATATTAAAGTATTATGTGTTCTAATTTGCTGGAGTTTATTGCAAATGGGTCACACTGTTGTTATATATTATCTACAAACCTGAGCTTTATCCAATGTTTCCAAGAAGAGAAGCATAAGAAGGATGGGTGGGGTTGGAAAATTATGAAGAATTATGTATCAAAATGGTGGCAATGGAGGGCCTTTGCCTCAAACAGTTAGACCAACTAAGTCACTTATGTTTCAAAAACTGCTTCAAAATGAAAACAAACAGTTCCCACCAAAGCTTCGATTGGATGCTTTACCCTTTACCATTCATATCGCTCTTTCGAAAACCATTAAAGTCCACCCCTACAAATCCTCAATCATCTACTATCTCAACCCACGTAATGAATTAAAAGACTTGGACGGTTTCAAATGATATAAGAGCCAAACACCAAGCCGGGCCTCCAAGTGATTGAATGTGTACTCATTAGGTGCACAATAAATGATTAAACAAGATAGCGTTGCCTAATTATGTGCAAATTATTGTTAGCTGCATATTCCATCAGTTTGGCGTTTCTTACAAAACTTGGGTGTTGTTGGGTACCACATCTTTGGATCATTTGGGTTTCACTCACCTTTTAGGCCCAAGATATGAACTCATTGTTTGGGCCCAATCTTTGGAACATAAAATTATCTAACTCTCTTTTTTCGAAAATCTCTCTACTCCAGTTTTCTAAAATTTTCTCTTTAAACCGAGCCAGATGTTTGAGCATACGTTGCCCACAATTTCAAATTGGCTAAAAAAAAAAAAATGAACAACATGATCATAACTTAACTGATTAAGACAGACATGTTTGGGTTTCCTTTTTTTTTTTCTTGCTTTATAATAGATGCCTTAATCACATAGCAATATACTCATATTCTTGGCTTGTAATACACATGTTAATAGTATGTAATGAAGGATAATGGTATCAAAATATAAAAATAAGGGGATGCTTTGACATGTTAGCCATGTGGAAAGTGGGTGGTTACATCTATTATGAGTTGTTGAAACTCCCTTTGTATGCCTTTTCAATTCAATCAAACACCTGATATTGAGAAACCCTCATTGCCACACTTCCGCCTCCTCCCTAGTGGCCGGCGGTGGCTCATCGTCATTCATTACCTCATCAGCCACTTGAATGCCCTAGTGGTCGGCCGACCCCATTTTAAAATCCATTTGCCCCCACACCAACATTTCTAAATTCCCACCGGTGGCGACCCTCAAACCACTTAAAAGACTCACTCGATCATCAATACTTGACTTTTTCTCTTCTATATTTCGTGTAAACGTAAACGCTTCAAGATTGGGTCAGCCTTAAAAACTGAGTACGCATTCAAACTCAACGCCCCACACGCTAAGCCTACTTTTCAAAGCTTCTACTTTCACACACAATCTGACAAAGTCAGTCCTTGTGCGCTTCCCGTTCTTCACCGCGCACGCATTTGGTGTCAAAATCAAGTCCATTTAGCTGGCTTTAAGGCGCAACTGATGGGATCCAGAATATTCCGGACGCGGTGGTGGCTTTGCTTGGAAAATTATAAATTATGTTATGGGTTCCTTCCTTTACTTGGAAACGTGGCAAAATCAGAATTTGCCAGCCCAACCGAATTACATTTAAGACGCCTAATAAAGCTGCGCGTTGGCGTTACCCATTTGGACAAAAATCCAAACACAACTTCAAGCACTAATTGAACGGCCTTAGCGTTGTCCCTCATGCCAAACCCAACTCTACCATCGCTCCATCACCCATCCATTGCTTACAAATGCTGCCCCAAAGAGTACTCACATGAATGTTATGGAGCCAGATCACGGATCAATACAAGTATCTTCATGTGACTAAGGAGTAAGATAGAAGTTGTAAGATCCTACATCGGTTTGACAGCTGAACAACACATTTTTTTTTATAAGGGTATGGAAATATCCTTACTCGGCACCGAACACCCAAAGAGGACAATTTTCTCACTTGATAGAGGTACATGGGTCCCGAGCTAGATTATTGAAAGTCGGAATTTTCATTCATTTTTTACAAGCTAAGTGAAAGGATGTAACCTACCAAATTTTGTGTCAATTGAACTCCAAACTAATTTTTCTGTCTGTCTGTGTATAACTTGATGAATCAAATGTCTTAAAATGTATAAGAGAATATGATATTTGGTTCTACAACACATATGGGCCTCACTAGCTAGTGAGCCACCTTATGCACATGTGTATGTCATGGCATATGCAAGCATTGCATCTTCCTTGGAGAATGAGATTCTAAGAACACGGTCGAAAAGCATAGGTGCACCAACATCACTCCCTTTTCACAAGTTGGTGTGTTATAAGATTGGGAGTCAGCATGGTGCACAAAAATGACTCGTCATAGATAAACAGCCTCAATAGTATGAATCTATGGATGTCTAGGATTCTTGGAATATAAAATTAACTCGTGGTCAATTCTTAATCACATCCAAGCAAGCTTTGAAGGTGGATGAGATTGCTATGCTCATGGTGGCATCACGAAGTATTAGGGCGACTCGATACGCTCGGTACTTGATTGAGTTGTTCCTTTTTTAAGTTTTGACCATTAGACGATGCCCCCACATCACCTGTCGCCAACGCCCCATCTTCATACATTCATGATGCCGATTCCTTGCGTGCTTTGAATTTGGATGCTTTATTGTTACTATTACCATTATTTAACGTCAATGCCATTAATTCATCGTTTATGAATTAGTAAACGAATATGAAAAAATAATCAATTGAATTAGTTCTCAGAGATTGACTACAGGTACAATAGTGGGTAGAGGAGTAGAACAAACTTCCTATTTTCTATTTACACACAAACAAATCATCAACTCAACAAACAAATCCAGACAATTTCTGCTTTTCTTTCCCCCTAAGATCATGTCTGAGTGATTTCGACTTTGGGAATTGTTAAGATTCGAGGCTTCTTCAGGGGTAATGGGCTTTGGACCTCCTCGTCGCCGGAATTGATGAAGAATCCCGGAGATAGCTCCGGCAAGGCGGGGAGGTTGAGGTCGAAGTCCCGGTGGCTGTGGCTCTGCGTGTGGGTCGACCCAACTCCTTCGGACGATGTCACGGTGTGGTTGTTGTTGTGACTGTGTGTTTGGTTGTGGTGGTTGTTGTTGTTGTTGTTGTTGTTGCCAATTCCGCCGTCGTAGTGGCAACGCTTGTGGCCACCCAAGGCCTGACCGGTGGGAAAAGACTTATGGCAAATAGAGCACTCGTGGGATTTACCCCCACCGACGGCGGTGGTAGCGGTGGCGGAAGTGGTTATGGTGGAGGAAGTGGAGTGGTCTTCCCCTGTAGCTGATTTTCTATGACTCGCTTTATGTCCACCCAAAGCCTGGTAAGACGAAAACGCCTTGTCGCAAACAGAGCACTTGTAGCTAAGTTTAACAACGGATATGGGTTGAGCCGGAATCGGAACTTCATAAGCAAGTCGGTGGTCAGGGTCAGAGGCGGTGGCACCGCCTCGAGCAAGCATGATGAGACATAACGCTAAATACTCCTCCTCGGTTGGAGGGTTGTCGAATCCCCGCGGACGCTTGGTTCTCTTCCTCTTAGACCAAGACTCCAACGAATTGAGACTCGGGTCGTCGTAGTGCAGCGCCGGCGATGGAGTGGTGGGAGAATTCAGAGCTTCAAGAGCCATTAGAGACAGAGATAGATGAAATTCAGAGAATTAAACAGCACCTGAAAAGAAAGAAGAACAGAGATAGCAAAGTTTTTGATGTGGGGAATTGGTTGAAAGTGGTTTGGAGTGATAAGAGTAAGAGAAGACGATGATGGGTTTATAAAGAAGGATAAAGAGGAAGAGAAAGGAAGTTGCGTGACAAGTGGTGAGAATGTAATAAAAGATGGCCAAGAAGAATATAAATTTGTAGACATCACTGGTTTCGTTGGTGGCCAAGGAAGACCCAGTTGGGTCAAACTCCAAACTAGAATAAAAGTAAGTGAGTGAGATACTTTTACACTTCAACTACAATACCATTCCACCTTCCAAGTCATATTGTCCAAACCCCAACCCGGTTCAGGGAAGACCCCGCAAGTAAAGACTTAAAAGATCTCACGTCCATTAGAAAGAAAAGAACACCACCAACATCATAATATAATTGAAGTGAGAGTGAGACGGTGGGTTAGCGATTGCTTAATGAAGTGGGAATGTGAATATGAAAACGAGTGGAAGGCAGGCAAGCGTCGTGGGGTTATGTGGCGGCTGTGGCGCTGTTGTGTTGTGTTTGAGGATTTGGTCTAATTTTAGCCAAATCTCTACGAGTGGATAAGGAGTGGTTCCTTTAAAAAATTGATGATAATTATCCATTGTCAAAGGCATCAAATTAAAATAAAGCAATTATCTAATACCATGCCCTGCACATCGGAATAAATTGCGGGGAGGGGGGGAGTTCACTTACTTTTAAAACATCTACAATTTGACTACTACAACTCCTTCTTCCACTGCCCTTAAAACGCTGCCATTTGGTAAAACACTCACCGCCTCCATTCACACCGCACCCCCACGTTCCCAGAAATTCCCCTTCTTTTGCTTCCTTTGACTCTAAAATGGAGAGAAGAAGCAGCCTCTGTGGAATTAAGAACTAGAAATATAAATATTCCAAGTAGGAGGGGTTGGTGACGTAGCTGAATGGGGTCCATAAATGGTGAGTCGGAATAAAGATTTACACGTGTTGTGCTAATGCTTGGCTGCTGTCATTGCCTACTCATCACCATCATCACTCCATTCTTATCCCCAACAAATATAAATAAACATCACCGCTTTTTTTCTCCCCCAAACTAATTTAACCAATCCAGTGGCCTTGTTTCTGTGTGTCTTTGGGTGATATTTGACAAAAGCATGACAGTTCCAGTCCCACATCGGCTAGCTTATGCCAATTGGAGCAAATTAAAATCGTGGGAATACTGGTAGAAGTTGTGAAGTGTCCGGATGCGTTGCGGCCGCCGCAGGTACATGCGATGTACATTTGCCTCTTCAACTTTTCAATTCCACAACACGTGTGTTTTCTTCTATCTGATTTCTTAACCAACTTTCCAAATACTGAGATTTTTTAATTTTACACGCAATTAAACAATAAACTCCCAATAAAAAAATAACAACACTTCAATTCATCACAATTTGAATTTCACCTTCATACGCAAAACTATTATTTCGTCACATGTTTACATTTTGACTCATTTAATCGACATTTAGGGTTTACATTTTGGGCTTATCTAAGTGTTGTTTTAAATTTTATGTTTACATTTTGACTCATTTAATCGACATTTAGGGTTCACATTTTGGGCTTATCTAAGTGTTGTTTTAAATTTTATAAATGAAGTATTTGGTTATATAATTGTGTTAATGTATTTTGATATTTTAATATCTATGCATGCTTTTAACTGGTACAATAATTAAATTAAATTAAATGCGTGATAAATATGATTTAGAAAATATCATTAAAAAAATAGAAAAAATAACAAGGGTTTGTATTATATGACATTATTCAACGAAGAAGGATTACATTACATTTGGGTCCTCTCCATTATTTTACAAATCAATTAAATCGCCCACGTGTTAATTAATTACCACGTTGCTATTTTCCTTTCACTAGATGAATTTTTAATATTAATAATATATAGGTTGGGTCATGACACGTGTTGAACCTTAAGCCATCACAAAGTCGTGCCATCAAATAAGGAATATTATTATATTGGGATTTATGGTTGGAAATTGGAAGATCATAAAGGTTGCCGACATTTAAGGGTGGGTTGGCTTAGGACGCACAGGTTCGAATTGTACTACAGAGTGTAAGAATTTCTTTCTTTTTATTTGTATCATAAATTAGCCCTAGCATATAGACACAAAACGCGTTTAAAGGCGTTATTGTATGAAAATTCTACTTCAAAATAAGTTTGTACCCGTCCCTACTGCGTTAACCAGCATCTGATTATTGGCTTATTCTTCAGACTACGATAAAAACGATGGGTATTTTAAGGCAAGTTGCGTTTAGGTATTTGAAGTCGTGCAAATGGATTGCACCATAAAAGGGAATACATCATCGTCGCTGATGGTGACACTGATCACGACAATGTCGAGTATTTTTTTGTATTGTTTCATTTGATAAACATTTACACAAAAATGACTATTTTTTTATCTTTTAATTTTGTTTAGTAATAACTTAATTGAATAAAAATGAGTAGAAATTAAAAATAGAAAAATGAAATAAGTTTTTGATGAGAATGGTCGGTGAGTGAAAGGCGAAGTGGGCAACAATGAACGAAGCACTTGAACTCCTACCCTAACTGTCATCAAAAGTATCTGAAGGCCGCGCGCGCTTCTTTCATTTTTCGCAGTGGGCCATGGCTTCGGCGGAGCAGCCTCTCAAGAAGCGCCGGAACTACGTACCACCCGCATCAGAGCCACCGCCACCGCAAACCCTAGCGCTGGACCAGACATCCGTCGCTCCACCGCCTCCTACTCCACCGCTGCTGTCCCAAGCCGAAATCCTCCTCAGGAGAAGGAACAGAGATGATATTAGAAGTGTCTATGACTGTTTTAAGCGAATTAGGTTTTTCCTTTCCCAGAAAGAGAAGGGCGCTCCCACACCTGATATTGAGCAGGCATATCTTTCTCTCATCACTGCTTCGAGAGGTCAGTGTTTGATTCTCTTCCTCCTTGCCACTTTGAATCATTTCAGTATCCTAGGATCAAATTTTTAATCTCTTTAGTGTCCAATTAGGTCTTCGCAACACTTACGAAGTGGAGAACATTGATTTAAACGCTTCTTATGTGTGCCAGATCATGATTTTTTTTTCTTTCCTTGAAGCAATTTATATATTTGAAGCCACTCATGTATTGTTGAAGAGTTTATAGTTCTTGTCCACCAAGAAATGGACTTGAAGCCAACTACGTGTCCAAACGTTAGACGCTGATGCTATTTACACTCGTATGTTTAACAAGAATCCCCAAACAATTAGCAACGACATTAAACGCGTTTGAATCTATATTCATGCAGTGGAGTGCTTCTTTCTGATGCTTCTCCACTCTTTAAAATTATTTCTTCCCTCAATTTCCAGTAGAATAAGATACGAAGTCTGTTCGACAATCAATTAAAATGGGAGTATAAGCATAGTGGGGGCCGTTTAACCTCTTACATTTACTTTGCCTCATACTGCTACTAGTATCCCGTGGCCGGTTACGACCTTTCTTGAACTGGATTTTTCGTTAGGTCGTACAACAGTGTCCTTGAGTTACAGAGTATCCTATGACCCGTCTATCAACTGACAAAATTTTTAGTGTTGGATTTGAATCAGTTTGAGAAATCAACGGACTAGATTTTTTTTTTTTTTGGTGTGAAAAAATGAGCGGTATTCAGTCAAATTTCAACCGCCTGCCCGAGAATGTACCTGGTCAAAATATTTCTTGCTGTTGGGGCTGTCTCTCACCTGTGTTGCCATGTGCATGTTAATTCGCAGGGTGCGCGAGTGTAAAGCGTATTGTAGCTGACTTTATTCCTCGGTATGCACCTCATTGTCCAACTGCTCTTGAAGCTGCAACAAAAGTTATCATCAATATGCACAATCAGAGCTTGGAAATAATAACTAAGGGGGAGGATGTTGACAATGTTGCATTTGAGACAGCTAGGGCTTGTATTATTGGTTTGGATGATATTTGTGCTGCTGTAATATCTAAGGCACCTACGTCATCTGTCATCAGAGGCATTTGCTCTGAAGTCTTTCAGAATGTTTTCACCTTCTTTGTGTCATCTTTTGAGGGTAAAGATATCTTTCAGATTGTGGATGAAGAAGCTCTTAAAATTCAAGACTCTGCAGATTTTTTCACTGAGTTGAAGCAGAAATATACTGATGAAAATAGTTTGCCTGTGATTAAGCTATCCAAGTTACGTGCTATCAGTTTCCTCTGGCTGTTTTTTCATTACCCTAAAAACTTAACTGCAGCTTGTTTTGAGCTTTTCAATATGTCTGCCGAGAGAATTCATAAGGATGGCCTGTATTTCCTGACTCAGATTATACTTGGGCTCGATGATGGTATCACCCATCATTTGGATAAAGGAAATGACAACAGAGCAAGCCTCAAATGTTGCAAAGATGATGTTAAGGAGAAAGTTTCAGTCAGTAGCCTCATCTCTGTTGATGCGTCATCTGTTTCAAGGAACTGCATGTTGAGCTTGGTAATGTCTATGATTCTTTTTTTTTTTTTTTTTTTTTATAACAAAAAAAGTTTTATTATTACTGTTTCCTTATACATTCAGACAAATATTTTAGACTACTCTTATAAATCATTGATTTGTCGAGTTGGTCACTTAAAAAGATGCTATAGCTGGAGAAATTATTTGAGGAGATTGGAATCATGTGGTCAACAGTTTTATAGCATTGAAAGTAAGAGAGACAAAACAAAACATATTGTTTTAACCATGCATCCAAGGTTTTAGTAGGGGTCTTCCTTCTGTAATTAGAACAACATATTACTCCTCTTTAATTAGTGCATGAAAAACTTGATCACTTTAGTGATGTGACCCATAATTATCCAAATCAATGACAGCCATTATATTTGAGCTAGTGGTTTGTTACATGATTTCATTTTATTTTTTATAAGAGACAATTTCATTGATAATTGAAATTTACAAAAGGATATAATATCCTTCCTTCTGTAATTAGAACAACATATTACTCCTCTTTAATTAGTGCATGAAAAACTTGATCACTTTAGTGATGTGACCCATAATTATCCAAATCAATGACAGCCATTATATTTGAGCTAGTGGTTTGTTACATGATTTCATTTTATTTTTTATAAGAGACAATTTCATTGATAATTAAAATTTACAAAAGGGATATAATATCCTTGATGATTACAAAAGACCTTCCCAATTTACAAGGAGGGAAGTATAACTATAGGAAGTAAAAATATTAGACAGCTTACACCAAGATAGCTTGGTAAACAACATTGTCGAAGAGTTTTGTATAAGTGTGTGTCTTTTCCACGAATATTCTTTGATTTCTTTCTTTCCACATATTCCAAAAGAAAGCCATGATGAAGTTTTTCCATAGAAGGCCTTTTGCATTCTTGAATGGGTGGTACGTTAAGGCCATGTCCAATAGATCCTTTACCTCCCTTGAAAATGTGAGATGCCACTTGAATATATTGGAAGTCCAAAAATTTTGAGCGTATGAGCATTGCATAAATAAGTGGCTTTGTGATTCATTTCCTTTCTTGCATAATAGATACCAATTTGGTGAAAGAGTAATGTAAGGTATTCGTTTTTGAAGATTGTCGCTTGTGCTAATGACTTTATGCGCTATTTTCCAAAGGAAAATTCACCTTTTTAGGGTAATGTTCTTTCCATACTGTCTTTGCTAGCGTGAGATTATTGCTTCTACTTTTTCCCCCATGTCCATCATCAAGGATTTTGTAGAGAAGACCTTGTCAGTGCTAATGAGCCAAGTTAGTGAGTCTGCTTCGTTAGTGAGTTTGCTTCATTTGACAATACTACTGGGGCAAGGTCAAGGCTTAATTCAGCCAATTCCATTGCTTCGTTATCCTTTAAATTCCCACCAAACTTCAGATCCGAGAATTTGTTGACAACATTCCACGTTCTTTGTTCGTGGTTTTTTTTGCTATGAGAGAGCTCGTACAAAAGTGGATACTCTAGGGCTACCTTGGTGTTTTCAATCCATGGGTCGGTCCAGAATGATGTGCTTCCTCCGTCACCCACCCTATGGCGAATCTGGTTGGTGATGAGGTTTTGATGTTTTTCTATGTACTTACAAGGCCCATTTGCAAATAATGGAGGGGTTGATTTTTATTTGATGTAGGAATATATTTAGCCTTTATAAGATTTCTCCATAAGACATTTTCTTTGAGATGATATCTCCATATCTATTTTGCGAGGAGAATTTTGTTCTTCTTTATTGAGAAAAGACCGAAGCCTCCTTTTCTGTTGGGAGGTTTATAATATTCCATTGAATAAGGTGTGTGCCATCTTTCCACAAATAGTTCCTGAATAATCTTTCTATATCCGAAGCCACTTTTTGTGGCATTTTGAATAGAGACATGTAGTAAGTGGGGAGCTTGGATAATGTGGCTTGTATTAGGGTGACTCTTCTACCTTTCGAATTATAACATGATGATCATGTTGACAACCTTCCTTCTATTTTTTCAATAATAGTCTTCCAGAAGGAAAAAAGATTTGTGGTTTCCTTTGAAGGTTAATCCTAGGTACATATTCGACCATTCTCCTTTTTTACAACCATATATGCTACCAAATTCTTGAATAATTTTTGTGCTGATATTGATGCCTATAATCTCTGTTTTTGGAGATTGATATTTTGTCTAGAGAAACTTTCGAAGGTTTTTACTGTCTCGATCATGTTTTTTATGGAGGAGACATCTGCCAAGTAAAAAAAGATGCTTGTATCATCTGCAAACTGAAGGTGATTGATGCTTAAGTCTTTGTTACCATTCTGAAAACCATTTACCTAGCCTTCATATTCTATTTTTGTTCGTATGTTCGTAGGCGACTTAGCAATCCATTACCATGATGAAAAGAAAAAGGGATAGTGGATCCCCTTGTCAAAGACCCCGTGTGGATGAGATGCATCCTTTTATCCACCTCCGCCATTTTGAGGCAAATCCTTTTGCCACAAGAATGTTTTCGAGGAAAGTCCAACCAACCTTGTCGAAGGCCTTTTCCAAGTCAAGTTTGATGACTACACCTATTTGTTTCTTTCTTTCCCATTCATCTGCGAGTTCATTTTCCATGAGGGATGCATCAAGAAGTTGTTGCCCCTATACAAAAGCTGTTTGTTTTTCGGTAATTGTGAAAGGGAGAACCTTTTTAAGACGTTTTGATGATATCCTTGCTATGATTTTATATAGTCCGGTTGTAAGACTAATGGGACAAAAGTCTGCATGTGGGCATCCAGTTTCTTTGAAATCAAACAAATGTATGTTTCGTTTAGGTTGCCATTGATAACTTCATTTTGAAAAAAATCTTGGAACACTCATGATATTAGCTCTCATAAAGTTCTAACATTTTTGAAAAAATTCTGAGGTAAAACCATTTGGTCTTGGAGTTTTGAACTGCATTCTCCACCTCTTCTTCGGTGAAAACAACCTCGAGGAAGGCAGCTTGCTGTTGATCAATAGGACTGCAGTCAAGATCATAGGAAAATTCGAAGAGGGCATCATCCTTTGTATATAAGGACGTGTAAAAAGACATTCTGAGTCAATTTCATCTTTGTTTTATTAAACTTCTGCCTTGTGTCGATAGAATTTCCATGATAGCACTCTTTCGTTTCTTTGTATCCATGATACGAAGAAAAAATTTGGAGTTTATGTCACCCTCCTCCAGCCATTGTTTTTTACATTTTTGTTTCCAAGATTGCTCTTCCTTTGCTGCCAATGAAGTAAGTTATGCTTTCATGAACTTTGTGTGTGTGTGTGGGTTGAACTAGTGTAATAGAGTCACTTTTCTCAATCTGATCAAGGAGAGCAATTTCAGTAAGTAGTTGGTTTCTTTTTCGGGGTTACAACCGAAAATCTCCTTGTTCCATTTCTTTAAGACTTCTTTTAGTCTTTAAGTTTGTTGGTGAAATCGTGCCCCGACCATCCACGGAGGGACCTATTCTTCCCGAGTAGTCTACCATTGGCAAAAATTTAGAATTGTCCAGCTGCATTTTCTCAAAGCGGAAGGGCGACGGGCTCATTTACAGCAACTCATGAAAGTATAATGGAACAATGATCAGATATAGGTTTATTCAGTCTTTTGACACCGACGTTACTGAATTTTTCAAGTAGGCCTTCTATGGCTAGAAATCTGTCGACAGTATGATTTACATTGGTCTTTCTCCAATTCCTTGGTTGAAAATGAGCAGTGAGTATCAAGAAAATAGAGAACGGAAAACCTCATGCTCAATTCATTAGGTTGGGTTAGAAGAGAGCTGTATCAGAGATGTAGTCCGAAATTCTTAAGTACTTAATGAATTTAATATGCACTTGAACATGAAAAAAATTACTGCAAACATATTGGCGGACGAAAATTAGGCTATTGTGTATATTACACCTTTTTATTTTCTTTAACTTTCGATTGATTGATTTCTTTTACACAATATGCATAATAAACCCCCTGGTTTGATTTAATGATCACTACTCATTGTCTTCTTCTTTCTCTCTGTCTCTTCCCTGAAGCTAATGAAGGATTAAACTCTCGCACACAGTTTGAAATGCAAAGCTTTCTTTTTCTTCTTCTTTTTCCCCTCATTCATGTATCATTGTACTAGGGGTTCTTAAATGCAGGTCCTTGGAAGCGATCAATCATTTCGAAACTGGATGTTTACACAGTATAAGAGGCTCTGTGACCTGCCGTCCTTTAGAGCTTTAGCAGATGTAAGATCTGCCCTGGAAGGAATTTTTGAATCATTTTCTGAGTTAATGAACAACGAAGATAGTCAAGTGAACATCGATGAGGAAATTTCTGATTCCTTAATGCATACCCGTCATAGGAGTGAAATTTCCATGGAACTCTCTGATAAAAAGAGAAAATTGAGTCATTGTGATTCCGTTGAAGATGGTGTCAATGACAAAGTTTCTGGTCAACATCGTTCATCAATTCCTCTTGAAGGCAAGCACACCACATGTTCTGATTTGGATACTGGTAGCTTGAGACCCATGGCCTTTGAAGTTCGGGAGCCGGGAGGTTGGCTACATGGCAGTTTGCCCCAGTCACAGGATCCTTTGAGCAAGCACGATCATTTGTCTTATGCAAAAACATCAGTAGACCTGCAGAGCAATTCTCTTGAATGTACAAAGAGTTCAACTGATGGGAATCAAGTTTCAAGTGTCGATCGCAACTTTCCTGCTCAGAGATCGTCTACGGGAGATGTCAATAATGATCTTGTGCCTCCTAGACATCAACTATCAGTGCCATGTAGTTCTACAACTTCTCAGAGTTTGTGGTTTTCTGATGGAGATCCATCAGCCATGGATATCTTCTCTGCCTCTAAACAATTATGGGTGGGTCTTTTAGGTCCTGATGCATCTGAAGCTCACATAAGGTATCAATTTGAGAGGTTTGGTTACATTGAACATTTTTTCTTCTTTCCATTAAAAAGGTTTGCAGTAGTGGAGTATAGTCACATCAATTATGCAATAAGGGCACGTGAATATATGCGTGGACAATTTCAGTGGTGTGTAAAATTCATGGATATTGGTTTAGGGACTAGGGGTTCCACCCACGGGGTTGCAGTTGGTTCCAGTTTGCATGTTTATGTTGGAAATGTTTTGGGCCACTGGGTGAAGGATGAGATTCTGCATGAGACAAGGAAAGTGCTTAACAAGGGCCCATACGTGGTCTCTGATCTTAGCAGTGAGGGAGCATTGCTGATGGAATTTGAGATTCCCGAAGATGCTGCAGTTGTAATGGCGCATCTCAGACAACATCGTAGGGAGAAGTACGTTCACTGGCCACCTTCAAATTCAGGACAAACTAACATCGCTGCTCCTTATTTAGATAGTGGAAGATCTTCTTGTGCCCCTACTGGTGGTAGCATCAGAAGTAACAATCCTTCAAACTTGTCCAGTAGTATGGTTGGGTCACCTCATGCTCCAATTGTCCCTGAGAGTCCTAACTTCAGGACAAGAATGTCAGAGCTATCTTCCTTGCTCTACACGCTGCGTGCAAAATACAACATCAATCAAAACTCGAGTTACTTTGAAAGCTACATGTCTGGAGGGTGCAACACTTCCATGAGGGAAGAAGACAGAACTCCTACTAGCACTCTCTGGGTTTCTTTCCCAAATTTTAGTTCTCCTTTTGTCACCGATGAGGAGTTGATGAAGATCTGTAATCTTGCCATCACCAATACTGGGTCTGTTGTCAGGATGACTCGAGCAAGTGTACAGGTGGGCGGTGGTTGGTTTGTTGAGTGCAGTAGTGTGGATGCTGCAATCACAGTCTTGAAGAACCTCCGTGGTTGTCCTGGAATTTTCCTTCGAATAGAATTCAGGTTTTTCCCACCCGAACTTTATCTTGTTGTTTCCTTTTGGTAGACAATCTTCTCGTCATATTTCAGGAGCTGCTAGTTTTATTTATTATTCTTTTTGGTCGTCCTGGATTTTTCCTAGATTTCTCCCCCTACCTTTTCTCACCTTTGATTATATTCTTAAAGCATTTGAGATCTTTCTATCATGTCTAGTCAGCTGTTACTTCTTAAATTCAGTTTACACACAGCTGTCTTCTATTTTGCTTCTTTCTTGCTCCTACTTTATATCTGTTGTTCAGGTTGCATTTCAGTTGTCAATAAAATATTTATTGTGTATTTGAACAGTAAACCAGGAAGGTTCCATACAACACCTTTTCTGAGGAACCACGATAGTTGTGCTATGGAGCATCCATCTCCTAGAGTATTACATGAAAATCGTGCAATGCCTCAGCAAGGTGGATATTCATATCAGTCAAACTGGGCTCCTTCTGGTCATACAGAGATTTCTGAAATAGGTGTCAGAAAGACCGATGCTTACGAAAAAAGCGTGCTGATAGATCATCCACAAGGTGATATCTACAGATGGTGGCTTTTTTCTTATTCCCCTCTTCCTTCCCTCCTCCCCTTCACACATTATATTCTGTTTAACTACAAAGCAAAAATTGTGGAAACTATTTATATTTACTGCTTTTTGGTTTAATATTCTATTTAGGTGGCCACATAGTGTCTGGAGGTATTCCATGCTTGCCCATATCAACAATGGGGCCTCCCGCTCCACCACCTCCACCGCAGATTCAGCCACCTCCATTTGTTCAATCTCCATACCCTCCTCCAAATAGTTCTTGGGATGCAAGGGGTTTAAACCATCCTTTGCCTTTAAATCCAATCTCACCAGGTGTTATGCCTAATACATTCCCTGGTAATTCTGTTGCATGCCCTCCTTTTTTACCTGCTTCTGTGACACCACTTGCTCAGATACAAGGAGTTCCAATGCAGCAGCAGCATCTAGACCATGTTTTTCCCCATCCTGTTGTTCCGCCATCAATATCATCTCTTCCACCTCCCCAGCCCGAGATGCCTCCTCCCATGCCTCCATCTCCACCACCATTGCCTCACTCACAACCACCTAATATTCCTCCTCCACCCAGTTCTCCTCCGCCTCCACCTCCACCCCTAGCTGCCACTGGAACAAGTGAAGTGGAAAGTAGTAGCCAGCCTGTCCAGTATCAATGGCAAGGTGCCTTGTGTAAAAGCGGGGTTCAGTACTGTACAATTTTTGCAAAAAGAGTGGATTCACATACTTGCAAATACTTCAATGCTGCTCCAGAACCTTTCGAGTAAAAACTCTGGTCCCTCTTTTTTCTCTTCCATTTCAGTATCTAGTTTTTTCTTCTTACTAGTGCTGCAAGTGTTTTACTTAATTCTTGGTGTAGGTGGCCAACAAAATTAGATATGACCAAACGCACAGATTTCAGGCATGTGAAGTCGACATTCACTAGCACTTCACCAAATAAAGTAAGTACCTCATTCTTAAGATGAAGATCTTTTCCCAAGGGAAAAGTTCAAAAATTAGAAATAAAGAAGGGGAAAAAAAAAAAAATGAAGCAAAGAAGCCTGATATATTATTGCACATTGAACGAGGGCAACCATGTTGTTTACTTACTTTAAATCTAGTAGGAGATGCAAGACCCTTTTCTCTCCCGTTATTTGTTAGTTGTGCATTTCTTATTTAGTCTTCGCTTTTAACAATCCTCTTAATTTTTTTTCTCAGAGGGAGATATGTCAGCTGATCCCATCTTCTGGTGGCGATCATAAAGGAGTAAGCACTTTTGCACTTTATATTTATATCAATTTCTTTAGTTCTCCCAGTGGCTTATGATCTTTTTCATTTGAATGAGGGAAAAAACATGGCTGTTTATTCATTGAATATGCAGTATATTCTAACCATACCCTGTCATCTTGGCAGTTCCAAGATTTTGTATCATATTTGAAGCAGAGGGATTGTGCGGGAGTAATAAAGATACCGGCCACTAAATCGCTATGGACTAGGCTTCTCTTTATACTTCCATATTCACAGGACTCGTGTTCTCTTCTTTCAATTCCACCAGGTCCGCCAGATAGTCTGATTGGCTTGGTTCTTCCGAAAGAAACAAACTTCGAATGGGTTTGAGTATGGTTGCTCGCAGTCTTGTGCCAAATGGGGGAATGTGGAGTAATTTTATATCAGACCAACGAGAGATTGTTAATATTGTATGCAACATACAAATTTTGACTGTAATTTTGAGGAATTCTCACTGTAATTTGTTCATCTGGGTCGGTGATGCCTACTTTTCTTGAAACTAATGGCTTTTCATGCTCACTTTGTAACCTGTTTGAATGAAATCTAAGAAGGTTCTTTGCAAATAAAGGGTGAAATGAAGATGCATTCATTGACAAGGTGAATCAACTATATATCCAGAAGAAAGAGAATAAAATCTGATTCAACACTGAAGACATTCCAAGCAGCAACGACTGTGTAAAGCAAACTTGCTTATCAAGCAATGTGTAATGTGATTCGTTTCTTGTTAAATTTAAATATAAATGTTCACTAGAATTGTAACATTTATCCCAATTTAGGGATAAAAATAGTTTTTTTTTTTTTTTTTTGTCCAAAATATCTTTCTGTCATTTAATGAGTATTCTTAAAGATCCCGATGCCGCTCGTCAGAGGATTCCAAATTATTACATAGCCAAAGAAAGGTATAAATTACGAAGCCAGTAATTCCTCGTCGTCGTCCTCCTCCCTCCGCTTGGCGCGCTCTTCTTCCTTTCCAATCACCAACGCACTCATCTGAATACAGAATGTCGAATCGTTACAACCAAGATGGAAACAAGGGTTTAAGGAAAGACCAGAAGAAGTACATCCCCAAGAATCAAAATCAATCTTCAAAACAACTCCTCAACCCTAAACCTACCCTCTCCGCTTCTTTCAGACATTCGCTCCCCAAGTCACCCGATTCTGCTGCTGTAAGCACTGCTGCCGCGCCTTCATTGAGTAGGATTCAGATGGGTGTGAGTGGAGATTGGGTGTCTAACAGAGTTAGTGATGGTAGTTTCGTGAATTACTTGCCACAGGACGAGGCCGTTGCCACTGGTCTTCGTGCTGAAGAAGGAGCGTTGGATCCGGTGGAATCTCAAAGAGTCGTAGACCTTTTGAATAGAGAGCTGTCTCGGCTGCTGAAGTTGAGTGCTAAAGAGTTTTGGACGGAAGGTATTTGGAAAAAGTTTCTGAGCGTGTGCTTCTGATATTGATCACCTTTCTGATTCAGTAACAATTAAAAGAATTTGCGGGCATGTTCATTGTGATTCTGCTATTGATTATTGTCATGTGTTCCTGTGATTCATTTTATGGATAGAGACATGAATTACTTATACCGAGTATATTATGATGATATCAAGCAAATAATGCTGGAGGATTGTCTTCTTATATCCTTTCTTAAAAGTGCTCCGTAGGTGGTGCTTGTCTCTTGTAGGAATCCTTAACTTTGTCATCTGATTTTGATGTATTGACAAAGGTGACGATAGAAGTTAATTGTCCACCTATCATTTGATTTCTTGCAGTGGTTAGGGATACTTCCTTGCATGAATTTCTCGATAGCTTCCTAAAATTCAGGAGTAGATGGTATGATTTTCCACATCGTGGAGCAAATGGAATAGTTGCAGGGGTCATCATTGGAGAGTTTGAATTATGCCGCCGTGTTTTCATGGTATTGTATCGCATGTAAGTTCCACCACTAAGAACCGAGTTATATTCACGTTGAACATTACTGCATGGCTGAACGACTAACCAAGTTATATTCAGGTCTTCCCATAGGGATCCTGGAGCGCGAGCTGCTGATAGTCTCAGTATAAAAGATCATGGAGGTAATTTCACTATTTATAGCTTAAGAAATCATTTTATTCTTTTAGCATGACCATAAACACTATCTATAATTGTTTATCATATTACTTATAATTGGAGATGAGCTAGATGAAATGTGATGCACGTCTTATGGGTCTGTTTCAACATGTTATGGTATGCAGCCAGCTGACTGTTGGTGCATGTTTATACACAAATATTTACTAGCAGGTTTTTCAAAGAATCATCAGGCTTTTATACTTTTTGTCTGATCAAGAGAATATATTATTTTGAAGAACCGCAAATTTCTCTTAGGATCATCTGGAGAATGAAACTGAGTTTATTAGTTTGGTGATGGTAGTGCACTGTTGTTCACTAATTTTTTATCTAGTCCTCCTGCAGGGAAAAAAGTTGCTTGACCTTCCAAAGTTACTTGATATATGTGCTATATATAATCATGAGAACGAAGATCTAACTAGAATACTGGTAACCATCTTGCTCAGTAGCGCCTATTGGCTCTCATCCTGTAATGATCATATGTGATGTCTCCAAAGTTTTTCACTCTACCGCTTCTGATCCTCGAACTTTTGGATGATGGTCAACTAGTTCAAAATAATTCACATTTATATGGATACAAGTTTGGAGTTTTTAGATGTTATATTGGAGCATTTCTCTCCAGCAGATGTCGTAGTGATTTTCGAAGTTTATTAGATTGTTAGAGCAATTATCTCTCTAGGAAAGATAGAATACAAGAAGAAAATAGTTGTTAATGAAACCCATACTGATTATTATTTTCTCTACTGATTGCAGAGTATTAAGGTAAGGGAATAAAAAGAAGAAAAATAATAGAAATTTTTAGCTGGTTTTAATGGAATGCTGTATGTTGTGCTTCTATGTAAGTTGAAATAGCCTTGAAGGATTCTCCAGTTTGACAATGTTTTAAAATACCAGCATAATATTCTCGAAAGTTAAAAGAAGCGAGACACTGGAAGTTTTTAGCTGATTTTAATGAAATGCTATATGTTACTCCTCTATATTAAGTTTAAATTTGAAACTGTCTTTACACATTTTCCAGGTTGAGAATGCTATAAAATCCCAGCTTAGTATTCATGAAAATTTACCATCAGTTATATCTCACTTCCTCAGCATTGTCTCTATGCTGCATCAAAGGTGCAATTCATCTCTTGAGGTATTCTTTTAATTAATATGTCGCGTTGATAGTTGATGTTAGAGGACATGCTTTGCAATACCCTGTTACGTTAAAAGTTAATTGGTCTTATATACTTTTTTTTTCTTATTTCCTTTTTCGTTTTTGATCTCTTTGGTGATAAGAAAGGCACGAAAATTGGATGAAAGAAAGGGTATCTCCTCCTCCCAAGCCGAACAATCTAATAACTAGTGAAGGGATTTTCTTTGTTATAGAAGGCACTATGGTACTCTTGCCAAAGAGACCAAAAAAAATGCTCTTATGAATTGAAGTCAAAGGATCTTTCTTTTTTCTTTCTTGAATTAATCCACCATAGTTAGGGAGCGTTATTTATATGATACGAGAAAAAAAAAAAGATCTTGGGAGTTTTTATCTTTAAACCAGAAGTTTATATAAAGGCATTGGATGCTGCTGGTAGGTTGTTCAGCTTAGGTGTCTGAAAAGTGCAAAAACTATAGTGAAGATGGTTGATTTGGATGTTGCCCAAGGGGAGGTCGAAGCCCTTGAGAAGATTTAAATCCAACACTTTAAAGAGCATGTGGCTTAGACAACATGGAATGAGGACAAAAAGGAAACGTGGAAGGTGATAATTAGTTCTTCAGATGCCAAAACTTATCTCCTAGGCCCATTGTTCTGCGAAATGGAGTTATTAACTGAACTCAATCTACTAAAAATTCAACTTCTCAACCCTGAGTTAAAACTCTTGGCCTCGAGGAATACAGAAAAAATAAAGATACAACGTTACACAGACAAGCACTCATTCGAGGTTGAATACTTGTTGGGTGAATATTTTCTATTTTTCATTTGTGGGGGACCTTTGGTATGATTTGGCTGCCGCTCTATAGTATTACTCAAAGAGGCACATGTTTCACATTTCACTCTCTTGCTCCACTCCAAGTGGTATATCATTTTAGGGAATACCATGTGCAAATTGTGATGACCTAGAATTGAACTTTATTCATCGAGGACATCTCTCCATTTTCTTAATGCAGACTCTCATCTCCACCAGTAGCCATGGGCACAGTAAGCTTCAAGCTGACTTCTTGGAGGTAGGTGAACCTGAACTAGGGAAAATGTTGTATATTAGGTTTACGCTCTCTCTCTTGAGTATAAGTTTGTTGCATCATGAGAAGCTAGTTATAATATTTGCTTATTGTAGTGCGTTCTTTCATTTGATTAAGAGTTTTCATTTACAACACCAACTATAAATGTTTGCATTTCTCATGTCATTTTCAAGAATGTAGCTGCCTTCATGATTTCGAATGTGGGTTTCTTCAAGGAATTAGTTGCAACTCAATTTGTTAGGTCATAGTTAAAATAATCAATTAAGGTAAAAAAAAAAAATTTAATGAAGAAGCCGAGACTTTATTCTAACATTCTTTGATGCAAGGGCAGATACACCTGTCTGTCACTGTTTTGTAATTACTAACATATTTTCTGGACAGGTGATTGATTTTATCAATGATGCAATTGTCACTCTGGACTCTTTCGTTGCTGCATACAGACTGGCAGCCATATTCTTCTCCTCTGCTGTTGAAGTGAGGTATTTTATAATCGGTAAAAGATTCTGGTGCTGAATTTCCAACGATGAGAAGTTTGTAATTGACTTCGAATATGAACTCTCACTCGCCCCCCAATTGATGTTAATCCTGTTTTGCAGCTGCGGAAATGAGGATTTACTCGGAACTCTTGCAAGGTTGCATGATATACTGCTTCCATCTTTACAGCAGGGATTCCAAATTGTCTTTGTGCCCCAGGAAGATGATATGGTGTCTAATGTTGCAAAAAGTTTGAAAATGCTAGCATTAAGAATTGTGAGTCTTGGTTGGAAACTGCTGGAAATTTGCTATCTAGGAGATGAAGTGTTTGGAAAAGACCTCCCTGTTCCAGTCTCTATGAAGATGTTCCCAGCATCTGTTGAAGACCCTGTCATAAGAGCAGATATCTTGATTCAAACTTTTAGAGAGATCCATGGAATCTCGCAACAGGTTCCAGATAAACAACTTGGTCAAACATTTCTTCAGCATATGGAAAAGAACCACTCCATAATTAAAAGAATCAACAGTTTACGAAACAATGGTAAGTTTTCTTGGAGGTAGTTGATCAAATATTCATTAGGACTACAAACATCATGCTAATAAATAAGAGCGTAACGTTATTGGCTATTTACATTACTAATTAGACATGCTTAGAATAGTTGACCATTAGACCATAAAACGTCTTATGCATGGTATGTATTGGATTTAGTTCCAGTTGTGCATCATGCCAGTTGCACGATCTCAATGGATGAATATCTTGAAAATATTTTCAGAGGGATCTCTGGAATGAATCTTTCGTTGTGACTGATCTTTCCCATTTTCTTTCCTCGCTAAAAATAGCTTTATGACATGAATTGTGTTGCCTATTTCTATTCTTACAGGATGGATTCATGTCGATGATGAACAATTTGATTACCTATCAACAATAGTTATGTGTATCCCAACATCTAATATTAAGGATCCATCTCTTTCTAAGACCCCTGTGATGAGCCACATATCAGAAGTAGATGAAGATGCTGCAATGTTGGAGTCGAAAATCTGTCAAATAAAGGATCTCTTCCCCGAGTATGGCAATGGATTTCTAGCTGCATGTCTGGTAGCTTATAATCAGAACCCGGAAGAAGTGATTCAACGAATCCTTGAGGGGACTCTTCATGCCGATCTCCAGTCCTTGGATACTTCCTTAGAAACAATGCCAGTGCCCAAGTCTAGTACGACCGCTAATGGTAGGAATGACAAAGGTAAAGGAAAACTAATTGAGTCTTCGACAGTTGCCTACACTGACCAAGTATCTGGGTGTAAAGAAGATATACCGATTGAAGGCCCTTCAGTTTCATCAGCTTCAGCTGGTAGATATGTTCGAAAGTCCAAAGATGGCATGCCGAACTCAGAGACCCTTGATAGTAGAAATGAAGCTGATCCAGTGAGAACTGCAGCTTTAATTTCTCAATACGAGTATGAAGATGAGTATGACGATTCTTTTGATGATCTTGGTATTAGTATAGCAGAAACAGCTACAGAAGATAATGAAGACTTTGTGGGTCGAAAGCCGAGCTCAGATTTGGTTAACTCTTCAAACTCGACAACTGCAGGTTCAGCGCGAAGTGCTCCCAACCCAAAGTGGGGATCTAGAAGACAACCACAATTCTACGTCAAGGATGGTAAGAATTATAGTTACAAAGTAGCAGGTTCGGTGGCAGTTTCCAATTCTGAGGAGGCATCCTTAGTTACTCAAGCTCAAAAAGAACTAATTTATGGACTTGGCCGCGGAGGCAACTTGCCCCTCGGAGCAGTAAGAAAGCTAACAGAGTCAGAGCAGGATAGCCCACCTGATGTTTCTGCAGTAGATCCAAGAGATAATGGACGGAAGTCCTGGGGCAGAGGAAGGAGGGAAGGTGGAAATGGAACAGCTCCAAGCGTTCCAGAAGAACAAGGTAAACAACCAAATGTGGCTGATGTTTCAGACAGGGGCGGGAGGGGCGGCAACAGAGGCCGAGGAAGGAGGGGAGGGGGTAACCATCACAGGAAGGACAGAGCCATGAATAAGCATTTTGCTGGACTGCAGGGTTTCTAAATTACTATGTCCGATCACCCTTCACCCCAAGCAGTACCCAATACAAGAATTTATAGTAATTTTGAAGATTCAAGTTTGCGAAGATGTTGACTTCGTTTTATCAGTGCATCATATCGGTAAATGTGGAAGAGACGTTCAAGATATGGCAGCGTAGTGCAGTCTACACCTCCCTACAGAAGGTCGATGATCAAATGTACAGAACATGTTTCATAGGGCCATACATAAATCTGGCCCGTGTTTGAGTTTCAATTTTGTAGCTGTCTATATTATTTAGCAGTACTCACTTTGCAACTAACTCAACTCAATGCAGAACTAAACAGAAGAGGATCTTTCCAATTTTTATCCTGCAACTCCTGAATTTACCGTATAACAAAATGATTGTAGTAGGCACTCTTATTAACAGAAATGGAAATATACGAAGGAAAACAATGCTTGAATCGAAACATGTCCGTTAGTCATAGAGGGCTCCCTTTACACGGCAATACCCTTTGAACTGAAATAACAGGCCCCAAAATTTATGAAATAACCCATCGTCTAAAAATAGTAAATTAAGTGTTAAGTGCTAAGTAAACTGTCAGCACTTATGAAGAGGGCTGGCAGCATAATTCGCAATTAACAGCCCGAATCATGAACTGCGAGTAAGTAATTATGGTTCCTACCATTTTACAATCTCTGAAATATAATAGTCCAACAGAAAAGTGGAGGCTGTCACCAGGCCTTTTAACAGCACCTCCTCAATATTTAATTCATTCAAGTCACAATAATTAAATTCTACCGACTCAGTCGCCCACGTTTACAGCATAGTGTCCAATGTTTCTGCCCTGCAAAGCGAACACACGGCAAAAAGGATTAACCAAGCAGAAAAAACCAATAAAGACGGCTATAATTCTATTGAAGAAGACACGTTCAACAATGTTTACCCCAATTAACTTTAGTTTTAGGCATATCATAAGATACCATCTATCTAGATTAGAAACTCATGGCTCCTAACCGCCCCAAAATGGAATTATATTAACTAGTTTTCAGAAAAATCATTTTAAGATTCTGCAATATTTATCTATAAACTCCACAGCTACTATAACACGCGCATGGTTTTTGTTCCTCCGATGAGGAACTAGAAAAAAAAAACAAAACAAAAAGAAACAAAAAACAAAAAAAAAATCCTATCCTAGTCATTTGCAGAATCTACCTCAGCTAACATTCGGTTCTTGTTCAACAGCTGAGTCCTTGCCTTATTGGCAAATGAATTTGGCGACTTGAACATCCTCTGTAATACAAAAAAAAAAAAAAAAAAAAAAAAAAAAAAGTTAATCTGATGAAAGAAAATAAACACCGTTCCAACCTCATTCAAAGGCAAAATACAGAAATGAGATTGCGATACGCAAGGAATAGAAATTACATCATTGAATAGAACACGTTGAACCCAAAATAGATAAATAAAATAAAAAATAATCATAGTGGAAGCTAACCTTTTCCGTAGATGATATTCGATGTTCGCTGTCTAAGAGAAGTTTTTTCTTCGGAGTGAACCCAAAGACATCATGAAGGAATTCATTCTCCTATTACAGTAAACAAGAAGAAAAGTAGAATGTTAGAAGTCACAGGAATACTACCCGCAGCTTATCAAAAAATCGAACTTTTAAAGAAATACGTGTAAGCATAAAAAAAAGCAAAGAAACTAACCTGCATGTGCTTAACAAACCCTCCTCCAAGAAAGTGCTTTAAGAAGTTCAACTGCAAAAATTTAGAAATTTAGTGAGAAACAAAATAAAAAAGAAAAGTTAAACTATTCTCCGACAACAAAAAGATAAGTGAACCTGAATCAGTTGTGTCCATGTTGAAGTCTGCAACAGATCTCCTCCAATCTTAGTTGAAGTTTCAGGGCAATAACCATCCTAACATTACAGAACCAATAATCAATTAAGCTTAAAAAGCTTAAAAAGGATGGAACATGAAAATCCAAAAGTTTTGATGAGCTAAAGATATATGCACCTCAAGAAACTCCAAAATATCTTTAAATGTATTCCGCTGGGAGTTGAGATCTTTCTTAGCGGATCCCTTACCACCAGCTTCCATCGAGAGGCTTTTTACTTGATTCAAGATTTTCCCCTTCAATCCCTGAATATGCATAAACCATTCCCGCGGTTTGCTTCCCTCTAGGGTGGAGCCATCAATTGATCCTTTAGCTTCAGCAGAAAACTTCTCCAAAACGCCTCTCTCAAAAATCAATGCCAGTGCTTCACCAGCAGCAATGCGTACAGCACGGTCATCCTTGTCCAGTAGACTTGATAAATATGATATTGATCTGTATATTTGCAGTATAACAATTTCCTTCAATAACCATACATGAGCACCAACATTTTAATTTGTGCTTCTTTATAGACAGAAAATTCAAAACTACAAGTTATTAGTAGGATTCTCCCATATATTTTTATTGTTTTTACGTTAGAACCTTTGATGTTTTCTTTAGAAAGAAACTAAAATGCCCATCAGGGAACAAAATCACATCATAATGTAAGACAGATAATACGTAGAAAATTTTTATACAAGGTGGACAATTTATTTACCAAATCTTCATAAACACTTTTTACACATTTATTTGCTATGTTGACACAAACAACCCCAATTATATCCTCGTTCCAACCAACTAAAAATTCATTGAGATGATTTGTTATTTCATACCTAGATATGCAAATTATGACTTCAACCCATTATAAATCACACTAAAATTAAAAGCAAAAGAGGAGGACGAATAATAACAAGTTACTAACTCTTGCCAATCTTTGGAATTAAGTTTCAACCCGTTCATGGTTGTAAGGACAAAGGACCATGCAGACACCATGGCACCAATGATAGTTGCTGATTGCCTGACTGCAACTACCTATGAAATTGAAGAGCAGAAAACAAGTCAACAACAAGAAAAATAGTCATCCAAATATTTTATGGCCAAAATCTTGATATAAGATTTTGATATAGGATTAATCAATTCATAACTTTAAACAGAGATTAAAAAGAACAGACAAAATAATAGAGGAAGAGACATAAGGGAATACATTTGGTCCTAGTTTGGGAATGACAACTTGCCACATGAGCTGCAATGACCGTTCAATTTCCTCCATGTCATTTCCACCAACAAAAGTGATAACTGCCAAGCATTCAACCAGCTGTAGAAAATCGATCGTCCCATAAATATCGGTGGAATGAAAATAATATAGTTATTTAAAAACTAAACTTCAGTTTACAAATATTATGTCAAGTACCGATATCTTTGAAGATTCTGAGCCAGATCTAAGAGTCTGAGAAATGGTGGGAAACGATTCTGTCAATATTTCTCGCGCATTGTCATCCTCACCGACAGTTAAAGCCAATAATCCTACAGATTGTATATGATCAAATAATTTATTGGCATATGGATGCATGGTAATTGAGACGGTTAATGTTACCAAACAATATTTACCAATTGCACGAGAGGCCAAGGAAATTTCCTTGCTGGAACCCTTTTTGATAGAATTCAGACACTGATGAAGCAGAGTAGCAAATCTGGCCAAAGGCAGAAGAAATGCAATTAATCAATATGCATGTACTTTTTTCTTCCTTTCCTTTTTGTTTTTTCCTTGCCCAATAGGACCTAATATACATCTCTTGGATGATTGACTGAAAGTTGCATTATATAAAAAGGGGGGCACTGGTTTCCCCAACTGTTTATGGCAATAAAATAGGGGAGCATGACACGGGACGTACTGAAGGTCTGCCTCAGTAATTTTTATGGCAGTCTAATAACATTGGCTGAGATTGAGCATTCTTAAAGCAAAATTTGGGGATTTGTTACAAATAATTTTGAGTATTTCGTGGTTGCATTTTAGATCACCTGTCAGTTGGTTTCTCTGGATAATATTATAATTTGAGTACAAAGGTCAAAACGATCTATTTCTTAAATAAGAGTTCTCACAACCTCTCCTTTTTTTCTTTTTTTTTTTCTTTAACATTTTGAACAGTTCTACACCATGCAACAACACTACACAATCACATTTAATCAAGAAAGTGAATGAAGCAACTCTGCTATCGTTTACTCTTAGAGACAACACCCAAGAAAAGTCAAAGGGTGTCCCAGCTATAAACAAGGTAAACAGATTAAAAGAGTTGAAGGCCATGTATGAAAGAAGGAAATTTTGAATAGAGACAGTGGGTGAAGAAGTGCTTACTTCTTTTCCACAAACTGATGTTGCAAATTGTTGCTGAGATTTTCTATAATCGATGCCAGGGCTTTCTCTCTTGTGGAACCCCTTCATTGCAAAAATCAAACATACTTTATTCTAAGAACTACAAGATTTTTTAAAGAAAAAGACCAGCAAATTGTAAGCCAAAATAGGGCAACGGCTGTGGCTACTATCGACAAATTGCATCAATTTTCGTTCTCGTATAAAATCAATTTGTACGAAGAATCGTTCATGAACTAAAAGAATACCTCTTTTCATATAAATCATCAAGAGCTTGATCAAGTAAAGTATCTTTGTCAAATTGAAAATCCTCAACCCCTACAACAGACATTCGATCGGACCGCATAGTCGATGAAGAACTCACACTACTATCATCGTCACTGTCCACCGCTAGAGAATTTTTACGCTGAGTTTTACCTGTCAAGAAGGGACAACATCAATACCAAACTCCTGGATTTACCCATTTGCACAGGAAGACATCAAAACTTCGCCGGGGCAAGTCACATAAAGATAAAAAGATACAATCGTTGAGACAGCACAACCTTTCAGACTTCCAATCCAGAAAAAAAAAAAAAAAAAAAAAAAAAAAAACAGAAACACTCAGAGAACATAAAGTCAAAAATCTATAAATGAAGAACGAAGAAGAAAATATCGGTATCCTTCATAAATAAAACAAAAAAGCAGCCTCGATTATTGATGAAACAACCAAAAAGAAAACTCACGTCTTCCCATTTGTACAGATCACGGTGGCTCCTCCCTTCAATCGACGTCAATTAGAAGTACAAAGCCGCGTAAAAATCTGAGAACGAAGAAATATAGGGAAAAAAAGATGAACAGAATCTAATTGAATTGAAACGAGAATCGAGCAACGGTTGGATGATGAATTGCAAGAGAAATTCGCCATCAAAATTTATCGAAAGGTTGGGGAAAAGAAAAAAGGAAAGTTTCGTGGAGAAACAAACTAGGGATTTTAAAGAAATAGGAAAAAACAAGCTATGAAGTCCAACACCTTTAAAACGCCCAACGCTGCGTAAGCCGCAAGTGGGAAACAAAATGGAACCGGAATTATTCAATTCGTGAGATAACGAATATTCGGTCAAGCCGTGGTGGCGTGAAGATGATGACGTGGATGGAATTACCACCGTTGGATGCGGGTAGCGTTGGCGCGAAGGAAGGGACCCGCCCATGGAGATAAGAGCGTTGGAAGTCGTAAGTCGGCGCCACGTGGCAAGTGGTTTTTGAGTATTGACGCGTCATTGATACGCTGTTGTGTGGCTGTGGGATTTGGACTTCCAGCCCAAACTTAGAGCTCAACAGTCAACACAACTGCCCTCGATTACCTCGACCAAATGGATCTTGGGCCTCCATTCCTCTGTCCCAGGCCCACTTTAATTAAATACATTATTAAAAACAAATAATAACATTAAAAAATTATTAATTATCGTTTACATTTGATACCAATAAAATAATAATTAATGTATTTCGATTTTGTTATTATAAGCATAACTCAATATTAAAGTTTACGAGTAAATCCAAATCTAATAAATGAAAATTTTAGACAAATACAGAAGGGCTCATAGTAAGGAATTGGGCGAGCATGACATTAGTCTTGCTAAGAGACTAAGGTTGGTATTCCAAACACCTGACGATGTGTTAGCCTTCTCGCTGTTCCTTGAATGAGTCTAAACACAAGGCGGTGTGCCAGTAAAAACGCTGGCCCTAAAGGAGATGAATTTGGGGCGGTCCCATATCGATTGGAGGAAGGAAAGAATGCCAGAGAGGACGTTGGGCCCCGAAGGGGGTGAATTGTGATGTCCCACATTGGTTGGGAGGAGAACAAACCACCGTTTATAAGGGTGTGGAAACCTTCCCCCTAATAGATGCGTTTTAAAGACTTGAGGGGAAGTTGGAAAAACGCAAAAAGGACAATATCTGCCTGCCCAAAATAACATTGAGCAGATATTGTTGTTTTTGTATTTTTCATTCGAGACTTCATCTCAAGATTTTAAAATTTTGCCCGGTGTCTTGCTGATTTTAAAATTTTGCCCGGTGTCTTGCTGGGTGTATTGAAAAATGAACAAAAATAGAACGCATACAATTCAAATAGAAGATTAGGGTAGAAAAACCAAATCAAAGCCACCCAACATTAAGTGTAGAATGACATTGATTACTGATGAATACAAATCACACAGGACATTGAAAACAGACCACAAAAGCGACCATCCACACCCAAATCCCCCGACCAAACACATACATTCACTAAAAAAACCAAGCATCAATAAAGAATTTCATGTCCCTTTTCCCGAAGGTCATGTCATTTTTAAAATCAAATATGGACATAAAGAATCCAAATCCGTGGAAGAAGGAGCGGAGGGAAATAAATGGATCAAAAGAACAGTTCACAAACGCAGCATAACAAAACAACACATGACCAACCAAGTTCCTGTTGGAACTGACATCCAAACTGTCACAACCAGAGAAAAAAAAAAAAAAAAAAGGGTCGTGTTTTATGAACCCATGATTGAACATCGAAGCATGGAGAGAAGAGGAGAGGAGAGGACTGGCGAAGGTTATACTATACACCATCTTTATCCTCTCAGTCGCTGTGCTTATAATGCTTATCTGCTTGTCACACACCGCTTGTTTTTATCACTAAAACCATTTGTAAAATGGCCCATGAAACCCCAAATTGCCTGCCTCGCCTTTACGTTTTGAAATCAAATTAGCGGTAGCAGGGCAGGGCAGGGCAGAGGTAGCAGCCCCCCATGTGCAGCACACTTCCCGGTGTGATGTTTGGGATCGGGAAGGAAGAAGAGAGCGCGCGGTCTGCAGGGTGGTGTGCAGTCAAAGCCTCGGAATTTGACTCGCCCCTGTCAGACTGCGAGCTCAGGTGGGGCAGAGCCTCATATATAACCTAACCAGGACGAGAATTACAAAACCGTTTTCTATTAATGTACCTTATAACATAACAACTGGTAACTTGCTTTTACTGACAAACCCACATCCAATTTTCTCAATATCATCCACCCATTGAGTTTGTTCGGACTTAATTACAGCAAAAGCTTCAAAATTGCATTATGAAACTGAAATGAAGCAAGTTTTTGTAGTTGAATTTGGAGGCCAACTGGGAGGGGACCCCATTGATAGCTAGCTAGCTAGGTAGCTGTGTCGCCTCTATGAATCGGTGCTGCCCTTTTGGTTATCGTCATGTTGATGGAACGAATCGATGGATCCATCACAAGGGGTATCAGAGGGTGGGGTTCATAGCTTCTTTCTTGTGTGGCAATGCCCTGTCGTTTTGCTTCATTTCACAATACATTTAATGAAAGTAAAAATAAAATAGTTACTCCATGTAATGAAAGTAAAAATACTTTTCCATAACACAACACGACAACACAAGTTATTCCTTATACCATGAAAAGTCTCTTCTTTTTATAACGTGGTCAAGGTTTCCTTGTGTGCACCTTCTAACATCAAATCAAATCATAGGTGCCCTTCAATATTAACACTAACTTCCATACTGACTCAAGCTCACCGTTAATAGATATTGTCTTTTTTGAGTTTTTTCTTTTGAATCACAATTCACCTCTTTTGAGGCCCAGTGTTCTTGCTCTTTCCAATTAATGTGGGATCTCACAATCAACCCTTTTCGAGGCTCAGTGTCCTGACTCACACTTGTTCATCCTTTGAATGAATATGGGATCTTCTTTATAAGGAGTCAAAATGAAATGGGTGAGAGGGGAAAGGGTAAAGGGTTTGTTTGTTGTAGGTTTTGGAGGGGAAGGAATGATGAGAAAGTGCAAAAGAAAAGGAAAAAAGAGAAAGGGGGATAGAGTCATTTCGTTGCAGTGGTGAGAGGAAACAAAATGCATGTGGAAATGGGCATATAATTTAAGTGTGTGCAGTGGCAGCCAAAGTGTATGTGGTGGGTGGTGATTTGGTGAAGAGCCAAGCCACCCATCTCTTCCAGTACTGCCTATGTGTCTATTATGTGCCTGCTTCCTTTCTTTCTCAACCACTGCACATTCCCATTCCCTACACGCAACTCCAATGCCCATCAACGTTGCCATGTAACTCTGAGATTACACGTTGATTAGAGATGATCATTTTTGCATTCATTCAAGTTGGGGACACAATAATAGCAATGGAGAGCCCTTGTCTCTGCCTGGCAAAGGGCAGAAAATAAAGGCCCAAACAAAGAGCCTCGAGTACGGAATTTCAAGGCTCCTCCATGCCAATTCCAAATTAGGCGTGAGAATCTTGACAGAACACTCAATCCGCAGCAGCCGACATGTATATGCAATGCTAACAACTTTGGTTTCGATTCATTCATGTACCAAAATAAGGTTGTGATAATTGTTTTACATTTATTATATGATAAAAGTATATGAGAAGGGACAAAAAGGTATGAAAGAGATTAAAATTTTGAATTTGGGTGGGTAGCAAATGCCAATGCCAAATGGGTATCATTCAGGCTGGTGGGCCAACTTTGGAGTTCTCCAATGATTCTTTTTCCAGTCTGATATTGATTATTCCGGATCCTCCTTAATTTCTTCTTATTAATTATTATTTAATAATTAATACAAACAAATTAAAAAATATATATATACATATTAACACAATTTATTGAACTTTTCCCCCTTTTTTATTTTTATTAAAATAAAAAAAAATTTAAAAAAACAACTCATTCCATCATATACTCTGAGTAGGTTTAACTTTAAGAAATTAAGCTTTAAATTTAATTAAATAAAAAAAATTAAAAATTAAATAGAAATATTTTCAAGAAAATTGACCATATAATAAAAAAAGTATCTCATAAGCTGTCGGTTCCCATGCTTAGCTCTTTGGATCTCGTGTTACCATCCACTCTTATTTAAATATTTAAATATTTTATTTTTTTAAAATGTTAATAATAAATAATTAAATTAAAAAAACCCAACTTGAATTTCCTCTCTTTAATGGATATGTCCATTTTTGCAGCTTTTTTTGGATTTTATTTCATTTACAATGTATTAATCATTTTTATCATCATAATTCTTTTACTTATTATTCTATTTATGATTAAACATAATTTTGATAAATACTCGAATTTCGAAAAATAATATCATTTTAACATAATAATAAAAAAAAAAGTATATTGCATGCAGCACGTGCCAAATACAGTGAATAAAAGGTTAAAATAAACATTGAAAGATTATTCGTCTTAAATTAAATTTAATTATTACTTTTTATTTTTTTAAAATAGACCGTTTTACCCTCCTCCCAAGAAAAGGGCCCTTGAACTTTGATGCGCACGTGAGCTGAAATATTTGGATGCCCTTTATTAGAAAGAAATGGGTAAAAACGTCTTTATACTTTCCAAAAGATTTTAAATACTACACTTATTATGAAAATGAAAGTGACTTTTAATAAGTAAAAACTTTATTCAATTCACCTTCATTAAAAAAAAAAAAAAAAAAAAGGTAAAAATAATAATTTTTTTTCGAGTAAAAATTATTGAATTTTAATTCTATAATTTACTCCGAACAAAAGTATTTAGTTTTAAAATTTTAAATTACAAAAGATTTTAACTAATAATAAATAAATAAAAAGTAAAAAAATGAAAGCAAAAGAGTGAGGATTGGGAAAGTACGATAATGGTCATGGGTAGACTGAAGTTATTTCTGTAATAATAACGTGGCTATATTGACTGGTCAATGAACTAATAATAATAAATAAGAAAGAAAGAGAAAAAAAAAATGCCACGTCATATTTAAAATTTAAATATATAGTTTGGATTAGTTGTAATATAATTTTTATAATTTTAAAAGTTTTAATTAAATCAAATCTCAAAATAAATTTGTCTTTACCCATATTTTATTATACATACATACATAGATACATTCATACATACATGCATGCATACACATACAGAAAGTGCTTGCCTCTGGTAGGGTAATGACCAATGGTATTAATAATAAATGGGAGTGAGAGATGTGTACCGTAATTGGAGCGTGCAGTCCACTCGCGTATATTCAAACAGTTTCTGTGAAGTCCAATCCAAGCCCAAAGCGCGCACACAGAGCCTCTGGGTTCAGTCAAATTCTGGTCTTCCCTTTCAAAACCAAATTCAACAACAATTCTCTCTCTGGAAAAGGTTTGTAAAATCTCGCCACGTTCTGAGAAAACCCAGATTGGTTTATGAATCCTTTGCTTCTTCTGCAACATCTTAACAACACCCACCTCTGCTTCTCTGGGCTTCAATTTGACCCATCTTCTCCACGTTCATCTGGGTTTGGTTGTCTGTAATCGGATCCATCTTGAATGTTCCAGAAATGGATGATGAGATTGTCGATGAACACTCATTCATTGACATTGGAAATGGAAGCAGCCCAGCAGAGGATGACTATGTGGATACGTTACTTGCAAAAGAGATGAGTTTCGGGTTTAGAAATGATAAATCTTTGGTGTTTGGGAACTGGGTCAAATGCGCTCGTTTGGAAGCAATTGCATGGATTCTCAAAGTTAGTTTTTTTTTGTTTGTTTCTTTGTTTGATTCATTCGATTCAACTCAATTGAGTTGACGATTGTTCTAATTTTACAGACCAGAGCTGTGTTTGGATTCGGTTTCCAGACTGCTTATCTTTCAATTATGTACTTCGATCGGTTCCTTTCCCGGCGGGCCATTACTGTAAGCTTTCACTTTCTCCATTTCCTCTGGCAATGGCTTATTGATTTTGCTCTGTTAATCCAAACCTCCATGGCTGCAGAACGAGAAGGTGTGGGCAGTTAGGTTACTGGCAGTGGCTTGTCTTTCTTTAGCGGCGAAAATGGAGGAATTGAAGGTTCCAGCTCTTTCAGAATTTCCAGTGGAAGATTTCAACTTTGAAAGCAAAGTAATCCAAAGAATGGAGCTTTTGGTGTTGAACACATTGGAATGGAAGATGGGTTCCACAACTCCCTTCTCTTTCATTCCTTATTTCATATCTAAACTATCCATTGAATCCCCACCAAGCAATAAAGTTTCTCAGATTGTTGAACTCATCTGGGTTTTGATTAGAGGTATTTTCATTCAACTGATGTTCATCAGTTCATCAATCGGGTTTTGTTCATTCATGACATTCAAATCTTGAATGCAGAAAGAAGCACAGAAAACCATCGGCCATCTGTAGTAGCAGCAGCCACAGCCATTTTAGCAGCAATGGATGACAGATTAACAAGGAAAGCCTTGGAAATGAAGATGAATACCATTTCTCAATGTAGATATCTCGAAATAGTAAGTTCCATCAACAAATTGGGACCCTTTTTGTTCCTGTTTTCCAATACTCTATTCAGTTGAATCCTTTGTGTTCACAGGAAGATGTGGTTTCATGTTACAATCTGATGCAAGAACTGAGATTAGAAAAATGCAGAGAAGAAGCAGAATGTTTGAAATCGCCAGATTTATCACCAACCCAAATGAAATCAATGGATTGTTCATCAAATTCATCAGTAACATCAGCTATTGCATCAAAAAGAAAACGGCTAAACTTCAGTAACTGTGATGAAGAATGTGGTGTGAGTGAAGCAAAGCGGCTCCGTTAAGAGAAACAAAAAATGAGGAATGTTTTTTTTGTTTGTTTAAATTTTCTCCTTCTCACAAATGACTTGTGATGATTATTAGGGGGTTTTATGATACAATAATGGGTTGATTTGTTGGTTTATTGATGAGGTTTTCTCAGAAAACAAGCAAATGCAGAAAGAAGAGAGAAATTAAAAAGAAAAAAGGGGGCAGATTTATTGGGCTGCAACTCTGCATGTAAAAATAGGAAAAGTGAAAGGTGAAGAACAAAAGCTGATTGTGATATTTATTAGGGCAAAGTGATAGGGGAAGGACCAGGAGGCCATAAGGGGGGCGAGGGAGGAGGGGGCTTGAAAGAAAGCTGCTACTGCTACTGCTGCTTATAGGACACTCTTACTAGATGTTCACTTTCACTCTCTTTGCTTAAATGGGTTGGTTCTTTTGTTTATTTATTTATTTTTACTGCTTTTTTGGTCCTCTTGTAGCTGTCTCTGCAAAACCCTGGCTTTTCAAGGGATGCTAGGGGGATGCTTTCTTGGTTGTGTGTCTTTGAAAAGGCTGTAAGAAAGTTGAGAAGTGAAAGTAAGAGGCTCTCTCGCTCTCTCGGGGGTGTGGGGGGGGAAGTGTTCAAAAGAGCTGAGTAGTGATGGACAAGGCTCTGTTTTATTGTGATTTGATGCATCTTTGCTTCATTTTAGCCTTCAAAAATGTTTCTTTGTAAAAGGTGAAAGTGATTGGATATGTTTGAATGTTTGGGGCAAGCCTTTCGAGGTGGGGCCAAGCTCTTTTCCCTGAAAAAAGAAAGGAAAAAAAAAAAAAAAAGCTTCAGCTGGGTTTTTTGTTTTCCTAAGACCTTGTGTTGTTGAACTTGAACCAGAAACTCAAATTCAACCTTCAATGAAACTTGATTTTTTGTGCACTATGGAGTTAACCAGTCAATGTTCAAGCAAAACCAAAAAGTTCACATCCATCCAATGAAGATGGATTGGAAGCAGCCATGAAAGTCTAAGCGAATAATTCCTTGGCTTTTACAGAAAGATAAACATCCCAACAATGGGGGAATGGAAGTCAATTGAAAGATGAAAACTACAAACAGATTTACCCATTTACCAAGACTAAGATGGGGGAATGAAAGTCAATTGAAAGATAAAACTACAAACAGATTTACCCATTTACCAAGACTAAGGTAAAGAGAGTCTTCTTCATTCACATTCACCAACCAGAGAGAGAGAGAGAGAGAGAGAGAGAGAGAGAGAGAGAGAGAGAGGAAGCAAACAAAAAAGGGAGTCCTATGGATGGGAGGCAAGGGGGAGATATGGTCAGATCAGGTTGACGTCCCAGAGATTGCTAGGGATACTGTTTGCAGCTATCAGTAGAATTGTTGTTTTGCTGAATGGGAATCCAAGCTGTGCAGTCAAAAAAACACACAGCAAAAGAAGATTAAGTACTTCTACCACAATGGTACTTTCTCTTTCTCTTTGGCATAGGATGCCTATTTCCCATGCAACTTGACACGCGGATTCCCCTTATTGGCTTTAAAAAAGAATACCCATCAAAAGCTACTGTAATTCTACACCCATATTTTTATATCCAACATTGGCTAAGTGACTCACAAGCTAAGTTGGTCGACTGCAATCTTTTCTTGAATGTAGAATACAGACAGTGATGGCAAAGGGGTTTTGGACGGTGGAGTGTTGATACCATCCCAGGGAGGAGTTTGGCTATGATTTGTCGAAGGAGAGAAAAAACAACAAAAGAAAAGATGACTGACTGAGTAGTCTTTGAGAGTGATGTATCTTGATGAAGTGACAAAGGCTTTATTTTTCAAGGAACCTTCTCCTTCCAATGCTTTCTTCTTTAGTTTGTTGATTGAAGGGTATGGGCGGTGCCAAAAGCTTGAGCTGTCAATCGGAAGTATGGTTGAGAGATAGAAAGAGAGAGATTTGGCTTCTCTGTCAAAGGGCATTCTTGTTTCAGCCTTTTGCTACGCTCCTGCATCTGGTGAGCCCTCCTTCCTCTCAAGGAAAAGTGAAAGGCCCAATTTACCATTGAAAGACAGCTGATACAATAGTCGAGGAATCAAATGGTAGAATATCCATATCAGCATTAACATCTTTGGTTTGATCCTTTCTCAAAGTTAGTCACTATAGTTCATTAGGACTCCTGACAACTTTCACAGACTTAAGTTCAGGCATTTACAACAACTACCAATACCATGGCTAGTCATCTTCTTGTATCAGCCTAAGCATAGCTTCATGATGAAAGCACTTATACCATTCCCTTGATCACTTATACCAAGCGTAGCTTCAGGGGGCATGGATGAAACAATGAAAATGTAGCTGAAAAACTGCTAAAAGCTGTAGATTTTGATCATCTGAGCGATGATGTTCATCACAAAGTAAAGAACTAGGCAATAAATCACAGAGAAGAATCCAAAGACACCGAATTCAATAAATGCATAGAAGATCCCACTCTGGTTTAACAAAATCCACAGCTTGAAACCCGCAGCAATTTTCTAAACCCTCAAACAAATTGAACCAAGAAACAATTTTCTAATGGTTGGCACAGCTTCCAATCATACCATCGTGAACTGGAACAAATAAGCCCAGTTCCCTGCGCCGCCAAGAACTCTCTCTCTCTCTCTCTCTCTCTCTCTCTCTTAGTCTCTCTTCTGTGGCCTGTGTCTTATCTTGAATCTAAAAACATAGTACGGAATGGCAAGCCAGCTCCAAATATACAAGAAAGATCTCCAGCTGGACAAGGTCATCCTTACCTCGAGGTTTTGGTAGCTTGTATAATTGATTCACAAAAGGTATGGTTAAAATTCAGGTAAACGTAAATCAAACTTCGTGAGGTAATGACTCCAAAAATATTGGGAAAAGAATCTTGAATCTTCGGCTGGAAAAGTTCTAAGTTGAGAAGATACCGGTTTCAGTGTGATCCTACCGGAATCATCTTCAACGCTGCTGCAACTGGCATGCCAAGAAATCCAAACAACACGGTGACAAACCATTGCTGGGAGTTTAGAGGATAGGTGTTTGCAAATGTTCCCAGGAATTGGATGATTATGATCTGGAAAAGTACAGTGCAAGCGAGAACTGCCACAAAGACATAGTTCTTCAATATTCCTTCAAGCACATTTATCTTCTCCATGTCTCTTGAGCTTATCTCATTGAAAACCTACATGGACCAGAAATTTACCAACAGGAACATGGATGCCATTCTGCTAGTATCAGAAGTCGAGCATCTGTGTAGAGGGAAAGAATTGGGAGAAACAAATTACCTGACAAAAGACGAATGCATTGAAAATCAGTGTATTCAGTATCAATTCAGAGTCTGGGCCATCAAGATGAAAAAGAGCCTGCCCTCTTGTCTGGAGAAACCAAACTATTACAAACTGATATATTGACTGCCCCAAGATATTTCTCCACATCACGTTGCTGATGAAATTCCCTTTCCGACCAACTGGCAATCTCTTCATCAAGTCATCAGTAGGAGGTTCAGTTGCCAATGCAAGTGCTCCTAGTGTATCCATTATCATATTGACCCATAGCAGTTGCACAGCAGTGAGGGGAGCATTTCCTGAGAAAATATTACTCGCAAATGAAGTATTGTCCTTGAACTTTTCACTTAGACACGGGAATACATTAAAAAAATCAATGTCAGCTAACCTGTCAAACAGGCTGAAGAAAAATTGACGATGAGGGCAACCACATTCACAGTTAGCTGAAACTGAACGAATTTCTGGATGTTTATGTAAACTGAACGTCCCCATTTGGCAACAGTAGCAATTGTAGAGAAGTTGTCATCGAGAATTATTACATCAGCACTCTCTTTTGCCACCTGCATTACGTTTTATGCCATTAACTTAAAAATTGTGTCTACACAATATGTTCGGTAAAAGATTTAATTATTTGACCAGCAAACCCATCCAACTACACTGAACCTCCCACTAACAAAAAATTAACAACAATATGTTCAATTCATGGGGGAGAAAATAACTAGCTAAATTAATAGTTTTCTGCAGGAATCAGGAATCACCGACTTCCACAGTACCGTATTATATTGTCCAATTTGAGCATAAGCTCTTACGGCTTTGTTTTTAGTTTCCTCAAAAGGCCTCATACCAATGGAGATTTATTCCTTACTTATAAACTCTCCTTAATTAGTCAAGGTGGGACTCCCTCCGAACAATCCTCAACATGATTATCTTTTAGACTATTAAAAAGTACCTCAGTCCCAGCAATGCCCATAGCTAATCCAATATCTGCTTCATGGAGCGCCGGAGCATCATTTGTGCCATCCCCAGTCACTGCAACAACTTCTTGAAAAGTGGTCCGTAAGTGCTTTACAAGAGTATGTTTATCCATTGGTGAAGATCGAGCCATGACCTGAACAAGAAATACCAAAATTTGTTCAGCACACCAATTCTTGCAGGGTTAATATTAAGAGGATGTATGACAGAATTATAGTTTCAGAATCAAAATTCTTTTAAATGTACCTGAATTTTTGGTATTATTTCACTCCACTCTTCCTCCTTCTCACGGAATTCAGGACCTTCAATTGCTATGCCATCGTCAGTCAAGATTCCACATTCCCTGGCTATTGCTTTTGCGGTGGTGATGTTATCTCCCGTAACCATCCGTACGGTTATACCGGCGGCCTTGCAAATTGCAACAGACTCCTTGACACCCGGACGAACGGGATCCTTAATACCAACAATTCCTATGCACGTGTAGCCACTCATGGGAATCGGACTTTCAGACTGATACTCACCATCAATGTCCATGTAAGCCAAGCACAATGTTCGAAGAGCTTCTCCCGCAAATTCTTCGATCGTTTCCTTCAAAAAGTTGATGGACTCTTCATTGAGAGGAACTGCCTCACCGTTCGAGTCAAGAAATTTGTCGCATGAAGCCAAAACGATCTCTGAAGCACCTTTGCTGTGTGCGCGGAAGCCACCGGCTGGGAGCTCCAAAACAACACCCATTCGTTTCTTCACAGAATTGAAGGGATCGACTCTCGCGATCTTTGACTTTTGGCGTTCTTTCTGAAAATCCCCACCAAGCAGAAGGCCGAATTCCAGAAGAGCAGATTCGGTGGGCGTCCCAAGTATCTCATTCTCGCCATCTTTGTTCTTGACGATTTCTCCACCGGTGTTGTTAAATATCGATTGCAATAAAATACCAACAGCGGAGTCGGGAAGTTCTGAACGATAATCAGAACACTTACTAGAATTGCCAACTTCCTTGACCTTAGTGCAGATGCAGGCTTTCACAACAGTCATGTGGTTAGTCGTCAATGTCCCAGTTTTGTCACTACAAATAGTAGTAGCTGATCCCATCGTCTCACAAGCAGCTAAGTGCCTGACAAGTGCCTTATCGTTCATCATCTTTTTCATAGCAAAAGCAAGGCTCAGTGTCACCGCCAAAGGCAGCCCTTCGGGCACAGCAACCACAACAATAGTTACGGCAACAGCAAAAAATTCCAAAACTTCCATTGCTTCATCTCCGGACCAGCTGAAGTAAGACCCTTCTCGTAGCTTGCGAGTGAACAATCCTTGAACCAATACAGCGAAAGTTATGACAGCAAAAAACAGGCCTATTTTACCAATAATTGTTGCCACCCCATTTAGCTTTACCTGCAAAGGAGTCTCGTCATCTCCTCCTTCACTTAGAGTGGCCATCAGTTTTCCCCATTGGGTTCTCATGCCTACAGAAGTCACAACCATCCTACACGAACCATCCTGAACCTTTGTTCCGGACAAGAGGAAAGGGTTTTGACAACTTACGTTAACTGGTTCGCTCTCACCTGTTAAACTAGATTCATTTATCAGAAGAGAGTACCCTGAAACAAAAAGTCCATCTGCTGGTACCTGATCACCCATGGCAAGATGAACAATATCACCAGGAAGAAGTTCGTATATAGAAATCTTTTGTCTCAACCCATTTCGGGTAACCTGAACCGCAATTTTCTTCTTTTCCTTGTCCAAATCCTTGAACTGAAGCGATTGTCTATAGTCACTGGTAGCAGTGACAAATACAACAAGTAAGATACTCGCAACAATGCCGAGCCCATCATGAGCACCCTTCGGCCATCCTTCCATCGCTATGCCAACAAGAAGGGAAACTACAGCACAGAAAGCGAGTATCATTAGAGTTGTATCCTGGAGAGCTTCCCAAAGAAAGAGCAAAAATCCTCGAGATGGGCTTTCGGTGAATTTGTTAATTCCATAAATGTCTTGTCTTTTCTTTATCAAATGGTCTGTAGTAGAGATGCCCGTCTCCGTTGATGTAGCAAGCTTAGTTGCAATACCCTCTGCACCCCCATGAATTTTCAGCTTCTTCACATCACGGCCGTCAACAATGGAGCCTGCTTCATCTGCACAAATTTCGAAACCTGCCTGTCTGACCTCTTCAGGCACAACGTAATCAGGATACAAATCCAACCCTGCAGGCATTCAAAGACAATTCAACGTGAATTACTAATGTATAACCACAGTTTTCAGTTGATCGCATAATCAAAACCTTCCTTAATTACCATTGATGAACTGAAGCGCTGCTTGTGAAACCAAAACTGCAACTCTGAACTTCTCCTGCAACGGTGGTTGAAAAAGAACAATTCAGCATTATAAGAAAAGATAATCGTATTGCAGATCATAGTTGTTGTTCAAGATTGGACTCCGATGCATATTAGAAAATTGTGAAAAACAAGCTTACAGTGACTAGTTATCACACCTATACTCCGTCCCAATTTCAAAACCATCACAAACTAATAATGAACACCTTGAACATACTTTCTACATCCACTTGCATATTTTCACGAGTTGTGACAAAATGGAATTGAAATCTCTTATTCAGATTGGACCATACATGGAATTGAAGATACGAAAGTAAAGAAAACGGAGTAATTATTCGGATTCAGTAACTTCAGAACATCCACCTACTACATCAAGTTCTTAGGTTCAAGAATATGATAAGGGAGGGGGGCAAGAATTAGAATCAATGAGAAACCTGAATGGAGCGTCTAATAGCATCAGCCTCAAATCGTTTAGAGAGATTAGCAGTAAATCGAAACCTTCTTCTACGATTCTTCACCAACCAGCAAAGCCGCCTCCATCTCTGAAGCGCTTCTTCCGACGAGTTCTTCGGCTTCACGTCCCCGAAATTCTCATTCAAATAACTTTCCATCCCTACTCTATTACCTTCTGACCTTCAATTTCAAGATCTACAGCTATTAAAGAAAAACAACAACTCCAGATCTTGCTTCAGCTTGAAGATCGGCACAGAAATCAAGCCACGACAAAGGGCGATAAAAACGGAGTCAGAAGATGAAAAGAATCGGCCTCCTCCGAGTCCTCGATCTGATACAATAGTTTCTAATTGCGCTTCACTTGTTCTACTATTACCAGAAACAAAGAAACGTGAGCAATGAAGAATGAACAGAGAGGTTTAGTTCCTCCAATTAACACAGAAGAGAAAACAACCTTTGAATCTTCAGCTCAGGCAGCTTGTTTTGGACTCCATGGGCTCCGGTGGCTGATTCTGCGAAATCTATTTATAATTGGTTGGTTTGGACCATTTTGACGGCTATTACAGTTACCGTGGATTGGAGGGCTTTGTCTCTAAATTTTGAATCCCATTTTCTCTCTTTTCCAGTTTTCTTCTTTTATATTTTTTTAAATAAATATTTCAAAATTATTATACTTTTATTTTTTATTTTTTATACTAAATTATATATAAAAACAAAATACACTCCTCAAAGTTTGTGTTCCTTGAAAGGAAAAAAATAATAATTAGTATTGGTCCACCCATTTTTTTTTGTTTTCGATAAATTAATAAAAATATTCTTAAATTTTGTATTTCATCTAAAAATATTTTTGGATTAATTTTATATTAAAATCGTTAGTATTTTATTGAATTTTATTAATATTTCAAAAAAAAATTATTAATACACTAACTAAAAAAATACTCATTAAATTTTAAAAAGTAATATTAAATTACTATCCACATATATAGATTATTTATAAACTTTTTAATGTTACTTTTAAAGATTCACGGGTATTTGTTAAACATCAACTAAGGATATTAAAGTTTAAATGTATTTTTAAACTTTTAGTTTAAATGGTATTTTTGAAACACCATGGAAAATTTAAGTGTAATTTTGAATCTCTTTTCAAAGTTTAATAGTTTATGTTGACATTAAAGTTATATATATATTATATATATATATTAAGTTTATGGGTACTTTTAACTATAACTATTTAATAGTTGATTTTTTCAAATTTTTTTTAAAAAAAAAAAAAAAAACATGAGGCCTCAAACTCATCCAGAGTTGAAAAATGATGTTATGAGAATCTAGTCATTACTATAAAAATTCATTAAAATTAAATATCAATTTTATTCTCTAATCTCTAATTAATTTATTTATCTACTTTATTAAATAAAAATAATTGTCTTTACAAAATCTATTGGCATAAATACAAATGTAAATGTGTTTCATAACTTTTTTTTAATTTAGCTGTTTCTTGTGTTTTAACGGCATATAGACAAAAGTAAATAAAAGGATTAAATGCACAGACTATAAAGTTAAGATTACATAAATTAAAATACTATTTGGGTGTAGATGCATGTATGCCAACTTGAACTAAATTAAAACTATTTATAAATAAAAAATAGATTAGATTAAATATGGTAATTTTCGGAAGCAAAAATGCTCTCGTAGCTCAGTTGGTTAGAGCACCCATTTAGTAAGCGGGAGGGTCTTGAGTTCGACTCTCAACAAGAGCATTATATTGTTTTACCTTTTCCTTAGTTTTTTTTTGTTCTTTTCTTTTTTATAGCCGAACAAAAACCCCTTTGGATATGAAAATTTCCAATAACAAAAATGCTCTCGTAGCTCAGTTGGTTAGAGCACCCGTTTAGTAAGCGGGAGGTTTTGAGTTTGACTCTCAATTTTTTATAGCCGAACAAAAACCCCTTCACTCCTTAACCTTCCGGTTGCGTAGTTTACTGTTGCATCGTTGACCGGACCCTCCTTTACGGTTAGGCACCCTCCACTGTGCGCACAAACGGAAGGCGTAGTAGGGATATGAAAATTTCCAACAACAAAAATGCTCTCGTAGCTCAGTTGGTTAGAGCACCCGTTTAGTAAGCGGGAGGTCTTGAGTTCGACTCTCAACGAGAGCATTATGTTGTTTTACCTTTTCCTTATTCTTTTTGTTCTTTTCTTTTTTCTAGCTAAACAAAAAAGGCATTACGTATGAAAATATCCAATAACAAAAGTGCTCTTGTAGCTCAGTTGGTTAGAGCACCCGTTTAGTAAGCGGGAGGTCTTGAGTTCGACTCTCAACGAGAGCAGTGGTGTTACCTTTTTCCTTTGTTCTTTTCTTTTTTCTCGCTGAACAAAAACCCCGCGGTTTATGAAAAATCGAATGCGAGGGTTTTTGAAATTCCCACCCCCTCTGTAAAAACCCTCGCTTCTCGTCACCCGCCTGGAAATTTCTCTTCAATTCTTTAAACCCTAAGGCCTGCAAGATGAACGGTAAAGGTCCCGGACTCTTCTCCGACATAGGCAAGCAAGGCCGAGGTAAAAAGCTTATGCTCCTTCCCCCTCCTGCTATAACTTCATCTCATTGGTTACTGGAATTACCTTTATCGCCAGCCTATTAGAAAACTCTTCCATGATTTGCAGACTTACTTTTCAAGGACTATAGCAATGACCAGAAGCTTACCATCGCCTCCTTTTCCGACATTGGAGTGGTATTCAACGCCTTCACATCATTTTCTTTTCTTTTCTGCCCTTCACCTGCTTCGCGTTTGATTCAGTATCGTTTACATCTTGATTCTCTAGTTTATATGTTTTTTTTCTTTTTCTGCTGTCCTGTTTTATCTTCTTGAAGACTAGACGAATTCTTTATTTCATTTCAGTGACAACTTTGATCAATGGATGGTGCGTTTCTGGAGGGCTATGGCTGAAAATGTTTATGTAGTTATAAGTTTAAATGTTTATCTCGTGTTTATCTATTACCTTGGAAAAGGCCTTTGTAAAATTGGATACAAGATGTAAAGAATGGTCAAATCTCAACCATCCCTGGTTTCCTTTGAATCACATTAAGTTTTGAGGATGTAGGTCTACTGCTTCAAACGACTTGAAAACTTTGGTTCATTTGTGTGCCAGCATTGCCTTAGGCTGTGTCTTCCTCTAAATTCTATATGCGATCCGGAAGCCTGATTTACTAAAATTGTTGATAGTATTATTACTTGCTTTAATGTTGACAAGAATCTTAGTGAAAACTTGCCATCGATTTGGGTATCTGAACTCGACTTAACTGAAACATAAGTAATTTCTCTTTTGTTTTAGGGCCTGAACTCGACCGTGGTCAAGAGGGGAGGTCTTTACACAGGCGATGTGGCAGCACAATACAAGCATAAGAACTCTGTTCTTGATTTCAAATTTGACACCGAATCAAATGTAGTTGATCTTTGTCCTTATTTGCTGATAAGATTTATATGTGTATTCTTTAGATTTTCCAACATTGTATCATTCATGCAGATCTCCTCAGTCCTCACAGTTACAGATATTCTGCCATCCACAAATGTCATTGCTTCATTGAGGCTCCCAGATTACAACTCCGGCAAGGTAATGTTTTCAAAGTAGACTTGAGATGAATCTATATTTATGATTTCCCCTATAAATTGCAAGCTCACAACCTTTGAGATTTAATATCTGCAAGTTCATCTGTTACAGTTGGAGGTTCAACATTTCCATGAGCATGCTACATTTACTACAGCCTTTTCTCTGAACAAGTCTCCTTCAGTAGATATTTCAGCAACCCTTGGGACACCCCACATCGCTTTTGGAGCGGAAGCTAGTTATCTAACAAATTCTGGTCTTTTTGCAAAGTATAATGCTGGGGTGAGTGTGCCAAAGGCAGATTCCAATGTATCAGCAATATTGTAAGTGCTTGTTCCAAGGGTTGTTCATTGTGATTTTGCCTTGATTAGTTTGATGTCTAGATGCACGCATTTTAATTTTATTGTATTATTACATGACCAACATGAAGATTGATGGGTAATAATATCAGGATGATTGCTGAGCAGTCATGGCATTTATTTTAAAGTTTGAACCTCCTGGGTGTATTCATCATTTTGAATCACAAAGACTTGATATGTGAAACATCTTGGAGTTAAAGTAAGCCACTTAATTGTTTATCAATCTCTCTATTACAGGGCCGATAAAGGGGACTCGGTAAGAGTGGCGTACTTGCACCGTTTCAAACAGCTGAATGGGGGAGCTGTTGTGGGAGAAATCAGCAGAAAGTTCTCCACGAATGAGAATACATTGACAGTCGGATGTTCATACGTGGTTGACTCTCAAACAGTTGTGAAAGCTAAACTTAACAACCATGGCAATCTCGGGGCTCTTTTGCAGCACCAGCTGACACCGAAGTCTTTTCTTACTATATCTGGTGCATTTGACACGAATGCTTTAGCAAATTATCCCAAGTTTGGGTTGGCGCTATTTTTGAAGCCTTGAAATATCAAAAGGATTTATACAAGGGTGAATCTCAAACATGAGTAAGTTAATGTCTGTTTGTGTTGTCTTTGTAGTCATAATTCTTTGCTCTCATCTCCTTTTTTACTGTTGTGTAATAGTTAAATAGATTCTTGACAGTTTCAGACATTTCCTTTTCCACTTATTTACGAGTGGAGAAAAAGATACGAGTGGAATTGCAGATTATCATTTTTATCAAGTTTATATTAAGATTTAAATTTTTTAAAATTAAGTGAATAAAATATTATTAAAAAAAAAAATGAAATCTAAAATAATATACTGATATTTAGGAGAAAAGTTATAATAGAGAAATAAACAGAAAAATAATATAAAGACTGGTGGAGTGGGCAGTTGGGTTAAACCGATTCTTGTTCTAATAAAATATTTTCTTGTTTTAATTCATTTTCACAATGATTCTGCAATTTTCACCCTAATATCTTTCTCCCTCATCTTGATTCTCCCTATGAAACTATGGAAATCTTTGAAGAAACCAGCGATAGAAGCAATGTCCACAACGACGGTCATTCTTCTCCAACCGGAAGCAATGTGCCGACAAGACACCGACTGTTCAGAGTGAAGTACGCGCCTGAGGCGGTTGTCAATTGGTACATGATTGCTCTTGACAAGAACACCACTCTCAAGAAATCGGCCGTCAAGGAGGATGCATTAGGTCATCTTCTGTCCATGGGATGGAAGATTTACTACATCCAGAAGAAAACTAAGCAAGAGTTACGATACAAATGCCCAAACGGTAGGGTTTATATTTCTCTCAGAACCGCCTGCAAAACCTGTATTGATCAAGGCGGCGCCGCCCTCGCCTTGCCTACCGCCGTCACAGTTTCCGAACATTCCCCACACCCTTCCGTAGGAGAAGGAAAAGAAACTGCGCCTTTCTTGAAAAAACCTAATGACGACTCGGAAGACTCGGAATGCGTTAAATCACCAGCGCCGCCGCTGCGAAATTGGGGCAACATCAAAACCCCGCCATCGCCTCCGGAGGCAGCGGCTGGAGGTACGTCACAGCGGCACCCACGAATAGCTTTGTCTAATTTGATCGATCAGAGCGTAGTGTCGCCGGGAGATCGGGCGTATTACAAAATATCATCGAAGAACGATCCATTAATGGCTTGGGGATCGATAACAAATGAAGGCCTTATTAAATGCGATTGTTGCTCTGAAGTGTTCTCTATTAGCAATTTTGAGGCTCACACAGGCAGTACAAAACGTAGGCCGGCGGCCAATATCTTTCTGGAAGATGGGCGATCTTTATTGGACTGCCAAATGCAAATTGATCAAAATCAAAATCAAAATCAGAACGAGACAAAAGGTAATGATCAAAAGGTGAATAAAACTCCCACCACGCTCTGTATGGACAAAAACGACAGCATCTGTTCCATTTGTCATTTTGGGGGCGAGTTGATCTTGTGCGTTCTGTGCCCTGCTGCTTTTCATGGCGGCTGCCTCGGTTTCAAGGGCATCCCACTTGGGGATTGGGCCTGCCCATCATGCTGCTGCAAAATTTGTGGCCAAGTTCCATATAATTTCGATGGGGTTGTTTCTGATCATCAATCCGATGCCTCTTTGGTCAAATGTGTTCAATGTGAGCAGAATGTTCATATTGGATGTGTAAGGAGCGTTCAATTTCTTGAAGATGGTAACCCAAATCAAGCGATGGATAGAGAAAACTGGTTTTGCACCAAAAGATGCGAGGATATCCACATGGGTCTGCAGAAGCTTTTATGGAAACGAAACCTAGTTGGTGTAGAACAGGGCAATCTCACATGGACATTGATGAAACATACAGACACCATGTCTGAGCATCAGAGGAAGAGGCTGAACACTGCTCTTGGCGTAATGCGTGGGGGGTTTCGGCCTTCGAAGGATCCCAACACGAACCACGAGCTGATGGAAGATGTTGTGTTCAGCAGAAGATCAAACTCGAAACGGTTGAACTTTGAAGGATTCTACACAGTGATTTTGGAGAGAAAAAACGCAGTAAGAACAGTGGCAACAGTGAGAGTTTATGGGGAGGAAGTGGCTGAAGTTCCTTTTGTTGTGACTCGATTGAGACACCGGCGGCATGGGATGTGCCGCACATTGATGAACGAGCTGGAACGACAGCTGATGAAATTGGGAGTGAAGACAGTGACATTGCCGGCTGTTGGTGAGGCGCTCAACATTTGGATAGACAGATTTGGGTTCTCGAAGATGACATGTTGTGAGAGATTAGAGCTTGCTAAGTACACATTGTTGGGGTTTCAGCACACGGTGAGGTGCCAGAAGGATTTAGAGAAGAGGATTTCAAATGATGCGGAATGGTGTCCAATGAAGTGGCCGACACCAAGTGTTGAAGAGCATGATATAAGTGTTGAAGAGCGTGATATAAGTGTTGAAGAGCATGATATCCTTGATCATATGTCTTTCGATGATTGGAGCTCCATTTCAGATGCATTTGATTGAACCCATTATAGATCTTTTTTTTGTTTTTTGTTTTTGGATTTTTTTTTTTTTCTTTTGGGATTTTTTTTTAGATGATTGACAAATTGTATATGGACTTGCACCAAAATAAATAAAAATATTGGTTCTTTACATTTCTTAAATATTAAAATAGAATATGAGACTTAATGTAAAATATGAGATCCTAGAGATCCTACGTCCGACATTGTTATAAGGGATGTGTCGGACATTGTTATAAGGGATGTGGAATACTTTTCGTAGAATATGGGTTTAAAGATCCTGAGTGAAAGCCCTTGAAGGAATGTGAGAAAACATTCCCTTTTAAGAGGCGTAGAAACATTCATTATAAGAGGTGTAGAAATCTCTCCCTAGCAAAGAGGTTTTAAAACCCTGAAAAGAGCGTTTGAAGGGCTTTGGCTATTACAAATGGTAGCAGAGCAAGTCATCTTGCGGGCGGTTGTTGGGATACGGAGCCTGATGCGAGCCCTTGAAAGATTTTAGAAACATTCGGTTATAAGAGGTGTAGAAACGTGAAAGTCACCCTAACAGAGGCGTTTTAAAACCCTGAAAGAGCTCGAATTGTTACAAATGAGCTCTCAAAGGCTTGGGACATTCGGTTATAAGAGGTGTAGAAACGTGAAAGTCACCCTAACAGAGGCGTTTTAAAACCCTGAAAGAGCTCGAATTGTTACAAATGAGCTCTCAAAGGCTTGGGGTGGTACGAATGAGCCTGATGCTTTTTTATAGTAAATAACTAATAGAGATATATACGGTAGATATTTTATAAGTATCTATAAAAATAGCAAAGATATATATATGGTATAGAGATAAATAAATAAATGATGGTAATATTTTGTAGATATTTTATAATTTTATAAATAAATAACTAATAGAGATATATACCGGATATTTTGTAAGGATAGTGATAGATATTTCATAAAAATAGTAGAGATATACCGTAGATATTTAGTAAAAACAGTAGAGATATACGGTAGGTAAAAATAGTAGAGATATAGGGTAGATCGTAAAAACAGTAGATATACGATAGATATTTCGTAAAAACAGTAGAGATATACGGTAGTATTTCATAAAATTTAGTAAAGCTATATTTAGTAAACTAAAATCATATATATATCTTTCAAAATTTACTTTCTTTGTTCTCGTATTCTATATCAACGTAGATATAGAGCTAATATTCCTCTTTTAATTTTCTCTCTCCTATTCTTTGTTTTCTCTCTCCTATTGGATATTGGGCCCAGGGGTGGATTGTGAGATCCCATTCTTTGTTTTCTCTCTCCTATTGGATATTGGGCCCCCAAGGGGTGGATTGTGAGATCCCACTTTAATTGGTCCTTGAAGGGTTTGGGTGGGTGAGATCCCACTTTAATTGGTCCTTGAAGGGTTTGGGTGGGTGAGATCCCACCTCAATTGGTCCTTGAAGGGTTTGGGTTGTTACAAATGGTATTAGATTTAGTCATTTGGCTGTGTGCCAGTGAGGACATTATTTAACCCAAGGGGGTGGATTCTAAGATCAGGATATGACAAACGTTTTAATATCTCTCCCTAACTCCCTAACACATGAATTTTAAAATCTGGAAGAAAAAGAGGAAAAGCCCTTTATGGAAAGGAAAATGAAAATGACGGTGAAAATACCGAGAATCACATTTAAATGAAGTAAAAGTTCATATAAAAAAGAAAAAGAAAGTAATGAAATGAAATTGGGCATTAATTATGAAGCATTAATAAGCATTGAAAAAGTCATACTCCAACGCCCAACCTTCCATTTGGTAGAAGAATCATTAATGTTCATAAAGCTTACTTAGAACCTAAATGTGATTGTAATTAACACATTTCACTCCCTAACTACCCCCTCTAGTTAATTTACATTACCCACTGTTCATCGAAGTCGAATCCAATTTCAAATCCAACCCCATCAAACATCAAACAAAAACAACAAACTAAACAATCTTACCCACAACCAAAGATCAAATTGGTTGTTCACACTTGTTATTTCGAGTCAAAATCCTTGCATACTCCTTTCGTTTCATTGATGTTCTTGATCTCGACGAACTCTGTTTCAAAACAGGGACCAAATACCAAGCCACACAAGTGCACATAATCGTCACCGATCTCCCAAAAACACACAACAAAACCAGAATCAAAATCACCATAGCTGTAACATAATAGCCTGGTTTCCTCAATTTCCTCAAAGTTCTCACTCGTACGAGGCTCTTCTTGTCGGCCTGCTTCTGGGTTATTGCTGGTTTGATATCATTCACACGCTTCTCCTCTTTCTTGTCCTTCTGTTTCACAACCACAGGAACACACTCATCTGAATTCTTGTAAGCAAAACGGACCAAAACAATGTTTTCTGGGTCAGTTTGAGCGTAAATTCTCTTCCTTTTCTCCTCAAGATCGGTTAAAAGAGCAGAGAATTTGTCGAGGCCACGGTCGGAGTAAGGGTTCTTCTTGTCTTTGCTGTGGGGTTTGAGGCCATTTCTGGCCTTTCTTGGAGTACAATCGGGGCTGCCATTAGAGGTCAGCGATTCTTGAGCCATTAGTGATGGAGAAGAAAAGGGTTTATTTGGGTGGATTGATGGAAGGAAATGATGAGCATTACAACCATTTATGGAATCCAGATCCAAGCAGTTAGTTTGGTCAAATTAAAATCTTCAAAATTAAAATATATATATTTAATAGAATAAAAAGGTTCGTGGGGTGTTGATTTGTTTGACTTTGTAAGAGATGGGAGAATGGGTATGAAATTGGCTAAATAATTTGAAATTATAACTTGAAGAGGAGGTTTTTATTCCTCAACAAGCAAACATATACTGATTAAAATAAAACAAGTCCAACATGTAATATTAAACTTAATAAAATTCTTATTTTGAAACTGTCTTGGCCCCATCCGTATTCGTTGACACCAATGTTTCTGCTCACGTAAAGTTGAGAGTGGAGGACGGCTCGAATCCTTCTTTGTACATCTTGATACTCGTTATGACTCAATGTAGACTGTTCACTTGATATGATATTGTTCGTTCTCGTGACTTTGGTTTTGGTCACCCCAAAAGACTTCATTTCAATGGAAATAGTGTCTGGGACTCTAACCATCATCAATAGAACTTGTATGATTGTAACCATGACGGTGTCAAATAGGTTTATGAACTTTAGATTTATGTTTAATAGGTCTTGTGAACTTTAAGAATATAAAATAGGTGTGGCTGGTTGGTGTGAGATCTCACATCAGTTGGAGAGGAGAACGAAACTGTGAGATCCCACCTCGGTTAAGGAGGAGAACGAAACATTCTTTGTAAGGGTGTGGAAACTTCTCCCTAGCATGAGTGTTTTAAAAACCTTGAAGGGAAGGTCGAAATGGAAAACCCAAAGAGAACAATATTTGTTAGCGGTGGTGTGATGTCCCACATTGGTTGGGGAGGAGAACAAACCACCATTTATAAGGGTGTGGAAACTTTCCCCTAGTAGACGCGTTTTAAAGCCTTGAGCGGAAGTCGAAAAGAAAAGCCCAAAGAGAACAATATCTGCTAGTGATGGATTTAGGTTGTTACAGGTGGGCTTGAACCAAACATTGGGCCATGAGAAAGCTGAGCCCCGAAGTGGGGTGGACACGATGCGGTGTGCCAGTAAAGACGTTAGGCACCGAAGAGGGGGTGGATAATCCCAGGTAGGCTTGAACCAAACACTGGGCCATGAAAAAGCTGAACCCCAAAGTGGGGTGGACACGATGCGGTGTGCCAGCAAAGACGTTGGGCACCGAAGAGGGGGTGGATAATCTCCCTACCGAATGGGGAGGAGAATGAAACATTCTTATAATGGTGTGGGTGTGGATTATAAAAGTGTGGAGATCTTTACCTAGTAGGGATGTGAAAATCTCTCCCTAATAGACACGAAAACCTTAAAAGAAAGCTTAAAAAGTAAGAGTGTAAAGCTAGTTCGGATAAGAGAGAGCTTCCAAATTCAGACGAACCGATTACCATTTACGCCCTCCAACCTTAACATTTCTCAATTTGAATCTTTGAATCCATTCTGTGCCCCTTTCCCCTTCCTTATCTCCTTCACATTGTCTTCTTCTTCCGCTGACTCACAATTCACTCACATTTCTCTGCCTCTGAGTTTCTCAACCACCCATTTACCCACAGCCATGGCCTTCGCAGGAACCACCCAGAAGTGCATGGCTTGCGACAAGACTGTCTATTTGGTCGACAAGCTCACTGCCGACAATCGTGTCTTCCACAAAGCTTGCTTCCGATGCCACCACTGCAAAGGAACCCTCAAGGTAATCCAATCAAACCTCGTTCATTTCAACTCTCATCTATCCATCAACTTAATTCTTAATTGGGCTGCTACATTCATTTCGATTTCTTGAAATGGGCTCTCAGATCAGCTCAATTTTAGTGGGCTATGGATGAATTTGAATTCAACGATTCACTGATTAACGGATCTGATTTGCAGTTGAGCAATTACAATTCGTTTGAAGGGGTTCTGTATTGCCGCCCACACTTCGATCAGCTCTTTAAAAGAACAGGAAGCTTAGCCAAAAGCTTCGAAGGTATTAAGAAAAGAAACTAAGTTGGTTGTATTCCATCACTAATCTCAAACCAACATTCTTTCTATCTTGATTTTAGGAACACCAAAGATTGGGAAGAAGCCAGCTGATTCTGAGGTGCACCTAATTAATTACTCTGTTTTACCCTGTTATTGTAAGTGATTACTGAACATCATTTGACAGAAACCAGCGGCGACCAGGGTTGCAAGCATGTTTGTCGGCACCAAAGACAAGTGCCTTGGCTGTAACAACACTGTTTATCCGACCGAGAAGGTAAATGTGAGCTGAAATGGACGAATAATTGTGGATACAAAACACCATTTGAAGCTCTGTTTCTCAGGTTTTAGTGGATGGAACCTCGTACCACAAGAGCTGCTTCAAGTGCTGCCATGGCGGATGTACAATCAGCCCATCAAATTACATCGCACACGAAGGCCGACTCTACTGCAAACATCACCACACTCGGCTCATCAAAGAAAAAGGAGACCTGAGCCAGCTTGAGGCAAACCATTAAAGAACCACGCATTCACAGACCCTTTTGCATATTTTCAGCTGTCTTCCTGTTTGTTCCCGTTTTTCTGCTGTTCCTTCACCTGAACTTTATCACAACGCTCCCTTTTTGCTGAAATTGCGTTGAAATTTGAACGTTATGTTAAAAACAGAGGACGTTATCGTGTGGGTCTCTCTTGTTTTCCGCTTTGGTTGTTGAATTCAAACAAGCTAAGTAAAACTAAGGGTAAAATATACATAAACATTTACGGTTTCTTTATAGGCTATATGACCCTCTTGTAATTCGACACTAAAATATACATAAACATTTGCGGATTACGTAATTTCTAGATGTGGTTCAGAGGCAACAAAGTCACAAAACTAAGTAGAGCTAAGGCTATGGCTATGGCTATGGCTATGGGGCTATGGCTATGGCTATGGCTATGGGGCTATGGCTATGCCTGAGGCTCTTTTTTGTTCTTGTTCTTTGTACATTTAGATTTGATTATCAAATATTTATACAAATGGGATTGGAAGCATCATTGATATGTTTTGTTTTTTGAGTGTGGAACCTCCACGTGAAGAGGTAGTCTCGAGACACGCAGGAAAGTTTCACGACATCGCAATAGGCGGTGATGGAATTTTTCTTTCCGCCGCCGTTTCCCCAATCGATCCGGACCCAACAAGAGAACCCATTAGAGGAATGGGGAACCGCCGCCGCGTCGGAGAGTTGGAGCATCACTTCGCCGCCGATTCTTCTCCCTTTGAGGCTTCGTTCGTCTCCTTTCACCATCGACTCCAGCCATGGGCACTCTGGCTGCCCGACCATCTCCTTGTAGGCAGAATTCGCCATTCTCACTTTGTTGTTCGAGTCCGATATAACCGCTGGTAACACCTCCGATTCAACCTCCCTTTCCACTTCATCTGGGTTCTTCGGCGGCTGAGGAGTGGTTGAGTGGCTCGCGGTTTGGGTTTTATTGATGCACCCAACGAGGATGATCGAGCCAACAGGTCGAACAGGGTGCGGCGTTATAACGTTGCAAGTGGACACCGGCGCTTGAAGTTGCTGCAACAGATCCTTCTCTTTGGGAATTTCACAAACTGCAGCACTATTCAATTCCAACCCCTTCTCATCATCAAACGACATAATAAAGTTAATCTCAGAGCCGCGGCAGTTCTCCTCAGAAATAGAAGACGGCGGACCACAAGGAAGAAGCGGAAGCGTCACCAGATTAGAACCCACGGGCGTATCTTCAAACCCAGCAGCGCCGCCGTTAAGAGCTGCAATAGAAAGGCGAGGAAGTAAAGAAGCAGAGGAAAAGGCGTGAAGAGACAAAGCGGAAGGGGTAGTCCTGGATCGCTTCAAGGGGTGAGGCGAAATGGGTGTAGAACGACCCCGCTTACGGGTGCGAGTGGGCCTGGCCTGCAAGTGCGGCGATACATTAGTAAGGAAGGCGGAGTGGGGAATGTTGTGAGAGTGAAAGGCGGTGGGGGAGTCGGGCTTGGGGGCAATCGGCCGGTATTTGGACATGATCTCGGCCGTCTTGTCAGTGGAGGTGTAGGGAGGGAGGGTCTTGATCATGGTGGCGGTGGGGCGGAGAGAGAGGAGGAGAGAAAAGGAAGTTAAGGGAATGGAAAGGGTGGGGGAAGTGAGGAATAGGGGAATAAGGGGAAGGGGAAGATGAAGCAAAAAGGGGGGAGAAAGGGACAGGTGGAAGTGTACGTGGAGGAAAGGAGAAGAGAAAAGGAGACATGTGGGAAGGCCAACGCATATCCAATGGAAGAATCAATGGGCTGAGGGTGAGGTTGGGAGGGGCACCAATGACAATGAGAGAGAGAGAGGGCTGGTTAGGGGGGGCGGGGGGTGAGTGGCTGCCATGCGTGGATCCATGTATCAGGATTGGCTTGGTTGGGGGACATGCAAAACAGAAGGGTAAAGGAGGGAGGGAGGGTGGCGTGGGGGCGTTGGAAACGGCGCCTTCCTTTGTTTCTTTGCTTGCTTTGCTTTGTATTTTAGTGTGAGCTTTGGTCGAGTTGGCTGTGGTTGGTGGATCGGAGTTTAGTGTCATTACGGCTTCACTCCACAGGATCACGCAAAGCATTGAGCTTCAAAATTGGATGCCTATTTTATCTATTGCCATTGGGATTAACCCACCTATCCACATCTTCTTTTTTACCTTTTTCACTTTTTCACCTCTCTTCTTTTCTTTTTTAACGGAGAGATATATGAATGACACCGAATTCATCCAAATTAAGAGGACTAATATAACAATAGATTGATTTTGAGGATACCTTACCATCCATCTCTTTGGGGTCGCTCCATTTTGATATCATTTGTAGCTTTACCTGGTACATGTTGCCGTCAACCTTACATTCTTAAAATGTGCCCGTTAGAGAGATGTTGACATTGAGATTAACCCACCTACCCAAGTCTATTTTAAATTATGAAAAAAAAAAAATAAAGAAATTGAATGGATTATAAAAAGAAAATAGAACCAAGGCAGTCCATAATCAGGAATAACAGACAAGCAAAAGCCAGTTTATCAACTACTGTCTCTCCTTCAAAGTGTGTCCTTTGGAGTTCACAGACGAATGTTCTGTTCTGTTCTGTTCTGCCCATCACCTCATGGAGCAGAAATGTAACACTTTTTTTTTTTTTTTTTTAATACAAAAACCACTTAATTTGAAATATAAAAACGTGAGTTATGATTCTGGTAATCAATTTTGGAATGATGGAGTTTAAATGCGAGATTATAAGTTTTGTAACTGTCGGTTTTGTTCAAATTTGGGTTGTTTACCCTTCAATTTATATACAGTTTCTTCCCTAATTCTCATGCATTTGTCCCCTGTTTCTTCTTCAATCTTGCAAACTGATATCATTTTAGTGAGCCATGGCTAACAAACCTGCCGAGGATCCGGTTCAGCCTCACCCAGTGAAGGAACAGCTACCCGGAATCCAATACTGCATCAACAGCCCTCCACCATGGCGTCTGTGTTCTTTCTCATACTCTTTCACTTTCATTCCCATTTCTATTTTGCTTCAGTTTTGATGAATCTTTCCTTATGTTCAGCGGAGGCCTTTATGTTGGGTTTTCAGCATTATGTTCTAACACTTGGTTTCAGTGTTCTGATTCCTAGTTTGATTGTTCCCCAAATGGGCGGCAGCGATGTAAGATGTTCTTGCATTTATACTACAACGTTTTTTTCTTGAAGTTTCTCAAAATGCCTTTAGCTTGTTGGGTTTTGATATCTCAGGCTGAGAAGGCCAAGGTGATTCAGACCCTGCTATTTGTTTCTGGATTGAACACACTCTTTCAGTCTTTGTTCGGGACTCGACTGCCGGTGGTGGTCGTTGGTTCATACGCCTATCTTGTTCCTACCATCTCCATTGTTTTGGCTAAGAGATATGCTTCATTGACAGATCCTCAAGATGTAAGACTCTGCTACTTCTTCTGAAACAACTATGTGCCATCTTCTCCTTTAACTCTTGGCATTTACTTGTTGTATGCTATACTTCAGAGATTCATTCAAACCATGCAAGGAATACAAGGAGCTCTTATAGTGGCTTCATGTTTTCAAATGGTTATGGGTTTCCTTGGCTTTTGGAGAAATACTGTGAGGTGGGTAAATCCTTAGTTTGTATGTTTCTAAACCATGTTGAACTTGTTGTGACTTCTTTTAAAAATTACTTCTGGATTAGATTTCTCAGCCCTCTCTCTGTGGTTCCCTGTGTAACCTTCACTGGACTTGGTCTCTATCATCTTGGCTTTCCCATGGTAAGGAAATAGATACCCATTTGCTCTTTAATCTTGCCTTGGCTATCAATTTTCTATCTCATCAGCTAGCTCTTGAGAGCTTATTTCCTCTGTTGTTTGCTGTTTTAGGTGGCAAAATGTATAGAAATTGGCCTTCCAGGACTGATTATTGTAGTGTTCATCTCACAGGCAAGTAAAAACTCATATTATCCATCTTTCAGCTTCACTATGTGCCTAAAGGGTATCATAAACTTCTCTTGTTTGGTTGTGGTTTTGCAGTATCTTCCTCATTTATTGAAAACAAAGAAGCCAATATATGATAGATATGCAGTGCTGTTCTCAATTGCTATCATTTGGTTATATGCACAGCTCCTAACTTCAAGTACTGTTTATAATCACAAACCCACAAATACTCAGAAAAGTTGTCGCACTGATCGAACTGGACTATTGAGTACTGCTCCTTGGTGAGTATAACTCTAGCTACTGACTCAGAATGTTCATTAGGAAATGTTTTTATGGTCTATATGATCTGATTACCTGCAGGATTTACATTCCCTATCCATTTCAATGGGGAGGCCCCACTTTCAATGCTGGAGAATCCTTTGCAATGATGGCTGCTTCTGTTGTTTCACTTTTTGAGGTCAAGTTACAAGCTCTTCATCTTTTTCATCTGCTAGCTATTGTGCCTTCTAGTTGCCTTGCTTCTGATATTAAGATGTTACAGAGTACTGGAACGTTTTTCGCCACGTCGAGATATGGCAGTGCAACTCCGGTGCCTGCGTCGATCATCAGCCGTGGTAGTGGTTGGTTGGTAAGATGTGTCCATCAGTGTCTAATTTTCCCTAGTGTTGGAATTTTATGTTCTAAGCAATTCTTGTTCAATTTCAGGGAGTAGGAGTTTTGCTCAATGGCGTGTTTGGCTCTGTTACTGGCACTTGTGCATCTGTGTAAGAATAGAATATATTTCATTAGTTTGCATAACTTAACAAAATTGTATCACAAGCTCAAGCTGTCGCACCTTGCAAAACATTTTAGGTGAGATCCCACGTCGGTTGGAGATGAGAATGAATCATTCCTTATAAGGGTGTAGAAACCTCCCCCTAGTAGACACGTTTTAAAACATTGAGGAGAAACTCGGAAGGAAAATCACAAAGAGAACAATATCTGCTAGTGGTGGGCTTGGACTCTTACAAATGGTATCAGGGTCGGTGCCAGTGAGGACGTTGGGCCCCCAAGAGGTAGATTGTGAGATCCCACATCAGTTGGAGAGAAGAACGAATCATTCCTTGTAAGGGTGTGGAAACCTCTCCCTAGTAGACGCGTTTTAAAATCTTGAAGGAAAACCCATAAGAAAAAACTCAAAGAGGACAATATCTATTAGCGGTGGGCTTGAGCGGTTACATTTTAACATCTTGAAACCATCCAATACCATAATTGTACAGCGAGCCAACCCCATTTATCACATGTTGGGATGTTTTTCTCTAATGATTCTTAAATATGTAGGGAAAATGCTGGTCTATTAGCTTTGACAAGAGTTGGTAGCAGAAGGGTGATCCAAATATCAGCTGGCTTCATGATTTTCTTCTCTGTTTTCGGTATGCTAACATGATTTTATTGACAAAACATTCATACTTTTTCTTGACCGGCTATCATCTTAACCAGGGAAATTTGGTGCACTTTTTGCCTCTATTCCTCTTCCAATCATCGCTGCCTTGTACTGTATCTTCTTTGGCTATGTCTGTACGTATCACTCTCTCTAACTCGCCTCTATTCCTCTTCCAATTATTGCTGCCTTTGACACTGACAGCAATGTAATTTCCCCAGCCTCTTCTGGGCTTGGTTTTCTCCAATTCTGTAACTTAAACAGTTTCAGAACCAAATTCATCTTGGGCTGTTCCTTCTTTTTGGGTTTGTCAATACCACAATACTTCAGAGAATATTATCGCCAAGATTTTAAATCAGAACACATCTACTCTGGCCATGGATGGGTAAGCAAAAAAGGAGACAAAACAAAGAACCAACTACATGACTGAATGTTTTACTGAATGTTTGTTCTTCTTGTTCTGCATTGCAGTTTAATGATGTGGTCGTCGTGATCTTCATGTCTCACGCAACCGTGGCGTCTGTGGTGGCTCTAATTCTGGATTGCACGCTTTTTCGAGAGAACGATGCTACTCGAAAAGACAGTGGGTTGCATTGGTGGGAGAAGTTTTGCTTATACAGTTCGGATGTAAGGAATGATGAATTCTATGCTTTGCCATTCTGTTTGAATAAGCTATTTCCTTCTCTTTAAAGCCTTCTTCAGCTGTTTTAGCTCTAGTTTTATCCTTGTACTGTACTGCTAAGGAAGTCAACACTTTTTTCATTCAATCAAGATTTGGTTCATTTGCAAAGCTGGGATTTTTCTGCAACTATTAGATCACTCCAAGAAAGAATTGTCACAAAATTCAATACCCACTTTCTGATTTGAAGCTGTATTAAGAAAATGACATCTGAGTCAATGCAAAAGCGAAAAAGTCATGTTTGACTTTAACTTAGCTAACGTATACGGATGTCGCACTATTTGTTTGTCTCTTGAAAGGGGAAGAAAGCTTATGTGACGGAGAGAAGATGTAACAGCCTAAACCTACTACTAGCAGATATTGTCTTCTTTGAGCTTTCCCTTTCGGACTTCCGCTCAAGGCTAGGAAAAAGAAAATGAATTATGAGAAAAGGATGGGGTTAAAACAGTGAGCACAACGAGGGTCTAATCGAAAGCGCCGACCAAAACCAATCCCCAATGCAAGAGAGTTTAACAACAAAAAAGGAGTCAATAATTTAGCCATGAGGGGCTAACACCGTGGGGACTGCAGATCTTAACTTTTAGAGAGATTTTGCAATGAGGCCCCACGGTTTTGGCTTTTATCAGAAGATATATGATGAGATTGGACGCTCAAAGGAGAAGCTAAGTATAAACAAACAGCAAATGCAGTAAATTCCTTCCAAAAGACAACTCCATTAGATACACACAACTCATTGAAGAAGAAGGAGCAAACCATGGCGATGGTACAAGACAAGACACAGTAAGATACGCAGCACCTAACTATATGCCTGTCGGTTGTTTGATAGTAAATGAAAGTTCAAATGCAATTTTAACATTCACATCGATTAGAGAGAGGAACGAGTGCCAACGAGGACGTTGGCTTTGAAGGGGATAGATTGTGAGACCCCACAACGATTGGAGAGGGAAACGAACCATTCTTTATAAGGGTGTGGAAAACTCTTCCTAGCATACGTGTTTTAAAAACCTTGAGGGGAAGCCGGAAAAACCCAAATAGGACAATATCAGCTAACAGTAGGCTTGTACCGTTACGATACCAAACAGCGAAAGAAACAAGGAGCACCCTTTAGAGGATAATGTGAAAGAGGCGATTGTTTCTATCATTTTCTTTTCCTCATTACGAGAAAAAGGCAGCTATGATGGATCAAAAAAGGAGATGTAAAGAGACTGATGAAGATTAGTGAATGAGATCAATAGAAAGTAAAAATCCAAACTTAATCAAAGCTCGTTAAGGGATGGGAGAAAAATGAATCCAAAAGAGGCCAATTTGAATGGAAATGACAGCACCAGCATTGTACATTTAAAGGAGGGCCTACTGTTGTTGAACATCCAAACGTTTGTCGCTTTTGATATCATCATTGTTGATGATTTGCCCATTGTTCTTGCCAATTGGCATCTCAGATGTGTCCACAAACAGATAAAGGAAGGAAAGGCCAAAAGATAAAACAAGGGACAAACAAAGTCCAGGGGTTTTAGTGTGATTGTTTTGATCCCCTTTTTTTCCTTCTATAGAAATGCCACAACTCAGAGAAAGAGAAAAAGGGAAGTTTTTGTTATATAACCATTTCAATTAGCATCACTTCTTCTGCTACCTCTCAAAGCCTAAACCACTGAGTTTCCACCATGAATGATTGGTCTGCTACACATTATTGCAGAGGAGGGGAATCAGGTTGGACTATGTACTTAGACCAATCCTACACTTCTGGGGGCGGGGTGGGTGAGAATTACAGGGAAATAGAAGCAAAAGTAAGAGCAGAGAAGGATGAAAAAGAAGATCTATCAATGGTGTCTGATGCTTCCTCAGGTCCACCAAATTACAATGAAGAATGCTTTTACAATAATGGGTATTCAGCTTCAGAATCAGCAATGAATTGTAGCCGGGAGGAGAAAAAGAAGAGCAAGAAGGGGAAACAAAATGGCAGAAATGACCAACATTCTTATCTCGATGACACTGCTAGCTCCACTATATATGGCTATGGCTATGGCTATGGCAAAGCAAGTGTAAAGAACATTTCCGTTACATTTTTATCTCAAAATTCCAGAAGAAATGGATGAATCTTATGCTGTTCATTCTATATTATGCAGAAAATTAATGGAGCATCAAGCAACGAAGCATTGGAGACGAATGCAATAGAACTTTCTCAGGGATTCTCCGCAACCCACGTTAAGGTAATTTGATGAAATCATAAGATTCAGCAAGTTTTTGTATGCATTGTTAACGAAAAAGTGAAACTTTTGAACACAGAGAAAACCTGCAGTGAAGAAACGCTTCGACTTCTATCGCTCTAAAAGATCAGCACCCGAAGAATGAGGGTATTACCAATTCCGCCGCAGAAGAATGATAACGACATGTTATTTATGTATATAAGGAACATTGTTCCTTTTGTTATTATTTTTTAGTTTCAATTTAATTTTCCCCCAATGTGTTAGCTGTGTGCTTTCTCTTTTACACGTTCTTGTCATTGCAATGGGAAAGTGGAAGCACTAAAAATGGACCCAAAAAAATCAAGAAAGAAAAGAAATGTCCTCTCGTTCACTAAATAGTGCTCAGCGTGTCAACCATGAAGTTACCATCACGTTTACAATGCTTTTGTTTTCGTTTACAATGGGGAATAAAAAGCTAGCTCCATTTGTCAAAGTATCGGTAACTTCTCGAGTTCAATAGATTCGAACGTTAGAATTTATATTATAAGAAAAGGAAAAGGGGATATGGTCGAAAAACAAGGTGGCACCGAATTCGGTACATAAAGCGAAATGAATAAAGAGAGAAAAGAAGATGATTAAGCAATAATAACAACTCAAAAGAGCAACTTTAGGTTGGGGGATTGGGAAATGCCAGCCTAGCTGTTGTTAAGTGACCAAACAACATTCGATTATTGGAGAGAACAATGCGAAGAGCGAGCCAAAGTGAGTACCAAAGAGACAAACATGCTGGAAGGAAGTGGAAAACGAAGCTAAATTTCAAACCAAAAACGGACGAAAAAAGAAAAAAAAGAGCAACCCCACCACTCTTTAAATGAAACCACTCCAATTATTGATTTTTTTTAATCATTTTTTTATTTCTTTTTCTACAGAAAATTACCCCCACATATTGGAGAAATATGGATTGTACGTAATGGACAGTGTTGCCCACGTCACTCTGACACGTCCAATGTCAATCCTCTTCTGCTCATAGTTGTGGAATCATTATACTCGACCCTTCAACAGGACAAAAATGGAGCAGCAACCCAATTTAATTAGCTGGTAAACAGAACAGGACCAACGCATGCTTTAGCTCCTTGGAGCAAGCGCCATGGCCACTTATGAACAGTACACTCGGTGGGTTTTATATTAAGGATACATTGTATAAAAAATGTTAAACGCAAACTTTACATAGGAATATCAAGAATTTAGAGATGCACAGCGGTAGTTGTTATAACTCAAAAAGACTAATTCGACTCCGACAATTGATTCTGAATTAGCGAACAGTTCTCTTCAGAAATATGTAACCCCGTTGGTAAATAACAATGCCCTGAATCAAGCACTACAAATACTAACAAAGACAGTAGAACAACTATTTTTTATGGGGTGATTATTAGTTTTTGGTAGGAGGGGTGGGGCAGGGAGGTGCAAAAGCTTGAACTTCGTAGACTAAAAGAACTACTTTTAAGTTAAAAAGAAAAAATTCAATATTACAATACAACAACGCTCAGATGACCCCCCCCCCCCCTCCCTCCCTCCACAGAACAAAATTGTAAGACATAGAGAGATGTCAGAAAGAATTGGTGGATACCAACATTCAAGTATATCCTAAAACCGGCTTTAATATGAGGATTTAAGTCCCATATATATGTCTGTGCACAGGTGGGGCATCGAAGGTGTTAGCCACTTCTAACCATGGTTTTTCTATAATCAAGACTGAAGTTTTGGAGAGGTGTCCAATAAGTAAAACAGGATCTCTAAAAGGAAAAATTTCAAAATTCTTTCTACCGTCTGTTTGGCAGTCTCTTAACTTACGTTTCAATTTCCCATTGACTGGAGTACCCCGTAAACTCTTCACCATTGAATCTTGTCCACTTATCATGACATATTCATCATCTTGATCCACCGACATCTTAAAGTCAATTAGGCACATTGCTCTACAAAAGAAATGAGAAATTCCCGGTCAAACATCAAATTGCATAGAATGAGATATGCTAGATTGAACAGAGCTAAACATGAAAGGGTGCCAAGATTTCCTAACAATGAATACAGATGACTGATTCAAGCAAATCAACAAATCTTCAGAACATGCTAAAAGACTGGAAGGTATTTTCGGAAATATTAGGAAGCAGGAACATTAATTTTAACATTATCAACCAAATTTCAGCAAGCTGGCTTCAGCCGATGCCACTTGCTAACTGCCAGCCTGGAAAATGAGCTGGCCGTGCCTAACTATAAAACTCATGTAATGAAATCCCAGACTCAATATCTAAAAAAGAACACGACCATTGCAAGAATGAAAATGTCAATGGTAGTAGTTTAGGACACCATACTTATCTCTCCATTCTGTGGGGCAACATAATAATATGAATGGTCAAAAATTTGAAGGTCACAGTAAACCAAAGCAACTTGACTCTTAACACTTCGTAATGCCATTGAATCTGTTATTAATATATAATTTCTGCAGAACAATCTCATTAACATGGTTTGATGACAATGGCTGTCACTATGCAACATCATGAAACACTGGTCACAAGAATAAGCATTTTGTAACATTATAGCAATTCTTGTATAATACCTATTGCAGGTTAGTACAGACAGGATGCAAAAGGACCAAAACAATAGCATACAGCAACGTAGTAATCAGCCACATGACAACACAAGTTATCAAATTCAACAAAGCAAATCAATTCTTAAAGGGAATAATCGTTCAAGTAAATTTCCCTGCAGCACTTAGTAATATAGAGAAATACCTGGAACTATACACGATAACAGGCAAAGAAGTGGCAGACGGAGGAAAAGAGAGACCAATAACCTCCCCAGGAAATTCTTGGAATCTCTTGGGGAGAGCTTGTGTATGCCGCATTGACCAGTCTCCTAATTGTTTAGCCTCAACATCGAAGGCATAAACCTGATTTGAGGAAGTAGTGACCACAAGCACATTGTTGTTCCATTGAGGAAAGCCTCCAGCAGTAATTGAGGCACCATCTAGTCTTGAAATGAACCAGTGTTGCCTGTTACAAGAGTAATAACTTAATTCGTATATTACTTTCTTGGAAACCATGAGAATGTAGGCAAGGAGGGTGAGTAATGACAAGCTGACTATAAAACAATACAACAGCAAATCAAGATAACCTCATTATCTCCATATTGAATACGTATATATCTCCAAAGCAGTTGACTGCAGCTAACCACTGCCCATCTGAACTTGTAAATATTTTTGTTATAGGAGGCTCAGCAGGAGGCAAGGCATCATCCTGCAGCTCCCGGAAAGGCGTAAAACTATGTATCACTTTCAAACTGCCCGTATCCACAACCTGTCCCCACAAGGAAGGTTTAAAATATTAATCAAACACCATTCATAAATTGACCAAACAAAACATGACAAAAGATGTGTCATCTAAAGAATCAAAATATTCAAATAAATCAGAGGGGGAAGGGGAATGTATTTTATAGAAAATATATAAAAAAACTAAATTCAACGGCATATTTTACTAGTGAAGGAGAACTTACATATATCCTTTTATCATACCCTGCTATGATTAATCGAGAAGAATCAAAACTGAAGACCATGGAATGGGCAAATGGAAGCATGTTTGGAAGTTGCCTTCTATTAACCGTCCATGAACATTTGCTTCCCCCAGATTTCTTCAATTCATATAGGTTGGGTTTGGCATGATCAGAATATGCAAATAGCTTCCCGGAGTTGGAAATAGAACTGCAGATAATCTTTCGTGATGCCTTGCTCTTAACTCGAACCAATAAATCTGCCTTTGCAAGTCCCTTAGAAGGGCCACAAGCCATATCTCTAAAGGAACCACTTTTTGGGCGAATACATAGGATATCCAGAGAGTGAGCAGCCTGAACAAGTAATAATGGTGCTTGGTTGAAAATTGTGTTAAGTACGAGTTGCATAGGCACCCTTTGGGGTGCAGGACATATATCATGGGGAGAAAATTTGGTAAATTCCTGAGCAGAATATGCGAAAAGCTTTGCATCATCACCACCTGAGATAAGCATTGGAACTCCCAAATGGGCCCACTTCCGATAGCTAAAATCATTAGGCTTCTTATTACGGGCCCTTTTTACCTCGTCATCTTGAGGCAGCTCTGCTGCTAAAAAAATATATAAGGTAAGAAAACAAGAAGGGACGTATAAAACAAAAAATAATACTGGTTATCAATTTAGGTTTTACCAACAAACCTAGAGTTCCCCCTAATGAAAATGACAAATTTTGGTTTTGAAAAAAAAATGACATTAACAAGAAACTAGAGAGAGAAAAAAACTTTCGTTGAGACAATGACCAATAACTAAAGTAAATACCTTCTCGACAAATTGGTACCGCAACAGTCAAAGCCCTGATATCATGAGTATGAGATCTCACATGACCAACATAAATCCATTTCTTCATCACTTCAGAAGAACACTCATCGTCATGAGATGCAACATTCTCGCTAGAGAGCTTATATAGAATAACCTACAAAAACAATATATTCACAAGACATTAGAGTTATGGAAGTTGAGTTATCACATAGAAAGACTGCAATCATTAACTAAATTCCTTAGCAACCAAGCTTGTACTTCAGGACAATAGTGATTCCATTCAATGTCAGAAACAATGTACCAGACTGATGGAATTAAAAAAGGCATTCTTCTCAGTAAAACGTATGAATCATAATCTCCCGCAAGCCAAATTGGGACAAAATATCAACTGATTTGAAAAATGAACAACAAATTAACCCCTTCTTTGTTCACATACCAAAATATATTATAGATGATTTGCAGCTAGCAAAAGGAAATCACAACTAATGCAACCTACTACCTTCCACAATATGCAAAAAGAATATAACCATTTGGCAACATGTGAGCTACCCACATGATGAACCTCTAAGATTGTTAAAGAAGTTTCAACTCTAAGCACACCTCTGCTTGCCCTTCCTCTACCAGATCATCATCTCAATAAAATGCTACAGGCTAAAGCATGGATTGGGACATAAATCTTTCGGACTTTTTGCTTTATACTTTAAAAACACTGTAGAAATAAAATAATCTGATTATTTGAAGAATCAGAAAAGAAACTTATAAATTGAACATAGTTTAAAACAATCCAAAAATAAATTTTGGAAATTTCCAACCCATTCATTCAATAGAGCAGAGAAGAATTTTGTAATGTACCATGTAAATTTATAATTCAAAACTGAAAGTTTGTTACTAAGAAACTAACACAACAATAAAGATTAAGGAACTATAAATGGATAACGATAAAATAAGAATATTTGGATGTAAAGATAAGAATACTGAGTGGTGTACAAGCACAAAAAGTAGGAGTGCAAACATGGCTGGGCAATTAGCAAGAGTTGTACGAAAGTAAAAATATGAAACCATATTGCATGACCCATAGTCAGTACCTGACCATCAGAGCCAGCAGAATATACTCGATTTTGATTAGGAGTAGCTGCAAGTTTGTTAACATCACCCTTGTGTAGAGTGTGCGCTTGCAGAAGAGTTCCATGATTACCGTTCCAAAACTGCACACTACCAGTACTATCTGCACTGACAAGGGTACCGCACCTGCAATCAACAGGACATACCAAATAACAAATGCCTTCAGAACACATAAGTCGTGAATGGTAGAAAATACCACTTAACAACTGTGCAATCTAGAGAAGCATGTAATTCTTTACCTCAGGTAAAGTAATGACCAAACACAAAGTTCTGGCCCACTGCCTAAACCTCCAAGTCCTGCAGTAATCCTGTAGATCTCATGCCCGAGACTAATATTCCAGCATCGAATAAACCTGCAGTGAATGAAAACGTTTAAAAAAAAACAAACATGGGTAACAGTAACTTGATAGAGTAAAGTGGATAAAGATCATACTCATAATACATTATATACATTTTCATCGCAAGTAACAAAAGGTGGTATAAGTACATACCCATCACTGCTCCCTGAAAATATCCGTTCTGCATCATTACTCCATGTTACACTTAAAACCCTGCCTGGGAGTAGCAGCAAGACAAAAGAAGGTTTTAATATCCAGCTAATCATAAAATAAAAGGTGACAAAGCAGCAACGAATCTGGGAATAGATTCTCACCACTGACCCTAGGCAACGACCTTTTGTAAATAAACTCTTCTGCGTCACATATATTGTAAATACGAACACAACCATCATCACAAGCAATAGCTAGAGAGGGATTTTCATCACTAGATTGGACATGAAGCTCCGAGGAATTAGAATCGTCTTCACTCTCACTACAATCTTGGAAATCACTCTCATTGTCTGTTAAGTGCCCATTTTGCATGTCTTGTGGTTTTACCTCACTGTCAACTTCACGACTATTACAGGGTGCAGCAGCAATTTGCCAAATAGAGAAGCCAATTGATTCTAAAACAACCTGTGAAAACAATAACCAAATCAAATACAAACATCTCAAGATAACAAAGTAAACTCAAAATAAACAAGGTACTCCCAGAGACCCAAAACAGCGTTGGAATATACTATGGGCTGCAAATTTCACCATTCCGGCAACTGAATTTTCTGACAGTTATTTAAACATATTCCGTGAACTTAAATTGGGATTAGAAATGGCAGGTAACAATTCTAAACTCATTGCGTGCGCTTAAGATAGCATTTCAAGAAGAAACAGAGTAAATAAAAGCCACCACAATCCCCTAACGCGCACCCACACTTTTATATCACGTCACAAGTATCTGGTGTGCGAATCCCAATAAACAAAAGCTAAGGCATACTGTGCTATCAAGAATTGCATTGGACATTAGACCAGTACGAGAAGCAGCGCACTGACCTATTAACGTGAAGATCGGAAGACTATAGCTAATGAACAGCAGTTTATAGTGGAAGCAACAATGTATACCTTCTGTGTTAAATCAAACAAATCCCACTCGGAAATAGAACCATCAATGCTGGATGAAAATAAGCGACCAGATGGCCTATCTTTGGAACCGGTGCAGCACCAAACAAGTGAAGAAACCCTAGAAGTAGGGTCTCCAATTATCGTCTACATCAAAAACGCAATCCAATCAAACTTCTAACTCAATTAATTGTTCCCAAAAACGAAATAAATGATAAGCGACTGTACCAGCTGACAGTGCCACCCGACGGAACCCGGAGACACCAGCCAAATCTCAAGGGAGCCGTCTTCTCGGGCAGCCGCGACTTGAGAGTCATCAGCGCTGGAGGCTAGCGCTACTACAGGAGATGGCTTCCATTCAATTGAAGAATTCCGATAACACTCAATCATTTTTTCCAACAAACAATAGAAACTAAAAGAAAAAAAAAGTTAGTTGATTGGTGTTGGGACCGACCCAAGCAAGAACTTGGCAGAGAAATAGGGCATCGAAGACACAGAAAAGCAATTGAATGAAGGGAGAGGCGACCAGGTTTAGAAAAAAAAAGTAGTTGCAGAGGAAATAGGGCAATCGAAACACAGAAGAAAAATAAAGAAAGGGAGAGACGAAGGAGGCGACTAGGTTTAGAAGGGTTTAAGGAGTCGAAGCGGGAGGTATATAAGGCCGGTTCATGCTTCTGCTTCTTTCGACTTGAACCAAGAACCGGTTTTCTTTTTTCCTTCTTTGTCTTTTTTTTTTTTTTTTTTTACGCGAATATCACAATTTAGGTTAAAATTTTCAACTTCGTCCTTCTACCCTTACTGGCACATAGACTCGTATCTACCCATCTTCGGAGAACAGCGAAAAGACTGGCACATCGTTCAGTGTCTGGCTCTAATACCAACTGTAACGACTCAGATCTAGTCTACTGGCACATCATTCAGTGTCTGGCTTTAATACCAACTGTAACGACTCAGATCTAGTCTACTGGCACATCATTCAGTGTCTGGCTCTAATACCAACTGTAACGACTCAGATCTAGTCTTCTTTGAACTTTCCCTTTCGAATTTTCCCTCAAAACTTTCAAATTCAAATTTTTCTATCTCTTTATTTATAATTTTAGTTTTTAAGAAGACACCTATTTTTTTCTAATTTGTTAATTATTGAAAACAATATATTCTATTTTTTCTTCTTTTCCTCTTCTTTTACCTTCTATTAATTCCTCAATTTTTTTCTATCAACTTTATATTTTGTTAATATTTTTAAATTTTACCTATATTATAAATTCTATTATTAGTATTTAAATTTACAAGTAATTACACGATAATATATGTTAGTTTGATAGATATTCAAACGTGATGGGATAGATATCAATAAAATTTCATTATTATTCATCGATACGTGACTGAGAATCAATTAACATTGAATTAACTAAATCACATAGTTTTTTAAACATTTTATAAGGGATCTCCAGCTGTCCATCTACTAAACATTATGCCACTTTGGTTCTGCATGGTTTGTGGTGTGTGTCCTCCTCCCTGTAAATTTCATACCCAAAAAAATAAACAATTAATCATTTCTTGAACTAAAAAAATAAATAAATAAACCAAATATTTACTTTTATGGATACAAATGTCATGTTGTTTGCATAAGTCCTCGTGTACCTGTCCAAAATTAATATCACTGAATCATTCACATAAATCATATGAAAAATAATATTATAAATGAAATAATTACCCAAGAATTTGATCCTCCTCGTTAAACCAAGGCCTCCATTCATCAATAAGAGGATAATTTAGAGATTTGATCCATGCTTCGGTGTCTAAAATCGGCACCTCCATATCATGATCCCCGCTAAAAATCAAAGACTTGTAGCCCTTAGAGCTAAGATTCATATGATAAGGAACCATACTTATGAAATCATACTGGTAATCTTTTGTACTTTGACATCTAAACCTTCTCCAATCGTTCCTGTAAAAAAAAATACATTCAATATAATTCTTTAAGAGTGTTTCAATCAATAGGTTAGGTTTTGTTTTTACCTCACGTACATGGAGAGCTTTCCGAACTCGATCGTCATTAGCCCAATAATAACTGAGGTAAAACGCGTACTCCTACGTACAGAAACACGATTTAAAACGATCATACGAACTTCCCAAGCTTCAATGACAAATTAGAGGAACAAAGTGCATAATAAATTTACATCACACTCGAGAGGAATCGAAGGCAACACTCCGGGAGAAAGAAACTGTTGTTCAGAAGCATTGTAGAGGGATCTCCTCGCATCATTAAACGTAGCAGCTTCCGTCACTTTAGTAGCATCCTCACAATGAGGCTTCAAAATATTCCCCGTGTTGATTCTACTCACGCACTAGGATGAACAACAAAAATAGATATCAAATTTAAATACCAAATGGTTAGGAATCACGGACATCCAAAATGGTAGGATGATATTATCACTTATAAACCTATGATCAGGACTCACTCCCAATAATCATCGACAATCCTCCACTCGAACAAAGTACCCTATAAGCCTCCCCCCCTTAATCAAGGCTTGACTCCTTTCTCTGGAGCTCTCGAACAAAGGGTCTTTGACTACACTTTCGAGGCTCACAATTCTTTGTTCAATATTTAAGTTTATGACTCTCCACAATGGTATGATATTGTCCACTTTGAGCATAATCTTTCGTGGTTTTATTTTGGGCTTTTCCCAAAAGATTTCGTAATGAAGATAGTATTCCCCACTTATAAACCTATGATCATTCCCTAAATTAGTCAATGTGGGACTCACTTCCAATAATCCTCAAGATACCATATCATACCTTTTGGTAAGCGGATACATGTTTGATGCACTCCACATTAGTTGGATCAACATTAAGATATTCTCCTTTGCAGCTGCTTTTCAATGACTATACACATGAATTAATAATAATACTTAAATTAGTGCTCAAATTCTTGTGTGTATTCACTTGATATTACCTCGTATAGTTCATCAGAGATGAAGGACATCCTATGAGCATATGGAATCTTATAATTATCATTTGTTTTATGCACACTGAAAGGATTGCCCTCTATGTATCCCTAAAACATAAAAAAATTAAGATTTGGTAATTGAACATCATCAAACGGTAGGTTGTTAAGTGAGTAAAGGGTAACAGACCTGAAGGTTTATAATTGGGAAGCCATGGCTATTACCTTCTGAGATTGCTTGAGTAAGAGAGGGAACAATCATACCAGAATATGAGCCACCACCAACATAAAATGGGTTACGAATGAATTCTGGATGATCAGCCAGCCACTGCGAAGCTCAAATTCATAAGGAATTCATATCAAACCAATGATATCTGATGACAGTGTGCATATACAATATATACCTTCCGCAAAAATTGATGATTTTGTTCAATTTGTAGTACATCTCCTTTCTTCAAACCTCGTGGAGTTTGAGCGTATGAAAATCCAGTGCCCACGGGCGTATCTATAAAAAGTATATTCGCTTTCTGGTATATGTCATGGTCACTCAAGTCCACTACTAGATATTGTTCGCTTTGACTCACTACGTACCTCCATCAATATTAAAGTTTTAAAACACCTCTGTTAGGAAAGATTTCTACGCCCTTATGAGAGAAGTTTTGTTCTTCTCTTCAACCTGACGTGAGATCTCACAATGGTTAGAGAATGTTAAAATATTATCCCTAGCCCAACCAGATTAAGCCCATAATAATTTAAGGATTTTAGGAATAAATTTAGAAAAATGATTAAAAATTTGAAAAATGTTAGGAATAGATTGGCTACTATCGTATAAATACCTTCCACCCTAGTTAGTTCATCATCCCAATAAATCTGAAGCAATACGAGTATTTGTGTATTGTAAATCTCTTCTCGATTGGTGTTAAGAGAGTGTGCGAGTGTTTCCTACAGAGAGTTGTGTTCAACATAGAAGTGAACGAAGCAATCCTTAAAAGGGTACACGTTTGAAAATCGTGAGGTTGACAAAGATAAGTAATTGGCTAAAGCTGACAAGATCTATTAACAATGGGTTTGAGCAGTTACACATTGTACGTACCATAAATTAAATAGAAAGGCAACGAAAAGAAAGCGAAAAATGGTTGTTACCTTAGTCCATGTATGGGGATTCAAGATTAATTGAGGTAAGCTTCCATTGTATGGCTCTATCTTGAAGTTTAGAGGGCCTTTAAACAAATACAATATCCAATTAATGAAAATTTTAAAGATTAAAAGACACACATATATTTAAACGTATTTGGCTATATTTTTTTGTCCTCCCATGATATTCCTCTGTTCCCTTGCTCCACCTCCGACACACTCCCTTGACGGTCCCCCAGTCTCCGGCGAGCAACAGCCGACGGTGGTGAAGCGAGGAATGAGAGGAAGATAAAGTTAGAAGGGGAAATTGTAGAGAGTACCAATTTCCAAGGCAAAGCCAGAGAGTGCAGAGCAACCTGGACCGCCGATGTACCATGTCATTAGAGGATCGGTTCGGGGATTTCCTTGGGACTTCACAAAGTAATAGAACATCTGAACTTCCTCCGAATCTCCCACACCCACGTATCTGTTCCGCTTCCAAAACAAAGCGGATTACTCACTACTGTAACTCTAATTACAAACAAAAGAAAGAGGAATTCGGAAAGAGCCTAAACTGACCCAGTTTCGAGTTCAAATGGAAGAGGCCCTGAAAATCCTGGCAGATACTTCACACTCCAGAATGATCCTGCGGCGGCGGAGGCGGCGGAGAGCACCTGAAGAAGAACAACAAGGAAGAAAACAGAAGACCTGAAACCACCCGGAGTGGCCATTGGAGAAATTCAAGAAAATGTGCACCCGCTTTTGGAGTACTTTCCCTTTATTTGTACAGCTAAAAGAAGAGGTTTTCACTATTACACAAAATGTGATCAAAATTTCATACTTTCCATCGATTCCATCTGACCACTACTTCTACCTACCCAAAACTTATAATTGTATCGTTTAAAACGTTGGTGAATCTATTTACTTTATAATTATATCATTTAATCTATTTGGAAATTTGCTCCAAAGAAACTATTATTTGGGATTTAAAAAAAAATATATATATAGAAACTTTTAAATAATATATTTGAAATGAAGCTATGATGACAAAAATCTTTATCTTTCATGTAATTATAGTGATGGAACATTTGCAACGAATACATTGAAATCGACTTGATTATTGACTTCATTATCTACCACGAAAACCATGTTTTCTATTAGTGATACTTAAACGAGATTTCATCAATATAAACAGATTCAAAGAACTTGCTAATGTTTGAACGGATCATATCGTCTTCTAAAATTTTTTACAAGGATTTTCGGGCTATCCATCTATTAAACATTATGCTAGTTTGGTATTGCATTGTTTGTGGTGTGTGCCCTCCACCCTGCAGATTTCATGAGAAAAAGAAAAAGAAACAGTCAATCACTGTTTAAAGAAGAAAACTTGGCCAATAATTATTTACTTTTTCTTACTTTTATCGTGGCAAATGTCATGTTGTTTGCAAAAGTTCTCGTGTACCTGGCCGAAATTAATATCACTATTAAACCATTCAAATAATCATATAAATCAACTTGATAATATAAATAAAATAATTACCCAAGTACTTGATCTTCATCGTCAAACCAAGGTCTCCACTCATCGACAATGGAATAATTTAGAGACTTGATCCATGCTTCAGTGTCTAGAATCGGCACCATCATATCATGATCCCCACTATACCATAGAAAAAAATATTTATACGAAAAGAAAAAAAAAAAACCATTTATCATAGAGTTACAACTCAATACCTAAAAATCAAAGATCGATAATCTTTGGAGCTAAGATTCACGTGATAAGGAAGAACATTCGTAATATCAAATTGATAATCTTTTTTACTTTCGCATCTAAACCATTCTCCAACCGTTCCCTGAAAAAAATAACAAAATAAAATAAAAAAGCGGGTTGTACATTCAACTCAATTTCTTAAGAATAGTTCAATCAATAGTTTATCTTCTTACCTTGCGTATATGAAGTGCTTTCCGAACTTGATCGTCGTTGGCCCAATAATAACTAAGGTAGTATTTATACTCCTTCATAGCAAGAACAAACAGAAAAACAAACACGAACACAATTCAAGATCATAGGATCTTCCTTGTCTTTGAGAGCAAAGAATAATCAACCAAGGAGACTGGAAAAAGGAAAAGTCTAGATTTTACATCACAGTCAAGAGAAAGAGGAGGTAACACTCTAGGAGCCAGAAACAGATTTTGGGATGTATCATAGAGGGATCTCTGCCCACCAAACGTATTTTCTGGCGCTCGAGAAGCATCGGTACAATAAGGACACATAATACATGCTAAACTGATTCTACTCACACACTGGAACGAAGAACAAAGACAAAAGGAATGTATCAATTTTGGGATCGAGTACTTGGAGGTTCGAATACGAGTTTTAAGTAAACAAACCTTTTTATACGTAGAAACATGTTTGATGCACTCCAAATTAGTTGGATCGATACGCTCAAATTCTCCTTTGCAACTAGTTTTCAATGACTAAACACGAATTAATAGTTACATTAGTTCTCTAATTCTCTCATTCACTTCTTTTCTTTGCTTAACAAGCTCTATATTACCTCATATAGTTCATCAGAGATGAAGGACATCTTATGAGCATAATGAACCCTATAATTATTAACTGTTCTACGTACACTAAAAGGATTTCCTTCTATGTATCCCTATGATGAAAAACATTACAAAAAAAGAGTTAGTAATTAATACTCGTGTCATCAACGTGTTGCTAAATGAATAAACGACAACAGACCTGAAGGTTTATAGCTGGGAAGAGATGTTTATTTCCTATGACATTAGTTTTTGTAAAGCAAATTAGAAATAGTGCAATCTACACATCCAATACCCAGATTATGAATGGTTTATACCTTCTGAAATTGCTTGAGTAAGAGGTGGAATAATGATACCAGAATACGAGTCCCCACCGACGTAAAATGGATTAGGAATGAACTCTGGGTGATCAGTCAGCCACTACAAAGTTCAAATTCAGAAGGAATTGATATCAAACCAAGTTAGGGAGCTTGAGTGTTGATGTGAGCATGTAGAATATATACCTTTCGCAAAAATTGATGATTTTGTTGAACTTGTACTAGATCTCCTTTCTTCAAGCCTTGTGGAGTTCGAGCATATGAAAATCCAGTGCCCACAGGCATATCTATAAATAATATACTGGCTTTCTGGCAGATATCACCATCACTATTGCAAGTTAGTGTCATTGCAAAAGAAATAAAAAGGTGAATAATTGTTACAACCTTGGTCCATGAATGGGGATTCAAGATCAGTTGAGGTGTGCTTCCATTGTATGGCTCTATCTTGAAATTTACTGGACCTTCAAACAAATACAACACACAATTATCGCTTCAAACATTAATGCACAAACATTGGTGTGTTTGGGGTGTTGAGACGCCCTTGGCATTATCTCGAACACTACGTGTGCAAACTTTCTTGCTTGTTTCTAAACGCTAAGCCATAAACTTCCTAGAACTTTGATCTTGCTCTAAATGCTCAAAATCTATCAAGCAACCAAATATAAACGTGAAAGTATACATTGAATTCACACAAACTAGAATAACATAAAGGCTAACTACAGCACATTTTTGTGTGTTATCAATCAAACCCAAGTTTAAATAAGCCTAAAAGGTCATTAAATGATAACTTGAACCAAAATTCACAGAGTAAGGCCCAAAACTAACACAACTCAAATTCAAATGGCTATGACATTTCAGATTTGAAGCGAGTAATCAAAGGAGGGAAGATGAAATAAGAGAGATATGTTGCAAGAGAACTAAAGGTAAATTGTAGAGTACCGATTTCCACGGCGAATCCAGAGAGAGCAGAGCAACCGGGACCTCCGATGAGCCATGTCATTAGAGGATCGGTTTGGGGATTTCCTTGGGACTTCACAAAGTAATAGAACACCTGAACTTCCTCCGAATCCCCCACACCGACATATCTATTCCACTCCCAAAACAAAACTTAGTCTCAAATTCTAACACAAACACCAAACTTAAACTGATCACTAATCACTGTAACTCTAAATAGAAACAAAACAAGATGAATTCGGAAAGAACCTAAACTGACCCAGTTTCGAGTTCAAACGGAAGAGGCCCTGAAAATCCTGGCAGATACTTCACACTCCAGAATGAGCCTGCAGCGGCGGCGGAGAGCACCTGAAAAATAAGAACAAAGAAGCAAACATAAGATCTGAAACCACCAAGAGTGGCCATCGGAGAAATCCAAGCGCGCCAAATTCGAAAGAAAACCAACAAGATATGCGGTTTTCTTTTCATTACGAACATAAGAGTCGATGAGGTTCTCACGATCATTCCATCTGCCTCAAACCTTCTGACTTTCGCGGGTCCAGTTGTCCAATGTATTCAATATTTTTACATTTTTATACTGCGAACCCTCTCAGTAAAAAAAGCACTTTACTTGAGGTAGAACTTAGAACTTACTTTTATAATATTCAAATGTTAAATTTTATTCTTAGGTTTCTTTGTAAATAATTTGATTGGTTCCATAAACTCTTCCGTCTATATTACTATTTCTTCAAGTTTTGGTACATACCTATTAATTATATTTGTAATTTTTTTTAATTGTTATTGAATTATATAATTTAAATAGTGTAATTTATAGTTTATCTAAAAATATATATCTAAGCTTTGGAAATTTAAAGATATCTTTAATTAAAAAAAAAAATACTTTTACTGATCTTTGTTTTAAAAATATTATTGAACTTTCCTATGTCAAAAATATCCTTAGACATTAAATTCTTTTATTAATATCTTTTAACTTAAAAAATAAATAAATAAATAATTTATCGTTAACACAATATTCTATGAAGTTTTAAGAGTGGCACTAACCTCTTAATTTCATTAAAAAAAAATCTAAAAAATTTTATAATCAATATATGGACAGACTGCATTTTAGATGTCTCTAAATTTCTAATTTTTTTTCTAAAATATCAAAGACATTAACCTACATTACATCATAAATTATCTCCAAATTTTATTACTACTATTTAGAGTATTAATACTATTTTTAACACGAGATAATGATTTCATACCTAACTAACAATAAAACTAATTTTTTAAGTTAAACAAATAAGGTATTAATTTTTTAAAAATAAAACCATTAGTTTGATTTTTTTCAAGTTCTAAGTGTGTTTTGACAATTAAAATGCATTTTTTAAACCCATCTCAAACTTAATTAGTATTTTTTAAATAAAGTATAATTATATCTATTTAAAATTAAAATTTTTTTATTTTTAAAATTTTTTTAAATGTATTATTGAGATAATACGATTGATTTAGCATTTTAAAAATAAAAATGCTAGTATTCATAATTAATAATTTAAGTTTTAAAATGAATGACTTTATTAAAATACAATTTTTTTTTTTAATATAAAAATAGAATCTCATCCCATAAATTTGTTAAATTAGAAAACTGCAACATAATATAGGTTTAAATATCATTTTAGTCGTATTTTAGATTTAATCTTTTTTAAATTTCTATGAAATAAACATAAAACATTTAAAGTACATGAACCAAAATGATATTTTAACTAAAATATTTAGGTTCGTAAATTTATTACTTAGTATTTAATTTATAATAATTAATATTGGTCAATTGGGCAAAGTTGCTTTTTGTTTTCGTAAATTTTGTTAATCCATTTTGGAGCCGAAAAGTCCAAATTATAGTAAAAAAAACCCTAACCTCAATAATAAAAAATGTATTTGACCTAAAAATGTTTAAAATTTGATTTCAATTATTAAAACTTTTGAATATTCTATTTGGGTCTTTATCAATTCAATTTTTGACATATAACCTAATCAACACTCGATTCATAATAACTTTATTGTCTATAAATTTGGTCATTATTGAGACTAAAAATGTCTTCATATTTAATAAAGTTATTGAACGTCTATCTAATTGGTATTTTTCAGCTCTCGATAATTCTAAATTTACATTTAATAGCCAACGACCGCTTAGAAAGCTTTTAATTTTACACTATTTATTGATGTTTTTTTGACCTACAACATAACACCTAGATCGTTAAGGGTAATATGTTGCCGACATTTATTAGTGGTTAATATAATATTTTTATTGACGCTTTATAGGCATCGACTTATAGTATAACGAACATTTTGAGACTTTAACTATAACCCTTTTATTCACGCTTTTATCTCTCAATTATAACTATTTTATTAGTTAAATTAATAAAAACACTCATAAATTTTATACTAGTCTACAAAATACCTTAAACTTTTAAAAATTCAATAATATCCTTAAATAAAAAAAAAATCTAAAAAACTCTTTAATTTTGGATTGAGATTATTAATATTTTATATTGAAAAATACTCTTGAACTTTAAATTGTTTTCACTGATAGATTTGTTTAAAATTAAAATATATATTTTTTTTGGGTACCAAGTTTAAAAAATACTTATAAAAATTTAAAAGTAACATTAACATCTTTAACTTCGTATACAAACTTAGGAAAGTTTATAAGTATTTTTAGACGTGGTATTAATAGTAGTAATAATTTTTAATTGTTTTAAAAAAATTAAAGGTGTTTTTTTTAAAACTATAATATTAATGAATTTTTTATTTTTAAAGTTTAACGATATTTTAAAATAAAATTATTTTTCAAACTTTTTTGGTTAATATTAAATTTGAGATAATTTTATTAGACAAGATGTAAAATATTTTTATTAATTTAGCTGTATTTTATTTATGTTTTATTATATATATTTGAAAAACTACACGTGGTTCGAATTCCTAGGAATTTGAATATGGAGGGCATCTTACATCGATACACAGAAATCAATAACGTCCCTTCCTTACCACACAACATTATAATAAAACTATAATTAATTGGACTTTTTAAAACCTTCACATTAAAAAATAAAAAATATTTAAATACCCAAAGTTTTTAATAACATTATACATTTTCAAGGTATAACACTCAGAACTTAGGATAAAAATTTGAACCATATGTTACAATAAAACCATGTCAATATGTTGATAAATTAATTTAGAATTTAGAAAAATATTTATTTAAACATTAAATTTAAGAAATAATTTATTATTTGTTGACAGTGGGGGAAAATCAAGTTTATGGTTTGAACTTTGACCAGTCTGATTAGGCAAACTGCGAAATGCGTCCTCTCATGCAGTTGCTTCCCTCACCGCCAACAAAATACTGACACGTAACCATGGGAACCGTGTGGCTCTGTCACCTACACACTGTTCTAAATCACCCACAGCTCACCATTATTTTTCTCTTTTCAAATTTCAATACTATAATTTATAAACAAATAAATCCAAAATTAACTAATTAATATTGAAAATAACTATGGGTGAGATTAAGTTGGGGACTGTCTAAGATATTTATAAAAATTTTAAATATGGAGTATGAATTGGTTATATAATTTATATTTAAAATTAAAAAAAAAACCATATGATTGTTCCATAATGGATAGTTTATAATATATTGTTGTATAATTTTGAGAGTAACATCAATCGCTTTTTTATTTTGACCATTTGACCATCACAGGTCCAAGCCACGGACCATTCAGATGACCACAAAAAAAATAAAACCCCACCAAATAATTAATAAAATAAAACACTTTATCAGAAAAGAAAAAGAAAAAACCGGTGAATACGGTGATAAGAATGGGAAAAGGTGAGGCTACACGTGTGGCTCCCGGTAAAGTTACGGGATATAGCCGGTAACTGGGAGTCAAAAACCCTGAATTAATTTAATTGGTAATTAGGGGAAAGAAGAAAAATAAAAAATAAAAAGAGGGTTTGGATTTTCATCTCCCTGGCCCAAGCGATGGAAGCGACTCGGTAGAACTTAGCTTTTCTCTCTTTCTCAGTGCCTCCCGTTCATTCGTGTCTTAGATCGTTCGATTTTTCTTCTGACATTTTAGTTTTCCGGGGGGGTTTTGAGGGATGAAAGTGCACTGTTGTTAAGTACGAGTGATTTGCATTCATGGTAGCGATTTTGTTTGCTTGTTTTTTTTTGATGATTTGGCCCTTTTTGTGGAGCTTCGAGAGGAAGTGAGCTTCATTTGTGGTGTTGATGATGACTAAGGCGATGGTGAAGAAGAAGAAGAAGGGGTTTCTTTTGACTAAGGAAAGGGTTCAGTTAAAGGAAGAAAAGGATGTCCCCATTCGCCATTTTTGCTGCTTGTGATTGTTGTCAATGCGAAGGATAGCTGTATGCTAAAAGATTGTGGAAGAAAGAGAAAGTAAGTTAGAGAGAAACCCCCTTTTTCTTTTCTTTTCTTTTCTTTTCTTTTCTTCCCTTTTTATTGTTCTGTCTTTGCGTTTGAATGATTGAATCCATTCGTGTTTCTGTTGGTTGCTGAAAGTTGAATTCAATAGCTCGTTTTTGTTTTCTGTTCCAGGGATTTTGGGTAATTTTTCTTTTCTCTCTCTCTTGAGATTCATTTGTTCTTTTGAGGGTTTTGTGAAAATGCCGATGTACCAGCCGTCTTCCGGTCGGAGAAGAGAGACCGATTCGGAGATGGGTTTGGGTGGTGGTGGTGGTGGTGGGGGGCAAGTTCTTGATGTGGAAACCGCCGTGAAAGATGGTATTCTTGGCGGTGGTGGGTTAATCTGCGACGGTGGAGGGGCTGAGAAATTGGATCTGAAGGAGATAGTGGAGGAGCTTGAGAACATTGAGGTTCCTTCGGTTTTTATTTGCCCAATTTCATTGGAGCCAATGCGAGATCCTGTGACCCTTTGTACAGGACAGACCTATGAACGATCCAATATCCTCAAATGGTTTTCTCTTGGCCATTTCACATGTCCCACCACAATGCAAGAGCTTTGGGATGATTCAATCACTCCCAATAACACTCTTCACCAACTGATTTACAGTTGGTTTTGGCAGAAGTATTTGGCGATGAAGAAGAGGTCTGAGGATGTGCAGGGGAGGGCTCTTGAGCTCTTAGACACTTTGAAGAAGGTCAAGGGCCAAGCCAGAGTCCGAGCTTTGAAGGAGCTTCGACAAGTTGTCGCTTCGAATTCTTCGGCGAAGAAAACCGTGGAGGACAATGGCGGTCTTGGTTCGATTTTGTCTTTGTTAGGTCCTTTCACATCCCATGCGGTTGGCTCCGAAGCCATTGGGATTTTGGTGAACTTGGATCTCGATGCCGAGTCGAGAAGAAACCTTGTTCAACCTGCGAAGATTTCATTAATGGTGGATATGTTGAATGAGGGATCCACTGAGACTAAAATCAACTGCACCAGATTGATAGAAACTTTGCTGGATGGTGATGATTGTGGGGCAGACACTGTCTCGAGTTTTAGTCTCTTGGTTGGATTGCTGAGATTAATCAAAGAGAAGAAACACCCAAATGGTGTTCTTGCTGGGTTAAGATTGCTAAAAGCTCTGTGCTGCCAAGAACCAGTGAGGAACTCAGTAGTGAGCATTGGGGCAATCCCACAATTGATTGAAATTCTCCCGAATTTCGACCCGGAATGTTTGGAGCTAGCTCTTCATGTATTAGACTCGCTTTCGTCCCTCTCAGAGGGCAGGGTGGCCTTGAAAGATTGCCCCAACACCATTCCAAACTTAGTGAAGTTGTTAATGAGAATCTCAGAGAGCTGCACTCAGCTGGCTTTATCAATCTTATGGGCAGTTTGTAAACTTGCCCCTGAAGAATGTGCATCACAAGCTGTGGAAGCAGGCTTAGCAGCCAAGCTTCTTCTGGTGATTCAGAGCGGTTGCAATCCCGTTCTGAAACAACGCTCCGCCGAGCTTCTGAAGCTCTGCAGCTTAAATTACACAGCAACCCTCTTCATATCCAAGTGTAAGCTTACAAGGACAATACAATAATGAAGATGAAAACCAAAAAGGAACACAGAAAAACCACCATAAGAAGCAGTGAGCATTGGCATTTTTTCAAGAATAAAAGCCTTAGAGCAAGTGGCCACTGAAATCTGAAATCCCAGAGAACATGGCTTCTCTGTAATAGATTATTACGTGGATAAGATAAGATAAGATAAGATAAGATTCCTGTTAAGAGTCCGAGTTTTGAAGAGTGAAATGAAGAATGAAGATCTCTTTTTCTGCGTTCCGGGTTCTTCGTGTTCTTCATGTTCTTCGTGTTCTTCTTCCATCTGAATCAATGAAGTGGGGGTGAGTTTTTGAAGCTCATCATTGTAAATTTTTGTAGATTTTTTCTTATTGGCCCATCAAATCAAATGTTGTCTGATGAAGAACAATTTATGATATCATTTTTTGTTGTCGTTGTAGGTTTTGGAACATACGAGTTTTTTCCTCTGGGTATTAATTTTTCTGTCCGTTATTATTACCAAAAGAATCAGAGATGATCATGATTTCTTTGAGTTGATGTAATTGATGGTGGAGTTAACAGTATTATGCATAATTAAAGTAAATAAATAAATTTAAAAAAGTACAATTCCGATGAATGGTCCTCCAAAGGGTTGATTCAGCGTTTGGATATGATTGGTGGTTAATGGCCAGAAAATTGGTCGGAAAGGATCTTCATAATAATATTCTTTTAATCTTTTTATAAGAATTTAAGCTACATTTGAATCCTTCTATTTATAGGTTTTATTTTTTATAGTGGTATAAGCTTCATGTCTCGACTCAATTATCACCGAAGCACTTTCCTTTCTTGTCTAGAGCGGGCCTATGGTTTTGTCTACCCTGGTGGGTCTTGGCCTTGGCCTCGAGTGATCTAACCAGCTAACCAACCCATCTTGTTAAGTCGAGTTATTGAGGTAAAAAGTAGGAAAATAAAAGGAAGGAGTGACAGTGAGGTGATGGAAAATAGAGGGTCGTTTTCTTAGCATGATTTAGTATTAAAAATGTGGGGTTGGGCTAATAATTGATCTTTTCTCTACTCCTTCCATCGTGGGGGTCCTTCTCCTCTCCCTTTGTTCATGCAAATGGGTGCACACGGTCAACTCCTTTCCCCCATTTCCTAAAAGGAAAAAGAAAAAAAGAAAGAAAAAGAAAAAGAAAATTTGAAAAAACGACACATTAAATGAGAAAATAAAGAGATGTCGCTGTTGAAATGTGTATGTGGGCGCATCGCACATTATACCCAACTCCTGAAATTTTCCTCTTCTTTTCTTCCTTAAATTTTGTTTTTTTTTTGTTTTAATTTTGCCAGCTGTCACTTACAATGTGAATGGGTTGGGCCGGAATAGGAAACGAAAACGTGGGCCTTGGGCTTGTTTAGATAAGGTGGCCCATTATAATGTATTCATGGCCCAATCATAACCCAAGCCCACATTATAATATAATATAAGGTTGTATTAATAATAATAATTGGAGAAAAGTGTATCTACGAAAAAAAAAGCGCAAGCGAAAGGGCGACCGATCAAACAGCGCCATATTAAGGGTGGGAAGTGTGAACGAACCAGTCGCTTTCTTCACCGTACGAATCAGATGCAATGTCATGGTTGGCTCTCTCCATTGCTAACACCCTTCGCCTTGACGACGAAGAAGATGAGCAGCACAACGACGTCGTATCTTCTTCTTCTTCTTCTTCCACCATTCCCCGCAACCAGATGGAATCCCAATCCCAATCCCAATCCCAATCCCAACCCCAACTCGACGACGAAGCTTTATCTCGCCGCGTCAAAGAGGACTTGACTGAATTCAAACAAACCCTAACCCGCCAATTTTGGGGCGTGGCCACTTTCCTTGCTCCTCCTCCGCCTCCGCCGGAACCGGGGCCGACTCATCATCTCAACCCGGCGGAGGATCTGGTTGCCCCTCCCGATTGGAAGTCGTTCGAGGCGTCTAATCAGTCTGATCCATCGATCTCCGGGGACGAAGAGGACCTGACTGATCCGATTGAGGTTTTGAATATGCGTTCCAATCATGACGCCTATGCGAAATCGGGGATTTTACAGGAGGAATGCTATGAGGTGGATTGGGAAGGCGCTGTTGGGATCACTGATGAAGTGCTGACGTTTGCGACGAACATTGCAATGCACCCTGAGACTTGGATTGATTTCCCAATTGACGAGGAGGAGGACAACGGTGGTATGTGTGTTTTGCTAATTTTGCTATCCAATTCCTTAGATGCTTGTTAATTGATTTCTCTTCGACAAGGAAACCTGTTATCTGGTCTTAATCTTATTCGTTTCTTATCGGATATAGGATGAAGGTTACTGAATGGTCTGAAGGCCACTGCTAATAATCTTTAGCGTCATTGTTTCTTTTAATGAATTGTTCAATTGATGCTGGAATCGTTTGTGAAATGCTTTTAGAAACTCGTTTCCATAAGTGGAGACTTCTATGAAATAAGGCATTCGACTATCCGAGCGTTCCATCCTTTTGGATCTTCTGCACCGGGCATGTTAGAAATTTATCTTGGGATCTGTTGAGTGCCACAATTAGATGTCAGCAGTTAGCTCAGAATTTTTGTAGCTGTATCTCATTCTACAACTATTTTCCAAAATGAACTTAAGTATCTTTAGTTGGCACACCTGTGGTCCATAAAGTAAGAGATGGGTATTAAATTTTTTTGATAACTCAGTAAACCCTTTTGGATTTCAGGATAGTACTCTTAGATCATGCCTCAGTTTTTATATCTATACATGGGTTCTGTCACCTCACTTGTTGACCTCCACTTGTGTATCGTTCCTCATAACTTCCTGCCTTGTCATTCCAGTTCCCAATTTTTCTTCCTTTTCTGGTTCTCGATGTCTATTACCTTTTCCATTAACGATTACCTTCGGCTTTGGGCAGAAGTTGAAATATTGTGGTTCCCTCGGTGCTATACAACACATACATTCAGTGATTCCATTCGCGTACTTTACATCTTTTGTACGTGAATTGAACTCATTCATTCAAGATGCCATTGCACTTATGTTGTGATAGGAAAGATAAGCCCCCAATTCAGTTCACCTACACTAGGTGAAAGCATCATGAGTCTTAAGTGATAGTTTTGTTATGCAACATGTGAATTTGTCAAGTGTTAGATAATCTCCCTCGTATAGCGTGTAGTGTGCATGGATCCTTTATGTGATGTGGGACCCCAATGTCTATAAATGGTCATAGTATACTTTTGCGGGTCAAAAGGCGTTGGGGAAGGAGGATATTGGGTGGGATCTATGAACAACAAATCCCCCATACATCTCAAGGTGAAGGTCTTTTGGCCTATCACAATAAAGAGTGAAGTCAAGATAGCTTTAAGTGTGTGTGGGGATTTGTCATGTGATTCAGATACACTCCTAATTTGAAAGGATGAGGCACCAACCCAAGCTGAAAACTAAGTCTACACAAGCAAAACTTTATAGATAGACATTTTTATTGTGAATGCTTAAGGTTTTTTATCTTTATTTTTATTTTTTATTTTTTTTAAATACCATGGGAAGCATAAATTTCTCAAGCTATAAAGCTAGTTATTATATAATTGATGACAAGAGATTTTAGGGCTCGTTGGAGGTGGACAGTTGGAGGTGGACATTAAGCATAGTGAATTGAAACTAGAGACGGATCAAGGTAGCTTGCCAGCGAAGGGAGAGACTTAGGCCTTTCCAAAACCTGGGAACTTGTTTCCTTTCAATATAATTAGCATATCACATATTGCATTAGAGGCTCTATCGATTATGTTCATCATTTAGAGTGCGAATATGATGTTTCAGTTTTATACAATCAAGTGTGACCCAAGTTATTTGATTTTCAGTCTAATGACTTATTCTGAATTTAATCATAACCCCATCTCCTATACCTGGATATGTAAGATGAACGGGAAAGGAATTTTTATAAGGTGATCCACTTAAATTACTAAATATGTTGACTTTTGAATGGTGAGTTTGGACTTTGTCGTTGTTTAACTATCTGCTTTTATGATGTTTTTCACATTGTTGAACCCTGTGTATTTACGTCTTTAGACCCTTCTTTTTCTTGTTTTAGATTTTGAAATGTCTGATGCCCAAAAAGAGCATGCTTTCACTATTGAACATCTTGCTCCTAGATTGGCTGCTCTCAGATTTGAACTCTGTCCTTGTCATATGAGTGAGAGTTACTTTTGGAAAGTCTACTTTGTGCTCCTGCATTCAAGACTCAATAAACAGGATGCTGAGGCTTTATCAACTCCACAGGTTGACTACTCTTTCTTTTCTTTGTTTTTTAAAATTGCAATGCAACCTTTTTAGGTAGGCTACGTAATTTCCAAATTGTTATGGTCTGGCATGATGATGCATATTTGTAATTTAGGGTTCCCATGTATAGTTAAATTGTGCACAAAATGACCCAAATGCTATGATTGCAGAAAATTTTATTATATTCATATGGAGTTCAAACATGTATTATTTTACTGCTTTAAATGAGTATTAATCTGGTTCCTTTGATTGAAACGTTATGTTTCTAGTATAATTTGGTTTCACCAAACTTGTAGGTAGCAGAAGCCAGATCAATGTGGATGCAGGAATTACAAAAGAAGACCAAGCCAGAGACTTTCTGGTGTGGAAGAGACACTTTTGAATTAAAAGACAGCTCTGATTTGTTGCAGGAAGATGATAGCTCCATGGGCCTTGAAACTCATTCTGTATCTACGCTGCCTTGGACATTTACATCTGAGCCAAGCATGTCGTCTATGTCGAGCAATTGTGAGACAGAAAAATACCAAATAGAGACTTCTGAAACACAATTCATTGATAAGTCCGTCATCGTTGAAAAACCTATAATTAAAGATGAGGATAAAAACTCGACGATTGAGTCTTCTTCAAAATTCCTTGTTCAGAACTACGACGACGAGTCAGATAATGATTGGCTAGAGGAAGACTCTGGGACCATCCTCCCTCCGGGGTACGACGAAGATATTTCTTTCAGTGATCTCGAGGATGATGATATGGTTCTGCCTGCTAAGTTCAAGATTGTTTCAAAAGAATAAGGAAGTTAAACAAACGAATTCAAGGCGATGCTTCCAATTGTGTATGTATGCTTTGCCGATGAGGATAAAGGAAATTACAAAGTCAGTCTGACAAGATTGATGGGGCTTCAGTTACCGATCTTTATGAAACCATCTGAAATTGCTTTTAGTTGATGGGGTTGGTGGGTGCATTTGTAAATGAATGAGAGAATGATTATTCCAGTTTGGAAGAGTGACAATGTGTCTCTGTTTGGTTTCTTGTTTGGGAACTGTGTAAAGAATGTATCAGTAAATAGACAGAAGGGGAAAAGATATAGATTCTTTTTGTTCCATGCCCAACGATGATTGTCCTCATCCCTTTGTTGGTCTGTCAGGAGTGGAGATTCATTCATCGGAGGCTGTCTGACAGAAGAAAGCGCTAAAAACAGCCAAAGGAGCCACCGAATTGAGGCAGTTGAGAAGAGGATTCTGTTGGATGGAAGTTACCCATCATCTCATTGGTATCTACAGAACCACCATAATGGACCATTCTTTCTATTTGATTGCTGTACTTTTTTACCTTTCTACTCCTTAAAGATAAGATATATAGCATATAGCTTTAGTTATCATACTCACAGATAGGCCTTTGAAATGCAAGTTGGCCCATTATTTTGTTCTTTGAGTATCAGACCAATGAGCTTTTATTTGTTTGTTTGTTCAAAATTGATACCAGAAATTGAACCGAAGCGTACTGACCACAATCACTCTGGATGAGATTTGTTTTCAAGTTAGAAAGACGACAAACAGGATAAAGAATTGAAACGGAAGACAGGGAATATTCAACAGAACCGAGAGGAAATTCACCAAGAAATTTGCTGTCAGAAATTATTATTCAACTTTAATGGATATTTATTACTTAATGTCGTATTTATTATAAGTTTAAATGCGCAACTTGAGTTATAATCATGAAAAATTGAGAACGAGAGTGTCTAGATTATGGGGAAAATTGCATACAAAATGGCCATGCAGTTGGGTTCAAATTTAATACACAAGGCTGGCGTGGTCCGTTTGTGGGAACTTGAATTCATTCTGATTGGTTATCTGATCTGCGATTTTGGTGTTTCCGTGTAGGATTGGTTTAACCGATCCGAGCATGAACTCCTCCATTCAATTCTTTCTCGTCTTATTTTTCTTTATTAAATTTTCATTCCGTTCTATCAATCATTTCAAGCCAATCACCTGCACTCGCCTCCTGTTTCCATTTGCCGCCAATTAAATTTCCCAGAAATTTTGCTGCAGAATCCTCCAGGTTTGACCCCTCAATCTTCATTGACTTACTACAATAATCCCAAGCAGGTTTCCGATTCGATTCTGTGTTATTTATCGGATTTTTCCTTTCCATTTGTTGAGAGGGAAAATCTCAACGATTTTCTCGACCCTCTCACTGTTTGTCGCGCCATTTTTTTGTACGGTTTCGTGCCTTTCAATCTTGAATCTGGGTTTCGGTTTGATTTCGGTTCTATAGACTCTCCATCTTGCTATTTGGAAATTTCTCTGTATGGATTTTGAACTTGTTAGAAGGGGCTTGGGATTCTCCCAAAGGAGGAAGAAATGGCTTGTTCTATTGGCTCTCATGGGGGTCTCTGGTTACGGAGTTTATAAGGTCTATCATTTCCCCTCCGTCGAGAGGAAGAGGAAGAGGCTGATGAAGCTCTTCGGTACCATGATTTCCGTCGCTGAAATGGTTGCGGATTCTTCTGAAGCAATCGGAGTAATTTCTAAAGATTTGAAGGAGTTTCTGAAATCTGATTCCGATCAAATTCCCAACAGCTTGAAGCAAATTTCCAAACTCGCTAAATCGGAGGAATTTTCGGAGTCTCTGGAGAAGGTCACCGAGGCATTTACGGTTGGGATGATGAGAGGGTATAAATCTGTAACAAAGAACGACGGAAATTTGGAGGCTGATTCGGTGAATTCGAGCTCTTCTTCTGACGTCGTCGAGAAGCTTTTCTCAACAGCTGGGACTGGTTTTGCTTCTGTTGTGGTTGGAAGTTTTGCAAAGAATTTGGTGATGGGGTATTACTCGATCCCTGGATCAGTCGATGATGCTTACAAATCTGGATCTGAATTTTCAGACGTGCCTAAATGGGTAACTGTGGCCTCCGATGAGAAATGCAAGAATGTTATAGCAGATTGCATACAAGTTTTTGTTAGCACTGCAGTTTCTGTATATCTTGATAAAACAATGGATATTAATGTGTACAATGATCTCTTTAGTGGATTGACCAATCCCACTCATCAGGACAAGGTGAAGGACATGGTTGTTTCTGTTTGTAATGGCGCTGTGGAAACTCTTGTAAAAACATCTCACCAGGTCTTGACAAGCTCGCGATCGTCTTCGAATTTGAGTCCGGTTTCATCCTGTAATGGACTGTCAAAGCTAGGAGACGATGTCTTTTCAGAAGAAGCTTCTTCAAAGAAGATGGCTGCGGGCAGCTCAATTGAGAGTTGCCAAAATGGGTGGATTGACACAGTTTCATCTACTCTGGCAGTTCCTAGAAACAGGAAGTTTGTGCTTGATTTAACTGGTAGAGTGACATTTGAAACGACAAGATCTGTTGTGGATTTTTTGTTATGGAAGCTAATGGATGGTCTCAAGAGAAGTTTTGGTACAGTTCATGATGAAGTTGTGGGTAGGGGTTTGGAAGTCGTAAGCTACTTCAGTGCAAAGTCTTCTGTTATTGTTACAATTTGTGTAGCATTATATCTACATGTTTTTGTTGGCACCGGGCTTCTGTTATCTGCATAATAATAGAGCGGAAAGCAGTTCAAGCCACTTAGATTAGAAAGTATATACCAGTGTTGCATTTAGGGAAGGTTTTGGACTTCCTATCATTCAAATTTGAATGATGATCATACTTCTTGAACAAATGCATATATTGATGCTTAAGTAACTCTGATTCTCTGGCTTTTCTACAGGATGCTTTTGATATATTCTAATACAGTTGAGAGCCAAGTTCTTCATTCACCCAGATTGATGCATTTCAAATGGCTACATGACTTGGAAGCCTAATGCAATTTCATCCTTTGTTCCAAACACCCTAGTTAATAACGATTGAGTAACAACCCAAACCCAGATATTGTTCGTTTATGTATCGCCGTCAGCCTCACGGTTTTAGAACGCGTCTGTTAGGGAGAGGTTTCCACACCCTTATAAGAAATTTTTTGTTCCCCTCCCTCTCCAACCGATGTGGGAATCTCAATCTACCCCTCTTGGGGTCCCAATGTCCTCGCTGACTACTCTGTGATTGACTTTGATACCATTAGTAACAGCCCAAATTCATCGCTAGCAGATATTGTTTGTTTTAGCTTGTTACGTATTGGTGTCAGCCTCACGGTTTTAAAATGCGTCTGTTAGGGAGAGGGTTCCACACCCTTATGAGGAATGCTTCGTTTCCCTCTCCAATTGATGTGAGATCTCATAGATTGATTCATGTCTCCCTTTACCTCTCTTTCTCAACTCAGCATGTCATACTACTGAAGACTTTAGAAAAGAGGCAGTTCCATTTGATTTTTACTTTCATGTCTCAACGACTTGTACAAGTTTCCTGTTCTTTTGGAGCTGTAAACATAGATGTCTTCTATGCCAATTATAAAGGTTCTATGATTCACGTAATTGACTCCGCAGGACTGATTTTCACCCATTACCCCACTCCTTGAGTTACCTTATAATTACCTTGTGCAATTTTAGCATATTTTTGCAGTTGCCTTCTGACTAATGAATTTAGTTATTTACTATATGTTTAGCCATAGATGACGGAGAACTTGAAATTCCTTTTGACAAACTCATATTACTATTCAACATTCCTTACTATGCTACAGATTTTTGTTGTTGGCTCCAGGACTACTTATCCTGTTATTTTCAATCTTTTTTGTTTCTGATCTCATAACCTTGTTCTCACAGAACCGTTTTGCAGAGCCGCTGGCTATTTTGAACTGCTTTGGATATCACAAAGTAATTTTGTTCTGAATCTTAATGGCATGTTCTTGATCCGGTGAGGCCTGCAAACACCATCTTGGATGTCTCGCGGGGATGTCGTTGCTGGAAAGTTGATGAACTTTCTATTTCCGTGAACTTCCTCAATATACTCTAAACAAATGCTGGATGAAGTTCTTTCTGGATGGAAAGTAAACAGTAAGCTGACTTTTCCAGACAGGGTGCCGTAGAAACTTCTCTTTGTTAAAGAGATTATTATTTACTCAGTAGGTCTGCATATAGGCGAGGATGTGGGTGTTAACCCCATGTGATATGCATTTTTAACATTTGGGTATCATCATTACCATCATCCCATTCTTCTTTAATATCCACTTCCTTTACCTTCATTTTTTTTTATAACATTTTTTATGCCATGTAGCTCTTGATTAATCATGCCTTCTAGTAATAGAGATGTCAATGGGTTATGATTTCTTTTGCCCATCTCTTCCTGGAAGCTGCCTCCTTTTAACCTGCTGGAAATTTCTGGTATTTTGACTGATATTATCATTCATTCTTCCATCCTATTTGGATAGAACGAGAGTAAAAGCTGAAGTGAGAGGGAAGGATAATAGGGGAAGCTGCCAGCTATGAGCGGCGGCAAATACACTCATGCAGGCCCCGTAGGACCATTGCGGGGTATGGCATAATCTTCCAAGTTGCTTTCATATTTGCTTTTGTTTTTTGTTCAACTGGCCCTTAATCTTGAATATGTCATTGTAATTGTATGTAGATTGATTTATTAACAAGCCCCGAATCATGATTGGCTCTTTGCACGCTTTGTTACCAACTTTTGTTTATTTTTCCTTTATAAAGATCTTTGTTCTGAGGTTAATTTCCATTGTCTTGTCGTTAATTTTAACAGTGTCAAGGGAATGCTTCAAAATTCAACTCTTAATTATTAACTGGGTCGGTAGAAGATGCTCCCTTGGGACTTATAAGCTGCTAGTTTGGAGCTTTCATTACTCTGTCTCTGTCTCTGTCTCTGTTTCTCTCTCTCTGTTTCTGCTTATTTCCATGTCTGCCATTACTTCCACCTGCAGTAGCTTCTTCTCCATCAGATCAAATTCTATGGAGTCAAGAGTGAGAACTTCTTCATCAACCCATGGCTCTCCAGCATGTGGGAAGCTTGATGGAGTAGCAACTTGGCTCATCAATGGCTTTGTCACAGCTTTCTTTGGATCCTTGGAACGATGCTCTTGTATTCGTATTGCCACAGCTGAGGACGACGGCGATGAGTCGAATGACGCTCCTTTGATCCCAAAAGATGTAATCCATCGACAGGAAGGCGATGCAGCTGGCCGGAGGAGGGCCGGGAAAGGCAAGAAGTGTCAGCCACTTGTAGCTGCAATCTAATGAACAACTCTGCTACTTATCTTGAATAACCCAAATCAAAAAGCTCCTCTTTTTCGTTGGTAAGTGATATGAAGAAGCTTCTGAATCTGGGAAACGTACTGCTTTTCTAAATTATTTACAAGTGTTTACTGTTCTTAGCAACTCAATCTCAGCTACAATTTAATCTCAATCTCAGTTAATAACTTCAATAACAACTCAAATTTTGATCTTCTCATTATTAACTCTCGTTTCAGGATGATTATTATTTTTTTATTTAGAGGATGAAATTTCCCATATAATTAAACAAGATGATAAGAATCCATGAAAAAAAAAATATAAATTATTTCAAAATTTCAAAAAATTAAAAGATAACTATTAAGAAAAAAGTGTGGAGGATATGGGGCCATGAATTTCAATAATATTGTAAAAATGGGAATGATAATGTTGTGCATTAATTAAATAAAGTTACGACTTTTCCTTTTTTTCCCAAATGGACCAGCGGGGAATCCAAAGCAAAAACGAAATAATAAATAATAAATGAAAATTTGAAATTTTTAATTCTTTTAATTTAAAATTTATCCCACATTTCATTGGTTTATTTATTGAACGTTATTTTTCTTCCTTTATCCTTCCTTTTTTCCATTTGCTTTTTAAATTTTTGGGGTCTTTTCAATATGAAATTGATTCGTTTGGTGAAATAAGAAATATATAATTAAAGTTACGACAAAATCAAAATTATAAAAAATAATTATTTGATAATATCAATATTTAAAAAATATATTTTAATGTTAATAAGCCCATAACTCTTGGGTCAAAGGGTTGTTAACACTGAAGCCCATAACACTAAGCCCATAACTGATTCTTAAAAAATTCGAACTTTTTCACGTGAGTTTGAGGATCATGGGCACGATATTGGGTTTTGGTAAACTTGTTCGAAAAGAAAGAAAAAGAAAAAAGAACTTTCCATTTTTTATAAAGTTTTTGTCTAATCTGTCGTTTTATCTGATTCTTCGCTGTTAAGGTAGCTAAGAGTTCTTTAAAAATATCTCTTTTTATAAGCTCTCGTGACTTTACCTGTTAAAACTGTATTTCTTATTTATAAATTTATAATTATTCTCTAAATTAGCCAACTTCTTAACACCCTCCCTTTCCTCTTAACACCCTCCCTTTCCTCTTTATATACCCGTCTCCTCTTTCTTCCTTCCCTTCCCATTTTCTCTCTCATTCTCTTTCCCAAAGTTCTATTCTGAAGAAGAAGCCGTCCGGTTTCATAGGCCCGTTTATGAATCTGGGTTATCGCCGGCCGAAAGCCAGGAGGTTTGGTCGCAGTTTGAAGATCCGGGCGGGTCGATCTCAGGTTCACAAGGCTCGTGCCAAGCCGTCTCTTCGATCGACGGCGGGAGGAGAAGGAATCGAATGATGTCAAACCGAGAATCAGCGACGCGGCCCAGGTTGCGAAAGATGAGATATTTTGAGAGCCTGACGGTTGAAGCCGACCGGCTGAAAGTGAAGAATGAAGAGCTGAAAAGGCAGTTGAATTTGGTGTCGAAGCGTAGTTCCATGGTGCGAAGACAAAATGAGAGATTGTGGTCGGAATTTGTGGCGCTTCGAGCTCGGCTGTCCTATCTTCCCCGGATTTCTGTTTCAATATAGGATAATATATCTAAATTAGTTGAGATAGTTGAGATATGTTTATACTGAAATAATATAATATTACTTTTATTTATAGTCAGCTATGCCAAATGAAACAGGTAGAATCATGTGTTACAATTACACTCTTTTAGCAATAAAACAACTATTGTTGTGTGACACTTGTTTTAACCCAGCTAAATTTTGAAATAAAATGTTTCATAAAATGTGGGCAGTTGAATTTTTTTTTAAAGAGGGCCCTATAAATACAATTCCACTGAAAACATGTTGACAAGAGATATTAACACTATTATCGAGAAAGTTTGTTGACAAAAGATATTAACACTAATAATAAAATAATAAACATAAAAACAAGATAAAAGAGTTTTGTATGACAAGGGCATGCCGTCATAGACAATATACCCTAAACAATCATAACTATCACGCTCCACTCGGTCTCGTAGCCTATTATCTTATTACTAACAAGAGAGAATTGTAAAAAAGTGTTAAGCCCAAAAGTATCTCAAAGTACACGCTAATAGTGAGAATGAGATATTCATCTCTCATCATAAAAAATAATAAAGTCCAAGCAAAATAAATAATTTTTGTTCTTTTCTGAAAAAAAAAAAAAAAATAGAGTAACAAGTTCAAAGGGAAGCAAACATAAACATATTTTTGTTGTATCCGTAGGAAAATAATGTATCAGAATATAGGATCTTATTAGAGTCACAGAAATCCAAAGATGGGGTCGGGGCCAGAAGGGGAGGCCACGATAAAAAAACAAACTCCAATCACTTTCCACTTTAACTATGGAACTCTAAATTAAACTTCAAAAATGATACAAGAAAAGAACAGTTTTCTTGTGGCCATTGGTGGCCAACAGGGAATATCAATAAATTTCCTCAGATTTCCATGTTAATGAGACTCCTCACCTGTAACAGTCCAAAGATATTGTTGGTTTTTGTCCATTACGTATCGCCGTCAGCCTTAAGGTTTTAAAACGTGTCTGTTAGGGAGAGATTTCCACACTCTTATAAGGAATGTTTCGTTCCTCTCTCCAACCAATGTGAGATCTCGCAATCTACCCCCTTAGGGATCCAACGTCTTCGCTGACACACCGCTCGGTGTCTGGCTCTGATACTATTTGTAACAGTCCAAGCCAACCGCTAGTCGTTTTGACCCGTTACGTATCGTCGACAGCCTCACGGTTTTAAAACGCGTCTATTATGAAGAAGTTTCTACACCCTTATAAGGAATGTTTCATTCTCCTCTCCAACCGATGTGAGATCTCACATCACCGTAACAAAATTCAGGGTAAGATTGAAACTTTGACATCTCTTCCATAACCCCAAGAGCTTACTTCTGAAAGCAACGCCTTGGCCTGAAAGAAATCTCAGATTCATGCATGAAGGAAAATAAACGTAGGCAAACAAAATGATAAACATGATAGAAACTAATAAAATCTCAACCAGAAATCTCAGATTCAAGAAGAAATAGGCTTCAGAGATACACTTACACTAAACCAATTGCCTCTGGACCACTGCCTTTCAAACACCATAAATAGGCTCTCTGTAGCCTTTCTGGCGACAACCAAAACTACTGTACCTTTTTTTTTCTGTTCTTTTTCTTACATCAGTTCAAATGGTCAGTTAATCATTGACCAAATGGAGCTAAGGCACCTGCATTGTTGTAATGAGATCCTCCGTATATCTCTGTTCTCACGTACAATGAAAGGGGTAAGGATTGACGAAGGCCACAGGTAAAGACAAGCGATGATTTGACAGAAAAGTGTATAAGAAAACAAAATGTCTACAAAAAAACAGCTAGGCATAACCTTATATGGTGGCAGCAATCCTTAGCAGTTAAATGATATTTTTACCGAGTAACTGTTGTGTTGCGTGTGTGTCTCGCTCTTCTTCGGTATCTCAGTCTGTTTCAAGGCAATGATAAATCAGATTCTGACAGGTAGGCTTTTTCTGATCTATCCATGATTTATTAATCTGCACCACATAATCCTCTCCTCCAACTAAACCTGAATTGCCTTTGTAATTATTATATGTTCTTCCATTCTCTACTTGCATTTCAACCTTTCTTCTTCATAGCATCCATGACACCAAGATCACCGTTGAGACAGCTTCTGCAAGAGCAACAGGAGCCTTTCGAGTTGGAGGAGTACCTTTTCGAGAGAGACTATTCGAGAAAGAGCTTTAGTAGGGGCAGTGGCAGTGGCTTTGCTTGCAGCAGTGGAAAATTTGACAATATTATGAAGTTTGGAAAGGGATTTGTAGAGATGAATAAGGTGCTGAGGAATACCTGTAAGAAGCTTGTTTCCATCAATAGGAAGCAGCAAACTAAGGATTTGGGAAAAAGTGGATGGATTCTTAGTGTTGGCTGCAAGAGAGTTGCAGAATCAGAGAACTTTTTGTCTCCCTGCAGCTCCCGGAAGAAGTCCAGTTCATTTTCTAGAAAAGATAACAAAAAGACATCCTCTTCGAAGAGAAGACATCATGCTACTTCATCAACTTCAAACACTTTTGAAGCTCCAGAGCCCTGCAACTTACAAATACTTAAGGTATGATCATCCCGAACACTTAATTCATCATAATTCATCAGAACTGCAAGGCATACCTGAATCATATGTAGTCTTTAAAGCAGACTCAGCATGTCCCATTTATAATCTATCATCAATGTAAACTTCAAAATGTGAAATACCATAGTCTTACAACTTTCTGTAAACTTGATGAACTAACGGCACCAAACAGGGTGCGGCAGGAAAAAAGGTCGTGTCTAGAAGCATGAAATCAAGTAAGCAACTCAGCCCTGGATTAGACAATGATTTTCATCTTCCATGTCCATGAAGTTACCACCTTATATACAGAGAGTCTCTAATGTACAAAATAAAAGCAACTGTAGCTGAATGATCTGAACTTGTTTAGGACATGAAAACAGGGAAGCAGGGTCTGATTCGATAATCCCAGCAAGACTAAACAATAATCAATTACGGAATGGCATTCCTCTACAGAAGAAAGTTCCAGATGACTCCATTCTCTCGGCCACTCTTTCGGAATTACTTCTTTACTCCGCAGCAATGGAGAAACCGAGTGGTATTGAGACTGCAGAACTGCAGGAACTTGTAACATCCAACACTACATCTCAGCTCCTGATATTCAAAAGGGTAATTCATCAAACAAAGCAGCTTCTTTTTTACTGTGTGGGGGAGGTGGTGGAGGCCCATTCCAAGCATGGCAGGCACATAGATTCTGAAGAAGCTAGGAGGCTCATCCATGAGAAGGAAACCACTGGGAAAAAAGCAAACTTATCAAATTCACTGAACTCAGATTACTTGCTCTCAGCAGCAGAATGGTGGGATTTGAAGCCGCAGAAGCAGCTTATAGGAGCAGAGATTGGAGCACTCATTCTAGAGGAGATTATTAATGAGGTTGTTACTGAACTAATAGATAATCAGTGATCAACATTCTCCTGGCTTCAATTATACTAAGATTCCAATACAAGTATTTGCAGAAAAATGCACATTGTTAAGTATAAACCGTATATTCATATCCTAGAAGCTTCACTCAAACATCTGGCCCCTGCCTCAGTGGAATGTACACTGTAGTAAGAAAGCAGATATCAATCACCAATCTTAAATGAATTTGGATCGCTCGTATCATTTCATAAACCAAGTGATTTTCATGAAAGTCTCCCTTAAATACAACAGAACCACCAACTCAGATATTAAAACATATCAAATAGAAGACATACACGACCTGAGATGTCTACTCAAGGATTGTCGGCATAAAGTGATTCCTTCCACTGCCCATTTCAGGTTCAGTTATCGATCAAGCCATTCATGAGTCTTTCACCTTTCGCTTTCAGAAAGACCAGACAGGTACAAAAGGTTAAAAATTATGGACAAATATGTTGAAACTTGAAAATGGAAAAACGAACTGATTACTCACATGTTTTAACGCCCATGATATGGCTGTGAACAGTAAATTTTAATGAATGATGCCACAATTTATACACTTCATAACGTTTTCATTCTAGTTACGATTAATGCTGTAAACTCAGCTTTAAGATAATCTCAATAATCGAACTTCAAATCAGTTGAGAGAACCGCAAATAAGCAGCCTGTGGATTTATTATTCTCGACAGAATTACAGTAGACGAGGGAAGTAGCGACTTACAAAACCAGGTCACAAGTAATAAAAATGGCTGGTTTATATACGCCACTAACTCCTGTAGGACACTACAGATGTATCCACTAACAGACAATGGAAGAATGATAACTGGGTCACCCTTCATCTCCTCTTCAAAAGAATTCTTTTCAGCAGTTGCCATCCCTGGCCAATTAAAATCACATTGATCGCTCTGCCCTTGCAAACCGTAGAAACCAAATCCTGAAATCGAAAGCTAACGACGGCTATTGAATTTCCCCATCCTCTCCAAGCTCCCCCTCTTCAAGTTCATCATGTCCGTCATTTCTACATGAACCATCTCGATGTTCTCTCTTGTGTCTTCTGTGCCTACTCTCACTGTCTAATTCAGGTGAATATGCGTGCTGCCAAGAAACATACAAAGAGATTTAATTTCTAATAACGTTATACAAAACAGTGTCACAAGCATCTACAAGGATATTCACGTGCCTTCCTTGACTTTTTTCGGTCACTGCCACGTTTGCAAGACTTCTTAGACTCCTCTCTCTCATCTTTATTAGAACCACCATCATCAGTGGCACTATGATGCCGCTTCCGACGTTTCCTGTCTTTGTTTTTTTCCCTTTTCTTTTCTCTGTAGACACGAGTTTTGTTTGCATCTATATTTTCGCTATCAGTTTCATCCTTCTTAACACGTCCCTTTTCTTTTTCACGTTCTCTTTCCTTCTCCTTTCGCTCTTTCTCCTTTTCCTCGCATTCTTTTTCCTTTTTAGCCTGTGCAAAATAGAAGTTCTCTTCTGAGAATGAGAAAAAAATTCCGAACAGCATCTTATTACACTTCAGTCAAAGTTATCGAGGAATCATCTATTTCAACAGAAGATCTGAACTACCGAGGGATTGGCTTCAAAATAATAATAATAAAAAAATACTTTTTTGTTAGAAATTTAGAATAGCATTAGAAAGAAAAACAATGATCCCCATTTCTAAAATTTATGAAAACTTGGTTTCTCGTTAAGAAAAAAATAAAACCTAAATTATATGTACATAAACCAAAAACATTGTGGAAAAGACATGTATGCATATATAAACCAAAAATTAAACCAATTCAAACAAATTCACTTCATTTGAACTTAAACCAACCAATGGTCGTTTGGGCTATGTTTATTCAGTTTTTCAGATCAGTTGGTTGCTTAAAGCCTAAAATATCGTTCCACTTATAATTCTTCACCCAACGACTGAAAAGTAGAATCATCAAACTAATCAAGCATAAAAGCAATTTGCCACACACCTTCTCCTCCTCACCCTTGCGTTCCTTTTCTTTTGCCTTTTCTTGTAAATGCACTACGTATTCCTCAAAAACTTCCTTCGCGAAGGTCTCTTCCCCAATTGATCTAAGTGACAGTAGAAGAAAAAAAGTCAAATAAAGCAGAGAATTGAGTACCCAAACCTCGTTTATGATAAATAATCAACATCTTCATAAACTACCTGTAGTCTTCACTCTCTTCAAAAAGCTGTTTGCTATCCTCCCAGTTGGAAGAAGCTGAAATCTCCTGTAGTAATACAACCATTGAAGGTCAACTAACTGTTAGAGAAGACAGTCGGTCTGAAATGAGCTTACACATCATCAACAGTTCTAAAAATACCTTGAATAACTGAAGCAGTCTTGAGAAGTCATCAGCCAAACGTTGACGCCTTTTGGCTTCTTTCTGCTCCTTTGCTTTGGCTCTTTCTAGTAAATCCTGATATACAAGCTTCAACATAGTAGGATGTGATTAATGTCTCAAAACACGTATCATGTTGATAACAAATCAAAGGATACAAAATTAAAGATACAGACAAGGCAATGAAGTTTTCCATAGAGGAGGATTTATAAGCGTAGACATTGGGAAATTGTGAGTAAGAATCAATTCACAGACGACGGGCTAGGCCCTCAGCTTTCCAGGCTGGCCAATTTCTATTTTTCCTTTGTAAAAAACAACCAGAAATTTATGGGATAACATATTGCATCCTAAACAATAATAAAAGACATAATTGTGAAAGAACACGAATATATCCATAGTCTTCAGAGGACCAAGTAATCAGAAACTAAGATTATTCAATTACTCAAGATACAGAATAAATATCTCTATCTTCAGATTCTGAGCATCTTAATTGCCCCAACATACAAAGCCAAAATCCAAATTGTATTTCAGAAAAAAAAATGAAAGATTGAAACTACAATAAGAAAAAAAAAACTCATTATACAGATTGGCGCTGCAGAACAAATTAAGCATATACAATCAAATTAATATTTAAAAAAGAATTTTGAAAGAGAACAAGAGCAGTTCCAAATTTTTCGACAACTCCAGCAAATTTCTTAAAGTAGAACCACATGTTTGAAGCTTCCTTTTATCTCATTCTTTTCAGATGAAAGTGATATTTTGAGACCAGATAAATTTCTGCAACTTAGGGAGATTTCCCCTTATGTTCCCGAGGGAGTCAAGTCAGGAAGATTAATTTTTTATTGTTGTTCTTTATTTTCCAATGAAGAAAATTTCTTGGAATTCACAAGGATGAGGGATAAACGGGTTAGCTCATATATTTTTTATTTGAGGATTGACCAAACGCTTTGCCGTTATTTCCTGAATGTGTGCAAATTGATCCATTCCAATGCCAACATGTTAGAAGATTGTGGTTATTTTGATTAGAGTGGTCATGCAAATGTACGAGTAGGAAAATAGTTGGAGATTATATTGCGGAAGATATTGGCTTTGGTGATGTCAATCTTTTTTGTTTAAGATTATATTGAGAATAAGGTCATCAATATGGAATACAACAGAAATTAGAAGTTTCCTTCAAATGAAGCTCTCATTTTCGGTTGTCTTAGTCTTGCAAATGCCTGATATAGAACCTTATACAAGAAGACTTTTGTTTGAAGTGAAGGCTACAACACAGAATGGAAAGTTTTGTGCATGGTTAGGAATTAAAGAATCTTCAACGAGAAGTATCTCCATCAGTTTAATCAGTTTGAATCTAGAAGTTCATACGTCCCATCACGGTGTTCTCTAAACAAGCACTTCGCTGTTTTTTCCTATCTTGGTTTATGTCTTATTTGGTAAGCCATCATTTTTCCTTTGTATTTTCTTTTATTTACTCTTTTTGGTATCCACCCCTTGAAAAGTTTGAATCTTTTGAGCATTAGCCTCTTTTCATTTTTTTTTTAATGAAAAGTTTCAGTTTTAAAAAAAAAAAAATTAAAAAGTGTAAATTAATATTTATAAAAGAATTTTAAAAGAGAAAACACACGAAACAATTCCAAACTTTTAGACAACTTTGGCCAATTTTAAGTAGTACCTTAAAATTTATATCTGAAAGTGCAAGAGGAGCACCCTCTTCAATGACAGCCTTAAGGTCATCAAATGTCCATGATGAAGTGATGGTAACCTGAAAAGCATTCCATTCAAATAAAAATGAATTCAGCAGCAGTAGCCGTTCATAAAGATTATAATCATACTACCTTCGCTGCCTTCATCACATCTTTTATCTGAGCCTTTTCTTTGTGATACTAGAAATTTTAAAAAAAAAAATGGAAAATGTGAGCTTGACAGTAAAATTTCAAAAGCACTTTGGATTCAACAATAATATAACACGGACATTTTTTTTCTAATATATATAATGCAGACAATTGAGCTAATAACATAAATTACATAAATAAAATGAGATAGAATCCATCAATGCATTTTGAAACGATTTTTTGGAGGTAAAAAGAATGCACGCAGTCCTGAAATATTTTTTCAGATTAAACATGTACTTCAGGAGAATTCAAGATGATGAACAGAGGGAATTCACCGAGCAACAAGATTTGTAGATGCAACAACCCCTATCATCAGCTAAGTTTGACTAAGATCAATTGGACTAGAAACTCAATCAAGAAACAGGAACTTGCTAAAGATGGACCTACGCTCCCCCCATAACAATGGCATGGAAATACTATCTGCCTGAATTCAAAAACAGTGTTCCATAAATCTTGATCGGATGTACTTAATTTACCAGCCAAGAAGTTCGTAGCCAAGTTCATTGGATACAACTTCACAACGTAGTAATGGGGGTTTAGCAAGTTCTGTTTCTCCATTACATAGGCCAAAAAATTACATTCATGATTTTGATTGGATGGGAAGATGATAAGGTTGCTGAAAGTTCAGGCATCAAAAACTGGACGTTACATGGTCGGAAGAGGCTTTCGAATGAAAATCATACCTCCAAAAGGAAGATGCTCTACAGCTTTAGTGAAGTTTGTGATCTCATGTTATTCCCAATCATCAAAAGAATTTCTACAGGGAAAAGACCCAAGGACAAAAGACATGCTAAATACCTTTATTCACAATGCATTTCTTGGTATATTTACTCACAATATGTTAATTATTTTTGTATATACGCATAAGATAGTGGATAATATTGCATGGAAAAAGGTTAGAAAGGAAGTAAGGGTGGAGAGGGGAGAAAGACAGAGAAAATTATCTTAAAATGAGTCCTAGCATACACACAATGAAAACCACAAATCCTATGAAATGCTTTACCTGATGGTAGGCTATTAGAGTAATAAATCACTAGTTCCTATTTATCTTTGATAATAAAAAGAAATTATAAAACTAACAAAATTTCTATAACAAAGTATGATAAGAAGATCACCTTAGTTTTTAATTCCTTCAGAACATCCTCAAACAAGTCCTTTGGTGTTGAGCCAGATATATTTGAAGCAACAGCTTGATACTGAGGCAACTCCTTAACCTTGAAAAAAAAAAAGACAATCGGGGATGTGGGGAAAGATTCCTAATCCAGATTTCAATGTTCAGCAGAAGATTAAAAAGTTCTCTACCTTCAAACAGTAATCACGCCAAAAAGTCTTAGCTGTAAGAACACCAGCGGTAATGTGTTCTTCCATGAGTTGGCGGAACTCATCGCGGTTTTTTCTTTCAATTCTTCGCAAACGTCCCTTCAAATGGTTAAATGTGAATGTGAGTGTCCTATGTACTTAATAAAATAGAATCAACTATCATATGATGAACTGATGTACAATAAAACCTTTTGTATCTTCTTCTGTTCCTCTTCCTCCTTTTCCAACTCACGCATATAGTCCTGTACCAATCAAATACAGCATAAAATTTAAGTTGGAATACACAAACAGAAAATCAAATAAAAATGAAAAGGACATGCCTGGAAAATAAGCAAGCGATCAAGTTTCTCAAGGTATAAGCATCTCTCATCAACTTCCAATCGATCTTGTACTTTCCGCCATTTGCTACTCACCTAAACCACAGAAAACAATCGCGAGAATAAGGCATAATAAGGAATAAGTAAATTTATACATCCCAAAGCCTGAGGGAAAATACCTTTATGTAATCACAAGACTCAAGAAATTCCCTATATTCAGTAATATTTTTCTTGTGCTCCTCTGCAGCCCTTTCTTTTTCCTGAATTTAAGAGTGTATGAATGTTCCCTTATCTAGAAAAAGGTAATTTCATGCACTCCAACATAGAAAAAAGGTTATAATATCAACTTATCAAGAGTACAGGACAACATCACAATTATCAAATGAAGAAGTACTATCGTCAAAGTACAATGAAAGCCCCCATTACTCTCGCACACTAAAAATAAATTGTTTGTAATATTTTTCTTCGGGCCTGTTGATTGAAATGTTCTTAATACAAAAATGATATCATTTAATAAGATTAAAAATAAAACATCAACAAAATTCCAAACCAACATCCTAAAAAGGATTGCAATACTGTATTGTAACAGGAACAAAAAAGAAAGAAAAAAAATTGTCCATGGCATTTCTCTAAAAAGAAATATCCAACTTTCATGGACAAAAATGAAAGAATGTACTAGGGTATGAAAAAATAAAAACTCAGCCCCGCAGGAGGAGACTAGACACTAAATAAGAAACACACTCCAATCCAAAAGGATAAGACCCTAGCTAATAATTACAAAAAACCAGAGTGCCACCACCCACAAAGAGTTAACAACAAAACTCATTCGTGGATTCCTCAACCTCTCAAGCAAGAAAATTGACGTCTTTGGAGATTATAAGATTCTAGATAGAGGAGAGAGGAGAAAGGGCACAAAACTAGATGAAAAATCAAGCAGGGAGATGACTCCAAAAGAATAGGCAAGCAACATCTCAGTACTGCCATCCACAGAGTCAATTTGGTAATCATTATTGGTGGGTTCAATTAATAAAATTGGGAACCAAGATGTTTTCCCGTTTTTACTACTTTTGGTTAGTTCTTTGTGCAGTCAGTACAAATTTCAAACTTACAAAAAAAAAAAAAAAAAAAAAAAATTCTTAGTCCTCTTTTATTTTCTCTACACAACCATCGGCTCACATTCACCTGCCTACAAGGGGAAATCTCTCACAGGATACTACTAACGCATGCACATGCATGAATAAACAAACGATTCCTACCTTCCTCTCAAGTTCCACTATGCAGGTTTCAAAAAGATCCTCCCGATCTCTAGAACGTTCAACGGCTTTGAACCGTTCATCATTCTCAAACATACTAACGGCTTTGCTGTCCCACAAAAATTGGAAAGGAAAAAAATATAAGGTCAAGAGGAATTACGAACTTGTAAGATAAATAATGATAACAATAAATAATAACTAAGAACCCAACCTCCATCTGGTAGATGATGTGAGTTCCTTGGACTCCTGAAATTAAAATGCATATGCAAGCAAAAATCAAGATCTCTAAAACAATCAAATAAAAATAATAGAGAGAACATGACAGGAGAAATTGTATACAAAAACTTACATCCAACATCTTGATGAATTCCTCACGAGCTTTTTTCTGTCTTATGCGTCTTTCTTCTGCATCCAACTTTTTTCTATGTCCTAAATACTAAACTCATAAAAATTCATCAAAAGAATAATAAAGTCTGATCCACCTTGGTTGTAAAGAAAAAAAATGTAGGGGAAAGGGGTGAACCAAAGCATTATTTCATTCCAATCATTTCAATAAAACTTCATTGTAGTCCAGTCATATTGATACCTCATGGAAAGCTTGCTTCCGCTCACCAAGAGTTTTCAAGGCGCCATATCTTTTGTCATTAATTATTTCTCGCATAGCCTGAACACATTGAATTAGCGTATATGAAATATGATGAAAACTGAAAAATGTTGCATGATGCCTAGACCAAACAAACCTGCTCCCACGTCCAATCAGACTGAACATTTACAGATTCCAGAAGCGCTTTAAATGCACTCTTTGCCTCCTAATGATTGAAATATATTTTTAAAATAGAAAATAAATACAATAATAATGAAAAAAATGCACAGGTAAATATATTCACAATTACAACCATGGGGTACTCAATTTCTCTCTCTCCAAAAGTATGTAAAGAGTAGATGTTTTTCAGAAAGTACCAGCTTGTTGGCGAATACCAATGGTTCATCGTCAGCATATTTTTCCTCTAAGACAGTCTCATTAACTTTTCCTGCAACTGCCATTCTCTTCCTTGCTTCCTGTCATGACACCCAAGATTATATCAAAAACTAGTAGACAACTAATGAGCCAAATTTTATTCAAATTTTAGATTAACTAACTAAATCAACCTAGTTTCTATTCGAATTTAGAAGTAGAAAGATCTTGATTTAAAATAAAGTTTTCAGAAATGTATAGAAACCAATATCATTTATGAGGCAAAAAGTATAAGATAAAAATCTCCCACAAATTACCTCAATGTCCTCCGTAGAAGTTTCATCAACAGGATTTTTTACATCTTGAGATGCAAGGCTTTCAAAAGCAGTCCTATTTTCAGAAGGACAAAGGCAACAATGAGCAAAACAAAACTGGAACTATATGCGCACTTGGAGCTGCTATCCAAGAAAAAGTGGATGTGGAAACTATATCAGCAAGACTAGTACATACATTGACGAAGCATTGGCATGGACCACAGCAGGAGGACCAGAAACAAAAAGAGCAGCTGGAACTGGACTCAATGCAACCCCAGAAACAGTTGGAGAAATGCTGGAGCTAATGGTAGAAATTGCCGGCGTTTCAGCATGGAAAAGACCAACAGTAGGTGTAGGTTGAGACGTTGTAACAGCCATATCTGTTTGTGTTCCTTGGACAGATTCTTTTTGAGCCTGCTGGCGAGCCAACTGCAAGCAAATTAACAAAATTAGATTGAAAGCCATGACTCCTTTTGAAAGAAAACATGAGAAAGAAAGATAGTGAAATGTAACCCATGATTTCAACCTTCAGTTCTTCTGGCATGGTCCACTTTGATTCTTTTGTCACCTTATTGTAATAGTACCTGTTTCACCTCGTGGTAAACCATTAGTGTACATGCTTATTCATGAAGATCAAGAAATGTAACACACTAAAAAAAACTTGAAAAATGTGAACGTGGCCAGGCTAATGCCAAAGAGGACAGAGACAAAGCAACACACTTTCTTCCATCTGGAGACGTAAATTCCTTCCACACAGTTGATGCATCAGCTCTCTGTAACAATTATTTGAATCAGAAGCAAACATATAATACTGGAAAAAGAAATTTGAGCTAGTTGTCCTCCAACAACGAATATCCAAAGAGCTTTAAAGATATTGCACCGGTTAATGAACACAAAAGAGGACAAAAAAACAATAGTTAAATAAGATATCTGATAACGAAAACCTTTATACCCTATGCAGAGAAAATGTATGTACATAAAATAGATGCTTGTCTAGAAAAATTATCAGTCTAGAAAATCACACTGATCCCTGAATTGATAGAATAGCCAGAAAAATCATGATTTTGAATTATACATCCCAACCCCAAAGAATACTTTTCCATGGAGCCACTATATATACATCCCAGCCCCAAAAGTTTACCTATGAATCTAAAAGAAAATTCTAATAACGGCATCTATAACCATGAATTTTGTTTAGAAATGAAAAAGAATGCCTTGTATAAATACCTTTTCTTTAACAGATGTGCTATGATGTTATAGGTAAGAATAAAAGATGATTCATAAAAATGACATTTACCTCAAGTGGTGTCATAAGTTCCAATGGCTTTTCCCAACTGGACTGTTTGGTTTTTTTGTTGTAATAGTACCTAGAAAAAATTTCTGTTCAGTAAGAGAAATCAAGAGAATTGCAGAGTGCTAGAAACAATGGGTGAACTGTGTATACAAACTGAAAATTAGTAATTAACTGTGTTTAACCTCGACAATTAAGTTGACATATTTAAACCTTGGATTTCAAGAAATGAGAAAGCCGTAACCAGGTGATAAATGCATGATTACCTTTTTCCATCAGCTGATGCATGCCCTTGCCAATCAGATGGATGATTGAAGACAGGAACATTAGCAGCCTGATGTTATAAATGACGTGAAAAAAAAACCCGTCAGGATATAGAAATCAGCATCTTAATAGCACTGAGGAGCTCACATCAGAAAACTGTCTTAATACCTCAAAGAAAAATACTATATTATTTTTTTTAAGAAAAAACAGACCTTTTCCCCAATGTGGGCATTACATACTACTACTTTCCACAAAAACCAACTCACTTTCCACATCTCTAACTTCATCCATGCTTGCCTAAGAACATTTATCAATGCCTTAATACATAAGACCACATTTTCAATAAGTCAAAGAAGAGAAAGTACGTATAAATTCCAATCAAAAGAAAAATAAAAATAAATTGAAGTCCATCTCTAGCTTTTTTCATACAAGATCTATAGCATATCATCCCTCAAATCAAAGAAGATAGAAGTAGACAAATAAAACAAGCAGAACATACTAGGTTTACGGTAGAAACTGAAGAATGCTGGTTAGCTTGCTCAATCTGTGAGACTGAGTTTGTAGCCTGGCTTACAGAAGACATCAAAGGTTCGCTATTACCAACTCCAACAGGTACATGCATTTGTGACATTGGCTGGAAATCAGAAGTGAAACCAACATCATTTAGTGTCAGTCAGAGTGGACATGAAAATGTACCATAAAATAAAAATACAAAAAATGGCTTTTCAAATTAACAGAAAAGAAAGTAAACAATGCGCAATGAATGAGAGGATTACAGTAAATGGTGAAGAAATAGGTAGTCCATGAGAACCCAGACCATGCATTTGATTATTTGGTGCAGGCACGTTTTGCTGACTCTGAGGTGGAACAGAAGTACGAGACCTTGTCGGAACATAAGGCATTTGAATACCCTGGGACAAAGGAGTGATATAGCCTCGATGGCTTGGCCTTGGCACAAACTGTGGCACTGATTGAGGATACTGATGTGGCTGGACTTGACCAGCTGGAATTCCAACATTTGAAGAAGATATATTCTGCCCTGCTGACTGGAACTGTGGGGCAGATGAGGAAATGAATGTCTGGCCTGGTTGTGCTGGGATATTAGGTCGAAACTGCAGCAGAAAAATCTCAGACACTCACATCAACTCGATAGACATAAATAGAATATAGACTTGACCAAATATCATAACAAATAAGTAACCAAATAAAACCCTGCAGGAATCAGTGAACCACAATTTAGAAATTTGAACTGAACATACATGGAAAGAATCAAAAGAGACAAACACACTAATGCACCAAAAAGGAAGGAGAAGTCACGGGAATATTTCAAAAATAAGATAATAATTGAACAGACAAAATAAATGTCTGAGCTCAAATCGGCAAGTGTAAGCAATAAAATATATATAAGTACTTTTATACGTACACACACATGCAAAGAACTAAAATCAGAGATGTTAATTGAGAACTGAGAAAAGGTTCTTTACCTGTCCGCCTGAGGCCTGAGATAGATTATCCATTTCAGAGCTTAACAGAACGTCAAGCTTTGAGCATAAAAAGGTAACCAGAGATCACAATACCGACAGATCAGCTAGCTAATTCCTAGTTGAAGTCCACCAAAAGCAATAAATGGAGACCCAGCTGCAAACAACTTAGAAATGTTAGTCAACAAATAAGTAACTGGATCCGAAGGTGTGTCCAATCAAACAAATTATCTAATTTCAAATTTCCAAGACTGATTTCCTGGACGATGGAATCGAAAATCAACCCATTACTGCAGGGCTAAAGTAAAATCCACTGCATCCCAGTCAATCACAAAGTGTCATTCAATGTGTCCTATGAAATAATTAAAGAGAGCGGGAAGAGAACTCAGAAACATGTCACAATTTCGTAGACTAAACGTCTCAAAAAGTTACATATAGTATATAGTTTCGACGCTAAGGCCTGTATGATTAGGCAAGGACCATAAAGAATCGACTAAACAACTTAAACCTACTGAAACGTCTCACTGCATCACCCTTCTTAATTTCTATATATCCTAAAAACCCTCCAAATTCAAAACTGGGTGAGAAACAAATAATCCTGCCGCATGCGGCGTGAATGTGATTATCCCCGTACTTTCACTCTTGAGGTTCTCACTTCTCAATCTCCAAGAAGTCACAACAACACCATACAAGACAAGAAGGACGACCGATTCCCAAGAGACAAGTTTCCTCTCAAAGAAGCAATGGAGATTACGATTAGCTCCTCGATGCGTCTGCACACCCGAATCCTTGCTTCCACTGGACTTCACTTTCTCGAGGTAAACCGCAGTGTTCTTAAGAATATATAAAGATTTGTGAAAGAATCACCTCCACGTTAAACATGTTTTTTCAAATCCATTCCCTTAGCACGAATTTTTCTTCGAAACTTGATAGAAAAATGCAGAATCCGATACCAAAGCGCCTAAAGAACGAGAGGGAATTAGATTACTCACAGTTATGGCTATACGCTGCGGTGGGCAAAATAATGGCGCCAAAACCAATGCTAATAACGGGTAAGAAACCGGAGTGGTCGGTACCCGGAGCCTACGGGTTCAATCGAGTTTTAGGGTTTAAGTGAAAAAAAAAAATGACAGTGGGAGGAGAGGGTACGGGCTAAAGGTTGAACCGGTGGCTAAAATTATTTACCACGTTGCTTCATTTTGACAATAATTTATTTCTAAATAATAAACTTGTTTACATGTAATTTCTTAGTATTAATTTTTAAAGGATTAAATTATAAATTTGCTCCAATTTTGATTCTATAAATGTTTTTTTTTTTTTATAAGAAATCTAAGATATTAATGTCGCAACATAAACACTGATATATTAGTTAACTGGTTAATGCAAATGTAACGGTCTAAGTTCGTCGCTAGTAAATATGGTCAGTTTCAGCGGGTTACGTATAGTTGTCAATCTCACTATTTTAAAACAAGTCTATTAAAGAGAGTTTTCAGATGTAAAAAGATTTTTAAAATCTTAATAAAAACTAAAAATAAAAAAATTGTTAAAACAGAAAAAAGCTATGGTTAATAAACCATGCATTCCTATTCTGCCATTCCCTCCAACTTTTACCTTATTTCTGTTATGAGATTCAGTTTTATTAACTTCCAAATGGATGAACAAAATTTGGTATAAATATTTGAATTCTCCATTCTCTTCTTCAACCCAAGAAAACAAATAAAAATCCGACCTTTTGTATTGGGTTTGTTTCGGAGAAAATGAGGAACACAGATCATGAAGGGAAGCTGTTGGCAATGGTGGCTTTCGCCATTGCTGCTGCCGTTCTCCAAGCTCATGCAGCCATTCCGGTGATGAATAATTCTCAACAATTATCGGTGCAGATTCAAAAGAAGTTAAAGCTTCTTAATAAGCCTGCCCTCCACACCATCTACGTAACATCTTTCTTTTCATTGCCTTTTTTCAAATTTTTTAAAAAAATTTAATGCCTTTTTGATCGGTTTTTGACGTATAATTTTGCATGGAAATTATGCAGAGTGAAGATGGAGATATTATCGACTGTGTTGACATTTACAAACAGCCTGCTTTTGACCATCCGGCTCTAAAGAATCACACCATTCAGGTTCATTTCTTCATGTTAATCAAATCATTATGTGTAACCCTAATCATATTCTTTACGCTCTTAACCAATGCTTGCATATATGCATATAGATGGAACCCAATTGGAGCGTTGATTGGAAGATGTCGGTTGAGCAAAACGAGGCGTTTCAAGTATGGCAAAGAAGTGGGAGATGTCCCAAAGGAACCATTCCAATTCGCAAAGTTCGTGAACAAGACTTACTCAGAGTCAATTCTCTCGATAGCTTTGGAAATAATTTCTTTTATGGAAGTTCCAAACTCGGGTCAGAAGTCAACCGTTCCGTAAGCAAAACCTTCCATAAACATCTTTTTTATTTGGGTTTCAAAATTAAAGTTTAGTCGACTAATTTGTTGCTAATTATCTTATAATTTGGTGTTGAATATGAATCAGACGTCAATCCTGTATACGGCAGGCTACAATTACATTGGCGCTTCAGGACAGATTAATGTTTGGAACCCTAAAGTTGATTTGCCAAATGACTTCACGGCTTCAAGAATTTGGTTGAAAAATGGGCCGTCTGAAAAATTTGAAAGCGTAGAAGCTGGCTGGATGGTTCGTTTTATTATTAATTTTATTTAAACTTAATTAGTAGTACGTGTTTTAACATTTAATTTTAATTTATTTTGTCGTTATAGGTAAATCGGAGGCTATATGGAGATACAAAAACTCGACTCAGTGTACATTGGACGGTAAGATTGAGAGTTTTCAATTATAAGAACTAGGAGAGAATATTGAAAAAATTTGAGTATAAAATTTATATAACATGGAAAAATGGTTAGGTGGATTCATACAAATCGACAGGGTGCTTTGATTTAACTTGTAGTGGGTTTGTCCAAACGAACCCCAAAGTGGTACTTGGTGCTGTCATTGATCCCATATCAACCAGAGGTGGACAACAGTTCATTATCTCTGTCGGTATCTTTCAGGTATCTAATTTCATATGCAATCTTCCCTCCTCCACGAATTACTCAACTTAGTGAGTATATTTGCTAAAACAACACGGCTAAATGGTCAAATATGGTACACATGCTAAAAGTTGCTAAATATCTTCAATCATACAACATATTTGTTTGTAATTAATGGTCAAATATGACATATATGATAAACTATAACTCATGCACCATGCAGGATCCTCGGTCACGCAATTGGTGGTTGAATGTGCAAGGGTGGCCTGTGGGGTATTGGCCACCGACGTTATTCGGATATCTGCGCCACAGCGCAACATTGGTGGAATGGGGCGGTGAAGTGTTCAGCTCACATGTAAAGAAAGTGCCACACACGAGGACGGCCATGGGGAGTGGAGATTATGCAGGGAGGCATTATAGCCACGCTAGTTATGTGATGCTGCCAAGGATCGTGGACAATTCGTTGCAATTGAAGTATCCAGAGAGAGTCGGAATTTGGGCTAATGAGCCTTTTTGTTACTCTGCTGATAATTATCAACGAACCTATACTACTGAGCCTGTGTTCTTCTATGGCGGTCCAGGTCGCAGTCGTGACTGCCATTAATATCATCTAAAGGAAGGGTTGTTTAAGAAGTTATTAAAGTTTTATTTTTCTAATAAAAGGGAAAGAAAATTTACAATATTTTAATAAAACATAATACAAATTTATAATATTTTAATAGATGCATAATATGAATTTTGAATTAATTCATGGTTATTCAATATTCTATACTAAATATTTTTTATAATATTAAAATTTTGGTAGGGTAATTTAGTAATTTAGTCAACAACTCAACATATATATAAAGGAAATTAGTATAAATGTCTTTGTTTTGTGATCATCAAGTCTCATCCAAACCAGTTTATTTTTTACAATAAAAATATGAAACTATAGTTTTTTTTTTTTGGATCAATTTTCAAAATCAATCTTGTGCGTACCACCTTTTAAATATTCACTTTTTTGCTGCATTTTTCGTCCGAAGTTCACACCGCCCTCCAAAGATGCCTATGCACCAAATCCTCTTCCTGGTGCGGCTTTGTACACCTTTAGTTTGTTCTCTTATGAGAAAGTCAATATGCAAGTTGAATATCTCGATGATGGTTAGGAGGGAGTCCCACATTAGTTAATTAAAGGGATACACCATGATTTTATAAGTAAGAAATACATTTTTATTGACATGAGGCATTTTGAGAAACAAAAAAAAAAAACGATGAGAACTTATGTTAAAAGTGAACAATATTATACTATTGTAGAAGTTCATGATTCCTAACATATCGTCAAAGTGAACAATATTATACAATAGAATTCTCAAGTGTCGAATAAAAGATGTACTTTGTTCGAGGGCTCCAAAAAAGTCGAGTCTCGATTAAAAGGAGGTTGTTCGAGGGCTCCATAGATTTCAAGGGAGACTCTTTGGTATATTTTGTTCAATGTGAGAATTGGAAAAAGAGTCTCACATTAGCTAATTAAGAGAATAATTTTAGGTGAATTTATAAGTAAGAAATATATATTGGGAGAGATTTAAGACATTATCTTAATTTTTAATTTTTAATTTTTTTTTAATTTCCTCCAAATAAAAACTCCCAGTCACGGGGACGAAGCGCAGCACTTCCGTGAAAGTGAAAAAAGTAATCTTCTTCTAATACCAGGACGTTTAACTCCATTTGTTGCAGAACCGCCGGCGATTGGCCGACGGTTCTTCGAAGGGCCGTTTGTGCATTTCTTATAGGCTTCAACAAAAGGATCTCTCTCCTTCAAACCATCCCGTTTACAGCACCCGAAACCAAAAGACGATCCAAAGTCGTCGGAATAAGCTTCAAGCCACAAATGTTCCTTAGCCATCCTCGCACTCTTCGCCCGCGGAGAAGAACAGGGGATCGCCTCACCGTAGTCATCGGGAAGCCTAGCACTCTCCGATCGGTACGGCGGCGAAGGCAATTTCAACGCTGATTTCTCGAACGTGCTTACGCTAGGGCTGGAACTCGATTGCAACTTCGGAACCCCCGGCTTGGCCTCCCAAGAGAACGGCACGTTCGTCCTCGTTTGAAGGAGTTCGAAATCAAAGTCCAGTGGAAGAGAACTCGAACTCGAACTCGAACTCGCCATGGCTGATTGAAAAATCAATGCGACTGTGTTAGGTTTGCTCGATTTTTGGTGTTCATACATATTTATATATGTAATTTTTGGTATTTTGGGCTTAATCGAGTGCCGATTGTCTGTCAAACAAGATATCTATATTAGCTATTGGCAGCTCCGATCGGGCTTTCAAATGTACAAAATTGCTAGAGACGATTGATGAACTCGCTCCAACTAACTGAAATTAAATTAAATTAAGCCATATATTTGAGGATGTGATTTCAGTGTTAAGTTATCAACATTTCAACATTTTATTTCCTCATTCGTGTGATTCCTTGGAAAGGAATTCAGAGACTCTGCTGCCGTTGTTACTCCTTCACCCACAAGTGTTTTTTATTTTTATTTTTATTTTTTTTATTTAATTAATCCATATTAACTTTAGTAAATATTAATTTGACCAAAAATGAATAAATCCATATTAACTTTAGTAAATATTAATTTGACCTAAAAATGAATACGTCTTTTTTTTTAATGTAATTTTTAATTTAATAATTAAAATAAGTTTGTGGGTTTATTTTTAAAAAAGCACTTTTTAAGTGCATAATTATCTTCTCAAATAGGTTAAAGTAATCCAAATTTAAATTTAAAATTTTTAAATAACTATAAATATAAATTAAATTATTTTTAAAAACAAATAATGGATACAAATTAAAAAAAAAAAAAAAAAAAAAAACTAAATAATTTAAGACAAATATTTTATGTAAACTCATATTATATAAAACATTTTTCGTACAGGCCCATTAATGAATAGCTGCAGGCCCATGAATTGATATCGCAGGCCCATTAACAATAAAGAAGAAACTGATGTTAGGGCTTCACTATAATTGTAGACCCAATTTTGGGGGAAAAAATTGGTTAAATACCGATGGTTTGATGTATTCGGCCACTTGCTTTCAACGCGGCATCTGTCTCTACCCTGCGTTTTGCCGAAATTCTCCTGTATCTCTGCACTGTCGAAGTAAAAAAGTAAGGTACAATATACTCCGTAATTTTCTTCTTCTTTCTTTTTTTTCTTTTTTTTTTTTTTTTTTTTTTTTTTGCTCGCATGACAGTTTGACTGGTATAATCTCATCTGTTTTGAGGCAATGGTTAGGGTTTTAGTGCAATTAGGGTTTTAGGACTAATTAGAATTCTTTTGTGTGAATTTTGTGGAGGCCGCCGAAGATGAAAAAATCATCTTTAATTTTGTAGTGTATGGTTTACGGTTCATGAATTAGGGCATTTGATCGATTCAAGAAGGTGAAGGCTTACTGGAAAAGTTAATTTTTTGTGATTCACGTCCTTCTATTATTCGGCTGATTTATTATGTTTTCGTCCACAATCGTAGGCAAAGAAACTGTGGAGCTAGCTAGAGATCAAAGAATGAGTAATGGTACTAGGATGGAAGATCAATTTAGGGGCAGAAAGATTTTTGTTGGAGGATTATCGGCTGAATTGACTGAAGATGACTTCAAAAATTACTTTGAAAAGTTTGGTCGGGTAACTGACGTAGTCGTGATGCGTGATAGTGTAACTAAACGCCCTAGAGGATTTGGATTTATCACGTTTGATTCTGTACAATCCGTTGACTCTGTTCTTCAAAATAACTTTCATGAGTTAAATGGTAGGCGTGTGGAGGTGAAGAGAGCCATCCCAAAAAAGGGGAACTACAATGGCGGCCATATTTCCAAAAGCCCTCTTTCTGAAAGCAATGTTCTTCCCTCTTACCCATATTATAGCTGTGGTTATACAGTTTATCCTGGTTTTACACCTTTTCCACCTTATGGACCAGGTTTTGGTTTATATGGCTCAGACCCCTATGGGAATTGGTTTTCCCCCAGCTTTGGTCCCATGGCTTCACCAGCTGCATGGTATGCTCCAAATTTCTTTGGAATGTTTCCTCCACCTCATAAAAATTCTCTAGTTTATCCAACGTATTCAAGCAATGGGCTATCTACTCCGGTGGCTGGATATGAAACTGCTGATGGGAGAAGAAAGGTTGAGCCCCCCTCTCGTGCACAGAAAAATATGTCGGCTGACGCAGTGCCATTTCATGCTAAGGATAAAGCTTGAAAGGATCCGTTTTGTACATGGAAACTTGGGATTTATGATTGGATTTGCTCTTGATCTTGTTATAAGGGCATTTAGTTTGTAAATTCTGTAGATTTGTCTAGTTCTTTCTATTATATTTTTTCTAATCTCTGTTTTTTTTTTTTTATCTGCTTGTGATGAATTCATGGTCGTGTGGAACACTCAGGCAACTGTTACAGTGGTTTTAGATTTTTTTTAATATCTTTTATTAACATTTGAGACAAGAAGGCCTGGTCTGGTCTGTAGAAGAGGGTGGGGTCTTCCGTATAGCCTAACAAGTTAAGTAGCCCATTGCTAGTATCGACTCCATTGGTGAGCTCAATACCACAAAACAACTCTAACCTCAGAAAGCTTGGGCCACTTTTGGTTTGCCCACTTCATTACCTAAGTACCTAAGTTCCAACCAACAATGATCCGTATTCAATAAATTTATTAAAGGATAGCCATTATTTTATAAGGACAAAATTATGAAAATTAGTATAGAATTAGCTTTTAAAACCCTAAATATTAAAATTTAACTTTTTTTTTTTTTTTCAATATTAAGTACTGAAATGTAATTGAACCATCATTTTTAGTTCCCACTTGAATTGAAAACTAGCTTGCATGGAAGGATGTAGAGCTTAAGAATCCAAAACCCACCTAGGCTACCGACCAAGTTTAATTGTAGAATTAACCACGGGTGGGTATTATGAGGAGTGTTAAGTTGAATAGTTGTCATGAAACCAACTGGTGTTCAATAGAGCCCGAGTTGAGGTATGCTTAGTGTCACGGTCATGCTTGTCCAAGGTATGTTGTCTATGATTGTATGTCATATGTCCTGGTTATGCTTATGCATGCCTGTTCCAAATCCCTTTTGCATGCTTTCATCATAGATAAACATTTACTATTTCATGTTGTGTTAATATGGGGGGTATACGACCGTTCACCAAAATCATGTCTACACCCATTAGAGCTAAAATACCCCAAAACGTACTATAGGGAATATGACTAGTTGTCACGTCTTTCTACCCAAGTTATATGCTATCAAAGTCGTTGTTACGTAATCGTTTTTAGCTTATAACATTATTTTCTTTCAAATTGTTTTCAACGTATTTCCTCGATCACGTTTTCTAAAATATTTCTCTCAAACGTCATTCAACACTTAAGCATACACCGACGTTGTCCATGAAGTCCGAATTTCTCATAACTAATGTATAATTCATCTCGTGAGGAGCTAACATGGAGTTACAATGAGATTATTGCATCAAATACCAACCTCATTGACTATATATGTATATATCACCTTTTCACATTTGATATACATTTTGAATCTCACCCACCAAAAAAGTGTAGAAGTGAACAAAAATGTCTGTAGACACAGCACACGGTAAGCTGCCAAGCCCCCAATGTCAATGCTCAAAAGTCAGGAATGGCGGAATGAGATGGCCCCATCCCCACACACACCAGAGAGACACCTTTTGTTTTTGTCCAAACCCTCAGCCCTCTGTGGCCACCGCATAAAACAGTGTTCTTGCTGGATCTTCTGTCGACACCTTTTCCTGTTGGATTTGGAAATGAAATATGAAAACGAAGACTGGAGCGGTATTTAAAGTTAGATAGATGAGCTCCTTTGGACTGCAAGAACACGCCCAACAATCTGCACACCATACTACGAAAAAGACACCAACCTCAGACGCTCTGCTCGTCAAATCCATCAGACCTGCTCTGCACTGCCACTTTGATAAAGCAACCAAAATAATGGATACAATAAAGAGGAAGTGCCCATTTTGGTTACCTGACCCCCGCTTGCCCCGCTCTCTGTCCTTCATCAACTCCTTGATTTAGCAACCTTCTGTAATTGGGGAGAGAAAAGTGGCCAATAATGCACCGATTTTCTTCAGCATTACTGAGAAATTGGGTGCTTTAGAGAAGACCCACCTGGCTTCAATCTGTAATTTGTTTGATTTTTTTTATTTGGGTTTCTGTAGTTTGAGTTGCCCATTTGAAGAACAATTTAAAGACCGTCGAACATGAGATGATGGCTTCTTAATCACACGAATCCCTATGCAAATGGGGAATTTTCTCTTCTAGTTTTCTTTTTGTTTGTTCATCTCGTTCAGAAACATCGCCTCTTATTTTATCTACAATGATTGAATTTCTTTGCTTCAATATCAACTAGGAGCAAAACACTCAAGAAACTCTTGCATAAGTAGACAACTTGAGTATCATAAACGTAGAGTGATCTACCAAGGCCAAAGCCAGGCAAGTTCTAACGCCATGCCAAATAGTTTCTTAGCTTCTCAGCATTATAATGGTGATTTGGTTTCTCCCTTGTCTGTAATGCCATTCAATTCAGATGGATCTCTTTGTTTCATGGAGTCACTCAGCACATTACAACCTCAAGGTCTGTTTCTTTTCTCTTCTGTCAAAGCTTCAATCTGATGAAGTTTCTTAAAGAAAACATTTAGATTTTACCTTTTTATGTGTAGAAATGTTGCCAAATATCTCACCAAAGCTTGAGGACTTTCTTGGTAGTGCAAATCATGGAAGAGAGGCCACAGCTTTGAGCTTAGACAGCATATATTACAATCAAAATGATGGTGCTGATGCTGTCTCAGAGAGGCAACATTGTTTGAATCTTTTTAAGCAACAAGAGCAACATATTCTTTTTGGAATGTTCCAGTTTCCAGCTGAGGATGCCAACAAGGAGTCTCATATTGCAAGCCATAGCTATGAAATTCGACACGCTCTGGAGCAGCGTATCGATCGGATGAGTAGCCAAGACGTAGAGCCTCTTAGCTTGTCAATGAGTCCTGGTTCTCAGTCTAGTTGTGTTACTGCTCCAACCCAAAATTGTCATCCTGGACTAGCCACCATGGAAACAAAGAAAAGGGGTTTGCTTGGTCGAAAGAAGCCGGTGCACCGGAAGTCGATCGACACGTTCGGACAAAGAACGTCACAGTACAGAGGTGTTTCGAGGTTGTTCTAAACTAAGTTCTTGCTTCTTTTTTTCCCCTATGTATGTTAGTAATGTTTTGATAGTTCTTTCTGATCAGACATAGATGGACTGGTAGATATGAGGCTCATTTGTGGGATAATAGTTGTAAGAAGGAAGGCCAAACCAGGAAAGGAAGACAAGGTTTGTCTTTCCTTGTTGCTTGTCATGTTCCTCCAATGTTGTTGGCTGTTCTTCAAATCCATGTTTTGACTTCAAACCATTTCCTTGTTGCATGTCATGTTCAACTTCCATATGGATGCTGTTTAATTCAATTGTGTGGACTTCAGTTTATCTCGGTAAGCCTTTGTTCAAGAACTAGGCGTAAGGAAGTCGATCACATGGAAGTTTATGGATAGTAATTTGAATTTCAGGTGGCTATGATATGGAGGAGAAAGCAGCAAGAGCTTATGATCTTGCAGCTTTCAAGTACTGGGGACCCTCCACGCATTTGAACTTCCCGGTATGATATGATCGTAGCGTTATCGACCCGTTTCAGTTTTCAGATTCCTTTTGATTATGGACTTTTGCAGTTAAAGAATTATCAAGTTGAAATTGAAGAAATGAAGAACATGAACCGCCAAGAATATGTCGCCCATCTGAGAAGGTATCAGTATGTTACCACAAGATTTGCTCTTCATATTTCTGTGTATAGTCTCATTAACTGGCTTTTGGTTTTCAGGAAAAGCAGTGGATTCTCCAGGGGAGCTTCGATATACAGAGGAGTAACTAGGTGTGTTCATAAGACTCGATCAATGCTCGACTTTTTCTTACTCGTTTTGTTTGCTAGATTGAGTTTTTGACTGCTGTTTTCAGACATCATCAGCATGGGAGATGGCAAGCTCGGATCGGAAGAGTCGCCGGGAATAAAGACCTCTATCTTGGAACATTTGGTTTGTTGCCATTGCTATTGCTTTTAAGTTCCTAGTTGTTCAATTTTATGTTTGAGGTGGGATTGTGAGATCTTACTTCAGTTGGGAGGAGAACGAAGCATTTTTTATAAGGGTGTGAAAACCTCTCCCTAGCACACGTGTTTTAAAAATCTTGAGAGGAAGGTCAAAAGGGAAAGCCCAAAAAGAACAATATCTACTAGCGGTGGACTTAGGGCGTTACATTGACGTAGAACAAGTATTTTAGCTTTGCTATTTATCCTTCTTGCATAATTTATCTGATAATGATGTCCAGGCACACAAGAGGAAGCAGCTGAAGCATATGACATAGCAGCCATCAAGTTCCGTGGCACAAACGCGGTTACAAACTTCGACACTTCAAGATACAACGTAGAAAGGATCATGGTGAGCAGCAGCCTTCTTTCAAGAGAGATAGCAAGACGAAACAAAGAGAACAAACTAACCAACGCAATCGAGCGCAAAGAACCGACACAAAACATCGATCGAATCGACCCCTCGGAGATTTCCAACAGCAACAACATAGATTTGAGGTCGACATTCGACGACACGATGTTGCTGGATCGAAACACAACCATTGAATCCATAGACCGGAAGTCGGTAACATCCGGTGGTTACCTAAACCATCTGATGGGAGTGGAAACGGCAATGGGGAAGGATTCAAGGAAGTTCAGGGCACATTTCTCCAATGCTTCAGTTTCTTTGCCTGTTATGTCAAGTGTTTGGAATGATGTCTGAGACAGACAGACAGCTTCTTTCAATATCTTTCTTCAATGTTTAATGAATTGTCTTCAATTCCACTCGCTAGTGAGTATAGTTAGGAGGGAGTCCCACATTAGTTAATTTAGGGAATGATCGTGAATTTATAAGTAAGAAATACATCTCCATTGGTATGGGCCATGGGCCATTTTGAGGAAGCTGAAAGCAAAGTCACGAGAGTTTATGTTAATAGTGGACATCGTACCATTGTAGAGAGTCACGATTCCTAACCATCAACATCATGATCTAATCCACCTTATTTTTCTCGAATCTTTTGGCTCAGAATGATGGAGTGTGCTTTTTTTTACTTTTTTTTTTCCCCTCTAATGGCAAGTACAAACGCAGCTCATACCCATTGCCAATAATACAAACAGGGCATGGGTTTGACCAAAACCATGTCTTTATTCTAGTATATTTTTGTCTATGAATGTGCAGACCCATCAACGTCGCCATTCCTACTTCTTTTAGCTGAGCCTGCTGTGCGACACAAACGGTTTTGGAATTATCGTAAAGATTTGGTTCATGAACTTTTCGAATTCATGGATACTTTTTGTGCCTTCCTCACATATATTCACATATTTATTGGATTCAATTGGATATCATGCAGTAAATTCTCTCATATTGATATATGATATGATTCAAGTATGAGCATTAGTATTGTTACGCTCATATAAAGGTCGGTCTAGTATTGTTACGGAGGTAAGGGTAAGTGCTATTTTATATTTGTTTAGGGGCAACTAGGAAAAACTTTCGATCATCATGCTTCTGCTTTCGCTTTCGCTTCCGCTACAAACAATCCGTTGTACTTTTCTTTATGAAATTTAATATTTCTTATAAAGGTTTGTGGGCCTAGAGTAGGGATGTTCGGCCCAGTCTATCAGCCCAGTAAATTAGAAAAAAAAAGAACTTGGGCTTTATACGAAATGCTACAAAAAGCCCAGTAAATTTGTGGGCCTTTAGTAGGGATTTTCGGCCCAGTCTATCAGCCTCGTTGGCCGGTCCCAAGAGCGGATTGCTTTCCCCCTCTTTTGAGGGCCGCCCATAGCAATACAAGGCTACGTAAAAAATTAACGTTTTGGGAAGTTTTCATTAAATTACAAATTTAGTTTGTAAATAAATTTATTTACTAATCCATTTTTATAATGATATAAGAATCCATTAAAAATTTATATAATTGTATCAATTATTTTTTAAAATTTTTAAAACTTATTAATTAAAATCATTATACATTTAAACCTCCAACATTTGATCAGAGTAATCAGGAAGCCCAGGTCCAACTTACCTTATCTGGAGAAGGGCGTAATAGTGATAGAGATGAATGTTTGTTTGAAACAGAAACAGAAACAGCAGGAGGCAACATTATTCTTAAAAACAAAGCAAAGCAAAGATTGGGTTTGTTTTTCTTAATGTTAATGTTTGGTTTTGGAATGAAGATGAAAAGAGTGGCGATTGTGTTACGCATGAAGGGGAATGCAAAATGGTAGCTTGTGGATGTGGGAACATTCATTCAATTCCAACCACTTAACAACTATCATTAAACTCTCATCTCTTCATGGATTGTGTTTCAATTACTCTTTCTCTATCTTCCAACTCCCAACTCCCCGATATTGTCTTCTCCCCTTTCGAGCTTTCACTCAAGGCTTTAAAACGCGTCTACTAGGGGAAGGTTTCCACACCAACCAATGTGAGACATCACAACTTTCTTCCATCTCTTTAACTTATTACCAATTTCATTTTGATCGATACAATTTAATGCAAGCTCGAAAAAGTTAGTTAAGATATAAGAGTAACAATCACATTATGTAACGACCCAGATCCACCCTCAACAGATACTGTTCTTTTTGGGCTTCCCCTTAAGACTTTAAAACGCGTCTCCTACCCTAAAGTTTTCACATTCTTATAAATGGTGGTTTGTTCTCCTCTCCTACCAATGTGGGACATTACACGTTAAGAATAATTTTTAAAAAAATGTTCAATAATACAAAGAATAAGAAGATTTCAACCTTTGACCTTATATACGTGAGATTCTACATTAATTGTAGAGGTAAATGAAGCACTCCTTATAAGAATGTGAAAATCTCTATTTCAATTTTTCATTTGTTACGAGGCAATTGAAGAAAATAGTTTTTTTTTTATAGGAAATTGTGCAGGATCTCCATTTGATGAACAAAATCTAATAGGTGGAGTAATAATATGAGACAACAAGAGAATATAAGGCCGTAGAACTTGAGACTTTGTTACCTACATAATAAACACAAATCATTCTAATATTTGAGCCGTTTAAAATTATAATGATTGTAGTAGTTAGGTGCACGAAGAGCCATTTTAATCGTCCAATATCAAGAATCCGTTGAGCATACTATAAAAAAAAAAAAAAAACTAATTTAGGGAATGATCATGGGTTTATAAGTGAGAAATACTATCTTCATTCGTATAATGCCTTTTGGAGAAACCTAAAGCAAAGCCATGAGAGCTTATGCTCAGACTGGACAATATCTAGACAACATCATATCATTGTGGAGAAAAACATTCTAATTTCAACGTAACTCTATAATTACAATTGTGTTAATGCACGTAAGTGTGTGTTTAGTTGTAATGATCATCTTTTTTGTTCTAATAGGGAAAGAGAAATGTGGTTGCTTTATGTAAAGAGAAAAGGCTTCTTTAAAAGCATGGGCTGAGCTTAGCTTTGCAAAGTACCCTAATTTTTAAAAACAAACTCCCACTCCCTAATTAATTTAATATCATATCTTATATATTAAATGAATGAAAATAGATTTTCTTTAGGTATTGACTGACAGTCGAACATATATTAAAAACATAAATAAATATAACATATGATATTAACATAAGTCGACATCAAGTCTTTTAGAGAAAAAAAAAAAGCAAAAATCCATAGAGATTCTCGTTTAACGGACCAAACCCATCATTGACGGTGAAGTAGGACCACACATATCGCACGCCTCAGATTTCTCAACTCTACATATCATTTTATTATTATTTTTATTTCAATTTTAACTCTAAATTTTTTTTTTTAAAAGCTAAATGTAACATTAAAATTAAAATTGCTTCTTCAACGCGAAGTTATCGAGCTAAAACCCCATCGCACTTTCGACGTATTGATGGGTCTTACTAGTTAGAACCTCTAGCTTCGTATTAAGGTCACGTTCGACGTATTAAAATAAGGTTAAATATGTTTTAATTTAATGAAGGTCTGTGAGGTAAGCATTCATGTACAAAGTCAGAAATGGAGATTTATTTATTTATTTATTTATTTATTTATTTATTTATTAATTAATATATGTATGGTTGGCGTTGGGGCATGCGAGGGTAATCACTCAAATGATACTGTTTTAAATCTGGAAGAAATTAAAATTGGAAAAAAAAGGATGAAGAGAGAGAGAGAGAGGAATGATTTGGAGTGAGAAGGTACAGTGATAAGTTTGATGTACCATCACAATCATGCATTCTTTTATAATAATTTTCTAAAATTAATTTTTTTTTTTTAATTTTAAATAATTATAATAGAAATTAAAATTAAAATTAAAAAAAAAAAAAAAAGAAGGGAGAAATTTAGATGCAGACATGGAGTATAGCTGGAAATGGTAGAGCAAGGGACAAGGAAGTAAATTTGGATGATTAGATTCCAATATTCCTTATAAAGCACCCAAATCACCTAAACAAACCACTCTTATTACAGCTCATTCTTTCAATAAACTAAACTAACCCCACTTCTTCTTTACTTTTACTCCTCAAATTCCCCTTTTAATATATCACCCACCATTCCCATTTCAACGATAACACGATCATACCCAAGATTTGAAATTCGGATTCGATACTTGATGGCCCAACATTGCTCTGCGACATGGTTACGTTGCTTACTCCTTCTTTCATAAGAGTGAAGACTGTCATGACAGACCAACATAAGCTCCTCCAGCATGTTTTTTCCTCACTCTCATGTATTTCAGCCAATTTTTAAGATCATCCAACATAAAACTGCTTCAAAGAAAGAAGATGACGGTGTGATATAAGTAATAACTTTCATTTCTTTTACGTCTTTTTTTAGTTAGCCTATTATCAGGGTCACTCTCTTAAAGGCACTATAGATACAGATTTGAAAGTACATCGAAACATGTTGGACACAACGCTACATTGATGTGAGTATTTTCTTGGATTTCATGAAGATTAACACGGACTTCTACGAGATTCTCGCAGCGTCTAAACTTAAAAACTTGAAGATGGGGAGGAGAAAAAAGAATCAAAATTTGGGTTAAAAGTAAGAAAAAGAAAGAAAGAGAGGATTGAAGAGATTAAAATGAGATTAGGTAGAACAATAATGAAGGAGAAGAGGAGGGGTTAGTTGAAAAAATGAGTGTGTAACAGCAAAGAAGAGTCTTTTAGAATAGGGAGGCAAATGTGTCAGTTAAATAAGAGAAAGTATACATGAAAGGAAGAAGGAAGCAAGCTTGGGCTTGAAGAGAAGAACATCTCCCCTTCTCCACTGCTTCACTTCTCCTATCATTAGCAGCATGAGAGAGAGAGAAACAGAGAAAAGAAAGAAAAAAAAACAGAGTATTTTAATTCAAAGCTGCAGAAGAGAGAGAGAGAAAGTAATATACAAAATTAAAGTGGAAAAAAAGAGAGGTAGAGATTAGGTTTTGTGTAATAATTTAGCATCAACAAGAGCAGTTGGCATTAGTTAGTCTATGATGTCTTGTCTTTTAATATCTAATTCATACATGTCCACACACAGGTGAGCAAATGTCTGTGTTCTTCTCTCTGTCTCTGTCTCTGTCTCTGTTCTATAAAAGTTGGAATTCGATGCTTTCTTTGCCCTTTATGCAACCATGAACCAACCCATTTCGTGAATTCCACTTCTTTCTTGGTTCATAACTTCACCCATTGGTTTACTACGTCTCTCTTTATAGCTTCTCTGTTAAGACCGACCATTTTCATTTCCTGAAACTTTGCAGGAATCCCTTTTCAGATTTTTTCTGTTCTAAGCCGAAGAAAAGAACCCTGAGAGAGAGGCTTCTTAAATCAATCATATTTTGGTGTTTGATTCGATGGAGAAGTTGGAAAATGTTTTTCTTTCATACCCAAAAGTTAAAAGCGAATCTGCTTTCCTTTTGCTGCATTCATGAGCTGTTCTGTAGCTAATGTCGTTGTTTCTTCTCCACTTTATACTCTCAAAGCTTCACTTTCTCGTCTTCTCCCTTTTGCATTTGAACAGAGTAGAAAAAACAGAGCAAAACAGAGCAAAACAGAGCAAAACAGAGCAAGCTTGTTCTACACCTTCAACAACACCCTCTCTTCTTTCTCTTTAGCTTTTTTGTTCATGGGGATGCTGCATTTGAGAAGCTGCTTTTACTTTAACGTCTTATAAAGCTGCAAAGCCTACATTTTGTTCTTTGTTTAGTCTTGCAAGATATCAGCGGCTCAACTCTGGTCAAAATCGCCTTTCCCTTTTAATATATTTTCTTTGTCTTTTCGTTTTTGTTTTCCTTTCATTGGAAGTAACTGTAAACTGACTAGCAAGGGGAGGAAAATGGGTGATCTCGAAAATGACGAAATGGGTTTTCGAAATTCGAGTGATGGGTTACTGAATTGTCCATCTTCGGATAGAACTTCAGTAACAATGGCGATGGGTTCGTTTTATGGGTCTGGTTGGGATCCACTGGTTTCATTAGGTCAAAGTGAGAGCTTTGGAGCTGCTTCAATGGCTTCCTCACATCGAGATTTTTCAAATTCCTTTCCTATTGTTTTGGAGAATCATCATCATGGAGGAGGAAGTGGCACATCACAGACTGTTCAATATCCGACAGATTTAGAGATGGGTACGAAGTTGCCATGTTTTGGGAGTGGGAATTATTCCGACATGTTCGGTTCTTTTGGTCTTGCTGATCAGATTCTTGGAGGGTGTTCTTCAAGTTACAGAAATGGAGGAACTGCCAACACTGCTCAAACATCACAAGAAACTTTACCACCACCATCTGGTGAAGAAGCTGCATTAGGTTCACCAAATGGTAAAATCAGAAAACGAGCCCTTGATTCCGCCTTCCCATTTAGCTCAAATACGGTAAAAACATCCACAAATCTTCAATTACCACTTTGATTTCAAATCATGGCGTTGAATTTACTGTTTCTTTAGCAGAAATCTGAAGGGAAAGTGAAAAAAGATGTTTCTGGGGAAAGTTCGAGTACACAAGAAGAGAAAAATCCAGAAATGGAACAGAATTTACGAAGTGGAAAACAAGCTAAAGAGAAGTCCAGTAACAGTGGAGAAGCTCCCAAGGAAAATTACATTCATGTGCGAGCTAGAAGAGGGCAAGCCACAAACAGCCATAGCCTTGCTGAGAGGGTGAGGAGGGAGAAGATTAGTGAACGGATGAGATTGCTTCAAGAACTTGTTCCTGGATGCAATAAGGTAATGGATTGCTTTAATTCCAGCCGCCCTTTTCAGCTCCTCCATGTTTGATTTTCACTCGAATTTCGATCTGTTTTTTGTCTCTAGATTACTGGAAAAGCTGTAATGCTTGATGAAATTATAAACTATGTTCAATCACTGCAACAACAGGTTGAGGTATGCGTTAAAAATTCAAACAGAATTTGAATTGAATGTCGGTTGAGATTATGAATTTTGTTGGGTTTGTTGCAGTTTTTGTCGATGAAACTTGCTACTGTCAACCCCGACATGAACATCGATCTCGAGCGGATTTTATCCAAAGATGTAAGCTCATTATTGTGTCGGCTGGTTAGATTGTTATACAATGTCGTCCATGAACCATTTTGATTCTGTTTTCGTGTAGATTTTCCAGGTACGAGGCAGCAATGGAAGTGTTCTAGGATTTGATCATCCTGGGATGAGCGCAGCTCCTCCGGTCGTCCCCGCTCACCGGATGTTTCAGTTTCAGGGGATGATGTCGAATATGGCATCCACATCCACATCCACGCAGTTTCCTTCTTTACCTCAGGTACTCAAGTTTGAAGTTAATACTCAACTAATGCAAATGTGTTGAATGGAATACCATTTTGGTGCAGACGATGTTGGAAAGTGATATCCAAACTCTTCTTCAAATGGGTTTCGATTCGGGTTCGGCCATTGACAATTTGGGACCAAATGGTAGGGTTCATAATCTAATAGCTTTGCATTCTGAACTTCCAGATGGTAATTGATTTGGCGATGGCAGGGAGGTTGAAAGCAGAGCGCTGAGTGGTTGGAGATGGAGGAGGAGACAGGGGAATTCAAATGTATAGGACTCGGTTTCTGACTATTGTTCTTCGAGTTTTAGCAGAAGAAGATGGATTGATAGCGAATGTAAATTTAGAACGTGGGTGAGGGCTGATGATGAGAATTGGTTTGAATTGGGGATTGTAGATTAGTGTTGAGTTTTCATGGAAATTTTGGAAGAGAAGGATGAAATCTTCCTTTGTTATTTGTATTTGGTATCATTTTTTTTCTTGGGTTTTGTTCATTTGGGACTCTTAATATTCATTTGTTTGTTAGTAGGACAAGAACAGAGCATGCTTATATGCTTCGTTCTGCGTATCCATGGCGGTGGCGATACGATGAATCTTTAATGAATTTAAGATCACAAGCTGCCATTTCATTTCGATCTCTTCTGATCTTGTCGAATCATCTCTGTTTCAACTCACCGATTCATTTTTGGCAAAACTTTTCCACTTTTTTTCTGTTTGATTTATCATTTGTGTCAGTCAAGTTTTATCTCTGTTTTTGTTCTTCATTCAATTATATCAACTTTTGAATCTAACCACTTATAAATCAAATCAGATCCCATAACATTGTTTTCAACTTATTTTCTAAAACATTTGTATCAAAGTGATTCGAGATGACACAATATCTACCGCTCAAAAATATAAATAGATATGAAAATATTATTATTCAACGTAAAAATATAGATTTAGGAATGAGAAATATAATTAAGATGGAAGGTTCAATATTCATTGATATTCAGGACGTTTAGATAGGATATAAGATACCAACTAATACCTACCCATAAATAAAATATAAATTAACTAAATCTTGAGAATAAAATAAAATATATTACAAATCAAAATCAAATATGAAGAGAAAAATATTAGCTGAATCTAAAATATATTTTATAACTAATATGTTTTCCAAAATATCAATTGATTATAAATGTTTTGACTAATTCAAACTATCAATAAGTTGCATTAAATTTTGACACGAACCTAAGCCAATATTGTATGTGAATTTTGAATTTAACACGGATGATTTGTTTGTTGGGTTAGAACAAGTGAGACACAACCGCTGTGTTGTTACCGCAAGAGTGCAATTGTGACATTCGATACCAAAATGATGACAATAACAATTGAAAATATGGTGGAAACCTTTTGTAGTAGTAGACTTGTTTATGTTTGTTTATGTTTGGTATTTAAGAGTGTGGAAAATTTTAATTATTAATATAATATGTATTATACCATTTAAAAGAAAAAAAAAATCAAGATTAAAATAATATTATCTAAAATATAAACCGAAAATACTTTCAACCATTTAAAATTCAATGGACAGACAGGGTAGAGACAAGAAATTAAATAATAATAATAATAGTAAAACAAATAAATGTTTAAATCCGAACAAAAAAAAGGTTTAGAAAGCTTTGCCGCGTGTAGGCTGCAACTCCTCTCCCACTATTAGGTGTCATCTTTCGAATTTGGACAGTTAAGTTTTGGATATCTTTGAACCTTAAACGCACCAATCGCCGACCAATCACCCAATCCACAAACAAAATTGCTTTGGTCAAAATTGCTTTGGTCAGGTAAATTTAGGCTTACCCAACATCTTCTCATTGACAACACCACCACGAAAGCAACCCACCACGAAAGCAACCAACACCACCACGAAAGCAACCGGAAGGAAGGAACGGTTAGATGATGGAAGTCTCATATCGACTAATTTAGGGAATGATCATGAGTTTATAAGTGAGGAATATTAACTCCATTTGTATGGTATGAAACCTTTTGGGGAAGCCCAAAGCAAAGCCATGAGAGCTTATACTCAAAGTGGACAATATCATAGAGTCGTGTTCGTCTAACAGGCACGGCACAAGAAACTGTCATTAAATATGAACCAAATTCTTATGTCCCCATCTCATCTTTCATCTTCTTCATCATATTTTTGATGAAATTTTTTCTTACAAAAGTATCAAAAACAAACGAATTGAAACAACATTATCAGAAACAAAACCAAAAAAAAAAAAAACAAAAAAAAAAAACCTACATACACACACTGGAAGAGCATCGCCCTTTGAAATAAGCGTTATCTCTGTCCAATATTATGTCTTTTGCTACTGTCCCCTTATAATGCTCCTTTGTTTTCGCCTGTATTCAACTGAAATGGACTTCACATTCGTATTTTGAAGCATATTCTGAGGCTCTCTTCATCTTTCGACTCTCAAAAGCCTTCCCTTTTCTTCAAGTTATTCCACTGTGGTTTTTTTTTTTTTTTTTTTTTTTTTTTTTTTTGGGGGGGTAATTTCCTTGTGTTCTTCCCTACAGAGATCCATACATTGTTTTTTTACAATCAACCTATTTGTTCGCCGATCAAATCCAACCCGACGAGCAGGAACGAGATCCCCTGGAATAGCAAGAAGTAGAAATGGATCCCTTGAGCAGACAGAAGGCTCCGTGCTGATGCAGTTAAGAGAAGGAAAGCCAATGCCAGCTCTTTTGTATATATTCGGTTATGCTTCTTCCGCAAAGAAGCTTTCTTTTCCTGCTTCTCAAGCTCTTCCTTCATCTCTTCTAAGTCGGGTGCCGACGCCCCTCTTTGATGCTTTTGCTCTCTCTCTACCAACGACAAAAGATCACCTTCCGAGGACCGACCCGATTTCTTCGTGACAACCCATTCGTAAGCGCTACCAAGCTGGAAGAGCCCTGAGATCATGGCATTGAACTTGGTAACTGACATGGTGTTTTCAAAAAGGAGGTAAGGGACAATGAAAGGGAAGGATTTTGGGGCAGGTAGGATGTTTAGAAACGACATCGTGGCTGGGATATAGCAAACGACCCACGCGGGTAGCTCGGCTTCAGGAACGAACATTGTCATTGGGAGAATTATGCAGAAAAGTGTGAAAGAATAGAAGGGCAATATCAATTTTCTGAGCAAAAAGAAGAGGAAGATCAAGTTGAACTTCTTCCATATACTAATCTGCATTGAATCAATCACGTAAGAGAACTATATCAGCAATTTGATCGAGCCATAATTCGATAACAAAACGAATAATTGCACGTTCGATCGAATAACGATACCTTTGATCGAATAATAGCAGGCAGACAAAGACGAAACAATTGCATTGGACCAGAATGCCATCTATGTTGTTGTTTTCTATAAGCTTCATAAGATTCTGGTAGCTCACATTGGCACTGATCATACAGGTAAAATTATGTTCAATAATAACTCAGAAACACACTAAATTATCATATAATGAACAACGATTAGTACCTCGACGTCGTTTAGGAATATGAATTTCCATCCATGAAGATGAGCACGGACCGCGATATCCATGTCCTCGACCGTGGTCCTTTCCAACCACCCACCGGCGTCCTCGAGGGCTTTGATCCTCCACACACCAGCAGTGCCATTGAATCCAAAGAAGTTGAGGAACACACTGTTTACTTGCTGCTCTACTTCAAAATGGAAAGCTAAATTAACGTTCTGCAGCCTGGTCAGTAAATTCTCGTCCTTGTTCACGAACGACCATCTTGCTTGAACCAGCCCGAGCTCCTCATTATCCTGAGTGCCATTTGAAAAATGGAGTTAACAATCATCTAAGGACACTCCAAAACACAATTGATTTGCAAAAAGAGCCTCAAGTACCTTGAAATGAGGAACAGTTCTTTTAAGGAAATCAGGTGTGGGTTGAAAATCGGCGTCGAAGATGGCGACGAATTCGTAGTCTTTAACGTAGCTACAATTCATGGCGGATTTGAGGTTGCCAGCCTTGTAACCATCTCTAATGATTCTATGACGATAAACAATGTTGGCGCCCTCTTGCTGCCATTTATGAACCTCTTCTTGTATCAGCAATTGGGTTGTTGGATCATCAGAGTCATCAAGAACTTGAATTAGCAGCTTGGTTCTAGGCCAGTCCAAGTTGCAGATAGCAGCGATTGATTGCTGATAAACCTGAGAAGAAGAACAACACACAAACTCAATTATCAACAAGAACTAAAACGATTTCCGGCAAAAGCAGAGGATATGAACAAAGAATTTCACCTCTTTTTCATTGCACATGGGGATCTGCACAAGAACCATTGGGAAGTAGCCCTTTTCGGCGGATTCAAGGTCTAAATCTCCAGGTTTAAGAACTGGTTGGATTTTCTTGAATCGGATCCAGAAACAACCCAGACATAAGATTAAACGATCCAAGCTCTGAATGATGAACAATATGATACAGGCATTGGCTAAGAACTGAAGAGGAGGAGCTAAATAACCCACTCGAATCAATACCCATTGAGCGTAAATCCAATCAAAAACTCCTTTAAAGCCCCACTGAGATGCCCAGAGATAATCCAAATGAAGCTTTGGAGTATCAAAATGCCAGCCTTTGAAGAACGCCGCAATCTCAAAACCCAACAAAAGCACCGACAGCCATAGAAACACTTTGATACAAGAATAGAATCTCGTTTTCACAGTGGGGTTCTCTTTCACTCTGCCTCCAACAGAGACGTCATTGTCGGCGTCATCGGCGTCAGTCCGACCAGAAGCAACACGGCGTCTAACAGCGGCGGCTAGGTCCACCATTGCAGAGCCAATGGAAGTTAAACAACCAGCAGCCTTATGAGCCTTAAGTAGGAGAACCCACGTGAGTTGCTTAGCGTTTTTGCCTCGGGCTTTCTCTCTAGTCCGAGTCGCCGGCGAGTCGCCGGCGATGAGAAAATCATCCTTCGACGGACCTTCCAGCTCCACCATCGACCAATTCGGATTCTCCATCTTCACAACAACAGGAGTTCCTCTATGAGTGTCTTTTCCCCACCAATCAAACGAGGGAGCCATTTTGAGCTACGATCTCAAAACCCCAGCTGCAGAACACCGATTTTCAGGCCCCAAAACCCCTAAAGACCCAAATTCTGAAACCGATCTTAAAATCGAAAAAGACCCACAAAGAGAAGAAAAAAGGACAACAAAATGGCTAAGATTCTGATCTCATTGTCGGAGAAACAGCAAAAACAAGAGAGAGAACAGAATGGGGAAGAAAAATACTTGGAAGAAGCGAAAGAAGACGCGTGGTGAAGAATGCAGCAGTGGCCGTCTCTAAATCATTGCGACATTCGGTGACAACTTATACGAGAGATATCCAAAGGAAGAATGAGTTGAACCCGAGATGTGTCCAAATAAGCTTCCATTCTTTTACAGCTTGCACCACAGAAGGTCACGAAGGTAATAAGAGAAGGAAGAGAGATAGCCGAGCGAAGGACTCAGAAATGGAATGGTAACAGCTCAGCACGTCTTTCAATTCTTTTATAAGAATTCCGAATGCACGTTGTTAAGTCAAATCATTAGCCTTATGAAAACGATTTCTTTAGAGAAAAGGGGTGTTGTTCTTCAAAATCCCCTCCTGAATTGAATTAACACACAGAACAGAACACCATTTATATAATAATACTGATTATAAAAATAAATAATTATTTATTTTTCTTCCTTTTTCGTCTCCATTTACTCGGTTTTAAACCGCCGCTAACAACTACACAACATCCATGGAACCAAGCCGCAGAATTTTACTTCCGTTACTTCCGTTTTAACTTTTTACAGTATGAAATAAAACTTACCAGAGATAAAATAAAGGAAATGAACAGCCTTGATATCCAAAACCTAAACGCGTAACGTAAAGGCGAAAATGGGTAAAACACGGTAAGTTGATTAGCTTGATATTTATTATTATTTGCAATTATTTGATAATTAATTTTTAGGCTGACGAGTTTTATAATGGAAAATTCAAGGCCATTAATTACGTAGGAAATGACCAAGTCCCTTATTTTTTATTTATTTATTTATTTTTTTTTTTTTTTTTTGTCCTTTTTCCCATTCTCCCGCTCATACGAAACTTCAATTTGGTTCGTTTTCGGAGAATTAAGTGAATTTACCATCTAACCCTCCCCCATAGTATGTCATGTGGTCACACCAGTGGACAATTCCTGTCATTTTATCTTTATTTTCATTATTAACTCGTTCACAGTGGATCACGCGGTCAACACGGCAAATGCTGGCGCAGCTGTAATGTTTTCGAATATAATTAAACAAGAAAGAGGATATTCGAATTGCCTTATTTGCCCTTTTTCACATTAATCCACCGACAAATTTTTAGTCAAACTAGACGAACCGGAAAGAGGGTATTATCGGGAATATGATTTCTCTCTCTCTTTTTTTATTTTTTTTGTAAAGGAATCCCTCCTTTTATGGTTTGAAAATTTATTTTGAAAAGCAAAATCTCACAAATAATCTCTAATTTAATAAATCCTCCCTAAATAATTACTACGATAGATATGGAATTACATTAATTAATTTTAGATTTTAGTTTTTTCAAAATTATAGGAATTCAATTTATAAATTAATTTATACTTTTTAGGAAAATAAAACTCACCATTCTTGCCGTGGTACTTTCGCCGAATCAGGAGCAACCTAAAGTAGGATCATCATCAGGCTCGTCTTTTGATCTGGCTGATGCAAAAGTAAAAGTTGATGAACGTCTGAGATTTGTTTTCAAAAGCGGTATTGCGAAGTTTCGTACTCATAGGGTACAGGGGAACATTGCCCATGAAACTTTACAAGGTTCAGTCTTATTCACATGGGAAACGAGAGCAGATTCAGGATAAGGGGTAAAATCGATATTTACTTCCACAAAAATTCAAACTTTGAAAAAGTTATTTTCAGCCAATAAAATTATAAAAAAGAAAATTAGTGTAACAAAATAACAAAAAAAACATGTTATTTTACAAAGCTTTCCCGCAAAGTGACAAATTTGTCCTCATATATAATCGGCAGAATGGTTCTAAACGAGGGGTAGAAAAGGAAATTAGCAAATAGGTTGAGAAGCGGCATCGGCGTAAGGTGCCAAATGGACCAGCGATAAAAAATAGTGTAAACACGGCAGAGTTGGTAGAAGATAAGGGGTTTGATCAAAATCAGAAGGCCATGATGAGCGGAGATCATGCCACCTGGAGCGGCGGTGGTCCACCGTCAGCCCTCCTCATTACAAACAGGCTGGACGCCACAGCCGGCGGTCGTGCGCTCAGGTATTTGCCCGCAATCTCCGCTTTTCCAAATTAACAATAAATTAATCAAATTTTAAACACAATTTTCTAACTTAAATAAATAAATAAAATTATCCTTTTCTGACTTTATTCCATTTTTCAACCTTCGTATTTAGCAGCTGATTATAAAATAGAAAGTCACCCAATTATATTCGAAAAATAAGAACAATAACCATACTTATTAATATCAAATTATGAGTATTTTAACTATAATTATAATTATTATGAATTAATATGAACAATAAAGGTTTATTATTATTATTATTATTATTATTAAAAAAGGAAAATGAAACCTTGTTTCAACCAGATACAATGACCATGGGAACCGACAAAAGCACTTTTCTTGAAACGTGTTACGGTCGTGGAGAGGCCCCGGCGTTTTAAAATCAAATGGGACCTCTCCATTTAGTGCAAACGGGTCCCTTATATTTGTATATATTAATTAATTATTATTATACCAAATATCAACTCTCAATTAATCATCTCACTTAAATTACAATCTAAAAATATTTAATTGTCTATGTCGATTTAAAAATTAATTTTTTAGGTGAAAGAATATATATTTTAAATAAAATATGCATCAAGTTTCATTCTTAGTTGAAAATTATGGAATTTATGAATAAATATTTATTGGGTTTTTTTTTTTTTTTTAAGATGTTATTTATTTATTTATAATTATGAGAGTGGAATCGATATTTAAGATTGTTTTAATAAATAATAAATTGACCGGTGTCGTAATTGCAAATAAAGGATCAAAATTGGTTTGGATTTATGACTCAATAATGCAAGCAAACGTGCAAATCTTTTTCCAACAATTGCATGTTGGGCATGTTTCGTTGTGTTTATTGCCAACGGCCATTTAAGAGGACTCTCTATTTAAAACTTAAAATAGACACTTTTTTTTTTTTTTTTTTTGTATATTTAAATAAATAAATAAGAAAAATGCTTATTTATTTAAACAAATCAAAATACCACATAAGTGAGGAAAATTCACCTCGTTGGTAATTTTTTTTTTTTTCGGAAAAATATTTGCAATTAATTTTCGAGTAATGACAAAAAAAAAAAAAAAAAAAAAAAAAAAAATTGAAGTTCTTCATCTCTATAATTTATTTTAATTTTCCAACAAAAGAACATGCTAAAAACAAAAACCTGGCAGCTACCGGACCCAGAAATTTAGTGCACAAGGGACTTGACAGTGGAACTGGTGGATCTTGAGCCACCCAACGGCTGCAAGAGTATGGCCAGTTGAGTTTTAATGAGCAAGTGTTCCCACAATATATCAATCAACGTTTGCTTATGTATTGTCGTTACAAACTAGACCCCAGCCACGGTTAATGATCGACCAAAAATCAAAAAATTGGCTCATTCTTTGCAGTTATGATGTGACATTATTCTCAATTGTTTGAGCCGGTTTATTGACCATGTAAGTAGTGTGGATATTGCTCAATTGTGACCAGGTCATACTCCAAGAAATAGCTAATAGGAACCTTGTCCATGCTATCAGCCTGCCATGTGAACAAGTTCGAACTATCAACCTCATATGTCTTAAATCTTTTATGTAACAATCCAAACCCACCGCTAGCAGTTATTATCTGCTCTAGACTTTATGTTTCATGAAGGTTTTCAAATCATGTGTGTGTCAGGGAGAGATTTTTACACCCTTATAAAAAATGTTTCGTTCTTTTCTTTAACCGACATAGGATCTCACAATCAACCCCTTCAGAGTTCAGAGTCCTCGCTAGCACTCATTTCTCTTTCTATTCGGTGTGGGATCTCAATGTGGATTCTGAAGGAGGTGGATTGCGAGATTCCATATCGGTTGGAGATGAGAACAAAACATACTTTACAAGAGTATGAAAACCTCTCCCTAACAAACGCGTTTTAAAAACTTTGAAAATAAGCTTAAAAGAAAAAAAAATTCAAAGAAGACAATATCTACATGCTTAACTAAAGCACATTAAGATTTTCAAAATATAAAAGTTTCACAAATTCTCCCAACTATATGTCAAAATATGATTAAATCTTCACTTTTTACATATTGATGCAATGATTAAAAATCTACTTACGGCCGAAAACGCACAAGGTAACAAAGACAATGTTTTGGTAATGTAAAATCTAGTTCCATTGACCGGTTAAAATAAGTATATGTTTGGAAGAACTTTCTAAATACTCAAAATTGTATTTATATGTATATAAAAAAAATACTTTTAAGCGTTTAAATAGTTATTCTAAATCAACCAATTAGAAGACTTTATAACAATGAAATGATGTAATGAGAAAGAAAAATAAAAACAAACCAAACAAATTACCATTATGATGCCACAATGACGAAGATAGAACAGTAGTTAAGAAGTTGCCAAAACGATAACCAATCAACGAGTTTCAGTATCGAATGTAGCATTCTGATACCCCCATATGTCAATTTCACGTTCGTAACGTCAGCAATATTTGCCACGAAGACATGGCGAGGCCCAAAAATAACGTTAATGTGTACCGGGAAGAATCTAACAAAGCCAAACATTCATTAGAAAAGTTAGTCAAAAGGGCTAATGGAGTATTTTTGGCAGTTTGAATACCAAATTTTAAAATTTCAAACAAATTGATTGGCCTTGACTTTACAGTAACATTAAGGTTAAAGATATTTACTGAAAAATGTCGATTGGTAAGAAGCCAATAAGTAATAATAACAAAATTGACTTATTTGTCACGTTTTATACTGCAAGTGCCAGAGATTTTGGAGGGTCGTTGCTTAAAGCGACAAGGGAGCATATTACAGATAAGCCATTGGAAATTGAAATGGTCCTACTCACCCAATTGTAAAAGCAACCATACAGAGCAACGGGTAAATTTTTTCTAACAAATGTCAATGCTAACTTTCACAAAATTAAAAAAAAAAAACAGTAAATATAATATTTTCATTCTAGTAATTAATGGAGAGATTTTGAGGTTCTATATATCAAATGTCATGAAGCCGAATTTTGCTCATTAAAATTTGGTTATGGGTCTTACTGGCGTCGACGTTCGTAACAAATTTTGAAGCCCGAAAGAAATATTCAATTGTTGGAGATTGTTAAGAGAAAGTCCCACATTGATTAATTAAAAGGATGATCGTGGATTTATAAGTAAGGAATAGTATTTCTATTCATATGAAGTCTTTTAGATAGATCAAAAGTAAAACCATAAGAGTGGTTAAAATGGACAATATTATGTCATTGTGAAAGTCCTAAGAGCCATGTAACCTCACACCTCGTGTTGACAGGCTCACGGTGGTCACATTTCTCAGGGCGAAAGGGCTTTGATCGTAGTAGTCATGTAGTGCCGGGGTTGGGCCGACGTTGTTAGTGAATTTTGGAGAAAATTGGTCCGGTCGTAGCGGAGGAAAATAGGTCGTGTTAAAATGGCGCGGGAACCGACGTGACTTCCGGGTTGAAGATGGTGCAGCCAATGGCGTGTATCCACGTGTACAAGTTGAATACAAAGTGAGGACCCAACGGCTTGGTTTTGTACGTTATAGCTTAGAGGTCCGCCGAACGATTTCGTCGAAGAATACTTGATGAGAAAACTTAGCGTGCCCGGTCTGTTACCGGAAGCAAAAGAAAGACGAATCAAGACAGGACACCCACACACCAACTTTCTGTGTTTGTCACATGGTCTAATATTTGGACCGGCTCTATAAAGGTCGAATTGGTCTTTGGGCTAATGTATTTGGACTGGGGCTCATTGGACCAATAAATTAGGCAAATCTTACGGGGATTTTCATAGGTGACCCATTACAAAAGTTCCCTATCAATCTATCCCCTCTTTAAAAGGTCATTTCTTACATGACAAAATTATATATTTTTAGCGTTTAAAATTACTCTAAAATATGTTTTTAATCATTTAAACCGATAGATTTATTTGATTCATTATTTTTTTTAAGTATCATAAATAAAACCATAAACCAAATCACTTTTTAAAGTTCATGAGATGCCTCACATCCCTCTGATTATTTGAGTATAAAATTATTCATTTAGTCCGCTTTGATACTATAGGTTACGAACAAATATTCTTTATATATCTTTATAATGATATATTATTGTCTGTTTCAAATATATCAATAATGATGATGATTTTTTTTCGGAACTTTATTTACATTTTTAATAATTAATTTGATCGAACATAGTGTAAAGATTCTCTCTATTGGTGCTCGGATAAGAACGATAGGAATATTTAATTACCAATATATCCAATGGAATCACATGCAAATCGAAGTAAAATAGAAATAATAAAAACCACCAAGAAATATTTAAAATATGAAATGCTATGGATTAGATTGTTGCAGACCACGGTCTTGTAGTTATTATATAGCTACGGGCGATCGTTGCTCGGGAGCCGGCCATGTGCTTTGTTGAATGTTTTCTCCAATGAATAAATACGACTTGCTCTTAGCTAATAATAATAATAATAAAACAAGATAAATAAATACGACTTGCTCTTCCAGCTTCCTTTTTATAAGAAAACAAAAGAAAGGGCAGTTTGACAGGGTTCGGTGGGAATGTTCCAGAACATTTTTATAATTTTGTGTCTAAAAAGTTTATAAATTTATAAAAAATTAATAATATAATTAAAAAACTTATTTATTTAGACGTATTTTTTCAAAAAGACTATTAATAATATTATTATTATTATTTATAAAGACTACTTAATTTAACCAAAAAAGAAATAAGGAAGGGTATTTTCTTATAATTAAATAAATGTCATTTTCTTATATCTCCTAACCCACCACTAAGAACTATCATTTTTTAATGAGAGATGAAATTGGAAATTAGGTGTGGTCCAGCTGGCAGTAAGGTTAATACCGAAGGCGCATCTTATTTTAATTTTATAATGCCACGTGGCTCATGGATTAATTTTCATTAAGATTAGATGCGTATAAAAGCGGTCCCCTTTCTTGGTGAGTTTATGGGGTTCCGTTATACCACTCCATAGTTGGCGTAAAGGTTTGCCAGCGGAGAGAGAGAGTCGCAGAGGGAATATATAACTAGTAGACGACCGAAAGAGAAAACGAGAGGAAACTCGGAGGCTCTCGCAGTAAAAGAGCTCTCGTCCTTGTCGTCGTCGCATTGGCGGTCTCTGTGAGGTCGCCAGTTCTGTATACGGAAAAAAATGGTGGATCAGTGCGCGTTAGGCTGGATCTTGGCCTCAGTTCTCGGAGTCGTGGCGCTGTATCTCTTTTATGGCGGGAAAAACTGCGGCGTTTCGAACGGACGGAAGCGTGAGAGCTTAAAGAATATCGCCACTATAAATGGAGAATGCAAATCGAGTAAGAGCGACGCTGACATTATCATTGTCGGAGCCGGAGTCGCCGGATCGGCTCTTGCCTATACTCTCGCTAAGGTAATCTTATACTTCTGATTTTTGTCCGGTATCGTTATTCTCAGACAAAGCGCTCTCTCTTGTTGAAATTTTGCGTGGAAAACGGATGGAGATTTCTGATTGTTTCACTTCAATATGTCAATCTGGACAGTCGCATTAAAGCGATTAGAAAATGAAAAATTAAAATTCAACATGATGTGCTTAGGGATTATATGCTTATGTATAATCTGCGCTTAGGTTCTCTTTCTAGATGAAAGTTTGCGTGGTATAGTTAGCTAATATCATTCACAAAGGGAGTATCACATGGCGGTATGTTCTGAGGTCAATATAACAATTTATTGCTCCGGAATCGCCTATCTAATCTCAGATCGAATGTACTTTATATGATTATTTATTTTGGAACTCAAGTGGATTCTGAAACATGCTCTGAAATTATGTGTAAATTTATTGAAATTTATTCTGTCGGAGATCGAGTATTCTCAATTGAAAACTATTTTGTCATTTCATTTATGATCCTAGAGTTTATAATCTGCGGACAAGCATTTCGGCATTATTGAGAGTTGTATGTTCTCGAGAGAAGGTATTTTTTAATCCGGAGGCTCTACATAGCCAGATTCTGAAGTTCGATTGCTTGATTCATGGACAATCTTGTTGTCTTCATGAACGAAACACTTTTTATTAGTACTGTTGATAGAAATACCTTATCAGGACATTACATGTTTGTTAATTTTTATTTTTATTTCAGATTTATCAATTACTTCTTGATACTGGTGAAATGAATTCAAATCCATGAACGTAGATGATTTTTAAAGTATAAATTATTGTTTGAGGCTGTATTTTTTTTCCAAATACTCTTAAGAGATTTTAGGTTTTCGCTATCTAAATCTCTTTGAAATGGTTAAAAGTATTTTATTGTGCATAAATATTAATGAAAAAAACGCTGAAAAGAGTTGGAGATTTTTAGAGAAGCACTTATCTATCCTTTTCTTCTCCTTCTTTTGAAAGTTCGCGGAAGAAAATATTTCATCACAGAAACACTTCTTATAAATACAGATATCCACGCATAACTTTAGATAATTCTAAGATTTTCCTTAGTACTTAATATTTTGATGACAATTGTGGAGGCTGAATAAAAAAAGGCTCAAAAGAAAAGGAAGATGAACTTCTATTCTGCAGACAGTCCGCTGTGTCATTGTGTCAAATCTGACGGTTTGCTTTCTATCGTACTACTTTTTGGTTGGTCAGCTGCCATAAAAATTTGTACGACAAAAGGCAGTTTCATGTATCTAGAGCCTGCTGTGAAAACTAATTTCTTCACTGTCCAACTCATTAGCATTCGTTCTGATAATTGTCACTTAGAGTAGGATTCTATTTTTGGTGCTCCTTGCTTATAGTTGTTCTGTTAGCATATGTAGTTGAAAATTTTAAAGAATCAATGAACTATCGTTTAGTCATTTTCTTTATGCTAAATGACTTTTCCTTAATACTTACTCAACTTTTGCTACTGGATGCTATATATTTAAATTATTTTTTGAAATACAGGATGGTCGTCGTGTACATGTGATTGAAAGAGATTTGACAGAACCGGACAGAATTGTTGGTGAATTATTACAGCCTGGGGGCTATCTTAAGTTAACAGAGTTGGGACTTCAAGGTTTGTTTACTTCATTAATATCCTGTTTCTAGGCGAGGATTTTCTTCTGAGCCTTTTAGCAAATTAGAATTGATTGTCGATATACTGTTTCCTATGCAGATTGCGTGGATGATATTGACGCCCAACGAGTGTATGGTTATGCTCTTTTCAAGGATGGGAAGGATACTAGACTGTCATACCCCTTGGAGAAATTTCACTCAGATGTGTCTGGGAGGAGCTTTCACAATGGGCGCTTCATTCAGAGGATGCGTGAGAAGGCCGCAACCCTGTCCAAGTAATTCCTCTTACTTCCCTTTTATATGTTTGACCATTATTGTTACATGCAGTGTGTCGACAGCTATACTTGTCCTCTTCTGTATTGCATTTATTATCTTCATCCGCTTTACATATAATTCATATCAAAATTAGAGTGATGCAATGAAACGCTAAAACCATTCACCATTTTTATCATGTTGCACCATTACCATGTTTTATTCCCGGATTTGACGGTCAAAGCGTATATGTAGTATTTGGTTCTGATGTTCACAAGAGACGTTATATTTAATGCTGGAGTAGTGATATATATGCCCTAAGATTCAGTCACGTTAGGGAAACATTTTGTAATTAGACTCGTATTTAACCACTTGTTGTTGATAATTGAAATTAATCTTCATAAAACCTTTTTATTTGTCTTTTTCCTAATGTACATCCTAATATTAAGATGAGTTAACACAATTATACTAATATCTTTCTCTTTGTTAAGCAACGTCCTTGTGGTTTATTTAGGACTTGTAATGTATTCGTTTATTAATATGTTCCTCTACCTTTCTAGTGTCCGCTTGGAGCAGGGAACAGTCACTTCTCTGCTCGAGGAAAATGGTATTATCAAAGGTGTGCAATACAAAAACAAATCTGGCCAAGAGACGAAAGCTTATGCCCCCTTGACTATTGTTTGTGATGGATGCTTTTCAAATTTGCGACGGTCTCTTTGTAACCCTAAGGTGCGAAACACCCTTCAATTCTTTATAACGAAGATGCATGTTCTGCCGCTTCATATATTTATCTAATGCAAAGCTAATAGGTTTGTTAAGAACTAAGATACGGTTCCATGTGCTGAGAAGATTTTGAATACTTGGATCCTTCTCAGGTGGATGTTCCCTCTTGTTTTGTTGGCCTTGTACTTGAGAACTGTGACCTTCCTCATGCAAATCACGGACATGTTATACTAGCAGACCCTTCTCCTATTTTGTTCTATCCCATTAGCAGTACGGAGATCCGCTGTCTGGTGGATGTGCCTGGGCAGAAAGTTCCTTCCATTTCAAACGGTGAAATGGCTAACTATTTGAAGAATGTTGTTGCTCCTCAGGTACCAATATTAAACTCCCTATTCATTATCGATTGAGCTTGAACCTATTTAATGACCATATGAAGTTTGAGATACACAGATTCCCCCTCAACTTTATGATTCCTTCATAGCTGCTGTTGATAAGAAGGGTAATATAAGAACAATGCCAAATAGAAGTATGCCAGCAGATCCTCTTCCTACTCCAGGAGCCCTATTGATGGGCGATGCTTTCAATATGCGTCATCCTCTTACTGGCGGAGGAATGACCGTTGCATTATCTGACATTGTTGTTCTTAGAGATCTTCTCAAGCCTCTGCGTGATCTGAATGATGCACCCACTCTCTGCAAGTATCTTGAAGCATTCTACACTCTCCGCAAGGTAAGTTTCAATTGTCTGCTTATTGTTCCTTTTTTTCTTGCTAAAAGTAATGAAAAAAAAAAACACTTCTTTTGTCCATAGTTTATGTCTAATATGAAAACGCCTGTAATAGATAGACCGTAACTTTAAAAGTAACAGAAATGTCCGACCTATCAAATGTTTTTTTTTTTTTTTTTTTGTCAGACAAAATTGATCAAAACGTTTAGGTGTATTAGTAAAATTCAAAATTTAAAAAATTATTAGATATGTTTTGAAGTTAAAATTTCTGAATGGTTGTTAGTTATCCAATTTAATGAGTTTGCTTTATTTCTTTAATTGCAGCCAGTGGCTTCGACGATAAACACGTTGGCAGGTGCCCTTTACAAAGTGTTCTGTGCCTCACCGGATCAGGCTAGAAAGGAAATGCGTCAGGCTTGCTTCGATTATTTGAGCCTGGGTGGAATCTTCTCGAATGGACCAGTTTGTTTACTCTCTGGGTTGAACCCTCGCCCATTGAGCTTGGTTCTCCATTTCTTCGCAGTGGCAATATACGGTGTTGGCCGGCTGCTGATCCCATTTCCTTCTCCCAAACGCGTCTGGATTGGAGCCAGGTTAATTTCGGTAAGTGCTTCTAACGCTGCTTTTTTATTTTCGTTTGGAAACGTTTTAGGCCAATTAAATATAGAATTCGACAAAGCATTAAATTACTAATCTATAAGCATATATCCCCAGATAAGAATTCAAACCTGTCTAGAAGATCAATGATAATAATAATAAATTGTACATCAACATTAAGAAAAAGAAAAAGAAAAAGAAAAAAAGACAGAATTTAGTAGGATAAAATTTATATTTAATAATAATAATAGGATGAAATGCACATATACCTACGTCTATCTACGAAGATTTCATTGGAGTACTATGTTCATAAAATATATTTCATCTTGAATTGGAATATTTTGAAAAATGGTCCTTTTCCTTTTTTGCAAGTCTGCTACCAACTACTAGTAGTTTTACAATCTCTCAAGTTAGTTTCTCTGAAACCCTGCTGAATTTTTTAAACTAAAAAAAACAGTTCTCGAGTCCTTTTCTTTTTAATATTTTAATTGTTTTTCAAAATACAGGATGGGAGCGGTGAATAGTTATATACTTGAAAGACAAATAGCTAATATTTTAGTTGTTTTTCAAAAGTCCTTTTCTTCTTTTTCCTTTTTAAATCAACAAATTTTCTTGAAAACACGACCAAATTGATTACTAACGTTTCAACAATTGAACATTGATGTTTTATACACTTTTTAACTTTTTTTTCCTTTATGAATCAACAAATTTTTATCCATTTGTTTCCTTGAAAACACTACCAAAATGTTTACTAACGTTTCAAAAATTAAACATGTATATTTTAAACACTTCAACCTTTTTTTCCTTTTTAAATCAACAATTTTTTGTCCATTTGTTTTCTTGAAAACGCTACCAAAATGCTTACTAACGTTTCAAAAATTGAACATTTATATTTTAAACACTATTTAACTTTTTTTTCCTTTTTAAATCCACAATTTTTTAACCATTTGATTTCTTGAGAACACTACCAAAATGTTTACTAACGTTTCAAAAATTGAGCATTTATATTTTAAACGCTATTTAGCTTTCTTCTTCCTTTTTAAATCAACTGATTTTTATCCTCCAAATTGTTTACTGACGTTTCAAAATTTTAACATTTATATTTTAAACACTATTCAACTTTTTTTTTCCTTTTTAAATCAACACATTTTTATCCATTTGTTTTCTTGAAAACACTACCAAATTGTTTACTAACGTTTCAAAAATTGTTTTAAATTGTTTAGTAAATTAGCACCCATAGAATTAGAAATTAGTAAGATTATGATACAGGGATGAAATATTTGCTACATTATCAGAGATTAATAGGAGTGTAGTTGAACATTTATTAGTTCTACTTCATTCTTATTTTGTTTGAAGATTCAATGCACTTCACATTTTTACAAGTCTTGAATTAGAAAAATAAGAGCTAGCCAAACAGTCTGTTAATGGCTAATGCATATAGCTAAAAGCATGTAAATTATATAGTTAAATTTCAAAACAACTTAACCAGAATAAGATCTAGCAAATATTAATCAAATACTTACATATTGAAAGTTGCATTACCTGTGCAGAGTGCTTCAGCAATTATCTTTCCCATTCTCAAGGCTGAAGGAGTAAGGCAGATGTTTTTTCCCAAGACCGTTGCAGCTTATTACAGAGTCCCCCCCCGTCGTGTGAGAGAGAGGTGAGGTGATAGGCGACACTTAGTGAACAAGAGATGATTAGGATGACTAGGAGGGTTTGTGTGAGATGAACTAATGTTTTGTATCGAACCATTTTGGTTTTGAAAATTTTTCTTCCAAGTTGTCTTGATGATGCTTTGTATAAATGCACTCGCTAATTATTCTTCCCTTTCTATGGAGTTGTGTGATGGTAGTTGTCCTAAACCTAGTTTTCCTCCAGTTCGGAAGTTATTCTCAAGACGCCAAACTCTACAAAACTTTTTAGATTAGCAAATCCACAAATAAGGAATGGAAATTTGAAATCAATTAAATAAGAAACAAATCTCATCGGATGCAGGTTCCGAATTCATATCTTTACTAAGAATGTGCTGATTTGCTTTTAGTTTCAAAACTTGTATTTGGTTTTGTAAAATGTGGATAACAAAAAAAGTAATAAATAAACAAAAATAAACAAATAAATCCATAAGTGGAATGACATTTATAGACTTAATTTTCAGAAACAAAATATTGACTACGCTCTATAAGGACATGATTGGAAGGGGCAAAATCACTCCCACGGTAAGATCTTACGGCTGTGTTTTAGACATCACTCAATAAAGGTGAGGGGAAGTTTGCAGAAGGATAGAAATGACTAGAATATGAACCACTTCCATTCGGGAAAATAATTAAGCAACAATCAAACAGTACCGTCCCGACCTACTTTAATTCTTTTTTTTTTTTTTTTTTTTTTTTTTTTTGCTGGCAGCAAGCTCGAGACCCTACCATAGTTGCAAAGTTTCTAAAGCTTTAACTATTTAATGGCAAGATCGAAAACTTCCTTTAGTTGGCTTGATAAGTGGACTGTTGACTACAAGCCGACAGATCGTCAGTTTTTTTTTATTGAATGACGTCGTCGTCATCAAATTCTGAGGTAGGTTTTGACCTAGAAGATTGCGGACGGGGGAGCAAAAAGGACCAACTAGAGGGAAAACCAAACATCTTGACAGCAAAAGATCAGAGGAAGAATACCAAATTCAGCTGACGACTGACGTTATATTGGGAAAGTGCGATATGGAAACATGCCTGACATGTATATAAAAAATATATTTCGATGAATTTTAGCAGTAGTTATTTGAAGTCAAAAGAAGACCTATTATCTAAATTTGAGTAACATTCTATTGTGGTATCTTTAAAAAGCACCGGTGTATTTCCTTCCCTTCAGGTTCTAGCTCCATTAGAAACTCGTTTCTTTAAGTTAGGTTCAATGAGGAGTCTATTGACGACACTATTAGCAGGGAAGAAGGCAGAACAACAGAAATATGCCTAGCCACAATCACGTTCTAGCTCCAATAGTGTATTACCTATTTTTAGTTGCATTCTCAAACAAACTATAACCAGGTTGAGGCTACTAGATTAATGCACTCGTCATTCTCAATGGTTAATTCATCTTTAAAAAATAATAAAATTTATGCCGCCTAAATAGGCATGGAAAAAGCCTACCTATGACGAAATTAATGCAGAAACTCATTTTCTAATGGGAGAATTAAAATATTTTTTAACTCACCTGTCATCTTCAAGAGTCGTGGCAAAGGGTTAAGGCAATCAAGTTTCCCATTACACCTTTAATTTCCTGGTTCTGATCTGTGTGATTCTGTTTTGCCTCAGTTCGAAATGCTGTCTGCAACAATAAAGGGTAAAAGCATTTAAGTATCCTGATCCTATGAACTTGGATCGGAATAAAAGAATGACCTTATGAATCTGATGGGTTACTGATGAACAATATGACACTCCGTGTAAAGAAGACGTCTCAAAACACACTACCAACAAATGAACTTGGTCCTCTTCTTAAATGACAAAAACAACATAATTTCCGTTGCTGCTTAAATGGCAATATATACAGATGATTCAACGAAGGAAATGAGCACCTTAATTCCATCATCTGTGCATTTTATTTATTTTCTTAATATGCCACAAACGAAGACAGGTAAACATAGCAAATCAAGTCCAATTAATCATCTTGTATTCTTTGAGGAACAATAACTTCATATCCATAAACAAAGCAAAAATGGTATAGTTTTTACTCGTTAATGACAGTAAGACCTTTATTGGGTATAGTTTAAGGAACATAAATAATCGACACAATATCATACTAGCAAAGAATATCAAAGCAACATTCTCACCTGTCCAGACATTAAATAGAATAGTGTTGTGATATTGTCACATGCTCTCCAATACCAACCATCTTGGTGGAACTGTTGAAATCTGTCCCTGAATCCTTACCTGACCAGCTATCGTATGTTCTCTTATATTTGTTCCTTCCCCAATAGAGAACATTCTGCATGTTCTAATTACACAATATTGAAATTGAGATAAATTTGTAATGAAGCACGATGAAGCAATAATGTAACTGAAGGAACATAACCGTGCATACTACATAGCCGTGCTAGTTTTGAGAGTTCAGATGATGGTTTAAAATTAAACATTAGGGGAACGCAACCTGGCATATACAAAAACAATTCAAGCAAGCCCATCATAGTTAAACTGATAAAACAAGGTACATGCACATGCAAGTTCGATCTATAGATACAGATCTAGTATGGAGGGAACTTTAAGACTCAAGCACAAGTTGTAATTGCAGCTCTTGATCAACTTTGGCTGCTCATATTCTTAGTTCAGTTTAGGCATGAAAGACACTTCCCATTTGTTCATAAAAGTTGGGAGTAGAAGATGAAGTGCCAGAACACAAGATTTTGATGCCCCTAAATCTCAGCTCTATTTCCTAATACCTCTAAGAGAAGACAAAAACTATCAAGGCCTCGTAAGTTTGAGATTAAAATGTGAAATGATTTTGATGCCTCTAAATCTCTTCTTCTATTTCTTAATACCAATAAAAAGACGAGTATTTTTTTTTTTTTTTTTTTTTTTTTTTTTTTGAAAAAGACAAAATCTGGCAAGGCCTTGTAGGTTAAAATAAAAATGTGAAGCACAGTAACTCACCACTCTCTAGTTCTTCATACTCCTCTGCACATAGCCACTACACCGTTTTCTCCCTTCCTACCGAAATTTTGATTGAAAAGAACTAGCATTTTCTCCTACCCCAGATGATAGTGGCCTGATCATCTTTTTGTGCAATGGTCATAAATAAGTAGCTTGTCCCCATTAGAAGTACTAAGCATTTCAAGTCTATTTGACGAAAAGGATCTCAAATGCAGTCATTCATTAAAACTATTCCTACGAGAGCTTTCATCAACTTATACTCGAGATATCGACTACCAATTTCACTATTATATCATACTCTGACCTATGTTCATATTGTTAAATACAATCTCACTACAACGCTCAACAAGAATAGAAACTATAAATAGTATCATCAGCCAAACGAATGCTACATTTTTAAATAGAGATCAGACTTTGCCAACACAGCCATAGAGAAAACTTAATATGACAGACTAAAATTTAGCGATCAGTCTAGTTTTTAAGGAAACGGTTTCTGGAGAGTCAAATCCTAGAAATTTTCACACACATGCAGAGAAATGATTCAACTATAGTTACAGAAACGTAGGTCAGAGTATTTTCCTTAGGATACAAGGAAAAGCATGGGAATTCGGAGAATAGAAAGCTTAGAAGTAGTTGTATATTTGTGTACAAGTCACGAAGCAAATATTGTAGACCGATCAGTAGGTTAAACTTATTACAGGATGAATAATGCATCCATTTCCAACAACAAAGAAAGGAATATATATATATATAGACACACATACATATATATATATATACATAAACTTTTATTTTCAACAACCGTAAGCAACACAAAAATGATGCAACAAAACATTGAAATCTTCACCAGATAGCCAGATGGCTTCGCCAACTACAAGCTTTGGCAAAGGGATAAGGATTTGATAAAACACTCGCGAGTACTAAATAGGACAGGATATGAAGTGAGAATCATATGCGATTTAATCTAGTCAACCTGTGTTGCAGAAGTTTTCATCTGAAAAGGAAAATGAGCATTTTCACCTACATTGCACATTGAATCAGGCAGAACGACACCAGATTTCTCAATAAAAGGTCAAGAGGAAGACTAGGAAGAGTTCAGAGCAGTTCACTGTACTTGAGCCTCAACTCAAGCACTCAGACCTCCGTAGTTGACGAACTAGCCAAATTTCTAATACTGCAATTAACATATAGGTCGAACTCCTACTTGAAACTGAGAAGGCAGTCCACTATGATCGTGCTTTCTTAATTAAAACGCAAACGATCTCGTTCCTCGCAAAGGTGTACAAGAGGAAGAAATAGTAGAATAATAAGCACAGATCCATCCATACTCTAACAGGAATAGAAGAGATAGAATGCATTCATCAATGATACGAAAACGTTAACCGAATATTTAGAAAACAAATGAATAATGGAGGATTCGTCACCGATTAGTCCAGATTTAAAAAAAAAAAAAAAGTGCTCAATAGTATAATAATAAGCACAGATCCATCCATATTCCAACAGGAATAGAAGAGATAAAATGCATTCATCAATCATACGAAAACGTTAAACGAATATTTAGAAAACAAATGAATAATGGAGGATTCGTCACCGATTAGTCCAGATTAACAAAACAAACAAAAAAAAAAAAAGTGCTCAATAGTATGATAATAAGCACAAATCCATCCATATTCCAACAGGAATCGAAGAGATAGAATGCATTCATCAATCATACGAAAACGTTAACCGAATATTTAGAAAGCAAATGAATAATGGAGGATTCGTCACCGATTAGTCCAGATGAAAAACAAATTGCTCAATAGTAGAATAATAAGAACAGATCCATCCATATTCTAACAGGAACAGAAGAGATAGAATGCATTCATCAATCATACGAAAACGTTAACCGAATATTTAGAAAGCAATAAATAATGGATGATTCTTTACCGATTAGTCCAGATTAAAAAAGAAGTGCTCAATAGTAGAATAATAAGAACAGATCCATCCATATTCTAACAGGAACAGAAGAGATAGAATGCATTCATCAATCATACGAAAACATTAATCGAATATTTAGAAAGCAATGAATAATGGAGGATTCGTCACCGATTAGTCCAGATTAAAAAAAAAAAGTGCTCCAAAGCATATCCTCCGGTTCTCGAAAGCAACTAAGCATATCAATAGAGTAAGACTCACACGAAAGTAGTAGCCACTGCGTAGATGAGACCGGAGATACTAATCCACAGCTTCCTATTCTCCGATTCTTGTAAGCGTGTATAAACCTTACGGCGAAAGTAGTGCCTGAGCGGCGCCGATGAAATCAAACCAAATGTAAAAGCACTCCAAAGTTACCTCCAATTCGGTGCTTGAAAGCGTCCATCTACCGATGAACACTTGTTATCCTTACGCCAATCGCAATCGTCGCTCCTCATTTTTCACCCAAACCGTTAAATTCTCACTCCAGAGTCTAGAGCGCCATTATTCCTTCCATTAATTCCCGCCTTCTTTAATTTATAGTCGGGGGAGCTCTGGCGGATGGCGATTTTGTATTTAGGAACGGGAACGCGACCGGCACGTGGCAGCAATCGTGTATGCTCGCGCACATAGAATCTCATGAAACTTGCATACGTGTCAAATTCGAAAAGCTCACTAGAAAAGAATTTATCGTGTTAGGGAAAGGAGATTTATCAATGCATCGTGATTGACTACACGACATGTCGGTTTAATGGCTCAGACTCTATTGGGCCAATGAAAGCCCATGGACCATAGTAACGATCCATTTGATGAATTCTGGGAAACAATATTGAAAATATATATTAAAGCTAAACAATTTCACATGCAAAATTCAAATTTTAATACTACATTATAATATTTTAATAATTAAAAAAAAATTAGGGGACGGGTAATATAATTCCGTCTCCACCCCATTTATCGAAAAAAAAAATGTTTCCAACTCCCTAACTCATTCTCTGTGGAGAATCCCCCTTCTACTTGGGATGGGTCCCTACGGGGCCCGGCCCCACGCAAACTATGAAACTGATACATAATACCTAGCTAGTCTGCATGGCCTCTCGGTGCAATGTCGGGCTCACAAGGTCGGAATATGATTGAATAGTTGTGTTTTTTCATCTATGAAAGAGCTCTGCTCATTGGGTTGATTTCTTTGTCTTGACAACTTTCTCCATAGCCACAAAGTTTGCATCAACCCACCATTAGGAAGATGCAAAGAAAACGCCTGTGTTTGAACTGCAAAGCCATAAGCAATTAGCTTCACGTATGGAATCAAAGAGGGAACCGAGACCATAAAGTTGCTACTACTTGAAGCTTGATTCCTTTTGAATGGTTTGTGTTTCATTCCTTGTAGCATGAACAAACCTTGAAGAAAGCGTATGCAGTAAAGTAAAAAATACTTGGGAGTTAAGGAGGGCAGCGGCATTGACACCGACAGCGCCATTGATGTCCTTCATTTTGCTGTTAGTTGTTGTCGTCTCTATTAGATGAAAGTCCCACACCGGCTATTTTAGGGAATGATCATGAGTAATACTATCTCCATCTCCATTGGCATGAGGCCTTTTAGGGAAGCCCAAAGCAAAGTCATAAGAACTTAGGCTTAAAGTGGACAATATCGTATCATTGTGGAGAGTCGTGTTCATCTAACATGGTATCAAAGTCATGCCCTAAACTTAGTCGTTCCAATAGATTGGTAAATCTTCAAATGTCGAACAAAAGACTCCAAAAGAAAAGGAGTCAACTCTCCTCGAAGGCATAGTAAAACATGACTAAGACTCCAAAGGAGTCGAGCCTCGATTAAAGGGAGGCGTACTTTGTTCGAGAAGAAGTGTTGGATGATGAAAGTCCCACGTCAACTAATTTAGGGAATGATCGTGGATTTATAATCAAAGAATACTCTCCCCATTGGTATGAGACATTTTGGGGAAGCACAAAGGGAAGCCACGAGAGCTTACGCTCAAAGTGGACAATATCATACTACTGTGGAGAGTTGTATTCATCTAACAGTCTCCATCTTTTTTCTATCGAAGATTCTTGGAAGAATTTTTATCATACCATTTTGAAGATTCGTGAAATTAAACCGGCAGTAATGCTAATATAAAATCACCATTTAGAGTCCCAAAAAAAAGCTTATAAATTCCAAGCATGCCTCATCACCCCTTGGAGGGTTAAATAACTAAACCAGCCAAATCAAAAAATAAAATAAATAAATAAATAAACCAAATAATAGATAAGTTATAATAATAATAATAATAATACATATAAAATTTCTGACAAGTGATTAAATTTAGCACCCCATGAATTAAACAGAATTTCCCCTCCTCGGAAACAGTGAAAATTTGCAGTAAAAATGAGGAAGCCAGACCCTCGAATCCAGTGGTTTTTCAGGACAAAATCCTGAAGACGATCACGTAACCAAAGAATAACATGCGTGAAGCGTCGTCGTTTGGCTCTTGGCGGTGCTTAAGGCTAATCTAAACATCTTATTAATTAATAAATTAAATTATTTATGATCAGCGCTTCAGCTTTGAGCCTTGGACGCTTCCTGTTTGGGCGTTTAGCTGCTGTGCTTGTTCTTACTACAGGATATTCTTTTACGACAGCGTTTCAGAACCAAATTCTTCTTTATTCACTTGCTTTTCTGTGTTTCTGAATTTTAGGCTGCAGTTATCATGTGTCAAACCACTACCCCTTTTATTCCTTCTAAACCCCTCCTTAATTCATGTATTTTTTTGGATTCTAACAACTTTTTTTAAAACCAACCGTAACAATTTAGTCCGAGCTATTTATCCATGGAATTGTTCATACTTTTTAAATTAATACTCGATTTTAAATTTATAAAAAACCTATTTTTTTAATCTCGATTATTTTTTGTATTCGCCGTCAAATTTAAGAAATTACAATAGTAAAAACCTTATTGGTTTATCGATATAACATGACTCAATTGACATAAATGATGTACAATTGAGTGAATAAGAGATAAATTTATTGTGCGACAAATTTTATCTCAATTTAAATAAGGTCAAATCTTTTACTTTATAATAATGAATAACTATATATATAAATTAATTATTTATATGATTAATATAATTAAACATATGGTCATAAGATGCTATTTCTCTTCTTTTTCCAAAATTAATTAAAATCAAATACTCGCATATGAAATCTCAACTATATAATAAAAAAAAATAATAATGATAACATAAAGTCTAAAACCTTTTAGGGTTTTACTTCTACAGCAAGAACCGAACCAAACCGAATTGGGTTATAATCATAATGTACAGATTGAGATAATTTTGATTTTTGGTAATCTCATTAAACTATTGTTTTTGCTGCCCTAAAAAAGAAGAACCCATCATCAAATCATGAGCCATTGAAGGACATAAAGGAGCAGAAATCAAAGAACTCATTTCCCCCCAATCCAACTCGTTCATCAAGCCATTACCATTATCAAACGACGCCGTATTGCTATACACGACCTTCTCCAATTCACCTACGTGGCGGCTTGGGATTGGTAGACCCGGGACCCCGTCTGTTCCAAATTGGAAACCGTCTGTTCTGCTCAAATCGCCGCCGGGGGTGTGGCCGAAGAGTTGCTGAGAATTAGAAGCGAATTGAAGCGATTGGTGATTTGCGCACGGCGGCGGTGGAGGCGGAGGCGGCGGGGAATTGAGCGCCGATGTTAACTCCGGCAAGAAAGGCGATTGGTTATTATAAAGATGGTTGTCAAAAGCAATAGCCATGGAATTTCCAATTTCGGATTTGATTTTTCTTCCTCTTCTCACAAGTTGTTGCTTGCCAAATAGTTTCTTCTTCAACCTCGTGTTCCAATAGTTCTTTATATCATTATCTGTTCTCCCCGGTAATTGAGCTGCAATAATCGACCACCTATATCGATACATCGGATTTAATTAATTTTAATATTTATAAAATAAAAAAAATCACAACTTTATTAAAATCAAATTACCTGCTTCCAATGCTAATATAAAGACTACAAATTATTCTATCTTCTTCTTCTGAGAAATCCCCATGTTTGATATTCGGACGAAGGTAGTTCAACCATCGGAGTCGGCAACTTTTCCCACATCGCTTAAGACCTAATCCAATCCAAAGAAAATCATATCGATTTCAATTTAATTTCAAACTAATTAAAAAAAAAAGAAATTTGAGCCGATGGGTTATGATAAATTTGTGTTACCAATTTTTTGAGGTAGGGCGATCCAGTTTCCTCCGGTGCTATGCTGCTCGATATAGGATTTGAGTTTTGCGTCTTCCTCGGGCGACCACGGGCCCTTCTTCACGTTGGCTTTATCACAGCAAGGAGCTCTTCCCATGGCCTTTGTTTGGAAAGGAGTGTTCAAAGTACAGAAATTATGAGAGGGAAAGGGTAAAGAGAGAGGGTTATAATAGTATTAAGGGAAGGAAATTCATGTGCGTGATGAAAAAGCCATCGGATTTGTAATTTTTTTTTATAAAAAAGACAGGATTTTCTTCTTGTCTGTTTTTGCATAGAATCAATAGGATAATTATAATATATATATATATATTGGGCTGTCCCTCTTTACGTTGAGCTGTTTTTTCGTTGGTTCGCAGGGTCATGCATACCATATAACTTTTACGTATTTGTATTATATCAAAAATTTCCATAGTTTATTAAATTTGGGTATCAATAATTATCCACAAGGTATATGATATGATGAAATGAATCTTAGCTTTTTGTCCTTGAAAGTACCATATATTCAAAAACAAATTTACAATAAAGTTTAATTTCTCTCGGTGTTAGATGATGAAAGTCCCACATCGACTAATTTAGAGAATGATTATGGATTTATAAGTGAATAATACTATCTCCATTGAAATAAGGCATTTTGAGAAAATCCAAAGCAATATGTGTTTGTAGGCCATATTAAATGGTTTATTGTTATTGTAAGATACATGCACCTGAATACCCTACCATTTTATTCCATGTATTCAACCCGACAAAATGAATGTGTCCTTGAAATCAACCCCAAAAAGTAAGACTCATTGACTGGGATTATTTGAAAAGACGACCAAATTTCAAATAATTATATGGAAACGAAATCTTTGTGTTTTGAATGATAAACACATATGTTTTTATTAGTAATTTAGTTAAACATAATCTTTATTATTGTCTATATCTCTGTCTCGTTTACTTTTATTTATATATAAATAATTTAATTAAAAATTAATAAAATAATAAATAGAGAATTTTGTGAAATGAGACAAAAAAAAAAAAAAAATATATATATATATATATATATATATATATATATATATATATATATATATATATATTCTTATAGACATTTCTACTCTTCATATTTTTTCTTATAGATTTTTAAAATATATGTCATAATATGCAAACACAAATCTACCTTGTTATTCATTTTATAATTATTTTAATAAATATCTAAAGTCTTTGGGGTTGATATTTTGTTTTGGTTTTTTTATTATTATTATTATTATTAATTATTTAGCACTCCAAAATTGAATTATTTTTGGTGGTTGGGGGAATTGAAAGGAATCCCATCAAAAGGATAGCAGGATTAAATGTTATAATTATTTTTTAAAATTCAAGTACTTTTTTAATTAGGCACAGCCACTCCTCCAACTGATTGGGTCTGCTGCTTTTCAGTATTAATTATGATGCACAAATCATATCTTAAATATAAAAATATAAATATAAAAATAGTGTAAATGTGATTTAATTCAAATGAGTTTTAGATAAGAGTGTTCAATTGGGCCCAATTATTGTAAAAAAAAAGCCCAAATAATTGGGCCTGAATGTCCGAGCATTAAATTTAAAATAAATAAATGAATAAAATAATACTCGAGGAGGGTAAAAATTATAATTTTATTAACTTCTATTATTAAGGAGACGAGATACAAATAATTAAGATTAAGAATATTTAAAAAGCCCTAATAAATGATTAGACAGAGAAAATCCTTCCCCTTTAGCATTAGGATCTCCTTAAAAGTTATTTTGTTATTATATTATTTAGTTATTTCAGTTGCCACCTTTTTAGAATTTTTCAATATATATATTCATGATATAGATTTTAAAAATATATATTTGTTTACCTTAAATTATATTTTATTGTAAAATAGTCGACATTATTTAAGTTGCCACCTTGGAATTTGAAGGGTATTTCCGTAACCTTTGAGCACCAGGTAATGTATTTTGATGCAACTTAAAAGAATAGTGTATCATCCAACACATCAAGAGTGTACATAATAGATATGTTGGATGACACTTGTGTATTTTAGCATTCACAGAGTCCAATGAACACTATACTTTTGTTTCTGTAATACATGAGAGTTCCAATCGACTCTCTTTAACGTATGATTGTGATATCGTCACTTTCACGATCCCTTCGAATCTATTATCCATGATGCCAAATCATTTTTGGGCCCCACCTTCACCATCATCCGTTTCACAAATATGACATCACTTTCTATCCAATCAACATGCTACCGCCAATTACAAGCTTGGATTATTCTCATCTATTTTTTTAATTTTCATTTAATTAATTTTCTCTTTTATTTTTTCTTTCTTTCATTAATCTATTATCTCAACTTGACCATGTGACAGGAGAAGGTTAACGTCCTATCTTCCTATCAGTAAAAAAAAAAAAATTTCTTCCTCTCTGTTTCTCCTCCATTTTCCCTTTATATTTTTCTCCCTCAACTTTAAAATCTCATTTCCCTCAACTTTACATCTCATTTCATTTTTTACCATTGCTTTCTTTGTTCTTAATGTATGGCGAGGGGTTCCTATTGGTTTGGGGCGAAGAACGGATCATTCTGTGCTATTGCTTGTATTGGAAATGGCCGGTGTAAAGAATAAGCAGTAGGTTTTGAAGTTTGATGACATTATAATGCCTTCTTTATCGTTGGGGTTGTCGATTGTTGTTGAATCCTCCGACGAGTTCATCCAGCTGAGTTCTTCGCATTTTCACATTCATTGGGGTTTAAGAGGGAGAGAGAAACTCAAAGTCCATTCACATTTTTCGCCCAACTTTGTGGCTTCATCGGACCGTCGATAAGGTTTGCTTTCGCTAACCGATCAAAATTTGTACGAAATTCAAGCTTGTTCGGTCACACACATCGCTCGTGCATGCATGTTCAATCATGCGCGACACAATCTTGGTTCCCAATAAGGCGACCTATACATCGTGATGTCATCTCATATCACGAAACAACTTGACCATATTGGTTTGCTCGAACACATCCATTGAGAACTAACCTATATGTCGATCATCTCATTGGGACAGAGTCTTCCATACCAAATTAGTAAATAAATATATAATATATATGTATAATAAATTAGTTTTGTGTCTTAGAACATATATAAAAAGTGAGGTGAAAACCGAGATCAGAAATTTCTATCAAATCCCTCCTTTATTTTGAAGGGTATTCTTTGCTTCATTCGAGACGGGTCTTCATGGGCTCAAACAGACATTTCTATATAGATGGCCCCGATCGGGCCGATGACTTGATCTTTAAGTTTTTGATAGGTAAGACGAGGAATTAAATTATTTAAATATTATAAGTAAAACCTAGCAACCATATTGGTGAATTCAAAAGAGGGAGAGAGAAGTAAATAGGAAGTTGAAATAGGAAAGACATTAGCATATGCAGCAATCCTGAGGTTCCAAATACAAACTACATAATAGGCTTTAAACAAATAACAAATATACTTCTCTTCTATTATTAATTCCTCGACACTTATCAAACATCATAATCTTAAATACTACAATAGAACACAAAACATCCTTAAAAAAGGAAGAAAAAAAAAAAAAAAAAAATCTCACATCCCGTGTAACTTCCATAAAACATCAACTAGGTTCGAGTTATATACCTTCTAACAAAGAAACTTGAAGCACGCAACGTTATTATTTATCAAACTAATTTCTTGGATGATATAAGGGAACTAACCTTCTTGAGTAGCGTGACGGTGGGTCACGGTCCGAGTCGATAATGGCCATCGGTCATGTAATGACCGTCGAGGTAGAGCGCTGCATTGGAAGGATGAAGGCCATCCATCACCATGAACTGCATATCTTCAGAAGGTTTCCAGTGTCTCTTCCTTTGGTTTATGAACCAATTGTTTATTTGCTTCTGATCCAATCCAGTGGATTCAGCCAATGCTACCTTCTCTGTCTCCTGTGAAAAACCCCATCATTTCATTCAAACATAATCAATATGATTGGTTGAGATTAAGGGATAAATGAGATAACTTACTGAAGGATATGGCCATTTGTAATGCAACTCCCACCAATTAAGAAGCTTCTGTCTTGCATCTTTTGGGAGCTTCCCTTTCTTCTTTTTCTTAGACAGTTCTTGCTTTAAACTGCTCAGGAAACCACTATACTTCCTCAGTAGGTGGTTCTTCAATTCCCTGTCTTCCGCTCGCGGGTCAATCTCCGGTAGCTCGGTTTCTCCCCCGCTATTCTCTTGTTCCTCCTCTGACGATCCGATACCTTCACACTTCTCATCTGTGAAGAATTCAAGTACATGATCTTGTTGAGAATTGTTGGGAGGGAACCCACATTGACTAATTCAGGGAATGATCATAAGTTTATAAGCAAGGAATACATTTCTATTGGTACGAGAGCTTATGCTTAAAGTTGATAAAATCATACCATCGTGGAGATTCGTGATTCCTAACATAGTATCAGAGTCATGCCCTTAACTTAGTAGGATCCTCAAATGTCGAAGAAAGATGTCGTGAGTCTCGAAAGTGTAGTTAAAAGTGACTCAAGTGTCGAACAAATGGTGTACATTGTTTGAGAACTCCAGAGAAGGAGCTAGCCTCAATTAAGGAGAGACTGTTCGAGGGTTCCATAGGCCTTAGAGGAGACTCTATCGTTCAAGGGGAGGATTCTTGGGAGGGAGTCCCACATTGGCTAATTTAGAAAATGATCATAGATTTTATAAGGAATACATCTCCATTAACACGAGAGCTTATGCTCAAAGTGGACAATATCATACCATTGTGAATATCCAAGTACTAAAACACATTTCGGGAGTCCCGATACTAAAAACACTTCAAAAGCTCAAGGGGTTTATTGATTAAAATTCAAATATTCTCAATGATTAGGGAAGCAGTAGAAGATGCTTCTCGGTACTTACATATTCAGACCCTAATTAATTAATTAATTAACCAACAAGCAAAATACACACAAAATTGGCTAACTAAGAAATCAGAACATGAAATATTCAACAATTAGCGATTACAAGTTCCAAGAAGAGCATAGAATAAATGAAATATCAAATCCTTCAAAGTTTAATATGACACATTTTACAGATCGTTAATAAATTAAATTAGTAATTTTGTTCCTTTCTGACAGGACCTACCATGGGGTAGCGTTTGATATGAACAGAATCCTATGTTCCACTCAATTTACTTAATTAAGCTTCCATTTTAATCAGTTTAAGTAAATAAAGATAAGTGTAATTAGACAAAAAAAAAAACCCAAAAATTGCAGAACCAAACGTGGGCATATGATGATTAGGGTTCCATTAATTAAGGGAAACTACAAAATTTTGCAGAAAGAATAAAAACCCATCTCAGAAAATGGATTTAATTCATACCCTTTTGAGGAAAATTAGAAATTTAGTAGAAAAGTTACCGGAATTGAAGATCCGAACTGGGCCATTACAGAGAGAACTGAGCTGAGATTCGATCCTGCGCATGAAATCCATGGCTTCTTGAACTGGCCTTGTAAGTTCCTCTCGGTATTTCACCAACATGTCGTAATAAGCTTCCTATTATTTTTCGAATAAAGGAAAAAAACCCTTATATTCAAAAGGAATATTATTAATTAGCACGAAAAGAACAAAAGTAGAGGCTATGGTTGGTTGTCACATACCATGAATTGATCAAGTTCTGGATCCTTCGTGGAATCTCCAGAAACCATGGAAGATCGCTGCCGTGCTTCAAATTCTTGCCGGGCAGCCACCAGCTGCTCCACCACTTGCGGCGGAGCACCCACCTACAAAAACATGGGAATTAAAGGTAGGGGCCCGTTTGAAATTTCATGAAAAATCGATTCTTTTTCTTTTGTTGTTACCTTCTGACATTCCATGTAGGCTTCAAGGAGGCTGGAATATTGTGGATGAGCCATGATTTTGGCTTTAATGGCTTCAACATCAACGCCGCCGTCATCGTCAGGCCGACATGTTGTCGTCGTCGGCGGCGGCGGCTGTCCTAAAGAGTAGTGGAATTTGAGGAGCTGGTGGTGGGAACTACTAGCTTCCGACTTGACAATCGGGTGCGATTGATCGGGTTGAAAACAATCAGCTCCTTGTTGAAGATGAAACGTGTGAGCAGCCATCTGAGCCGTCGGATTGCTTGATCTGCCATAATTACCCGATGAAGAATTGGCTGATGCGTACAAGAAATTGCCTCTCGGATTTGAGTTCTCGTTTAGATGATTATTATAATCCTCCATTTCTCAGTAAACAAGTAATTTATAGGTTTTTCATCAAAGCCCTAAAAAAAAAAAAAAAAAAAAAAAAAAAAAAAAAAAAAAAACCCTAATTGTGAAACGCCGCCGCCGCCGCCACCACATGGGGTGAGAACTCGCCGGCAAGAAACTCAAATGGGTTGTGCTCCATGATCAAGAAGAGCCCATCTTCTTTTCATAAATGGGTATATGATGAAATTTTCCGAAAAAAATTGGATAAAAAAGGGAAAATTGGAAGCTTTTTACAAAAAATCAGATTTTATGGATTTTTTTTTTTTTTTTAGAATTTTAAAATTTTAAATAAAATATTAAGTAATTAAGGAGACTATTATTGATTTGAAACATTTTTTTTTATAAATTAAAAAAAAAAACATATCTAATACTTAATCAATTAATTGTTGGAATTACTAAATTGGGTGTTCTTCAAATGAACCAAGACCCTTTTTCTCCTTTTATTTATTTATTTATTATTTATAAATATGACAACCAAAAGTACATTTAATTAAAGCAATTTCTATTTTCATGTCCTGTCATTTGTTTTATTATTTTCCTCGAATAAATAAATTTTCCAACAAGTACATGTCGTTTATAGAATCAATCCTATAATCTTCGCTTTTCCTTCATTATTTATATATTTATTTATTTATTTCATGAAATATCTTTTAGCTAAATTTTGCATAGATAAAAGAAAAAAAAAACATTCTTCATTCTGAGAATATGATATTTAAATAAATAAAAAACATAGTGATTGGATTAGTTTTTTAATTAAATAAACTAATATTTCCATTTGATAAAGATTCTTTTTAAAAATAAAAAATAAAGTTTTTAGTAATATTTATTGGTGATTGTTGTCAACATCATTTCAAAATTTGGGGCATTATCTTTTTGTTAGAAAGTCTTTTTATGAGCAACTTTTTTTTATAACGTCTAAATTTTGATTAAAGAGAAGTATTAGTAAGAATGATGAGTTGTAAGAACATTGATTCATTATTAAATATTAATTAATCAACTTGGGGTGTATTATTGCTTCACTACGGTTGAATTTTGAAACAAGGAGACGTAGTCAAACCCATAATCCATTAGTATGTTGCCAATATAAAGATTTTGTCTCTTTAATCAAAGTCAATATCCTTTTATCGCCCATGTCAGATGCAATATTGGTTGAAGAAGGAAACAAAATAGTTTTTTTACAGCGGTGTGGAATCCTAAACCCTAAATCTCTCTTTTATAGACACGCTTTAAAATTGTAAGACTCATGACTATATGTAACTGGCCAATGCAGATAATATCTGATAGTGGTGAATTTGAGCTGTGTTACAGACAAAGTCCCAAAATTTGAAGCATGAAAGTCGCCCATGTTGTAAATTGTCATGAAGATGTACTGTGTCAACCCTTATTTAGTTTATAACAATTTTGATTAATATTTTTATTTATTTTGGTTATTAACTTTATTTCAATTTCATAACAGGTTCATATTATCATTTTGATACATGAATCATCTCTATATAAAAAGTTAAGAATATTGAGTTTAAGTATCATTTTGTATTTGTATTTGTTGAGTGACAATTGGAGGATTTTTATTAGAGATTTTGTAGCGTGAGATATACACTTTGATTATTGAGATTGATTGTTACCGGTAGATGTAAGGTAATTTCTTCTCTCTGAATCACGTAAATTTCTGTATCTTTTTGTTTAATTTTTGTTCGTGGGGTGGGAGTACAATCAAACTTACTTCTACTTTCTACAAAAAGTCGGGGACTCGCAATAAGCCCGATACTTGGATGCCATTTCCATGTCTCTCCTTCTCTCAAAAGCACGATCTTGTAGTTTAGCGATAATTAACACGAAACGATGAGATATGAGGGTGATGTGAGGCTACTTTCCCTTGAGCTAGACAACCATTAAGCTGTGGTAGTCTGTTTAGGCTGCGTGTGTGCTGTTTTCGTGCTTAACCAAATTAATCATTAAGCACAATCATGTGGTTTATACCCACATGGATATTTTAATTCAATATACAAAACAAGGCTCATAATTAAAGAAATTATTGAAATATATGGGTAATAAGCATAATATATTGAGGACATTTATATCGGTGTCGTGGTTGAACTAAAAGGGGGGGAAGTTGGTGGAGTGGATATCCATTATAAGGGAGCACTGTAGGCGGTGACCAGAAGCACGTGCATGGTAAGGGAAGGGGGGAGGGGGCCGAGTGCCGAGGAAGGGATAAGGCAAAGGAAAATGGGTGGGCGTTTGGAGGATTGGATGGGAAGCCCCAGGGAAGTCCCGAAAGTCGCGCGCTAAAAACGGGGCCTGGGCTGCGCTTAGGGTTTGAAGCGTTGGGAAAAGACAAGTCAGGGACTGGTAACTACTACTACTACTACTACTTCACTCCATGTTTGGGCTGTGCACTGTAGAGCGCAGTGGGTGCGTGCTGTTCCTTCTCCTCTCGCACCTTCCCCATGCTCCTTATATTATTATAATACGTGCTGTACTGTGATGGTCAATACGCTCCATCCCCAGGTGTTTTTTTCCTTCATTTTTCCCCCATTTCCCAATTGCCTCTCTCTCCTCTGCCACCTCTATCAACATTCACTCTAAATTTACCTCTCTTTCTACCTTAACTCACTCTCGATCATCTTTTTCTCGAACAAAGTACACCGTATGTTTGGAACTCTCAAACAATCTTCCTTTAATTGAGCTCGACTCCTTTCTCTGGTGCTCTCGAACAAAGTACACATTTTGTTCGACACTTTAGTCACTTTTTTATACCTTCGAGGCTCACCATCTTTGTTCAATATTTGAGGATTCTATTGTCATGGCTAAGTTTAGCTTAGGTTTATGGAGCTCTCAAACAGCCTCCCATTAATCGAGGCTCAACTCCTTTCTCTAGAGCTCTCGAACAAATTACACCATTTATTCTACACTTTAGTCACTTTTTTACTACACCTTGGAGGCTCACAATCTTTGTTCAATATTTGAGGATTCTATTGTCATGGCTAAGTTTAGGTTAGGCTTATGGAGCTCTCAAACAACCTCCCCTTAATTGAGGCTCAACTTCTTTCTCGAAAGCTTTCGAACAAATTACACCATTTGTTCTACACTTTAGTCACTTTTTTACTACACCTTGGAGGCTCACAATCTTTGTTCGATATTCGAGGATTCTATTGTCGTGGCTAAGTTTAGGGCATGACTCTAATACCATGTTATAAATCACGACTCTCCACAATGGTATGATATTGTCCACTTTGAGTATAAGCTCTCGTAACTTTATTTTGAGCTTCCGTAGAAGGCCTCATCCCAATGAAGATATATTCATTTATTTATAAACTCATGATTATTTCATAAATTAACCAACCTAGGACTGACTCCTAACAATTATCGACAAGAATTGCTCTAACCAAAACATACTTAATTATGGAGTTTCTATCGTTGGGCCATTAAAAATAAAGGTGCACGTTGTTGGTATAGATAGTGACTTTTAATTGTTTTGAATCTTTCTTAGTTATTCTATTCTCATAATCACTCTCATTCAAATGTGTTCTCGATTTGTTTATATACTTCTGAAACATTTATAATATTCTATTTCAAATACATCAATTATTTTCATTTATTCGTGTGACTTAGGTTGTTATTATTAGTAGTTGATTATATGAGAGTATGTGATGGGATAGGAAAACAAAAGTAATGCCTCGTGGAATGGTTTGTCATTTGAGTCGAGACAACGTTTTTATGTCTGACGAGGTTTTGACCAAACTTTCGATAATTTACTCTAAAACATCGTATTTTAATTAGTTTTAAAATTCACGATTAAACTTATGTTTAGGTGAGGTAGCTAAATTCATGAGATATCGTGACATATTATGATCCAATTGATGGTTCAAAGATTCGTAGTTTAGAATACGAGAAAGAGTTGGATCGGGGGATGGCGTTTGAGTTTGTGGCCTTTCGAGAATCAAATCATGGCGTCTTTTCTTAGAATCATATCATATGAAATGAGCTGTTAGTGTCTCATGTGTGTGTCACACCCATACATTTAAGGCTTCAATTTCATGTTTGATATTTGTAGGACATGTTTTAACAGTCTACCAACTCTTTTTGTCGATATTTGGCAACATAACGGCCACCCCTATTTACTGCCCTTATTTTTCCTCCATACATACATTCCTTTTTCTTTCTTAATCACCAAATTAACTCTACCTCGAGCATATATGGTCCTTTTTGAAGGAATGGATCGAAATAAGACTAGATCTTCTCCATAGAAACCCTTAAAGAGAAATCACAAATAAGACAATATCTGCTAATGATGAGTTTGGTCTGTTACAAATGGTACAGCGGAGTGAGTCAGCAAGTCAAGGAAGTGAATTGTGAGATCCCACATCGGTTGAAGAGAAGAATGAAACATTTCTTATAACGGTGCGAAAACCTCTCCTTAGTAGATGTTATTTAAGACTCGTCTTGGTTTGTGGGGATGTTAGAAGGAAGTATTGGAGGAGGTGTAGGAGAATGTCGGGGTACACGGGTACCGATCCAAATTTCGAAATCATGATCAAAATGATGGGCATAAGTGATTACAATTAATTCCTTAATTATACCTTTAAACTAATTGCAAAGTAAAATTAGGCAGCATAGTTAATTAAGTAAATTGACCCAGTAACGTATACGCAATCATTAATTCCTTAATTATTAAACTTTATTGATTATGAAAATATGTAATGATATGGGATGAAATTCTTTAAATAAAATAAGGTTTAAATATATAAAAGTAAATTATAGAAAAATGTTTTGGAGAAGAATTGAGGTGGGACCCACCAAGAGTCATAATTAGTCATTTTGATCAGTTTTATTAATATTAATATTAATCTTTCTTATTTATTGTAAATTTATATCTAAACGTTTAACCATTCATTTACAAATAATATAAGTTTTTTAAAAAAATATTATTTAAAAGGTTTAATGCGATATATATATATATATATATTTTGTTTATATATAGAATAAAAAATTCATGTAACGAAGTATTTGAAGTTGATGCAGTGACATAAGTGACAAATTTTCAAAATATTTAAAATTAACGGAAACGACAAAGCTATTTTTGAGTTAAAAAAATAACAAATAAACATTTAAAAGTGAAAATGATACAAAAGTGAAAGGGATTAAAATAATGACCTCTTAATACTTTATAAATATAATATTGATTCAGAAAAACAATATGGGTCCCTATGTTTTAAGTTGTATTATATTTGTAATAATATAATAAAAGTAAAAAAAAAAAAAAAAAAAAAAAAAACTGTCATATTTATCGACTAGTTTTTAAAAATTTCAATCAGCTTCTATCTATTTTTTTTTTCATTCATACATGTTTCATCTAATTCTATTTTTATAATAAATATTTTCCTATAATTTTATCAAATAATTTAGATCAAGCTCATGTAAGTTATAAAGCAATTATCTTATAGTAAAATATTACCAAAATGTTCTTACGAATTTAAAATAAAAATTTACCAAATTACAATGATTAGCAATTATTTTAAAAGTGAGTAATTTCAAAATAATGTAATTTTACTTGTTAGGTGTAATTTTTTTATCTTAAACCTAAACACAAAAAATGAAAGAAAATCAAGAACAAACTCAATATAGAATGGGCTTGAAAACGATCGAACTCGAGAGAAAACACATATGCCATAGTTTAGAAGTAACGGGAAAGTAAAGGAATAAAAAATTCCCCTCGTTGACCTTAACCTGAAAGACTTTTCCTCAATAGGCATGCATCTTGCACATCCACAACTTAAATATTTTTCAATACCTACAAATTTAGGGTCATGTATAAGATTTTTTTTTTTTTTTTGTTTGGAAATCAAGGCATCAACCAATTTGAATTTAAAAAGCAAAGAGTATATTTGAATGATAATAGAAATGAAGAGAAAAGTGGCAGTGTGGGTGGTGGTTGTGTCAGTGTTGGGGAAGAGGGGAAGGCGCGCGAGAACACCGCGGGGTCTGTTTCTCCAACACACCAATTACTACTGCTACTGCTACTCCACTCCACCACCACTCCTCACTTCTCACTCCTCACTCCTCTCTTTTATTTCACTTTCTTCTCTCACTTTCCAAATCTCTCGTATCCACAAACCAGACAATATCTACTAACGATGAATTTGTATGATTACAAATGCTATTAGGGCTAGACACCGAATAATGTGCCAGCGATGATGCTGAATTCCTAAAAGAGATGGATTTTGATATCACTTTTAAAGAGAGAAACGAAATATTTCGAATCTAAAAACCCCTTCTAACAAAGACATTCTAAAATCGTAGGACTAACCACGATAGAGCGGTTGAAATATCCAAACCTAAAGTCACCGGTCTCTGTCTCTCTTCTTCTTCAACTCCGCCCATCATCCTGGCTCTTACCCACTTGCCATTCAATTACCAATACAAATCAAAACCACCAAACAAATACGTGGTGGGGTCATACACCCATGTGGGGCGTGGGCTCCACCTGAACCAGGTATTTAGGGACAACGATGGGACTCTTTCTGGGTCCCCTTCCTTCCCCCTTCATCTTCTTTCTTTACCCTTTCAGATACACAAACAAAGAAACAAACAAAGCAAAGGAAAGGAAAGGAAAGGAAAGGAAAGGAAAGGAAAGGAAAGGAACTTACCCACAAACCTTTCTCCCATCACTTTGATTTGATGCTCTTTGGGGCCCTCCCTTTTTACTACTGCCACTTCACAAACGTTACTCTACAATACAAAGGAGCCTCGGATTTATTTCTTTCTATACTCCTCCTGGGCCTATACCTCACTCCGGCCCAATTCTTTTCCTTAATTGGGCCCAGAGTTTAAAAACGATTCAACAGGTTTTAAGGAATGTCCATGTAATCATCAGCACAACTTCACAACCAAACCAACAATAGCACACGTGTATTTATCATCTTAAATGGAAGTTAAAGATTACAAATCACACACACATCATAATGAGGAACTTTTTATTTTATAACCCCACATCTTTGGAAATGAAAAGGCAGTGCAGCTTCACAGATCTATAGATATCACCACAGGTGCATCCCCCTTTTCCACCACAAATGTCTTTGTGATCTTCTTAGAGCTGCCATTAACAATCTGCACGTTGTATGTTCCCTGAAACCCTCGAAATTTGAATTCATTTTTCTCATCCATCTGTCCACTTGCATGAGAAAGCCATTCGTGTTTCAGAGAAAGGTATCGTTTGCCAGCTTCGTTGATGTCGCCTTCTGCATTCACTAAATGAGAATTGTCCCGGCTCATGAACAGCTCCCAGAATCCCCATAGCATTATACCTTCTACTGCAGGATGAGCAAAAGCTTCTCGAAGCATCACTTCCAAATCATTGGCTCTAATGTGTTCATTGATGGACGACACGTCGAGTTCTGTGAACCAGACTGGAAGGCCAAGAATTCCCATTTTGTCTAAAGCAGAACTAACAACTGGTCCCACTGGACTATCGATATGCCCTTGGATCCCAACTCCTCCCACTGGAGCGCCTTGCTCTTGGAGTTGAAGAATTTGCTGGATGTACTTCTCTGGAGAAGATCTGGTGTCACATCCATCCTCGACGTGATAGTCATTCACGAATAGGAGAGCTGATGGATCGAGTTTGTTAGCATTCTTGAACATGTCCGCTCGAATGTCTTTGCCGAGATGATCTTGATAGAATGATCCGTGCAACATCTCATTGTTGACATCATAGTGCTTGAACTTTCCCTTGTAGCGTGTCAATAGTCCTGTAAGGCGGTTTTGAACAGCAGCCATCATATCATTCTTGTTCAAGGATTGAACCCATTGTTGTACGGTGTCCTGCACTTCCCAGAAGATGCAGTGACCACGGGTCTCTATGTTGTGGCTCTTGCATAAATCCAGTAACTCATCGGCGTCCATATAGTTTAATTTTCCTTGCTGCGACTCTGTCCAATACCACTTGAGCTCATTTCCAAACACAGCCCAGTTAAAATTCTTCACGAAGAATTTGACAAAATCTTCGTTGTCAATGTTTGATCTACTAATACAAGTCCCAAAAGGGAAACTGTTCTGCATTTGTCTGACTTTTATAAACGAGCCACTTGAGCTAGATCCTGAGAACTTGAGGGTGATGTCACGCCTGCGGACCTGCAGTTGTCCAAATTTTAATGATAAAAGCATATTCAGCATTCGCTTGCTTAATGATATGTCAACATAATATGTTGTTGGAACCAAGAAAAGTTAAGATCATGATGCATAAAAAGAAACCTGAAGAATCAAGGAACGCTAAAAACTAATATTGCAGATCAAACTATATGACCAATGCATTTACTACATGTTAGGAGGAGCATAATACTTCATGCCAAGAATATTGCACCAAGACGCCAGATTCCATTCTTACGGTATTAAAATTTTATAATTTCTTCCTAGACGTGACAGTGTGTGTGTGTCTAAACTTTACCTTATCTGTCTGTGACCTCAAATATCTTAACCTTGCATGGTGGTCAACAGGGAAAATATGAAGTCCCGCGACCATTAAGTCGACATTTGGAGAAGGACCTTGTATGTAAACCATAATCTTTGCTGCTTGCTTCTCAATCCTAAAGGAACCCCCAATTTCATGCCATCGAGCATCACTGATCTCGACTTGCCCTCCATTGACCCATTGGTTATCCACTCCAAGTGCAACGTTGACATTTTGTGGACCAGTTGCCCCGGAGCCAATCTTTACCCAAGCAGACACTTGGTATGTTAGAAAGAGTTTCACCTTATCAGTTATCATCTGAGCAGGGCCCATCCAAGTCTGCGAGCGATTTGTCACGAGGATGTAGCGGCCACTAAGAGGTTCAGAAGGGCCAAGGGAGTCTCGGGCCATAGGAGGAACGATATGAGGCGACCCCGTTCCAACACTTAGTGTACAACTTCCAAGGGGAAACCATCCATTGGTGCCATTACTTAGATTGCTGTTCTCGATTATGTTGACTCCATAGGCTGGATTCTGCACGATATAAACCAAGAACAATAAGTCTGAAACTCATACATTAATTCAAGTAAGGAAATTCCTAAAATTAATTTGCAGTTGTTCATTCAAGCAACCTCAACAATTGGTGGAGGTGAAGGAGGAATCTTTTGTGCATGCTTGACAACAAAACTATCAATGAGAATATCAACTCCTGAAGGTGGACCTTCAATATAGATGACAACCTTTGATGGGGAAGCATTTAAAAGAAACTTTCCCTGTAATTGTATCCAGTCCTTATCTGTTGCCTTCACACTTCACCAAATCAATCAACTTTCAGTTTCTTCATAAATTGCACAAGTTGATTTGTATCAAGGTGCAAAAGATAAATTGAGAAACTAACTTGGCAATTCCGATGTATTGTTCACGAGAATTTGGTGTTTGCACCCATAAAGTAGCCCGTACATCAGTAGTGGTGATATTGTTGCCAAATACACGAACAACAGCAGCCACATCATAGGCAAGCTTTCGCTGCACCCTTGCTGTGATGTCCTGCTGAATCCCGTTCCAGCTCTGCGTGCGCTCGGTTGCAGAGGCAAAATACTTACCAGACTGTGGGAGAACTTTTCCATTTCCCATTGAATCGTGCAGAGCAATTTTGCATCCTCTTCCAGACCAATTGTTGAGGTTATCATCAAATCTTGGGTTTAGAATAATATTCTCATCGTCAGCATTGGCACTTCCAGCCTTCTCGGATTGATAGTCATGAAGAGAGAGTTAAGTTAAAATCAAACACAGACTCAATTTTTCGCTGATAGAAAAGCAGCAATTTAATTTGAAAGACAACGATCCACATAAGAACCATAGACGTTAAATTCCATTGAAGTTTTGGATACGGAGGGTGATAAGAAAGCTTAGGCAGACAACAGGATTTCTGAATTTGCTTACTCAATTAAGAAGGATGAGGTTAGTTTAAATATGAAGTCTGAAATTACCTCCAATTCATTTGGACCAGCACAGGTAATCTCGACTGACCGTATGAGCAAATCAATGCCTGGAGAAGGCCCTTCCAGATAGAATACAACACGGTCTGGCATGGTCGGAAGGGAGAATGTCCCTTCCAACTTCTCCCACTTCTCTTTCGACACAGAAGTTCTGCATGCACTTTTATCTATTACTTTTCCAACTCCAGTTATTTCCATCTTACGGAAAAATATTAGAAATGGGACAATAGAATCAGTTACCTTCCAATGCACAAATAGCTAGTAGCAGCATCTCCATGTACTAGCTTTAAAGTTGCTAGGACATCAGCAGATCCATGAAGAGATCCTGACACTCCAACATTTGCTGAAACTGAATAAGTAATACCTGGGGAAATCTTGCTGGTGATTTCCTGTTCCAGTCCCTGCCAGCATTCATTCCGATCCGTCACAACAGCATACTTAACACGTGAATTGATGGATGCTTCCTCCTCATAATTTGACTCGGCCAAAGTTGCATTACAGCAATTGGGGTGCCAATGTTGCAGTCCCATTGAGAAGTCATGGTTCAGTAAGATATTAGCAGCACGTGGAGGACTTGGTTTGGCCGAGTTCTCTTCCACGGCCTGTCATAAAAATATGAGAGTAACGTAGGAAGGAGATCCAGGAAACCATCTAAATAAACAAGACTCTAACAAGAATAAAAGTTCAGATTTCAGATATCCCTTTTATCAGAAAGATCACTAAAAATGTCAGATTATATAAACAGATCCCGGTATGTACAAAATGATGAAACAAATCAGTACCCCTGAAACATCATTGGCATTGTTCTTCTGGGTGGTTTCCATGGTCACAACAGCACTCTAGCCAAATTCAAATGCAAAACAAATTTTATCAGATAAGAAGGAAACAGTAAAAGACGTAGTTTAATTAGTTAAAAGAGAGAATTTCTTGGAGATAGAAGGCGAACTAGCACCTGAGAAGGCTTGTCACTGTTGGGATTCTGATGATTGATGTTGGGAGATCGGCTTGTGAAGCAGCAGGCACATGCCTTCCTCATTTATACGAACTAATCAGATTTACAAGTAAATTCTAAGGAAAGCCAAGACATCCAACCAAACAAACAATTTAAGTCTCTGCTCATTAAACAAATGAGCAATTGGCAGCAATTAGCTTCCGTCAAGCAATTCCAATTTGAATACTATCAAAAGGGTTGTCATATTTTGCTTTTTCTTGCAGATTGGAGCAATGCTAGTGCCCCTATATGCTTGAATTAAAATGGAAGCGTTAAGACTGTTCTGTGTTTCCTAATCCACGATAAAAGCCGACCTCTTGCTTTGGTTCTTGGCCTCCTTGATTACCAGAAGAATTGGCTTACAAGAAATGTGATAGTACAAACTTCTGGCAATTAGAAGTTAGGTGGTGGGTCATCCAAAAGTTCATATTGGGTCACCCAAAAGTTCATATTAGATGAAAAGTGAATCGGGGATGTGACTTCTGAACTCTATTTACCCATATCCTCATGGTTCACTTGAGAAACAAATAAGATTTGGCTTTCCCTATTTGATGCTCATATCCTCAAGCTGATTGGAGCGTCCATTCCAAACAGAAATCTGTCTTTCAGGACAGAAACCAACAAAGCCTAAATCTGCCCATTCAACTGCTCGATTATGCCTCCACATTTGAGACCAAATTTCAGAGTACATACAACGAGAGCGCACCGCCATCCTTCCTGATGGAAATGAAAATGTAAGTACAATTTCCACATTGGACCAGTTTTGAAAGCACTGCCTCAGAAAAAACCCAAAAGGAAAGTTCATAATGTAATATTAATTTTCAAGAAACAGGCGGCAAATAATCATGGTATTTTCTCACTGAAATTCTCAGTATGCGAACATGAAAGGTCCAACCAAATAAAAGCATATCATAAATGACTCTCAACCATTGCAATAACGCACACACAGGGAACTTGTATTCAAAATCAATGGGAAGAAAACCTCCAAGTTCAATTGCACTTTCTCTTAGGTGATACGATTTCTTGCCTTGTTCTACAAATTAAAAGCCTAACAAGACACCAGAGTGAAACCTGTAAGCTTCCTTCACTAGCATCATCATTTGAAAACACACTAACGATTGAAACCATTGGCTTAGCTTAACAGATAAACACGGAGAAACTTCAATCCAAAAACAATGGCATTCGATAAAATACAAATGGGAACACATGCCAATAAAACATCAATGCAAGGCTCTGCTAATAGAGAATGGAGCAAAAACTGACGATCTAACTAAGCAACCATCAACGCATGTTAGACATAAGAAGAAGAGCTTCAGATCATGACAGTCGGATTTGGATACGATTGAAATCAATCTAGATCATAGCAGCTTAGAAACACTGAATTGAAATATCAATGAACTAATAGCTTTGAAAGGTCGAAATTCTAGAACTGGATCGATAATGTCCCAAAGCAAAGCGACATTTCCCGCAGAAACGAAGAAAAGAGACGGGTTGAGGTTCGCAGAGTGTGCGACTGAGAATACCTGAAAACGAAGAGAATCTGCGGAGGTTGAAGAAAAACCCTTCCAGAAGCAACTTCCTCTTCCTCCGATACCCGCCAACTTTTGTTATTTTGTATTTACAGACAAAAAAAAAAAGAAAAAAAAGGTTTTTAAATAATATTTAAAATTCTTTAAATTATCATTTATTGAAATTTATTATTCCTTCATTAATATAATTTTTAATCGAGTGTATACACAAAATTGAAAAATATATAAATAAAAATTGTATTTATAATGATATCAAAGAGAAAAAACAGACATTTAAAAATTAAAATTGTTAAACGTAAAATTACATGGCTGCCCTTATTGAAATTATCAACGGCCCAAACCCGGATTCAGGCCCAACCCATTAAAAAATTAAAAACTAATTAATCTTACATAAAATTTAAATTCTAAGTCTTTTAATTTTAAATAAAAAATTAAAAAAATTAACCATTTATACTATTTAGTAGTTGAAAAATTAAATACACCCAAGTGTGTGTTCTTATTTCTTTTATTTATTTTTATAAATTAATATTTATTAAAAAATATAACATCGTACTAGAAGAGATATATTTATTCTTGTCTACCATCTGCAAGTTGTAACTTTAAAATATAAATACCACTTTAACCTATGATTATAAGACATAGTTTGATTAAATTATCTTATTTTATAAATATAAATATATCGTTCTTATCTTTAAATTATAAAATATAGATAAAATGGTGGGTCCCACCAACTTTATTAAAAAAAATTATGTAACTATGGGTTTGAAAAGGGTAACGCATGTGGTTGATTTTGCTTGTGATTACAATGGGCCAAATCTTTTGGGTTTGGAACCCAACTCCACTAATATCCAAATTAATTGTTAATTATGATTTTAATTAATCTAATAAAGTTATGAAGCATTTAAGAGTTTTTTAGTATAATGAGCTTTGTTATACTCTTTTATTGCATACAATTGCGACTTTAATATATTTTTAAAAAAATTAAGAAAGACGATTATTTAATTATTTTAGAAAAACAGTCAAATAACTATATTTATAATGATCTATAAATAAATTATCCGACGTTGGTTGGGAAGAGAACAAACTACCATTTATAAAGGTGTGGAAACCTCCTCCTAGTAGGCCCGTTTTAAAGCCTTGAGTAGAAGTCCGAAAGAAAAAGCTAAAAAAGGACAATATCTACTAGCGATAGATCTAGGTCGTTATAATTGGTATCAGAGCCAGACACTGGACGATCTGCCTGCGAGGACACTGGCCCTGAAGTGGGGGGTGGATTGTGATGTCCCACATTAGTTGGGGAAGAAAACAAACCACTTATAAGGGTGGAAACTTTTCCCTTAATAGACGTTTTAAAGTTTTAAGGGAAAACCCGAAAAAGAAAGTAAAAAAAAAAAATAATATTTACTAGCAGTAGATCTAGATCATTACATACCTTGTGTTCGTAAGGTGGAATTGAACGGTTGAAATTGAAGTAATCTTCTAATAAATCATTCTTAAAAAATTAATTATTTTATAATATATATATATATAATAATAATGTATTAACAGCAGCAATATTATTGCAGTTGTGGGAACCGCCAATAGAACAAGTAAAATAAAATAATAAAAAAAAAAAGACAGGAATTGTTACAATGCCACGAGTAGTGCCACGTATACACATGGATAGTCATGGAGTGTTAAAGGCATCGCTACGTCACTCTCAACTCCAGGTCCTATCAGCCACGTGGATAAATGTAAAACTCCAACCTGTGTCACTGCGACACGAGTTGGATTGACCGTACAACCTTATCTGTCCACCTGGCAGCTGATATTCTGAGTGGGACCCATGAATTATGAAAAAAAATATATATAGAATTTACTGTTTTTGTCTTTATTAAATAAAGATCCATTTAGTCGTGTGTGCATGCGTAGTGATTACTGATTAGGCCTGCCGTTTAATCAGTAATCAATAGCTAAAAAATTGATTAATTATTGCTAATTAAACTTGGTTATTTGTTAATTATATTTACCTAACCTTCTTTATTCTTTATTTATTTAGAATAAATCAGCGGGACTGTTTTAAAACGGTGGGGTTAGTATTTGCAGTTTTAAGTTAACCCAACTCTTACCAACCCGGTAACCCACTTACGGTTAAAAATTTGGTCTCTCTTTTCATCGGTTTATATGTTCGCAGCCGATCCTTTCTCTTCATTCACAGAGTCGGCTGAAACACGATGATCCGCGGACAATATAGATTCAATCATACAATTCAACTCCCCTCCAGGTACCCACTTGAAGACCATCAAATGACCGGGATTTCCTCGCCGGTCTTCATCGGCGCCGGGGTTGACTTCTCTTCTGCCATTCACCGTTACCTTCCCTCTGCGGCTGATTCCGACGAAGTGGACGCGGGGGACTCGCCGGTTGATGGTTTTTCCTGTGACGATTTTCGGATGTTTGAGTTCAAAATTCGGAGATGCCCACGTAGCCGGTCGCATGATTGGACGGAGTGTCCGTATGCTCATCCCGGCGAGAAAGCTCGCCGGAGAGATCCGAGGAAGTATCAATATTCCGGCACGGCTTGTCCGGAATTTCGGAGAGGGAATTGCAAGAAAGGGGATTCTTGCGAACTTGCTCACGGGATTTTCGAGTGTTGGCTCCATCCCGCTCGGTATCGGACTCAGCCCTGTAAGGATGGATTGGCCTGCCGCCGCCGTGTCTGTTTTTTCGCCCACACGACAGGGCAGCTTCGGGTTCTGTCACAGCAGAGCCCAAGAACTCCGGTTTCGGGCGACTCACTTGCATTCGATTCCTATTTCGCCAAGGGGTCATTTCTGACCTCACCCACTTCAATTCTATCAACGCCGCCGGTCTCCTCGCCGTCCGATTCGCCTCCTATGTCGCCGAATTGCCCCCAACTCGACGGCGGGTCGTTTAATTCGATGAATGGGCTCGTTTTGTCCATGCGTAACCTTCAAATGGGGGAAATCAAAGCAACCCCTCAATGGGGAATTCAATTGGGACAAAATTTGCATTCTCCCTCCGGCTCTGGTTTCTACAGCTCACCGTCGACTCCGACCACCGGGAATTACGAATTATGGGGTAAGAATCATGAAGAAGAACCTCCAATGGAAAGAGTGGAATCTGGGAGAGACCTGAGAGCTAAAATGTATGCGAAACTCAGCAAAGACAACTCAGTGGCGCAGCCATTGACACCCGATGTCGACTGGGTCTCGGAGCTACTGACGTGGACAGGGTAAATTCCATCCGTTGGATTCAAAATCGGTGGCCTTTTTGGTGGATTTCTGCAATTTTCAGCGTTTTAAAGGGTTTCTTTTTCTTAATGAACAGAGAGAAACAAATTACTCTGTTTTCGTTGTACATAAGAATACGGACTTTTGATTTGATTTTGCAGGGCTGCTGAAGTCAGTACATAAGAAGGCTGCCGGTCGCCGGTTTCCTGTTGCCGGTTGCCGGTTGCCGGCTGGGCATTTGATTTAATTTTCAATTGTTATTTTGTAAATAATGTTTTCGGACCAATGATAAATTTATTTAGTTGCCTTTCAATTTATTAGCAAAAGAAAATTTCCCCATTATTAACCCACGAGAAGCCTAAATGATATCAATGGCAGTCACGGCTGCGACCAGGACCGCCATAGTAGAAGACAGGTTCACTAGTATAGGTTTCTTGAAAATTATCAACAGAGTAACAAGTAGGTTCATCAGCCCATGTTCCAACTCTCTCTGGATACTTCAATTGCAGCGAATAGTCTACAATCCTCGGCATGCTCACAAAGCTAGCGTAGTAGGCGCGCGCCCCTGCATAATATCCACTCCCCATGGCCGTCCCTGTGTGCGGCACTTTCTTTAATTCTGAGCTGAACACTTCTCCGCCCCATTCCACCAGCGTCGCGCTGTGGCTCAAGTATCCGAATAGCGTTGGCGGCCAATACCCCACTGGCTGATTTTGTACCTTTAGCCACCAATTGCCTGATTGAGGATCCTGAATGTATTAACGTTAACAATACGTTAGAAATCATGACTCCCTACAATGATACGATATTGTCCACTTTGAGCCTAAGCTCTCGTAGCTTTATAACAATCCTCAATATAATACACCTATTATCATTACTCTTTGGTTGGATGTAAAATTAGATACCTGGAAGATACCAACCGCGATAATGAACTGTTGTCCACCTGAAATTGACGACATGGGTTCGATGGTTCCACCAAGTCCCACCATAGGGTTTGTTTGGACAAACCCACTACAAGTTAAATCAAAGCACCCTGTCGACTTGTAGGAGTCCACCTAACCATTTTTCCATGTTAGATACTCAAAAATTTTCGATGCTCTTAGAAGTGAAAGTTCTCAATCTTACTGTCCAATATATGTTGAGTCGAGTTCTTGTATCTCCATATAGCCTCGGATTTACCTGTAACAACAATAACAAATTAAAACATATATTAATTAAGTGCATTCAATTGCTATAAGTTTTTTTTTAAAAAAAAAAAAAACGAACCGTCCAGCCAACTTCTACGCTATCAAAACTTTCCGAAGGCCCATTTTTCAACCAAAGTTTTGAAGCTGAGAAGTCATTTGGCAAATCAACTACAGGGTTCCAAACATTAATTTCTCCCGTCGCGCCAATATAGTTGTACCCTAGTGTAACCAAGATCGCCGTCTTGTTCATATTTAACACCAAATTATAACACAATTGAACTTTAATTTCGAAACCCCAAAACAAAAATATGCTTAGGGAAGATTTTGCTTACAGAACGATTGACTTCCGCCCCAAGTTTGGAACCTCCAATAGGAAATTTCTTCCCAAAGTTTTTGAAAGAATTGGCTCTTAGTAAGTCCTCCTCACCAACCCTACGAATTGGAATAGTTCCTTTGGGACACCTCCCACTTTTTTGCCATACTTGAAATAGATTGGATCGAAACGACTCGTTTTGGGCCGTTACCATCTTCTGATCGACAGCCCAATTGGGTTTCATCTGCATGCATATACGCAAACATCGATTAAAAAATGTTAAGAACGTTAGGAACCACGAATCTCCACAATAATATGATATTGTACCTAAGTTATAAACAAAAATTTGATAAACTATATAAACCTGAATGGTGTGGTTCTTTAGAGCTGGATGGTCAAAAGCAGGCTGCTTGTAAATGTCAACGCAATCGATAATATCTCCATCTTTACTCTGCATGATTCCCATGCAAAATTATACGTAAAAAAAAGCATTAAAAAAATTTAAAAAACGCAATGAAAAGAAAGATGTTACGTAGATGGTGTGGAGGGCAGGCTTATTAAGAAGCTTTAGCTTCTTGTGAATCTGTCGAGATAATTGTTGAGACTTATTCATCTCTGGAATGGCTGCATGAGCTTGGAGAATGGCAGCAACAATGGCGAAAGCCACCATTGCCGACAGCTTCATTTCATGTTCTGTGTTCCTCATTTTTCCCGAAACAAACCCAACACAAAAGTTATGATTTTTCCTTGTTTTCTTCAAATATTTATGTGATTTTTTTTTTAATCTATTTGGAATTTAATAAAATTGAAATTGAGAATAAGGTAAGAATTGGTGAGAAATGGCAGAAGAGGAAGCTTTGCTGTTCTAACCAATAATAGTTTCATATTTTAATTGTAAGAAACAAAATGATCACAAAACAGAGACAGTTATAGTAATTTTGAGTGTTGGCAAAATTACTAAATTACCCCCTACAAATTTCCATATTATAAGCTAGAATATTGGATAACCATGAATTAAATGCATCTATTAAAATATTATAAATTTGGATATAAATATAAAATATCTAATAAAGAAAATAATTATTAAAAGAGATGGCCCAAAGAGGGGAAGCTCGAGAGAGAGAGATAGCCCAAAGATGACAATATGTGCTAACGGCCCAAACCGAAACAATGCTTTACCCCTAGATGTCCAGTCAACTGCTACGCCTCAACGTATTTCGGGGAGAACCAGCAAACTCTACCACAACTCATCCGCTAACTCTTCAACATCAGTCGATTCGGACCTCCACTTAGTTTCATGCAAGCTTCAAAGAGGACAATTAGTCGATTCGGTGGGTTCTCTTAGGCTTAGAGTGTGAAAACCTCTCCTTATCAAATGCATTTTAAAAACCTTGAGGAGAAGTCCGACAAAGAGGACAATATCTGCTAACGGTGGGCATGAACTATTACACGAAGTCATGCAAATATTTTGTATTAAAATCTTCTGGCTCATAAATTCTCAAGTTTATATTTAAAAGATCATATAACAAAAATTTAGAGATGTATTATTAGACAATTTTGAAAGTAAGTTACAAAAGGATAGAGGATATATAAGGAAACACATTACATGGAAGGGACAACTTTTTACACGCTATTAAATGATTTAGATGATATCAATGACAGTCACGGCTGCGTCCAGGACCGCCATAGAAGAAAACAGGTTCAGTTGTGAGTGTAGGTCGATAATTATCAACAGAGTAGCAAGAAGACTCATCAGCCCAAGTTCCAACTCTCACCGGATACTTCAACTGTAGCGAATAGTCCACGATCCTTGGCTGCCTCACGAAGCTAGCGTACTTGTAATGCTCACCTGCATAATCTCCGCTCCCCATGCCCGTCCCCGTGTGTGGCACTTTCTTTATGTTTGAGCTAAACACCTCCCCGCCCCATTCCACCAGCGTTGCGCTGTTCCGCAAGTATCCAAATAGCGTCGGCGGCCAATACCCCACTGGCCACCCTTGCACTTTAAGCCACCAGTTGCTTGACTTAGGATCCTGCAGGTATTAATATTAACATGCATCCATATATATATATATACCTACTATGATTATATAATCAATTAGTTACCTGAAAGATACCGACGGTGATAGTGAACTGTTGTCCACCTCTGGTTGACAATGGGTCAATAACTGCACCAAGCACCACTCTCGGGTTCGTTTGGACAAACCCACTGCAAGTCAAATCAAAGCACCCTTTCGATTTGTAGGAGTCCACCTAACCATTTTTCCATGTTAGATACGAATTATACTCAAATTTCTCGGACAACTCTAATAAATGAAAACCCTCAATATTACCGTCCAATGTACACTAAGACGAGTTTTCGTATCTCCATATAACCTCCGATTAACCTGTGTAACAACAAGGACAAATTAATTTATTCGTAAAATTGTTTTCCTAAAAAAACAAAAAAAATGTACCAGTACCATCCATCCCGCTTCTACGCTTTCAAATTTTTCAGAAGGCCCATTTTTCAACCAAATTCTTGAAGCTGTGAAATCATTCCACAAATCAACTTTAGGGTTCCAAACATTAATTTGTCCTGAAGCGCCAATGTAATTGAAGCCTGCCGTATACAGGATTGCCGTCTGATCCATATTCAACACCAAATTATAACACAATTAGCTCAACGAAACTTTAATTTCGAAACCCAAAACAAAAATATGTTTATCGAAGGTTTTGCTTACGGAACGATTGAGTTGTTTCCCGAGTTTGGAGCTTTGATAAGGAAATTTCTTTCCAAAGCTATCAAGAGAATTGGCTCTTAATAAGTCTTGTTCACGAAGTCTGCGAATTGGAATGGTTCCATTGGGACAACTCCCACTTGTTTGCCATACTTGAAACGCCTGGTTTTGCTGAACCGACATCTTCCAATGGACGCCCCAATTGGGTTCCATCTGTATGCATATATGCAAGCATTGGTTAAGAGTGTAAACAATATGATTAGGTCTACACATAAATGATTTGATTAACACGAAGAAATGAACCTGAATGGTGTGATTCTTTAGATCGGGATGGTCAAATGCAGGCTGCTTGTAAATGTCAACGCAATCGATGATATCTCCATCTTTGCTCTGCATAAATTCCCATGCAAAATTATAGGTGGAAAAAGAACATTAAAAAACTCAAAGAAAAGAAAAGAAAAGAAAAGAAAAGAAAGATGCTACGTAGATGGTGTGGAGGGCAGGCTTATTGAGAAGCTTTAATTTGTTGTGAATCTGCGCAGATAATTGTTGAGAATTATTGATGTGTGGAATGGCGGCATGAGATTGGAGAATGGCAGCAGCAATGGTGAAAGCCACCATTGCCAACAGCTTCCCTTCATGATATGTGTTCCTCATTTTCTCCCAAGGAACCCAATACAAAAGTTTATTTTTACTTCTTTTCTTGGGTTGAGGAACACAATCGAGAATTCAAATATTTATACCACTTTTTGTTCTTCCGTTAAATAAGGTAAAAATTCGTTTTGGAATCGCACGACAGGAAATGGCACCACCAATTATTAACCGCCTTCTTTACTGTTGTAACAATTTTTTACTTGGGCAGATCGACTATTCGGCCCAACTATTGGGCCGACATATTGGGCCTTGGACTTCAAATGTGTTTGGTTTTGTGCAGCTAAGCCAGATATACATATTGGGCCCAACTATTGGGCCGACATATTGGGCCTTGGACTTCAAATGTGTTTGGTTTTGTGCAGCTAAGCCAGATATACATATTGGGCCCAACTATTGGGCCGACATATTGGCGGTTGGGAAAAAAGCAACAACGTTGTTTTTATGGGCCTGGTCGCCAATATGCATATTTAGGACTACATGAAGTGGGTCCATTTATCTTCACGTATGACCAAACTATAAAAAGTTGGTAGGATTTAGAGATATCCGCTAAGTAGGGCGTGATGGAAAAGTCTTCCTTGTCCTCATTCACATTCCTAACGCCTATTTAATTTTCTATTATTACGAAGTTTCTTGCAAAACATTTTTTATAAGGGTGTAGAAATCTTTCCTAGTAGACTTCTAGAGAGGGTGGACTTCTAAAGAGGGTGGACTTCTCACAAAACATTGTTTATAAGTGTGGAAATCTTCCCGAGTAGACTTCTAAAGAGGTTGGACACTGGGCGGTGAACCAGCGAGGACAATGAGTCCCAAAGGGGGTGGATTGTGAGATCTCATAGGATCACAATTCATGGATCTCTCGGTTCGAGAAATCAAAATAAGAGAATCGAACCATTTCTTCTTATCCTTTTTCAAATTTGATAAATGTTGGTTGATCGTATATTTCATTATAGTTCTATGATTCAGAGTATCATTTCCTATTTGATCCCTTTGAATTTCATATTCAAAGTTGCGATCTATTCATTAAAAAGAATTGATTCAATACATTTATTATGTACCCATAGGTCTTATATTGGATTTGAATTTGATTTCGGTCAGATCAATCCCTCCATTATGTTGTTGCTAGCAAGTACCACTATTTCTTGTTTTAGAAAGAGAGGAACGAGGGACAGCAAGAACGTTGGGCCCCGAAGATGGGGTGGATTGTGAGATCCCTCATCAATTAGAGAGGGGAACCATCACTGGACCTCGAAGGGAGGTAAATTGTGAGATTGCACATCGGATGGAGAGGCCTCAATATTGCTAGTTGTGGGCTTGGGCTTGGGCTGTTCCAAGTTCTAACTAGTTGGCAATGCCCCATGCATAATCTCCACTCCCCATGTGTCGTCCCTGTGAGCAGCCCTTTCCTATGTGTCGTCCCTGTGAGCAGCCCTTTCCTTACGTTTGAGCTGAACACTTCGCAACCTATTCCAGCTATGACGCATGTATTTGAATAGCATTGTTGAGAATCATGGACCTCCACAATGATAATAATATAGTCCACTTTGAGCATAAGTTCTCATGGTCTTGTTTTGAGATTCCCCAAAAAGCTTCGTACCAACAAAGATGTATTCTATACTTATAAATTCGTAGTCATTCCCAAAATCAAAATCAGTTAATGCATGACTCCTTCTCAACCATCCTCGACTAAGTTTTGGACTTCAATTCTGAGTCCTACACAAAGAAAAGCCCAAATCTATACTCTCAAAACCACTACCAAAAGATACAAAACATATCAAAATCAATGTTGGTCGCCATCGAAAGCACAGAAACGAACAGAGAAACGAACAGAGCACAAAGCAAGAGGCACCACAGAATCTTGGTCGCCATCGCAGTTGTTGTAGAAAAAGTAAGATTCAAGCAGCGGGGGCAGACGTCAGTCAAATGTTGTTTAAACCTACTCGAATCCATGGAAATTATTCACTGTAATTGCAAAGAAAGTGTTGATGAGAACATTTTTTAAGGAACAAATTGATCGTACCCATAGAGACTTAAAAAGATCCTCAAATCTCTTACTTAGACACTACAAAACTGAATTAAAGATGGAAGCCTAACTTAGCAGGTACCAAATATTGACAAAAGATAACTTATTTTTTTAAGATAAACTAACTATATACCCCAAGCAAAACGGAAGCTGGCAGAATTCAAGACTATCATGTACATAAAGTGACAAAAAACTCGAGTCGTCTCCAAGACATGAAATCAACGAGTGGGAGGAAAATTTTTTAGGGAAGAGAAGAACTAATCATGTTGGAGACAGACTGCTGAAGATCCGCTTCAAACTCGGGCAAGCGATACGCAGTTGTACCATGCTAATTGGCGAGATCTGCCAGTGAAAGATATATTTCAAAAGGTCAGCCAAAACTAACATTACAATATGCAAAACTGTCGAGCAATGTCGAGGAGGGAAAGAAAGACACCCCGCCTACCTTCAGACAAGACCGGACATCTAACGTCTCGAGCATGCTACATTTTGATATTGCAGCTTCGACTGCTTCTTCCTCAATGTTGCAAGACTGGGAAAACACAGAAAGTTTAACATCATTCATATGCATCTCCTTAAATCCCAGTTCTTTCTTTATCTTCCATTGTTAATCTTTTGAAGTTTAACATCATTCAAGATTATTCAGATGTTAGTCAGTATTAACATCCAAAACTTACATGAAGGGAAAAAGAGAAATACCAGGAGAAAGAGGCTGGTCAGCCTCGGGCAGTCGAGTCTCAAAACCTCCAGAGAGCAACAATTACTGGATCACAAGAACAGGTTATTTAGCACAGAAACGACAGAAAAATCAACTAGAACTGTTAATGGAGCCAACGGGTGGGCAGAGTATAACCTCAAGTTAAGAAAGCATAGGTTGTAACAAGAAACGTCAACTTCCTTGAGATTTGCAGACAGAGATAGGTTCAACGATGATAAATGAAAACAACGTGCGGCTGGAGGAATGAGAACCTTCCTAATGTTTTGACAACCTACACAATTGAGATTCTGTAACAAACGGTTTGGCTGTGCAACTGGTCTCTCAATATCATCAATGGTGGCCGGACCAAGAGGAAGGGGGGTGCCCGACGACGAAAGCTGCCTAATGCTACAATCCCAATTTAGATCGTGCATGTTCACACACCCATTTAAGCTCACATGAGTTAACTGTGTGCAACAAGCAAGAAGCTCTTCTATGGCAGACTGACAAAGTATCGCGTAAGACAAATCTAACTCCTGAAGAGCTGGAAGAGCACCTTTCTTGTAGAGAGGTTCTAGCGATGAGTCAGTTAAATACTTGCATGCTTGTAGTTTCAATACCTTCATTAAGAATACAAAGAAAAAAAGCATCAATTCTTGAGACAATTAGAAAGGGTCGTTATAATATTTTAGTACTAAATTGCCTAGAAAGCTATATATCTATCATAAAGTACCTTAAGTTGAGCACAAGACTCAAAGACTGGCTGCAAGCTCGTCAAAAATGTATATGATAAATCAAGCACAACCAACTTCGGAAGACAATGCAGAGAGTAAAGTCCCATTGAACCAACCGAAGAACATGACATCAGAATTAACGACTCAATCTGTGGACACGAGGCAGTTGTTGCAGACAAGCACTCGTCTTTCAGTAGGCTGCAAGGGAAAAAGAAGAAATTAATAACATAAGCACCAAACTATATCCATCCAATAGAAGCTATCGTCCAAAGACCCATAACAAACTAACCAACAAAACGAAGCATCCAACGATGTTAGACGAGGGCAATTGATGGCCGCCTCAGACAATCCACCACAGCCTTTCAACTCAAGTAAATCCATACGAGGGGCCTCAAGTCTTAATTCATTCAATTTGGGACAAATTCCCAGGTTTAGTGATCGCAGACCAACCTTTAAAAAAAAGATGATGAAAACTCAATCGTAAACACTAGGAGAATATTTATAGTGACAACAAAAGTTCAGAAATCGTCGGTTTTCACATACAGGGGAAAATGATGCCCTTTCAAGATGATCACAGCCATCTAGAGATACTTGTTCAAGATTAGGACATTGAAGTTCAAGTGAAGTGACTGCCCGACAACCGACAAGGGAAAGACTTTCTAAAGAATTGCTACAGAATTGAACGGCAGTCAAACTCTGAACAAAAGAAAGGTTCACATTAGATATCAATGGAAAGTCAAAACCAAATAATTTGCAAATTATCAAGTCCCAAACACTAATACCATGATACAAACGGGTAGCACAAAGCAACTTACCTCGCAGTTATCTAGAACAAGTGATTTCAACATCGGGCATCCACCATCGTCACTAAAGACCTCACAAATAGAATTTGTTAGAGATTCACAATCTGTGAGGTCCACATCTTGTAGACTAGGGCACTGCAAAACCAATTTGGCCAAGCTCTCTTGTTTCTTCAACACTAATTTCTGCAAGTTCAGAAACACAATCCAGTATTCTTTTATAGCCCTATAAGGTGAAATTAGTAAGGAAGAACACCCTTAAGATCCATTACAACATACTTGAAGTAAATTGGAAGTGATGTTGATCCGGTGAAGAGAAGGACAATTAGAGACCATAATGGATGACAATTTAACACTCTGTAAACTCAAATCAGAGAATCTGCACACAAGGAAACAAAGCAGATTTAACTCGAGGAAAAAAAGTGATGGCCCAGTACAAAAATTGTTCTAAATGATATTAATCACATGATGAAAGATGAAAGTTGTGGAGACAAAAACGCATACTTGCGGCAATGGACAAGTCTGATATTCTGCAAACGAGGAAGATCCAGTGACACAGAAGTCAACAGACTGCAATTATCAAGCTCCAAAACCTGCAATAAGTCTCCATCCGTTTCAACTCATTCAAATACAGCCTCAGACAACTAGAAAATAGACACAGATGAGATAGGTAATTTCAGACCTTCAACCTAGAACAACTAGATACTGCAGTCATTGAAGCTGATGTGATGCCCTCACAGCTGTGAAGCTTAAGCACGGTCAGCATTGTCAATCTTACAGACTTCAAAAGAAGAGACAATTGAAGTATCAGGAAAAAAGGAGATATGAAGGGAAAAACAATCACTTTCACTAAAACATATCACTTAAATGATATGTCACCTCCAAAGATATATTTGGGCAGTATGATGCATTCAGAAGCTGGAGATTCGGGCAGGTCATAGCAATTTCACGTAATGTCTCATCACTAACACATGAACAATTAGACATATCAAGAGATTCCAATTGTGGGCACGAAATAGCTGCTGAGCGAATCGCAGCATCTGAGAGCTTGTGGCAAGAGCCTATATCCAGGTCACGAAGAAGAGGGCAACTAAGACCAGCATGTGCCATGTTGCTGCGCTTCAAAGACAATGTTTCAAGTTGTGGACATCTGCAAGAAAACATGCTTTAGACCAAAAATAGAAAAAATCCAAACAACTAAATACAGTTAGTATTAAGATACACAGATAGTAGCAACCTGACAGATATACGTATAACACGACATTTAGTAAGATGAAGATGACGCAGTCTATCGTGGCTTATAGGTATCTCTTGTGTAACATTAACTAGCGTAGAATCGTTGACAGTCAAGCTCTTCAACAAATGGCAATCAGCCAGGGCATGGAAAAATGTATCTCCCAGTTGTCCTCTCCCCAGAGTTAAAACCTCCAGATTTCTGAGAAAATATTAAAATAATAAGCCACGGCAAAAAAATCTGAGATCAGGAAAATTAAAGAATAAAATAAAATAAAACTATGATCACTACCTTAAAGAAAAAACTGCTTTCATTGCAAGCAAGTGAACAGCAGGTACACCAGAGATATTCACCTCTGTCGCATTAGGATACCGTCCACACATATCCTCAACTGCAGTCAATTTATAATCACTTAACTAAATAGATATAAATCAAGCAACATAGAGAATATGATTGGATATCTGTTGATATAGAGACCCAGAAATGTGACTGGATAAATATATACTAGAAAATGTGATTGGCAAAAGTAGGTCAAACACAATATACAATTGAAAATTGCAATGGCAACAAGACTACTACAGAGATATGTCACTACACAACCTATCACACTTTTACAATGATGTCCAGAACTCGTTTCAAAAATCAAAGAGACTGCAAAAGCTAACAATAGCAGAGCAAAAGTTTTTTCCTTTATGTTGTATAAATCTAGTCTAAAAGATTTAGAGGGAGAAAAATCATATTGGGTACTCAACACAAGCTCCAAATATGTAACAGCCCTAGGTTTGTATTACAACATGAGTGACTAGAGGCATCCCAGGCCTGAATACTGGATTTGTTCAAGTTGTATCATAATACGTTACCACGCTTTCCAAGAGGCAACCAAATATGTAACAGTCCTAGGTTTCAATAAGAACACGTCGTGACTGGCGACTGACTATAGACATTCCAGACTTGCATACTGTATCCTACATGTTGGAGGTGCATCACAATATATTACCTCTCTTTCCACGAGGCAACCAAAATTCTTAAGACCATCTCAACTACTATGGAAAATAGAAGGAAAAAATCAGCAAATGAACTACTTGAAAGACAAAACCTACACTGTTCCATGGATATGTTCCTATTTTCAAAATTCAAACACCTCCAGAAATCTTCATGAGCACTAGCAGCTCGCCACTGCCTGCAGACTATAGCAGCTCGACAAAGATTGATGTGATCCAAGAAAGAGAAAACCTGATACCAATTATGAAATAACTCCATGTGAATAAGAAATTCAAAGAATAAAAAAGGTGAGCAAGAAAGTAAGCATAAATCCAGGAGATGCATACCATATGCAGTAAATCATCCGTAAGATCTATTCTTACTTCAGATCCCTCTAATTTACAGGCCCCATTCTCATTTATCTCATCATCATTGCCAAAACTAGATTCAAAATCTCCGTCGTTGTTAACTCTGTTTGATGAAGAACCATGACTGAAAAAATCACTCTTAGACATAATTGAAGATGATCCAGGACTAAAATCGTGATCTCTTGTAAGATTTCCAGCACCCAATAGCCATGGAGTTGCAAAGGAGTACTCACTAGGGAACATTGAAAAGAAAAGAATATAAGAAAGAATATAAAATAATCGTTAAAGGTGAATAACACTTCTCACAAGATTAAGCCAAGTGCATTCATTATGATTTTGCACTTTCCAACTAGTCTAACTTTTAAGTTATAGGAAACTAGATTGGCATATGGTGCTATTCTGTTAGATCTAAGCGGTTGACAGAATGTGAATTATACGGAATAAGAGATACTGCACATATTTACCATTTCCTCAACTCAGAGCTTACGTTTTTCTACACTACAGATCACACGATGCATCATCAACCACAATGTAAAAGTCGAGTTTCCAACAAAAGATCATATTGAGGACTAAAACAAATCATAAGAGGTTCCGGATTCCTAAACCCACCAGGTTGAATTACCAATATGCTCATCCCTTGACGATAAACCTTAATGAAGACATTTTTTAATTAAAAATGAAAGTACAGTATTGAAAGTAGGTTAGCAAAGGAGTGTGAAATGATAAGCAGTACAATTTTCCTTTCCATTTTTATAAAACTTTTGTCAGAAAAATGAAACCACAGAGTGAATTCCCCAAAATAAATGTTTTCCTATTCAATGAAAAGGAAACTTTTCCAAGGTCACGACTCACTTGGAAGATCCACAACTGCTAGATACTTTGAGATATCATCTTTGCAAACGTATGATATCTCCTTAGAATTCCGAGGTTTCTGTTAAATATAGAATGGAGCCATTTGAAATCCTCCACTTAACCTAAAAGCGTGAGATACTTCATCATGCAAACCAGGAACCACTTGGGAGTGTTTCCTTAAATCTTTATCCTTAACTTTCCATATTTTGCATCACTATACACTACTGAGAAAGAACTTCTAAATCATTCGACTGGTTAAGTTACCGAGCTAAAGAGAGTAATAAAGCAACCAGAAAATGGTAAGAATCATTCAGCAAGAAACCCATTTTCAATTTTGGAATCAAGAAAAGATTCCTAATTGCAATAACAAAGATGCCAACAGTCTAATACAATAAAGATGGAGGTCAGACGAGGTCGATTTAAAAACATACGGCTTCATTAATATACCGCTTCAATTAATCAGGAAACAAAGTATCATACGATATAACGAACATGCAGCAAACCATTCAGAGACTACCGACACAATAATAACAAAGAACAGTATGCATTGACAGCTAAATACCAAAAACGCTGCGAATTCGTCAAATGAAATAAACGCTGACAATTTCTATCCTAAACCCACCACAATATCTAGTCCTAAATACCATAAAAAGGAAGCATTCAAGAAAAAACCCAACTTCCCTTCTTAAAAGTGGGAAAAAGAGGAAATGAAAACCAAGAAAAATGCCAAACCCATGAAACCTAAGCAGAATTCATATCTACAAGCAGTCTACTGCTGACTCACTTGAATTTGGAGAGAACTTTAGCGCGCTTATGGTGGACATCGCGATCGCGATCCTCAATAGAAGTCTCCACTGTAGAAGACAAAGCCAAAGCCGAGGCTCTACTACTCTCCCCACCCTCAGATTGATGCAGATTTCCAAAAGAAAAATTCCGAGGATTGATAGCCCCACCGCCGCCGCCGACGTCATCATCCCAATGACCACCATCATCGCCGTCATCGTGCATTGCTCTGACCATATCCTCAAACAATATCAGTCGATCAGCGTCGTGGCGGTCAGGCCCATCAACAGCAATCGCAAGCGGGTCAGTCCCTTGAGAATCATCCCCATTTCGGACAATGCGATCAGAGTCATCCGGGTTGTCAAAAACATCCTCACACATGGGTTTCATTTCACCAATCTTCAGTTCCTCTTCCCTCTTGTCTTCTTCTCCAACGGTGAAGCATAAGCAGCACCAAATCGTCATACACTTGGACACAAAGGTCGAAGTCTTAAACACGAACCCTAACTGACGATCCCACGCATTTCCTCCTCCAAGTACGATTCCCGCTCAAAACCCAAAAAAAAAAAAAAAAAAAAAAAAAAAAAAAAAAAAAAAAAACCCAATTCCAAAAATTAAAGCAATGAAACAAACCCCAAACGCAGTGAAACCCTAGAAGGGGAAGATTAAAACGAAACTCAACCCAGCAACAAAAAACAACAGCCCGAATTGGACGGAGAATCAAAGTCGCAAACACAAAAGGGGGGGAAATCAAAATCAAAATCAAGAAGGAGAATGAAATGGGAAACAAAAATTGAAAACAAAGAGAGGAGAAGATTTGAATGGATCTGATCGGACCTGAGATGGTTGTGTGTGCTGCTGCTAGTGGTGATGTAAAAATCCCAGAAATCCCAACTTTTAACAACACCAACAACGAATGAGCGACAGAGAGAGATGTGGAAGTGCTTTAATCAAAACAGACAATTATAAGAGACTTCCTAAGAACACACGTCCCAGTTTTAAGCCTATTCCCCAAAACGCCGTCGTCTCACTGTTTTAATAAATTACTCTCTTAGTTCCCCCCAAGTTAGTTAAAATCGATTTAATTTTTTTAAAAATATTTTTAAAATTAAATTTTTATTAAGTAATTTTAAATTTCTCCCTTCCACCATTTTTTTATTTAAATATTAAAATAGATACGATGCGAAGAAAAAGTAAAAGATTAAATTTGTAATTTTATAAAAATCTTTATAAAAGAAAAAACGGAAAGATACTCTGCGCGTGGGATATGGGATTTTAAAATGTGGGGGCAGAATTTGAGAAACACGCGCCAATAATTTGCACTAAAAATGGATAAAAGATTGGGGGTTGAAGGACAGATTTGGTGTGAACGGCAGGATTCTTTGCCGTTTCCCCCACTCTCCTGAGTCAAAGTCAATTCCTCGTTGCCCATTCCCGCCCTATAGAAATTTTTACCTTCAAATATTTACTGCATTTTTTAACCACGGTAAACATATCATATTTTTACCTATAAATCTCTACTAATAATTTAAATATTTCAATTATTCATCACGTTCGATTCGTATACTTATTATGAAATTCATATCAGTTAGAGATGGAAACGAAACATTCATTACAATGATGTGAATACCTCTATAGCATACAGTTTTAAAACTGTAATGCTAACGACGATGCATAATAGGCCAAAATAGACAATATCTGCTAGTAGAGTCAGACATCATGGTGTGTGAGCGAGTACGCTGGCCCCTAAGGAAGTGGATTGTGAGATTCATTTCATATAAGAGTGTGGAAACCTCTCCTTAGTAGACGTGTTTTAAAACTGTGAACCTGATGGCGATACGTAACAGACACTTACTTTATTTATTAAACGTAGAGTTTGTCAGAAATCACCTCTTTGCACTAGGTTACTACCGTTGTAGTGTATGAAATCCCACTCGTAAAAGAATAAAGGGTTTTGCACGTCGAGGCTATAAGCGTCAAGGTCACTGGTTTGGTGGCCAAATAACACGAGCATGGGAGCAGAATGGGGCCATAAGAAGAGAGTGATGGAGAGAGGAGAGGAGTGAGTGAGCTTGATTTTAGGCATCCCATTTAACAAACACACTTCCTTCCCATGCTTCAAAATTGATCCTTCTAGTATATGCCCGACCCGACCATCGATTACTAATAAAGACCTAAAAGAAGAAAGTAACAATCCAAGTTCACTGTTAGTAGATATTGTCTTTTTTGGATTTTCCATTTTCGAGCCAATGTGGGACCCCCAAATCCACCCATTTCAGGGTCTAGCGTCTTTACTGACACAACGCCTTATGTTTCGTTATCTTCTCCAATCAATATAGGAACTCACAATCCACCCCCTTTGGAGTCAGTGTCCTTGTTGTGGGACTCCTAATCCACCCCTTTCAAGATCCAGCATCTTTGTTGGCACACTGCCTCATGTCCACTCTCTTCGAGGCTCAACCTCCTCGCCGACACATCATCCAATGTCTGGCTTCGATACCATTTGTAATAGTCTAAGCTCACCGCTAGCAAATATGTTTTCGGTAATAAATAAATAGGATTACCAAAAAGGGGCTTAGGAACACAATAATTACGGAATGAGCCACCCTCACTCTTCTTCCTTAAAAAAAAAAAAAAAAAAAAAAAAAATTGTGTGACAATTCAACGGCTGGCCAGAAAGGGGACACGTGGGACCCACAGCCGATCTTTTCAATTCCACGCTTCTTTCACTCTCACTCTCAGCCCATATAAGCCCAAATGGCCGACCACTCCATTTTTAAACCCTAAACCCATTTTCTCTATTTTCTTATTGCTTCTTAATATTAATTATTATTCTTATTTTTAAAAAATAGAGTAAATAATAAAAAATAATAACTACATTAAAAATATATAATTTAATTTGTAGACGAGAATTTATGATAAATACATTAATTTATATTTTCTATTTTTATATAAACACAAAAACTATTTTTATTAATGGTACTAAAAAATAATACGAAATTTAAAATTTATTTTCTTATATATTTAATGATATAAAATATTTTTAATATATACGTCAGCTTTCAGTTGAGCTACTTCACAAGTTCCGGCCCGGCCCAACTTGAAGGATAAAAACGTGGGCCTTAGAATTTTTCGAGCATAAGCCCAATTATAAAGGTCGCGGCCCAAAATATATATGGACCACATATTTTCAGCCCACTTTAAAAGAAAATGGGCCAAGATCAATGGCTTTATATTAACAAGCCACCTTCGAAAATAGCTAAACCACGGTTAACCGATATCGTCCACTTTGACCCGTTATGTATCGTCGTCAACCTCACGATTTTGAAACCCGTTTGTTAAGGAGAAGTTTTTACACCTTATAAGAAATGTTTCGTTTTTTTTCTACTGAGCAGAGGTTTCGACGTTCTTATAACACGTGGTTTTTTATCTCTCCGACCAATGTGGGATCTCACAGTATATGAGCAAGTACTGATCGTTGTGCAAAGATAGTCATAAGATCAATCTTGGAATTCGAAACTCGAAAAAATGTCTACCGTCAATAACGATTGAGATAAGATCCTTCAATAATACAAAGATTACCACAATTTTTGAAAATAAATGTTTCAACTTTCGAGACACCAAAGTCTGAAATGGCTGCTTTTCATGGAAATTTGGATAGAATCTCATACTAACTCCGCCTTTTTAGATTTCTCCATTTTAATTTACTCGAAGCTAAAAATGGTTTAAATCACGTTCGTGCATGACTCGATAACCAAAAAAGGGTTCGTTTTTTTTTTTTTTTTTTTTCCATTTGCAATGCATGAAGCACTTATTGGTTGGGTACACCTTACAAGAAATCATAATCTTATAATTGCTCCCTACACCCAACGTTTTGGCCCCATTCCCCACTTTCTCTTCTTTTCATATTCAAAACTCCAACTAATTCCCCTCTTAACCATATCAAAACCCTAAAACTCGGTTTACTCTCGATCTTACTCGACCTGGCTCGATCTTACTCGATTTGGCTTAGTTTTTAATGAATTTATATTATAGAATTGTATGGTCTCGATTATGAAAAAGACGATATTATCCCGGTCGAATGACTTTCCATATTTGAGTTAAAAAAATAAAAAGGTTTCAATCATTTATTGCTTTCTCGAAAACCCAAATGATCAAATTTTGGGGTTTCTTTTTTTTCGACCTTAAAAGATGTTTTTTTTTTTTTTTTTTTTTACGAGTGATAACAACATGTAAAGTTTGGACTTGATTCTCCACCATCACAAATTGTGAGCTGAGTTTGCTTTTGAAGCGAACAATATCAAGATTTTTGTTAAAAGAAGAAGAAAAAAAATTAATAATTGTTGTTTTGAGGTCAAAAGAATCATCTTAATGTGAGCGTTGTTGAATTCTCGTGAAGATCTTTTGACCTGGAGCAAGGATGGCCATTGGATCAAACAATGCTTTTCTCTCCACAAATCTACTCCATTGGTTCCCAAAGTGAAGCTTCCACTCATCTCTCGAATGATAGTGTGGCAAATAGAGTTTGAAGTCGATATCATTCTCTTTGCATCGACGAATAATCTCCCTGTTCTGCTCCACCAATTTGTCAACCATTGAAGGTTTCGGGTTCGGGGGAGTGAAGCGCAACAATGCTACTAAATAGAATATCTCACCTTCTGGTAACACAACCGATGTTCGAGAGTCCCACCTGCAATTATTACGAAGTTTAGGGTTTAGATTGAGATGAAATTAAGTGGACCAAGGGGAAGGGTATTTAGGGGAATTTGATTAGGTCTCTGGTGTTAATGAATATATCCAGGTTGGCGAATAAAAAACCTTGTCGTTATACAGATAGCAAATATATCGACTTGAAAGTTCCATCACTTTTGTTTCTCATCTGTTAGCGGTCGTGAAAGTTACATCTCTTAGGAAAAGGAAAAAAAGGAAAAAAAAAATGTAGAAAAAAAATCCCGTTTTCCTAGAAAAGTAATATTTGCATTGACCAATTTGCCCCTCCTACGACCAATATTCAAATTTTTTTTAACATTCCAAAACATGGGACGGACACAATATCTTTGTCCCGCAAGTACGCTATTCTTTAAACATACTTCCATTATTATTCGTATTAAATTATTAATGTCTTATTATCTTATCTTTCCCAAAACGCTAAAGTGTCTTTTTTTTATTTTTTATTTTTTAAAAAATAAATAAATAACAAACAAACAACGTTAATCGGAGTATTTAAATATATTTGTGCATCACACGTGTGAGGAGTGAGGTGACACGTGTGTATAGAGCTGTTTGACCTATTTGAAATCCTAACCACCCAATCTAAATGGTTCAGAAATATGGTCAGCAAATCAGATTGAAGGGCTCAGGTGACTTAAGGTTTAAGGCTAAACGTCATCGTTTTGGGCCCATTTCCCATCCCCATCCCCATCCCCATCCCCCCACCAGGCCCATGTGGACAACACGTGTCCACGCAGATACAGTTCGTGAAAAACGTCGTCGTTTAGCACCCACCTGGACATTTGGCCAACTATTACGTGGTAGTAAGCATTTGTAGCTTAAATAGCATTTTAATAATAATTAAAAAGAAAAGTATTACCTGCTACGCAGTAGAGGGTAAACGAGCATGGGCCCACCGACCCCATTTTGAAGGAGGGACTTAAAGACCACACGATCGAAATCAGAGATGTCAGATTTGGACACGAAGAGGTTAAGCCAAGGATGAGGTGTATCCCAAACGCCATTGGCGATTGCTTCCTCTTCCGCACGCTTCACACGTGACAGAAATTGTATGTAGCTGACGTCCACCTGGAATCTCAGTGGCTTTATATACCCAAGCCCGGTCAGCAACCTGTGAACCTCCTGCCAAAACAGCCCCCCAAAAAACACTAAAATTAACACCAGGGGCATTCCCGTCAATTCCCCCCAAAGCAAAACGACATGCCCACTCATGATGATTTACAGATTCCAGAAAAGGATGGCTTTTTGGCCACTTATGTAAACCCATGGGGACCAGCAAAATCTCAAATGATCAGTGTTTTTTTACAAAACGCTCCCTTCCCCTCTCCATTTTACGATTCTACCCCCGACATCTCCTTGTTAATTTACCAATCTACCCCAGTAATTAAAAAAAAAAAAACATTAAATTGGAAATAAAAAAACGAATGGCATCCTCGTAATTAGGAATAATAGATACTCTGGACATTTATGGGAGGAGACCACTGTCAGAAAATCCAATGGAAGATACATTATATCGTATTGTCAGTTTTCTTTTATTTATTTATTTATTTTCTAAAATTAAATAACAGCCTCATAATATTTATAATTTTAAAACAATAAAGGAAAGGTCGTCGGTTTATGGTTTGGATAATAATGACCAAAAAGAATAAAATTTTAAAATTAATGACTCAGCCCCCCCCTATTACCGGTTTTGACCTTTTCACTCTCCGCCGCTGCAATTTCTATTTATTTTTTTAAATTCAATTAAATTACTAAATCCGACCACCTGGGACCCACTCCCACTCCCCACTCCTTCTTCACTAAGGTCAAAAACCCAGTCATTTTTTTTACGACAATTATACGTGTGCGTGTCTCTATAAACATTACATACCCGTCCCCACAGATCCTCCCAAATCCGACGGTCACAAATCCCCCAATATCTCTCATCATTACGTAATTATAAAAAAATCATTATTATTATTTTGCTTACCGTGTCGACGGTTGCGCCTGGGTCGTTGTTCCGGTAGTGAACCGCTACTTCTAAGCAGTAGAGAACCGAACCGGCGGTTTCCGGTAAATGAGCTTTGTCGAAAACGGCGTCGGAGTCTAACGGCACTGTCGATCTTCCGGTTAATGGGTCGTCGTTGTTGGAAAAAACAAATCCTTCCACGTAATCAAACGAATCTCCTTCCGGCCGCCGTACCAACGATTCCGCATCACGTGTGAAGCTTTCGAACTCGGCATAAACCAATCTAATCCATCTCACCTAATCAGAAATTTAATTAAATTAAACCCAAATTAATTACGTAACGTAAATGTGTCGCTCGTTCAGTTATTAACCGAAAAGCCGTTAAATTTCTGGTTGGAAATTACCATATCCGGAGCTGGCTGAAGCAAGACGCGAGCTTTTGTGATGATACCGAACTGGCCCAACCCACCAAGAACGCTGAAGAACAATTCAGAATTTTCCATTTCGGAGCAAATTAGAGTGTCGCCGGTTCCGGTCACCACTTCCAATTCCGCGACGTTGGATATTTGTGGGCCGTACCGGAACGTCTGTCCACTCACGCCGGCGTTCGACAAAGTCCCACCGACGGTTAAGCTAAGATAATCCGTCCATGACCTAGGAGCTAATCCGTAATCTGAAACGCAGCGTTTCAATACATCTTCCCATAATGCCCCTCCCGACACGTCGACGTACGACAGCCCATTATTCAAGACGACATGGAAATGATTCTCCATCGCCGTCATGTCAACAACCAAGCCTCGATCTGCCATCGCTTGGCCGTTGATCGAGTGCCCGTTCCCTCGAGCTGCTACCGTTAGATTAGACGACTGTACGGCTGATTTCACCACCTTCGCCACGTCATCAGCACCGGTGGGTTTCACTAAGGCCAAGGGCGTAATGGAATGTAGCCCACCGAAATCCTTACCGGCTATACCGATGTCCCGTGAGTCAGTAGTGACGCCGCCTTGTAGTTGAAGCTCTAAAGCTTTGCACAGGGAAGAGCCGTCGTGTGGGCGGCGGGAATCGGTGTCCGTTACAAACCGATCCAGGCAAGCAATCATCATCGCCGGCGGAAAGAGGAGGATCTCTTTTCCTTCTTTGAGGGGTCGATTTCGCGGCTGAGGAAAGGGGGAAGGTTATCAATAATAAATGTTGGGATTTCCCTTTTTTTTTTTTTTTTTTTTTTTTTTTGGATTTTCTCAATTGGGTCGCTACTGGTAATGTTTTAGGAACACATCCGTTTTAAATAGCGGCTGGAAGATGAATAATGTTTTTCTTTTCCCCTCTTATTTTTTTATTTAATTTAATTTATAATGTTATATGACGTCATCTTACCTTCAATATCTTGTTCAAGTTCTGATCCTATCGACATCTCTGTCTGCCACTCCCACACTTCCACTCAATTAATAAATATTTTTATTTTTATTACTTTTACCCTATTTCACTATTAAACATACAATATTTATTAGTAGTAAGCTTAAACTATTACAAATAGTATGAAAACATTTTTTAAAAGAATTAAGACTGACGACAATATTTAAATTTTGCTTATTGAATTATAATTAAGTTGACGTATTAATATAATTTAAAATAACACTAATGTTCGAATGTGATTTGGGTAAGGAAGAATTTAAGATTTAAATTATATAATAGCAAAAGGAAAATAAAAAAGAATCCCTAAACAATGGTTTTAGCTTTTACTTTACTTTTTCTTTTATACTTTAGATTTGGTTATGCCGTCATAGTTGGATTTGACCAGTGAACACACGCCACGTATTTGCCTTTTTTTTTTTTTTTTTTTTAATCCTCATTGAATTGGCTTTTAACCAAATTTAAAATCATATATATAATATATTTATAATTATTACATCAAAGAAAATACGACATTTCAACTATATACACTTGTCTAGCAAACAATCTTATTTAATATTATTTTTTATTTAGTTGGTTGAATATTAAAAAATAAATATTATATATTTATTACTAAAGAAGATGACGTGTAATTAAATATAAATTAAAATTGAATTATTTAGGCTCTATAAATTCCGTACATATACACCTCATTTAAAATGAACAAAATCTATTTTATTTTTGGAATATTTAATTTAATTGATTTATTTGGGCCACACAATTTTTATAGATAGTGCGAGGAAAATCGAACACAAATACCCTCAATAGATAGATTAGATGCTCCATGTTTGAACAATAAATAATCCTAATATTCCTTTTTTTTTTTATTTTCCTACATATATATTGAAATTTCAATAAATTTATTTTTCTTATGATTAATTAATAATTAAGTTGAATTATTATTATAAGTCAAAAGGGGAAAGTCAACCAACAAGAAATTACAAAAAAATAATAATAATAATAATAATAATAATAATAATAAACCATTGCAAGGTCAAACCCCTGAAGGAAAAAAAAGTAATCAAGATCAACGGATATAACCGGTCATCGAGAACCGTTGATTTGCTATGAATACATAAAGGGAAAGTCAAGGGCATTTTTATTTTGAAGATTTACCAAAATTAATATAACTAATTATTTAATTAAATCGTTAATTAATTTGCTAATATTAAGTATAATGAATTAAGTAGGGTTAGTTAATTGGCCATAAAATAAAGTTGATTTTCAATTATTATAACTAACTACATGATTATTTATAGTCAATTAATGGTTAATTAAGACGGATAATTAACTCATTCAATTAAAATTAATAATAATAATAATAAACTATAATTAATAAAATCATTCCATTTTTATACATATTCCATGAATTGCTTTTTTTGTTATTGTTTCTATTAATGATTTATCTTAATTATATAAGATTTGTAAATATATTTACTTTATTATACCCTATTTAATTTTTTAAATTATAACCTATATTATTAATCTTCAATTTCATTATTATACTAATAATTTTCAATTATTTGATTGCGAAAAAATTATTAAATTTAATTGCTAAATAAATTTAAAATCTAAAATTAAAGTATTTTAATAACTTTAGCTAATAAAAAATAAAATAATTAATTATTTAAAATTTAACCATGTATTAGACTCTCAAACGTAAATATTATTTATTAAAATGATGAAATATTAATTAATTAATTAATAAATGCACATTTAAATTTTAAATTAATTTTCATAGGAAAAATATAATTTAAAAAAGGGATATGAATATATATATATATAAATAAATGTAAATACAAAAAGGGACAAATAGTGAAGGGACAAAAGTGGGAATAAAGGTAAGGGCATGGCAATGGGTGAGGGCATTTGGATGGAAAAGGCCACATACAAAAGATGAGAGAACAGCCAAAACTAGTATTTCCATGTCCACTTGTGTTGCTGTATTTACCAAAATACCCTTTCAATTTTTTATTATTTTTTATTTCCTTTTTTATAACATAACGCCAATCCCACACGAGAATCCGAGGCATGCATTACACCTTTATAAAAGTTGCCAAAAACATTTCAAAAATTAAAACCTTTTTTTTATTATTTTATTTTATTTTTGTTCTCAAACAGTTAAAAAGTTAAATTCATATTTAATAAATTAGTAATCTCCCAACAAAAAGTAATAAAAAATCATTTTTTTAAAAGAAAAATCTTTATTAAAAAAAATATAATTTTGTATTTAATAAAGTCCATCAACAAAAGAGATAAATATTTATATAATTAAAAAATTGGCCCACGCCTTCAATATTCATCCATCCCTATTTAAATATATGACCAGGACTTGAAAAAAACGTACTCATATATTAATAATATTAAAATTTTAAAAAATAAAATTATTTTTTAGTATAATAAATACAGATGTACGAGAATCTAAACCTTCCATTTAAAAAGTTTGTTAGAGAAAGTTGAAACGTTGCTTACATTAGAGAATAATAAGATCAGGTTTTCTTTTAATTATGGATTTCGGATTTTGTTTTTCATGCCCTTTTTATCTTTTGTTGAACAAAGTTGTCGGATTCCTTCTGCCTAAACCACTTTTCTCGTTCAAAATCTTATTCTTATTCTCGATTTGGTTAAAATTCTTTGAAATCCTTCGAATAAAATCGTAAAACGTTAAGAACGATGATCGAATTCGAACTCAAAATGGATATCGTTCGATAAAAGAGAGATATGGGGCATTTGATTAGTGTAAAGATTGGTTAGTTTCATGGAATTTTAGTCCATAATGGGCTTCTTATCAATCAAATTACCAATTGATTGCTTGGATTTCATGGGACCCATGATTGATTTGTCATCTCATTTTGTTTCTCTAAGTAAAAGAGATGGGAGTTAGCCTTTGACTATTGTTATTAAAACCCATTATCATAAAGCTATGTATCAAATCATTTGGATTTATTAGGTCTCCTTCTATTATATGTTTCGGTTGGAGAGTGGAACGAAACATTCATTAGGGTGTGGAAACCTCGAGATTGACGATGATACGTAACGAGACAAACCAGATAATATTCACTAGTGGTGAGCTTGAACGGTTAGAAATAGTATCAGAGTTAGACATCATGGGATGTGTCAGCGATGACACTGAGTCCCCAATATGGGTGAATTATGAGATCCCATATGGGTTAGAGTGTGAAAACACTCACTTGAAGATGCGTTTCAAAACCATAAAGTTGAGGGTAATACGCAACAGGCTAAAGTTGACAGTATTTGTTAATGGTAGGCTTGAACTGTTACAAATTGTATTAGAGCTAGACACCGAGTAGGGTGTCAAAGAGGACGCTGAGCTCCCACATCAGTTGGAGAGTCGGTTGAAAACATAGATAATAATTAGTTATTATTCAACAAGAAAAACGAAAAAAAAAAAAAAAAGACAAAATTGTTTTTATCCCCAAATGTAATTGGAAGACAAAAGATTTGAAGTAATTGGTTAGGTTTTTGTCGTATGGATTAGAAGTTGAAAATTTGAAGATAAGTGATTCGGTTGAAATTCGGTAATTAAAAAATCAAAAGAAAATTGACCAAATTGCCCCTCCTATAAACAAAACCACCTACCTGCACCAAATTTCAAACCATATCGATTCAAAATTGGAATTGAACACAAAAAATGATTACTTTGGAGAACCCATTATAGCAATCTTAGACTTTTTTTTTTAATTTTATTTATTTATTATTATTTTTTTTAATTTTAAATTTCGCTTTAATATCTTTTAATATTATAAATTTTATTTATTTATTTATTTTGGACAATATGGGCCAAATCATTAGAACAAATTTGGCCCAACTTCCACAATTTCACTTACGAATCAAATTTAACTTTTTACTGTCTCTTTTTAACCCATTTACTCAAACAACACTATGAATTTTGCATTCCAAAAGGGGAACTCCGGGCGTTAATGTATAGGATTTGTCGAACGTTAAGTTACCATCGAACCTAAATTTTTACTGACCCCGAAGAAGGGACAAGTCAATAGGAATAATTTTTCGATTTACGAGACAATATTACAAAGTTTAAAAATTTATAGAGAAAAGAAAGGCATAGAGAAAGAAATTGGTAATGTAATTCACATTGTACAATAAGAAAAATGTGGAGGAAAACACACTAGAAATGGTACAGACATGTTGTGTGGAGCCAATAAAGAAGACAGGTAATGTAATGGAAGACAGCTAACCTTAAACAAGGTAAGTAAGAAGCCATGATAGGTTAGAAGACCTTACACACCTTGTTCTGTCTCGAGTAGGAAGATTCTTTTTTTTTTTATCTTTAAACTTCCGTCCCCGTGAGTTAAATGACCTTTGAAAATACTACTTTTTCTTTTATAACCACCGACCAAAAAAAATTGTTGGTCACTACGCAGGTACTTTGAGAACTTAACGTGTCTAATTCTAAGCCATATCAGCCTTGTTCTTACTATCATATTGGTTTCTTTTATATGCACCGACCAAAAAGCGTACTAGTTATATGCTCACTCTTAAAACTTTTATGTGGGTATTTTCAAAATCATTATGACAATGTGGTCGAGTATCGTGATTACTTTTTTTAAAGATTATCAATATTTTATTTTTGTTCATTAGACCATTAGACCATGTGACTTAATTATCGAATCTGCTCGGTTTAAGTTAAAGCGTGTTTTTTTTTTCTTTACCAATTTCAACATAACTCAAATGATTAGAGTATATATTATATTCGAAATGAAATTTGAACTATTCATATAAAGTCATTTTTTCCAACGGGCCTACGAATAGACACAACTTTATGGGCCATAAACTTGGGCTCAACTTACAGTTAAGAAGGCCCAATATTATAATGGGCCCAAGATCCGAGTTCCTACAGTTCAAATCACTGGCGGGGTTTCCGTTCTTGTGTTTATACAGATACCGTTAATGGCGAATCTACAAATTCAGAGCAATAGATAACACGACGGACAGAACGAACCACCCTAAGAAGAAGTAACCCACCAATCTCGTCGGTCCTTCGTCTTCCGGTTCCTACATTCATCGCCGATCAAAACAAAGATTGTTTTAGAAGTTTATTGCGGTGAGATTTGAGGGGAAATGGAAATGGAGATTACCTTCGGCGGCGGCAATTGAGTTTGAATCTGAGTTATATCGGCCTCAAACGGCCACGTATATTTTTCTGGTTCTCCGATTCTGGACAAGCTCCAATCGTACATTCTTCTCTCTTCAACAGATGACAATATCGTGTAAGATTCCTGTAAATCATACCTCAAAATTACTTACAGTTATAATCCAATCTCGGAATTTAATTTAGGGCATTGTTGTTGTTTTCTACCGACTTTTAGGAGTTCGAGTTTTTGGTTGAGTTCTTCTTCCTCTAATCCTTGGCTCTTTAGTTCTTCAACTTTGATGTTGTACGCAATCGGAACCTGGAACGAATTAGGGCCAACCGTGGTTGGTATGATTATCGAAGAGTTAGGGTTTCTTTTAGCGATTTGATTGAATTAAATCAAATTACCTGATCATATGGACATCCTCTTCGGAGTCCGAGTCTTCCGTAGTGATTCACGTCTGTAATTGCTGCATTACCAGAACAAATTTTCATAGGAATTTAAGCGAAGTTGAGAAATCTGGAATGGACAGAGAGACTCGGGTTGAAACATTACGAATTCCACGGAGGGCTCGTTCGACGTTGAGAGCCGAAATCAGAGATGACGATCCATCGGAGGCTTTGAGTGAGCTTTCAGGCTCCGGCTCACTTGCCGTATCCGTTGTGACAGTCTCCGCCGATGAGTCGTTGGAGTTTCTGATGCTGAATTTGAGCGGCTTTGGGAGTGAAGTGATGTAGTTGAAGAATATAGCTGTGGTTTTTGAGGTCGGAGAGAGGAAGTTGCTTCGGCGAATGTGGACGGCGGTGGTGGAAGTAGTGGACGGTACTGCTGCTGCCGCCGCCATGACGATACTGGTTCTTATCGCTCTTCCGGTGACGGTTTGGTGTTGTTGCTTCGCCTGAGAGATAAGAGGATGTTTTTCCACCAAACGAATGCTATCGCAAACATATTTGCATTCTTATGAGCATATAGATTTATGGGGACATCAATTATTTAATTTCTATTTTTAATTTTGTAGTAAAAGCAGAATAAAACATAAGCCAAAAAAGAAAGAGGGAAACAATTAAACCTTTATCAAATTTTAAAATAAACTAAAGTGTACAATATTTACTGACTGTGGGCTCGAGTTGTTATAAACGGTATCAAAGTCAGATACTTGGCGGTGTGCCACCGAGGACGCTGGACCCAAGGACCGGTGAGGTTGGAGAGGAACATTCTTGTAAGGATGTGGAAACCAAAGTGGACAATATCTACTGGTTGCGGGCTTTGGTTGTTACCAAACAATATCATAGTCAAATATGAGACCGTGTGCCACAGAGGGTACTCGTTTGATTAATTTTAACATCTAATCGTCTAATTAAAAAATACAAAAATAATAATTATAATTTTCCCCTAACGTCAAACGGAACGACGTCGTAAAGGACCTGGCCAATTCGCTTCGTCTATTTCCGGCATTCAATTCACTCTCTCCCGATGGGTTCGAGTTCTCTCGGGAGTAGGAATTCGAATCGTTAGCTTCATTCATTCATTCCTTGCTTTGTTTTTGGCCATGGTTTCAGAACTGGAAGCCTCCGTTTCAGGTGACTCAGGTCCCAGCTCAGTAGCAGGTCCCTCCCACTCCCACCCCGGCGGTCCTCACCGTTTTCCTCTTGCTGCTCAGCCGGAGATCATGCGAGCTGCAGAGAAGGACGATCAGTACGCCTCTTTTGTTTATGACGCCTGTCGCGACGCTTTCCGCCACCTCTTTGGTCTGCTACGCCGACTCTTGAACCTTTACCTTCTTTGTTTCATTTCCAATTTGATTGTTATGCTTTCTCAGCTCTTGTTCTTCGAATTTGGAATTTCTGGCTTCAATTTTCTGTTTATTCGTCTAGGCTATACTTGCTTTTCTTTATTATACTTTCTGATTGTATTGCTAGAGTGTTTCGATGATAACTCCTCTTCTTGCTGTAGGGATAATTCCGCTGTAATTTGTAATTAAGGACTGGCATTTAAGTACATATTCCTATGTTATGAATTAAGGATGAGTTTTCTTTGGTTTTATTTTGTCCAACCTTTATTTTCTCTTCATTATAGGCGCTCGACTTGCTGTGGCATATCAGAGTGAGGTTAGTTCTTGCTTTGTTTACTTTCCATTTCTAAAATATGTATTTTCGATTATTAGATTTGAAGGGTTAGGCTTGCTGCAATTTGTTCCTATTCTGCTCCTTGATGATGCTTAAACGAGGGAAAAGGAGTTGGTGTTAGTTGTAGAGCATGTTCAGCTTCTCTAGTTAAGGCATTATTTAGGTCCCATTATACCTGGTTGTTTTCCTTAATTCATTTCACTGCAGAAGAGCTCAGGAATTCTTGGGAACTTTTCTTACATTTACATGATTTTAAAGTAACTTTATTCGGCAATGTTAGAAGGATATTGAAATCCCATTTTTTTCCATTGCAGACAAAGCTTCTCGGACAGATGCTGTATTATGTGTTAACAACTGGGTCAGGACAACAAACACTTGGTGAAGAATATTGTGATATCAATCAGGTGGATAAACATTTGTTTCGTATAATTATGCGTCGGTATTTGGTATAGCTTATCTCAAGCTAATGACAAGTAGTATTGTTTTTTGTTTGTTTAATCTCATTTTGTTGTTCATAGAGATTCTGGTAAATTGTAGCTAATGTTTTCACTTTGTCTTGATTTTTAAGTTTGTTCTTCTTAATGTCTCCTGCCGGTGTTTTTTTCTTCTTTTTCCTTTTGAAATTCAAATTTTTATGCTTTCAATTACTTTCTAGGTTTCTGGACCTTATGGACTTCCTCCAAACCCAGCAAGACGTGCTCTTTTCATTGTGTACCATACAGCTGTTCCATATATTGCTGAAAGAATAAGGTTTGCAATTACAAATGTCACTGATTTTCAGTCGCAACTTTGTTTGGCTTTAGTGATCTCTGATGCAACAAGGTTCACTTGATGAACTTACAATAATTGTTTATTCTCAGCTCTAGAGTTGCTTCTCGTGGTATCATGCTTGCTGATTCTCTGTCTGACGAGTTCTATGGAGATAATGCCTCTTCTCGGTCTTTATTAAACATGGAAATCCAACCTTCTTCAACCCCAGAGTATTCGGGTTCTTACCTAACGAGAGTGAAGGCGAAAATTAATCGATTATGGCTGCAAACAGTGCGATGCTGGCCTTCGGTACTCTTACTTTCACCATATATATTTCATGGAATCTGTAAATTTGAAGCCAGGATATATTAGTTTTGATACCTTTGGGTTGTTGGAGTTTGAATCTAAGATATGGAAATTTTGTGTTTTTGTCAGTTTTGAGTTATATTCTAATGTTTATTTGTATATACATTAACCACATCATTGTTTATATCTTGTTCTCCAGAATTTTTTTGTTTAGGACTTGAATCAAAGTTTTAAAGTCCAATATTTAGATGTTTACTTATTTATCCTCTTTTAATGGTAATAATCATACTACTTTTATGCCTCACAGATTTTGCCTCTAGTTCGTGAATTTTTGCAATTGGCTCTTCGTACAAACCTCATGTTTTTCTATTTTGAAGGTGATTCCTAGTTGCAGACATTCAGATAGTAATATAAGTTTTCATGCAAACGGTTTTGATGAAATTTTATTGGCTAATATTGGAATTTTAATTTGCAGGACTGTACTATCATATATCCAAACGAGCTGCAGGCATTCGCTATGTGTTCATTGGAAAACCATCTAATCAAAGGCCCAGGTGTTGAACACAAACTGACTTACGTTCTGAAATTTATGTTTCTGACTTTCAAATGGAGTTTTCTTTTGAGTAGTCCAAGTTCATATTATTACCTATATTTTGTTCACAAAACTAGTTTCCTATCCATAAAAAATAGCTCATATTAATATCTGAGATATTTTAGTCTTATCTAAATGCTTCAATATCTGCAGAAAATTATGAAAATATAAATGTTTTGTTTATATCTTAATTCTCTCTCATTTTTTCCCTTTCACCTTCTTTTAACTGACCATGTTCGTTTGCCGCCATTCCCTACACTGTTGCTTTGCTCTACTTTACTCATTTACTTATTTTTCCATCTCACCCCTTATCCATAACTTGTTTAAAAATATGACATTTGGGTTTAGTATCAGACGTTTCAATAATAGATATGTCAAAAATATTCACTCTTCCAATTGACTTTGACCTAGATACCAAATACTTGGAGTGTTTCTACTGATTCAACTTTGTATCATTGCTGCCGAAGGCTTAAGACGTAGTAGTTTATCATCTGTTTCAAGTTCAATTAACCCGACATCCTTTGGAGCAAATCCTAGTTCATCAGGTACCAGGCTCTTAACGTCATGCAATTTATTGTTGGTTTATTTTCCGTGGCAATATTTGCTTATATATATATATATATATATATATTTTTTTTTGTCCCCTTTGTATGTGGGGGTGGGTTAATGGAGAAATTAACGGTAAAGAACATACAATCTGGTGGACTAAGCCTCAAGAGAGTGTACATGATGAGGGTGGAACCATAAATTTTTGAAAGAGGGACTAAAATAAAAGTGGGAAATCAGAAGGAAATTTTTATGTTTTTAATTTTGTTAATCATATATATATATATATATATATATATACACATAGATGGATAGATAGATAATTTGAAAGGGCACTTTGTCCTTGTCTTCGCCCTATTTCGTTATTCTTTTTACCCCTTTTGTCTCGTAGAAACATAGCGCCTTCAATTTGTTATTAAAATTGGGTGTTATGACCTTGAGCTTTGTCTGCATTTAGAAGCTTTAGAAAACCTTTTTCCTGGTTTGATACGTGAAGGGCGTCTTTGGTTTACCTTCTACTTGCACTTTTTCTTTAAAAAAATTTCATACCTTTCTTCTTTAAAGTATACTCTAAATAAAAATTTGTTTAGTTGTGCAATATTCATAAGTGATTCTTTTCTTTACAAATATGTTTTGTAGTTTCACTACACACTTATGGAGATTTTCAGTCAATCAAAGTCACTGATAAATCCACAATTCCTCGGAAAAGAGTTTTTAAATTGTTCCAATTTATTAATTTTTCTTTAGTAAGTACTTTGGATTATCTAAAATCACTCACGAAGCTATAGAATAAGCACTTCAAATTAATAAATTTGTTGAAGATGTGTACTGAAAAAGCAATTCAATTTTTTAAAAAAAGAAGATATTTTGGTAAATTGAAGGTTATATTTTCATGGACATGGGTGTTTGATTGATTGTGCGTACTGTTATCATGATATGGTAGGTCGTGGTCTGCCAATTTTAAATGAGGAAGGCAATCTAATATCTGTTGATGGGGACTCTGGAAATTTGGTCTCTGATCCTTCGCACAGTGAGGTACCGTTCCAGTTGCATTAACTGACATGGATATTCAATTTCTCTTCAAGTGATTGAACAGAAAATTAGAAGTTGAGGGCTTTAAATTGGGGTGTTCAACATTATTCAAAGCAACAGAATAAAGTAAGAGAAGATATGCTGTTTTACTTTTTGGTGCAGTCTAATAGAGGTAGTGGAATAAGCAAATGCACGCTGTGTCTGAGTAATCGCCAACACCCAACTGCCACACCTTGTGGCCATGTATTCTGCTGGTACGTTCTCTTTCCTCCTCACAATTTCTCTCTCTAGTTTCATATGTATATATTTATTTATATATGTTTTTGGGTTTGATATATAAACAGGAACTGCATAATGGAATGGTGCAATGAAAAACCTGAATGCCCGCTGTGCAGAACTCCCATTAATCATTCAACCTTAGTTTGTCTATATCATTCTGACTTCTGATTCACCCACCCTTTTTTTCTTTTTGATAAATTCATTTTTTTATTTCTTCTAAATTGCAAAAAAATAAAAAGGAGTATCTAATTGATCTTAGAACAACGAGATTTTCTCTGTTGTATTTTCTCTGATCTTAATTTATATGAAATGTAGGTGAGGGAATAAATGCATATTAAATTTGTAACTAAAAAAACATATAAAATATAGAAACGGTTGGGACATGGAGCCTAGTAAAGATCTGGGATATTTATGATAGAAATGTATCAAGTAGATCTTTTCGGTATACTATAGATATTTGGCAAAGATTTTATGGAGATATATTTGTTGTAGGTTTAAATATTTGGAAGTGGTTGTACATTCTTGATACTTGAATCTCAAATCTCTGTGGTATCATCTCAAATCTCTGTATTTTATCTGGTTGTACATGAGCTAATATTCCTCTTTATATTTTCTCTTTCCTGTTCTTTGGTTAATCTTGATCGAATATGCGGTGTTGAGCGTAACAACTGGTATCGATCCTAACCAAAACTAAATGCTTAAATGTTAGAGATTTTATAATTAAAATAAAGTATCCAAAGAATTTGTCTTGGTGGGATGTTTTGAAGAATAATAAATATTGACAGAATTTGATTAACAAAAATTTCAAAGATTATCTATATATATATTTAAAAAGAATATATTCTCCCTGTTTGAAAATCGAGAGCAATTCATTTCAATAGTTTCTTCGATTCCTTACGAAGAGAGATTAAAAGTTCGAATTCTCAACTTTCATCCCTCGATCTTCAAACCGTCGAGAATAATGTTACGAACATGTTTAACATTAAAATGTGGCAAATTCTACATATTGTTAAAGGAGAAATGTTCATTGAAGTGAGTGATAATGAGTACCTGCGCTACAACAGCCCTACAAGTAGCTTCACTAAACCTAAGCTGATACTAATTTAGTTCATAAAAGAAGCAGCTAACCATTTGTTTGCCAAAAGCTTAAGCAAGATCTTCATCAGTGCCCCTCAGCTGGGAAGAGATGAACTGTTTGAGGTAGAAGATTGTAGTTGATCTTCAGTTCTTCGAAAATTCTCTTCAACTCCATCACCAGCTCGGTTCTTCGACGATTCTTCTCCGTCCAATCCTGGAAATTCATCGTGTGGTTCGAATAAAGAGCAAACTTTATCTTGTTCACGTCTTCGATCTCCTTCACCACCACACTATGATTTGGATGCCAGTGTTGTGGATTCTTCTCCAAATATCTGCAGAAACCATCAGTAAGGTAAGGATTGCATTCCAAAATGGAAGCGTTTTCGTTATTTGTTCGACTTTCACCCACCTCCTTATTCTGTCTTTCATGAGCCCGATCCTCTCCAATGGCGTTGCGAAACCGATCGAGAATTCTACTGTGTCGCTCATGTCTGGACTTCTGTAGTAATTCGTGATCGACTTTGTTGCCAAAACTGAGTTGGGATAATACACTTTCTCATTGTTGAGTTTCAAGAAGACTGTTGTCAAGATATTCATTTCTTCAACCATCAACTGCAGATTGCCACAAAAAGAAGTCAAAAAGAGGAAACGAGAGATTTTAATGAGCGAAAGGGTACGAACGAGGATTACCGGGACGCCCTCGACAGCGCAACGGTCCCCGACATCAAATGGATGCATAACAAACACAAAGACTAGAGCTTCAAAGATAGTCTTGCAAGTGTTTCCAAACATGAAGACAGCCACTGCAAGTTGAGATAGGAGGAAGACGAGTACTTTGGTTGTAGCAATTTCCATCAACAGAAGCCAAATAATAGCTGTTACTATGATCAGAAGCACTGTTACCAAATTGTTCAATTGCTTCACAGCTGTTTTAGTGTCTTTCAAGGCATGTGCTAGTGTTTTCCTCTCTTTATATACCTTTAACTGCATAAAACAAGAGAAGTTACTGAATGCCATAGAATATTATCGAGACGCTTCCGCTATTGAAAAATGATTCAAACGATTAGACTGTGAGATCCCACATCGGTTGGAGAGAGGAATGAAGCATTCTTTATAAGGGTGTGGAAAACTCTCCCTAACAAATGCGTTTTAAAACCGTGAGACTGACGGTAATACGTAACAAGCCAAAACAGACAATATCTGCTAGCGGTGGGCTTGGGTTATTACAAATGGTATTAGAGCCAGACATCGGGATGACCCCTAAGGGGGTGGATTGTGAGATCCCACATCGGTTGGAGAGGGAAACAAAGCATTACAAGGGTCAGTGGGCTTGAGTTATTACAAATGGTATCAGAGCCAGACACCAGGCTAGCCTCTAAGGGGGTGGATTGTGAGATCCCACACTGGTTGGAGAGGGGAATGAAACATTCCTTACTTACAAGGGTGAGGAAAGCT